>NW_027555736.1:196883086-197629336 GCF_003287225.1 Phascolarctos cinereus
CTTTCTGCTATTAAACAATCAATAGGCATTTTATTAAGCTCCTACTATGCACCAGATACTTGGCTTTGGAAAATGCAAAGAGTAGAATGAAGCAATCCCTGCCTCCGTTACTGCTTATGTTTGATAAGAAGATTCTTTTGATAGTCTAAACAAAAGTGATACAACTTTTTTTCTTTGCTCGTGGCTTACAATACCTATTTTGTAATACTAGGATAATCATCAGGGCATCCAATATCTGCAGCTTGTAGAGTGCCGGGCCTGGAGTCAGGATGATTCACCTTCCTGAGTTTAAATCTGGCTTCAGACACTTTCTAGTAGCTGTGTGACAGTGGGCAAGTCACTTCACCCTGTTTGCTTGAATATCCTCATCTGTAAAATGAGGAGGAAATGGCAAACCACGTCAGTATCTTTGCCAAGAAAACCCCAACGGGATCTTGAAGAGTCAGATATGACTGAAGCAACTGAGCACAATATAGGATAATCTTCAGAACTACAGCTTAGACTTTTCTTACAAGTTTTCTTTGGTCCTGCATTTCCCTTGCTTGTCACAAGATTTCTGGTTTGTTTGTTTGTTTTCTGGGCTTTGTTTTACTCTCTAAATGGACAAGGCTTTTACCATTTCCCTTGGGGAATGATTCTACATGCTAACGGTTCTCACTGTCAGGAAGAGGATCTTAATAATCCAACTAAGGCAAACTGGACTGAGGCACAGTCGAAGTTTAGATTTGAACTTTTTCTTCAATCAACATAGGTTGTCCAGCTGAATCAATAGGCCAGTGAGCCAAAATCTTACAAGTGAACCAAATCAAAAGATCAGATATTCTTTTGTTGCTTTATCCTTCCTCCTCCCCCTGTAACTTGTCCTCTACTGTCAAAGTAATCTTTTGAATTCACTGCTCTGAATCTATCACTGCCTTTCTCAGATAGCTACAGTGGTTTCCCGTTGCTCAAAGAACAAAACAAAAACAAAACCAAACAAAAACCCCACATGCTATCAAGACTTATATTCAAGGCCCTCTACAATCTGGTTACAACCTACTTTTCTAGCTTTATTTCATGTCACTCCCAGTTTCCCATTTTGTGGCCCAGTCAAACTAGACTACTCGACCTTGTTCTGTCTCTTCCCACCCTCCCCTGTCTTCGTGCTTTTGTGCAATCCTCACACATAACAGGAACAAACTTCCCCTCCTGCTCCTGAATCCACTTATTCACATCCTTCTCTTTCAAGGCCCAGCTTGGGTGCCACAGGAAGCCTTTCTTTATCACCCCCGATAGAAATGATCCTTTCTTTTTGAATGTCTTAAGATACTCATGTCTCCTATATGCTTAATTTTTTTCTGCATAGTGTTATTAATTAGTTCTGTACATATCACATCCTGGCTTTGGATTTCACCTGGCTTTGAGACCATGGGCAAGTCACATAAGCTCTCTGAGCCCCAACGTATTTATCTTTAAGACTGGGATAATTGTGGGCAGCTACCAGGCCTGATGTCAGGAAGACTTATTTTTCCAAGTCCATCTCTGGCTTCAGACACTTACTAGCTCTGTGACCCTAGGCAAGTCACTTAGCCCTGTTTGTCTCAGTTTCCTCATCTGTAAAATGATCTTGAGAAGGAAAAGGCAAACCACCCTAGTATCTGCCAAGAAGACCCCAAATGGGTTAATGAAGTGTCAGACATGACTGAAAAATGACTGAACAACAATAATACACATCATACTTTCTGGTTTTGTTGTGAGGACATCATTCTATGAATCTTAAAGCACTACAAAGAGGTTACCACTATTATTAATTATGCCCACCCACCCATCCCAGATTGTAAGCTCCCTGAGGTCAGGTATTATCCTATTTTCTTACATCTATCCCAAGAACCTTACTCAGTGCCATGAACACTGACATACTTAGTAAGCATCTGTTGAATTGAATAGAGGATGCCGTAACATTTCTGTTTTCCTTGTCTGATTATTCATGGTCATGCCTCCATGAAATAGACTGAATAATGGAAAGTGCATTGGTTTCAGTGCTGCCACTAATTAGCTACAGCATATAACCTTGGGCAAGTCATTTAACTTCTTTAATATGAGGGTTTGGACTTGGTGACCTTAAAGGCCTTTTTCAACATTAGCATCCTGTGAGTCAAAATTTCTCTTAGATGAATTCCTCCTACTCTTTGCTGTTTATACCTTTCAATTATTTATAGATTGTTGACATGTCCCCTTTGAGTTTTCATTTAGCAAACAGAGACTCCTTATATTTTACCTCCTAACTGGGCATTTTTTCCCCTTTAATTATTTTTCCCAATGCCTTTGAGTTGCCTTCCTTTTGCCCCTAAATTCATCTTGGTTTTGATACTGAAATGCCTCAGGGAAAATGACCCTACCACACAAATTAGAATAAAAATACTACATATCCTAGGTGTGAAGAAAACTTTCTTACTTCACCATAGACTAGGGTTCTTGATTAGGAACCCATGAACTTAAAAAAAATGATAACTATATTTCAATGGAATGATTTCCTTTTGTAATCTTACATATTTTGTTTCATGTATTTAAAAACAGTATTCTGAGGAGGATTTCATAGGCTTTACTAGTCCACCAAAGAGGTCTATAGGTTAACAACACTGACCTTGGACGAAAGTTGATATTTTCTCAAAAAGGACTTTTCTACAAAGGTATAAGTAGGATTTTTTTTTTTATCCTAGGTAGATTCGGTTTGGGGAAGTAGCATAGGCAGTACTAGTTCAGAAGACAGTTTATCTATCAGGATACTCATTACGGAAAATGGAAGTGTATCATTCCCAAAGACATTGGTCCATTCCTAGAAGGATTGGGAGGGAAAGTAGACCCTGAATGGGGGATGCTAGAGCAATAGGACTGTGGGTGTAGTAACCTAGAAATAGTGGTCACGGAAGACAGGAAACATACTTTTCAGGATTACCCTGTCCTAATTATGACTTTGTAATTAGCAACTAAGTGGAAAAGGGAAAATAAAACAACTTGCTGGGCACAGAATTGCCAAGTCACAGACTATGGCAATCTTATCCTAAGATATCACTAACTTAGTGTCCCAATTTTTTTACATCCTCTCCAGCATTTGTTACTTTCCCCTTCTATCATTTTAGCTAATCCATAAGTGTAAAATATCTCTAATCTGCATTCTCTAATCAATAATTATTTAGAACCTTTTTTATATGATTAGAAATTGTTTTGATTCCTTCATTGGAAAACTGCCTGTTCATATCCTTTGACCATTTATCAATTAGGGAATGACTCATATTTTTATAGATTTGACAAAGTTATTCATATATCTTAGATATGAGACCTTTATCAGATAAACTATCTATAAAACTTTTCCCCCAATTTTCTGCTTTCCTTCTTATCTTGGCTATATTTTCTTGGTTGTACATTTGAAAGGAATAGCAAGTTGTGCATAACAGATTTGCAAGCTTCATGCACAATCATCTTTTTTTATTGTGCTATGTTATGGAAATGCTTGTTTTATTCCATAAATGAAAAATAAAATAAAAAAAAGATCATTAACTTAATCATTGCTATCTAGCATAGCACTCAGGCTGAGTTAATCAAGTAACCAGTATCTAGATAGGAAGAAATTTGCTTTGGAAGGAACCTAAATGATTGTTCCTGTTAGTGCAGGACCCCTTTATTGTATGCTTTAAAGTTTCCCTCTTGATACTGCCCACCAACTTGAGATTGCTTCCTGGGACTTGATCATGGATATTTTGGGATAATACTTCCATGTTTTGTAATTCTTTAGCTTTGTTGAATTTTACTTCCATCCACATCTACATCAGGTTATTTGGGCATTCATAATAGGCTAATGTAGGCAGCACTTGTAAAAAGAGAGAGACTGGCATTTCAAGAGGGCTGGAGGTCAGGCTTTTTACAAAGGGGTGAGAGAAACCTACTGAAATAGAAATCAATCAATAAGTCAATCAATCAACAAATGAGAATTTGTTAAGAACCCACAATATTCCAGGTACCATACTGGGTACTGACCATACAAAGAAAAAAATTGAAGTTCCATCAAGGAACTCACATTCTATTAGAGAAGAAAGGGCCCTGGATTTGGAGTCAAAAGACTTTGAATTTCAGCTCTGCTTCTTGCTTGCTCCCTGTATAGCCAAAGGCATGTCGTTTAGTCTACTTAGCCCTCTTTTTCTCCTCTGTAAAGTGAGGAGAAGATCATCTCCAAGGCTCATTTACACATTAAATCCTATGACCCTATGACTAAGTCCAGAATCCTCCTGCCCAGACTGGTTTTTTGTTTTATTTTGTTTTTATAATGTGCCCAAGTGACAGCAGCATTCAATTATATTTTCCTCAACCCTTTCCACTACCCACTTGCTATGAAGACAAGAATTATTTCCACACAGTCCTACATCAGGATGCCTTTCTGTATACAGCTCTAAATAGCTTTTAACCTTTTGGGCTGTGATATCACACTGTAAATGCATATAATAATATTGAACTTTTATCTAGCTCTCTATTTTTTTAAAGCATTTTACAATTATTGATCAGTCATTTCACACAAGGTCCAAGAGATGTAGGTCTGAATGGGTCTAGACAATACTAATTTTATTGATGAGAAAACTAAATGACAGAGACATTGCCATTCTCTCAAGCTATCAGCTGTTCCCTGGCAAGGAACATGGTGACACATCAAGTATTGCTCTGATTCCATCAGCTTAGTTTCTTTCTAGATAAATGCATTGCCCTTTCTGCTACAGTTTGGTATATATTTTCCAGTTTATTTTCTTTAGCTGTTTTAATTCCTATTTCCCTAAATTAAAACTCGTTAAGGGTTCCCCTACTTTATTTCTGCCCTTCCATTTTATTCTCTTCTGGAATTCTTCTCTTATTACAAAATCAGTACTTCGATCCAGTCAATTTCCAAACATTTGTTAAGCCTACTATATGCCTAGTACAGTGCTAATGAAGATATAAAGAAAGGCAAAAGACAGTCTCTACTCTCAAGGAGCTTACAATCTGATAGAAGAGACCACATTGAAATATTTATGTTCAAACAAGCTATATACAGGATAAGTTGGGAATATTTAACAAAAGAGAGGCACTAGAACTATGAGATTTTGGGAAAAGCTTCCTCTAGAAAACGGGATTTTTTTCTTTTTCTTTTAAAAATTTTTTTAAATTTTATTAATTTATTTTGATTTATCAACAATCACTTCCATATGCTTTTCAGTTGAAAATTTTTCTCCCCTTTCCTCCCCCTGACCCTCCCCAAGATGGCACATAATCTGATATAGGCTTTACATTTACAAACCCATTAAACATATTTTCACATTAGTGAAGTTGTAAGTAAAAATTAAAACTAATAGGAGGAACCATCAGAAAGATGAAACAAAACTCAACAGAAGGTAGAAATAAGTGATAGCGATTTGACTTCCACAGTTCTTTCTTTAGATGTGGACAGTATTTTCCAACCCAAGGCCTTTGGAGATGTCTTAGATCCTCGTAATGCTGAGAAGGGTTCAGTTTAACAACATTAGTCATTGCATAACGTGGCTGTTATTGTGTACAAAGTCCCCTTGGTTCTACTCATTTCACTCAGCATCAGACCATGTAAGTCTTTCCAGGTTTTTCTGAAGTCAGCCTGTTCATCATTTCTTATGGCACAACAGTATTCCATTACATTCATGTACCACAACTTGCTCAGACATTCCCCAATTGATGAGCATCCTCTCAATTTCCAATTCTTTGCCACCACAAAAAGAGCTGCTATGAATATTTTTGTACATGTGGGTCCTCTTCCCATTTGTTTGATCTCTTTGGGATATAGCCCTAGAAGTGCTATTGCTGGATCAAAGGGTATGCAAATTTTTGTAGCCCTTTGGGCATAGTTCCAAATTGTTCTCCAAAATGTTTGGATCATTTCACAACTCCACCAACAATGTAATAGTGTTAGAAAATGAGATTTTTAGATGGAACTGGGAGGAAGCCAAGGAAGCCAAGAGGCAGAGATGAAGAGGGGGACCATTATATACATAGGTGACATCAAATGAAAAATGCTTGGGGTCAGGAGATGAAGTGTCTTGTTCATGGAACAACAAGGAGCCTAGGATCATAAAGTACCTGCAGGAGGGATGGATAAAGTATAAGAAGACTGGAAAGGTGCAGGGAGTCCAGGATAGGTTATGAAGGGCCTTGAATACCAAACAGGATTTTATATTTGATCATGGAGGTGGTTTGGAGCCACAAATCTCAACAATTTGGGAAACATTTAAGTAGCATCCACTAGATGCCAGTTAGCATTCTAGGTGGTGGAAATACAATGACTAAATGAAGATAGCCCCTGACTTCAAGGAGCTTATGTTCAACTGAGAGGAAACAACATGTAAGCAAATGCATAAGTGAAAAGTAGTACAGAGTGATGTCAGTGGGGATCCAGGAAAAGCTAGTAACAATGGCTCATTGAGGAAAGGCCTTGTATGGGAAGTGACTTTAGATTTAAACCATGAAGAAAGTTAGGGATTTTAAGGGGCAGAAGTGAGATATGTCCCATCTTATTCAACTGGTTACTTGTAATTCATGTTGTGCATAACCGAAGATGGTCCATCCTGACATTACTATCCTCCCAGAATGGTAGAAGTGACTGGAGAAAACTGGGGCAAAGTTAGCCCTAAACATTGTAGAATACCACAAGGAGGATGGAGGGAATTTTATTGATCACAAAGAACCACCATTATCAAAGAGGCAGTGATTTATTTCATCAATCAATTAACAAACACTTATTAAGTACTTGCTAATAGTCATACACTGTGCCTAAGTGCTGAGGACACAAAGGAAAAAAAAAAAGAAGAAACTTCCCTTCCTTAAAGGTACTCACATTTTAATGATAGAGAAAATATGCATTGAAATTGGTACATACAAGATATATACAGAGTAGATGGAAGTAATGTCTGAAAGTGTCAGTATAGACAAGTCATTCATTGATACAGATCTCAACTTCTTGCCTCAATTAAAAGGTTCTTTGCTGTGATGAAGAAAAAGTCATTGATTTCAAGGTTGCAAAGTACTTTTGACTTCAAAATGATTCCTGATCTAGAATACCATTTATAAGAATACCAATAAGTGGTTATCCAGCCTTTGCTCAAAGACCTCTCATGAGGAAGAATCTAGCATTAAGAGTCAAAATTTTATTTTTGAACCTCTCCAAATTTAGATAAATTGTTTCATGTATAGCAGTCACTAAGCACATGAATTATCTTGGAAGCCAGAATATTTTCCTATAGCCATCCATATCAGAATGTGTGGAAGATGGAGGAGAAAAGCCAGGAAGTTACCTGTGCTTTCTCCAGTTTTCCTCAGAAACAAAGTTAAATCAAGCTTCTAAATGGATTCTGGAGTGACAGAACCTACAAAAACCCAGAGTGAAACAATTTTTCAACTTAAGATAACTCAGAAGTACTTAGGAAAGGTCTGTCTCACTTGCACGAAAAAGGAGTGCAGCCCAGCATAGACAGTGTCTAGGTAAGTCAGTGGAAGGCTCTTAGCCACAATACAGATCAGCAACTGAGGCTAGCAGTGAGGCCTGTAGCCTCAGAGCAGAAGGCCAATTGTGAGCTCTGGAACCTGGGCACAGCAGGCTCGACTAGCCTGGGGCACCCACAGTACAGTGGGCAAGCTGCAAGAACTTGAGGCCCCCTGGGTGAACAGTGACTAGACCTCTGGCCCCTAGCATAAGAAGCTTGCAATAGTGCTCCCTGTGCCCCAGGAGCAGAGCTAAGTTTAAAAGCCACAAAATAGGCTTTGACTAAGAAAGAGAAGAGAGTGCTGATCGCAGAAAGTTACTATGGTGACAGGGAAGATCAAAACAGAAACTCAGAAGAGGACAACTTCAAAATGTCTATACGTGAAGCCTCAGAGGAGAATATGAATTGGTCTCAATCCCAAAAAGTTCTCAAGGAAGATCTCAAAAAAGGATCTTAAAAATCAAGTAAGAGAGGAAGAAGAAAAATTTGTAGAAGAAATGAGAATTATGAAGGAGAATTATGAAAAAAAGAGTCAACAATGTTGGGAAGGACGCACAAAAATTGACTGAAAAAAATAACTCCTTAAAAAAAAATAGAAATGGCCAAATCAAAAAAAAAAATCTACTGAACAATATAACTCTTTTAAAAGTAGGATTGGCCAAATGGAAAAGGAGGTACAAAAGCTAACTGAAGAAAATAATTCCTTAAAAATTAGAATTGGACAAGTGGAAGCTAATGACTCTATCAGACATCAGGAATCAGTCAAACAAAATCAAAAGAAAGAAAAAAATAAAAGAAAATGTAAAATACTTTATTGGAAAATCAACTGACCTGGAAAATAGATCCAGTTGAGATAATTTAAGAATGACTGGATTACCTGAAGGCCATGATCAAAATAATAGCCTGAACAGCATCTTTCAAGAAATTATTGAGGAAAACTGCCCTGATATCCTAGGAGAGGATAAAATAGTAATTGAAAAAATCAATTTATCACCTCCTGAAGGAGATCCCAAAACTCAACAGAATATTGTAGCCATATTCTAGAATTATCAAATCAAGGAGAAAATATTGCAAGCAGCCAGAAAGAAACAATTCAAATATCAAGGAGCCACAATCAGGATTACACAGGACTTATCAGCTTCTACATTAAAGGATTGAAAGGCTTCTGGAAGGCACGGGAGCTTGGATTACAACCAAGAATTAACTACCCAGCAAAAATGAACATAATCTTTCAGGGGAAAAGATGGATATTTGATGAAATAGGGGATTTTCAAGCTTTCCTGATGAAAAGACCAGCGCTGAACAGAAAATTAGATCTTCAAATACAAGACTCAAGAGAAGCTTAAAAAGGTAAATAGGAAAGAAAAAAAATCATGTTCTTCAATAAGGCAAATTGTTTACATCCCTACATGGGAAGATAATACTTGTAACTCTTTGTCGTAGCATTTAATATATCTTATTATAGCATTTAGAAGGGGTATACCTAGACAGAGGGTGCGGATATAAGCTGACTTTAATGTGATGATAAAAATAATTAATGAAGGGATGAAAAAATAATTATACTGAAAGAGGAGGAAAGGAGGAGACAGAAAAGGGTAAATTACACCATATGAAGAGGTGCAAAGACCTATTATTGTAGAGGGAAAAAAGGAAGGGAGTCAAGAATTGTTTGAACTTTACTCTCATTGGATTTGCCTCAGAGAGGGAACAACATACACACTCAGCTGTTTATAGAAATCTATCTTACTCTATAGGAAGTAGGAAGGGAAAGAGGAAAGAAAAGGAAGGGGGCGGGTAGAAAAGAGGGTGGAAAGAAGTGGTAGGGGAAAGAAAAGGGAAGGGGGCTAATAGAAGGGAGAGAAGATTGGGGGAGGTGGTGGTTAGATGCAAAACACTGGTGAGGAGGGAAAAAGTGAAAGGAGAAAGTATAAATATAGGGGGAAAAGGATGGAGATAAAGACAGAGTTAGTAGTCATAATTGTGAATGTGAATGGGATGAACCTTCCCATAATATGGAAATTGATAGCAGAGTGGATTAAAAACCATAATCCTACAACATGTTGTTTACAAGAAACACATCTGAAGCAGAGAGATACACATAGAGTAAAGGTACAAGGCTGGGGCAGAATATATCATGCTTCAGCTGAAGTGACAAAAAAAAAAGCAGGTGTAGCAATCCTGATCTCAGATAAAGCAAATGCAAAAATAGATCTAATTAAAAGAGATAAGGAAGGAATCTACATCTTGCTAAAAGGTATCATAGACAATAAAGTAATATCAATGCTAAACGTATATATATATATATATATATATATATATATATATATATATATATATACATATACATATACACACACACACCAAGAAGTATAGCATCCAAATTCTTAGAGAAGTTAAGTGAGTTACAGGAAGAAATAGACAGCAAAACTATACTAGTGGGGGACCTCAACCTCCCCCTCTCAGAACTAGATAAATCTAACTACAAAATAAACAAGAAAGAAATTAAGGAGATGAAAAGAATTTTAGAAAAGTTAGATATGATAGATCTCTGGAGAAAATTGAATAGGAATAGGATGGAATATATGTTTTTCTCAGTGATGCATAGCACCTACACAAAAATTAATCATGTATCAGGGCATAAAAACCTCACAACCAAATACAAAAAGGCAGAAATATTAAATGCATCCTTTTGAGATCATGATGCAATAAAATTTACTTATAATAAAGTGCCATAGAAAGATAGACTAAAAACTAATTGGAAACTAAATAATGTAACCCTAAAGAACGAGTGAGTCAAAGAACAAAGTATAGAAACAGTCAATAATTTCATCTAAATAAAATGACAATAATGAGACAACATACGAAAACTTATGGGATGCAACCAAAGACGTTCTTAGGAGAAATTTTATATCTCTCAATGCTTACATGAATAAAATAGAGAAAGAGGAGATCAATGAATTGGGAGTACAATTTAAAAAAAGCTAGAAAAAGAACAAATTAAAAACCCCTAATTAAATACCAAATTAGAAATTCTGAAAATCAAAGGAGGGATCTGTAAAATTGAAAGTAAGAAAACTGTTGAACTAATACATAAAACTAGGAACTGGTTTTATTGAAAAAAAAACCCAACAAAATAGATAAACCTTTGATTACTTTGATTAAAAAAAAGAGAGAATAAAACCAAATAACCGGTATCAAAAATGAAAAGGGTGAATTCATCACAAATGAAGAGGAAATTAAAGCAATAAATTAGGAGCTATTTTGCCCAACTGTACGGCAATAAATCTGACCATCTAAGTGAATGAATGTTTACAAAATATAAATTGCCCAGATGAAAAGAAGAGGAAATAAAATACTTAACCCCATTTTAGAAAAAAGAAATTGTACAAGCCACCAATGAACTTCCTAAGGGGGAAAAAAAATACTTTCAGGGCCAGATGGATTTACAAGTGAATTCTACCAAACATTTAAAGAATAATTAATTCCAACTATTTGGAAAAATAGTGAAAGAAGGAGTCCTACCAAATTCCTTTTATGGTGCAAAAAAAGTGCTGATACCTAAATGAAAAAGAGCCAAAACAGAGAAAAAAAATTATAGTCCAATTTTCCTAATTAATATTGATACAAAAATTTAAATAAAATATTAGCAAAGAGGTTACAGCAATTAATCAAGAATAATACACTATGACCAGGTGGGATTTATACCAGGAACACAGGGTCGGTTCAATATTAGGAAATCTATTCAGCATAATTGACCATATCATAACAAAAGTAATAAAATCATATGATTATCTCAGTAGATGCAAAAAAAAAGCTTTTTGACAAAATACAGCACCCATTCCTAGTAAAAACACTGGAGAGCATAGGAATAAATGGAGTTTTCCTTAAAATGATAAGCAGTATCTATTTAAAATCATCTGCAAGCATTATCTGTAATGGAGATAAGCTAGAAGCATTCCCAAAAAGATCAGGGGTGAAAGATGCCTATTATCACCACTAGTATTCAAAATTATACTAGAAATTTTAGTGTTAGTGTTAAGAGAAGAAAAAGGAGTTGAAGGAATTTCAATAGGCAATGAAGAAACAAAACTATCACTCTTTGTAGATGATATGATGGCATATTAAGAGAATCAACTAAAAAACTACTCAAAAGAATTAATGTCTAGCAAAGTTTCAGGATATAAAATAAACCCACATAAATCATTTGCATTTCTATATATTACCAACAAAGTCCAGCAGCAAGAGATAGAAAGAGAAATTCCATTTAAAATAACTATAGACAATATAAAACATTTGGGAGTCTACCTGCTGAGACAAACCCAGGAACTATATGAACACAATTACAAAACATCTTTCACTCAAATAAAGTCAGATCTAGATGATTGAAAAAATATCAATTGCTCATGGGTAGGCCAAGCTAATATAATAAAAATGGCAATCCTACCTAAATTAATTTACTTATTCAGTGTCATACCAATCAAACTACCAAAAATTATTTGATAGAGCTAGAAAAAAATAATAATAAAATTAATCTGGAAGAACAAAAGATCATGAATATCAAGGGAATTAATGGAAAAATGCAAAGGAAGGTGGCCTAGCTCCATTAGATCTAAAACTGTATTGTAAAGCAGCAATCATCAAAATAATTTGGTATTGGCTAAGAAATAGAGTGATGGATCAGTGGAATAGGTTAGGTACACAAGACACAGTAGTAAATGACTATTGTAATATGCTGTTTTATAAATCCAAAGACTCAAGCTTCTGGGATGAGAACTCACTATTTGGCAAAAACTGCTGAAAAAACTGGAAAACAGAATGGCAGAAACTAGCTGTAGACCAATATCTCACACTGGGCTGTGGTCAAAATGAGTGCATGATTTAGACATAAGGGATGATGCCATATGATGCCATAAGCAAATCAGGAGAGCAAGGAATAATTTACTCGCCAGATCTATAGATAAGGGATGAATTTATGACCAAACAAGAGATAAAGAATGTTATGAAATGCAAAATGGATATTTTGATTACATTAAATTAAAAAGTATTTGCACAAACAAAACCAATGCAACCGAGATTAGAAAGAAATTGGAAAGCTGGGAAACAATTTTGACAGCCAGTAGTTCTGATAAAGGTCTTATTTCTAAAATATATAGAGAACTGAGTCAAATCTATAAGAATACAAGTCACTTCCCAATTGATCAGTGGTCGAAGGGTATGAACAGGCAGTTTTCAGAGGTATGAATTAAAGCTATATATAATCATATGAAAATGCTTTAAATCACTGTTAATAAGAGAAATGCAACTTGAAACATCTCTGAGGTACCACCTCACACCAATCACATATTGGCTAATATGACAGAAAAATGAAAATGATAAATGTTGAAGAAGATGTTGAAAATGCATTGTTGGTGGAATTGTGAACTGATCCAACCATTCTGGAGAGCAATTTGGAATTATGTCCAAAGGGCAACCAAACTGTGCATACACTTGGATCTAGCAATAACACTACTAGGTCTGTATTCCAAAGAGATCATAAAAAAGGGAAAAGGAGCCACATGTACAAAAATATTTATAGTAGCTCTTTTTTGTGGTGGCAAAAAATTGGAAATTGGGGGAATGTCCGTCAGTTCAGGAATGGCCAAATTGTGGTATATGAATGTAATAGAACACTACTGTACTATAAGAAAAGATGAGCAGGCAAATTTCAGAAAACCTGGGAAGACTTACATGAACTGATGCAGCCGGAAGTGAGCAGAATCAGGAGAATGTAGTGCACAGCAACGTTGTATGATGACCACCTTTGATAGAGTTAGCTCTTTTCAGCAATACAATGATTCAAGACAATTCCAAAAGACTCAAGGTGGAAAATGCTATCCACACTCAGAGAAAGAACTATGGAGTCTGAATGCAGATCTAAGAATACTATGTTCACTTTTTTTTCTTTCTCGTGGTTTTCCCCTTTTGCTCTGATTCTTCTTTCAAAATGTGACTAGTGTGGACATATGTTTAACATGATTATACATACATAACCTGTACCAGATTGCTTGCTGTTTTAGGGAGCTAAGAGGGACGGAGAAAAATTTGGAATTCAAAATTTTACAGAAATGAATGTTGAAAACTATCTTTACATGCAGTTGGAAAAAAATAAAATACTATTAAGTTTAAAAAAGTGTGTAATATGTGAAGAATCTTCCTGACATGTAATTTCACTTAATCTCATTGAACAATAGTGATCCAACAACCATAAGCTCTCTGATCAGCTATTTAGCAACCAAAGGAGAGGGCCATCCCTACCTCTCTTATTCTATATCTTCATAATGGCAAAGGCAGCAATATTTGATGGATTTCTCCATTTGTAATCAAGGTACCTGGCAAGATTTGGAGGGCTGTACTGTAGTATGCCCAGGGTAATCACAGACTCCACAGTTTTGGAGGACATATGCCCAGTGTCTTGTCAGCTGATATGTTTGGAGTGTATATTCAAGAAAAGGATTTGTAGGGAAACCATCTGAACCAAAACAATCATTCTGAAAAACCCAGCAACTTTGTAGAGTAATAACAGTGAACTGTCACAGAACTGCTATTATCAAAAGAATACAATTCAATATTGGTGATGGTTTATGTTTTTACCAAAATGACTCAGCTGATATTCTGCTCAAGCTCCACTAGTGCTTTCAAGATAACTGTCCTTTCTCAAGCAAATATTTTACCTTTATTTCCTCCTTTTGCAGGCCAACTGAGATTGAGGCCCTCAATTTGCATGATGACTTTGGTCTCCCCTCTTGCCCAATATTCCCAATTCATAGATAGAGCAAAAGATTGATTTGACCTTTCACCCATTGTAGAGTTGTGCTATAAAGACTTGATTCAGCCTTTCATGTTGAACACAGCCTTCCACTTATACTATGATTTTTACCTTCTATTCTTTCCTATCTTATGGTGCCAGGGGTAGGTGGCTATAGTACTTTGGAGCACTGGAGGTAAAAACAAACAAACAAACAAACCAACCAAAAACAAAAGAAAAAAACTTACATAATTATTTAAAGGTATCCAGAATATCATAGAAGAGATAGGAAGACAATGATAAATCCCCAGCAAAGTCTCTGCAAGTAGAAGAATGGTTTTACTGACTAAAAGAATCCACTAGACACTAATAACAACAGGGAAAAGGGCCCTGGTCATGCTTCACAGTCCACCCCAGTCATTTTCTAGCTATACAGCCTGCTTGCCACTTTATCCTCTGGACCACTGAGCATTGTTTTTTTCCTTGCCACTGTATACTTTGAGAACATGGACCATACCCTAAGGAGTAGACACTCATAGCTCTAGACCTGTGACCCTAAAGCTGGTGCAATCCTGATTGGTGCGTGAGTCAAATTGCCTAGTATAATGTATCTGTCCCAACCACGCTTCACATTCCTACTCAGCCATCTTCTTGCTGTCACCTGCCACCAACTGTGCATATACCTACCCCCACACCCTTGATTTCCTACTCTTCAGCAATAATAAATTCAATACTGCCAATCATATTGGAAAGGGCATGTGAATCAACTTGCCTATATCTGCACTTACCATTCCACAACTTTCTAAATCAAAATACTCCTTGGCCACCACTATATTTTGTCTCTCTCCATTAGAAAGCAAGATCCCTAACATTAGGACCTTTATTGCTTGTGCATTTTATCCATAGTACTTAACATAGTCCTAGGCACATAATACATACATACTTAACAAGTGATTTTTCATTCATTTATTCATTCGTTAATTTATTTACTCATGTCAAGTGATAATGCCCTTGTCTGTCATTCATTTAGTAAGCCTGTTAGCCTACATGCTACTCCTTTACTCCTCCATGCACATTGCTCTTGGATTCTATTAATTCCTGTCCCACCATACACACATACTTTAATCTAGATTTATAGACACTGGAACCATATTCATTTTAAGTATTGCCTAAAGAGCAAAACAAACTCCTAGTGAAAGAAATTGTACACTTTCATACACTCAGGTGGTAGGGTAGTGGTAGGGTGCGAGGAGACAGAGGAACTTGTTCACCACCTTCAGGCTCCAGATTTAGCAAAACCATTTGTTTAATGAAACCTGGGCTTTGCCTTCAAATACCTTAATTTTATACATGGCTGTGGATTTCTGATTCTGACTCTTTAACATTGACTCCCATTTATGATCATTTCTAGCTCATCAATCTGTCTGTTTGGTTTCTGATATTAGCTTGCTGTACCATGTTGCTAATCTACACCTGCCCTAGGGATTCTTTAATATCCTTTGACCTGATAGTTGAGAAGGGAGGGCATCCATCAGCATTGTCAGACCCTAACTTTCTCAGTACAAAATGGACCACTATATCTTATAACGCTAACATCCTATGATTATCCTAATGATGCTAAAGATGCTAAAGAGCATTTGTTTAATCCTACAAAAATAATGGCTGTACGATAAAATGGTCAAAGGATGACATATGGCTGCCAATTTTTTTTTTAAAATGGAGAAAGTAGGTTAGTAAATACTTGATTATTTGTTCCCTAGAGGCTAGATTGAATTCATACTTAACCCCAGTTTCTTAGCATAATCCCAGTATGGCTCAGGGAAAGGCAAACCAGGAGATAGCCTAAACATAGAATAAACATTCAGCTCTTAATTTTTGATTCCCTGGATATACAATCTCTCCTGAACCTTTGACATCCAAAGGCTCAGGAAATATAATGGAACTCTTGGATATCTCTCGTAAATGTGAGTCTCTATCAGTGAAGGCCTCAGTAGACTTGGACTACTCTCTAGTTTTGGGTGGTTTCCATATAGCACGCTGCTTTGAGGGTTGGGTAGCTGGAATTTATGGATTTCATGGATTTCTGTGAGCAAATCATCAAGTTCTTTTGTAAATAAATAATAAGTGCTACAGAAATAAAAGTTACCTCATGCACTTATGATCTTATTAAAGATACAGGCAGATCAATACTTATAATTTCAGTTATTCATTTCTAGCCCACAAAATAAGACTAAATGGAACTTTGGTGTACATATATTTAATGTCGAAAACTTTGGAAATTAGGACTGTGTTTCTTTGACTCAGGCCTGGTATATTTAGGCACATCTCCTTTGAGCAACTTGGATTGAAGTAATGGGGTTGGTGATATACCTATGCTTTGATTAGTTATTACTGTGATGCTCACAGCATCTTTCTATTTATTTTTTTCAGGAAGCTAGAATCCAGGTCTTCATCTTTCTTCTCCAGCTAGTTTCTTCCCTCTGATATTATGTTTCATTTGTACCTTATATGTCTTGTATGTATATTTTACTTGTTATCTCCTCTACTAGAGTATGCCCTTCTTGAAGGTGGGGATCATGATTTTGCCTTTCTTTGTATCTCTAATGCTTGACACTGTCCCTGATACATACATACATATATATACGTACATATAATATATATATATATATATATATACATACATATATATATATTATATATATATAATTAAGAAATGCTTCTTGACTGACTTCAAGGATTACAGAATGCAGTGGTAGCAAGCTATATCTGTACAGTATTTATGTATATATAAACAAACGCATACTATGGAGTTTCCTCCCTGGGAGCTTCCTACACTGATGAAATAATATGTCTTGAACAACAACAAATATACATACACACACCATTTATGTACAAGGTATCTTGAAAGGCTTAGTATAATTTTAAGTTCTGGCATAAAACTACTTATTTCCTTCCTGCCTAGTTTCTCTTCAGAAAGGCAAAGAAGTTGGTGGAGTTAATTTTATTGTGTGGCCAAAGGTAACAAGAAACTCTATTTTATGGGACACTGAGTTATCTCACCTTTCAATGCTTATGATGAATATTAGTGAATAGAAAATCATGGGGAGACTTGTTACTTAGACTCTAACATCTGTTGAAGAGGATGAAAAGGAATTCTATATATTTTTGAGATGATCTTACAAATAAAGTCATTATATACCTCATGATTTTAATGTTGAACAAAAAAAAATATAAACCTGTAGGGTTTATAACCAAGAAATGAAAAAAATTCAAGAAACTTCAAACATTTACATCATGAATATTTCTTCAAGAAGTGAGTCAGAAAGCCCTGGATATGGCAAGCATTGAACAATATCACATATTCACACAATGAAATTGACTTAAGAGACAGAAATGACTAGTTACTAATGCGGGAGTCATTTCATTATTGGTTGTTTATGTGCAGCCAGATCATCTACTAATTTAGCAAAAAGGTCAAAATCAATACCAAATTAGAAGAAAGGTTAAATATGAGAATCCATTGCGTGCAATAACAGCGGCTTCAAATCAATCTGTTAAAATAAGCTGTGATTTATGAAAACTTGGAAATGAAAAAAAATTGAAAGATTTAGCTCTTACTACTCTCCTTCATGAACTCTTTATTCGACTAAGACTGGTCTTCCATCTATTCTCAGTATATGACATTTCCTTTCCAGCTTTTTTCCTTTTATATGTAGTCTCCCATGTCAGGAAAGCACTATCCTTAGTCATCTAGCTCAATGACATCCTAACATCCTTCAAAGAATAGCTGAGATATAGCATGTTGCCTAATCCCCCAGTTATTAGTACTCTCTCCTTTTTTGATATTGCTTTACATTACTTTGTATATGCTTCATCTCTACTTCTTCGCCTATTTCTATTTCCTTTATATGTGTGTATATGTATTTGCATGTGTGTATATATTTATATGTGTGTGGTGTATAAATGTGTATATGTATATGTATATGTATATGTATATGTATATGTATATGTATATGTATATGTATATGTATATGTATATGTATATGTATATGTATATGTATATGTATATGTATATGTATATGTATTTACATACATACATACATACTTTCCAAACATAGTGGACCAGATGCAAAGGTACAGCAGTTGGAGATGGAACGTTATCCACTACATCTATATGTATATGGCCGTGTGTATTTTATTTACTTGTTGGTGACCATGTTGCAAGTTCTTTGAAAAGAGGGACTATTTTGTTCTTATTTTTGTATTCCTGACATTTAGGATAGTGTCTTGTATATATAGTAGGCAATTAATTAATGTGTGTTGAACTGAACTTTTTTAGAGGTATTTAAACAATGCAAAACAGTAGCTACAGTGAAGAGGCCAAAATAACTCAGAAACTGCATTTGTCAGGAAAGGAAAAAAAAGCCCTTGATCTTTTTGCCTAACAAAATGACATAACAGTCAGGATGTCACTTATTTAGATGGTCAGGTGCAAGTACCATGGGAAATTTTCTGGGAACGTTCACCTCTCCAAACTCAGTCTACCCAATAGCTGACCAGTATGCTTTAGGGTCTGGACACTTACATCATCAGTGGAGGTAAACCCCAGCCCTGTTACACTCAGAGCCAATACCACCTTTTCAACAGTTGTTCCCAAGATTTATACCACTTGAATGAGGAGTATGTCATCAACTACAATAATTCCAGTAACATGATGGACCACAGAGCTCTATCATCTTCCCTGCCATTCCTACCTAATCAGGACCTTTCCATTTTTCCTTCAACTGAGGCCTCTTATATGTTGCTTTGTCCAATTAGAATGTGAACTCTTTGAGAACATAAGGTACTTTGCTTATCTGTTCACATAATACTTGGCACATTGTAAGTGCTTACTAAATGTTTTCCTATTCTATTCCATTATAAGTTCATTTGTGAAGCATAATAGAGCCAGATAATGGAAGATTCCAAGTAGTATTAGTACAAAAAAAAGTATAAAAAATACAAAATCCAAGTAACATTAGTACAAAAACAGTATTAGAACGGTTCAGGAGCAAACAAGCCCACATAGATATTGGCACAAATCCCATCTAACCCAAAGTATCCTGAGCATATTTAAAGATAAAATTGAAAGAAAATAGACATGAAGCAAATGAACACAAAATGGATCAGATGAACTGATATTTCTATGGCAGTTTATGATTGTGTAACTATAATATATATATAATATTACTTCAGTACTACATGAATGAATCATAAAGACACTTAAGAAGATAATTCTGAGAGCAGCTAGCCCTGACAAAATATATACATAAGAAATCTGTAGTGCAATGGGGATAGTTTTTAAAGTATTTGAGTATCACTTTTTAAGACATATTAATAGAAGCTCACAAAAACAATGTCATCTTCAAATAATTGCATCCAGGGAACATCACCATCCACAGGTGTTCCCTTTTTAGCCTGGATTCTAAGCTGAATCTCCTCCATCATAGTGGCAAATACATCTGGTGAGTGGTGCCCATTTCTCTGTTTTACTTTATAAAATGTTTATAAATGATGGTTATTATGAAAGGGTCACTGGCCAGGGCTACTTTTTTTATTATGTAGAAATGAACAATATTTCCAAAATCTATTATAACAAATTATATTTTCCTTAAAGCAGAGTGGAACCATTGCAATAGAACTCCAACTTCCTAATCCCAGATGTGATTAATGGGGGTGGGTTGAAACAGCATAAAAGAGAAAATGGAAAAACAGTTGGATTGCATCATGCTGGAGGTGACACAATTATGAAGACATTGAGGACTGAGAAAAAAATCTCAGATCTTATTAATATCCTTCCAAAAGTAACCAAAATAACATTAATAATGACTGACCTATATTTCTACTCTCCTTTCTCCACAAAATTTTCATGAGAGTCGTGAACTACATAAAATATATGAACTGAGTTAAATATAGATTTTTATCAATGAACAATCAGACCTTTTATAATGATCTTTAACAAAAGGACTACATCCTTGCCAATTGACAATTAATTGAAAATTATAGAGAAAATAAAATTCCAATGTGTAGACTAAAATGCCTCTTTACATATTTTTATATAACTAGGTGTCTCCCATCCCTATAATAAAACAAACACATAAATAAATAATAGCTAATATTTATATAATACTTACTATTTGCCAGATAATCTGCTAAGTGCATTATGACTACTACCTCATTTGATTTCTACAAAAAACCTGGGAGAAAGATGCTAGTTTATTCCTTATTTTATAAATGAGGAAACTGAAGCAAACAGAGGTTAAGTGACTTGCACAGGCTCAAAAAGCTAGTAGGTGTGTGAGGCCAGATTTGAACTCAGGTCTTCCTGATTCCAGAACTGGCACTCTTTCCATTATACCACCAACTGGCCCTATGTACCCCTCTGTTAGTATCTTCCAAAAAATCTTGGAAGATATCTGACTACATTAAGATATTTGACTACTTTAGCTCAAGACTCTTGAGTTACTCCTTATTGCCTTGTTAATCAAATACAAACTTCTCAGCATGGCATTTATAGTCCTTCGCAGTCTTGCTCCAAATTACCTTTCTAGAGTGTTTACATATTATTGTCATTCATGTACTCCTTGTTTCAGCCCCCAAATATCTACTTGCTATTTTCTAACCACCACATTCCATCTCTTATCTCTGTGCCTTTGACCATGTTGTCTCCCATTCCTGGAATACTCTCTCTCATTATCTTGTCTTTGAATTCATACCACATCTTGAAGCTCTGCTCAAATGCTTTCTTCTACATCAAGTCTTTCTGGATTCCACATAGTGATTAGTTCTTCTTCCCCTGATGCATTTGCATCAATATTGTTTATATATTTCCTGGATTATCTGTGCACATGTTGGTTTCTCCCAGTAGAATACAAGCTTCTTGAGTCTGAGGACTGCTTTATTTTTTCTGTGTATCCCCAGTGCCTAGAAGATGTTTGGCCTGGAGAGGTGTTTAATAAAGACTTGTTACACTCAACTGAATCTTTGTGTGGTTTCCATTTATAATATTATCATTACTGTTTCACAATGCTTTTAGTGACCCTAAGATTCATCTCCAGAGCAATGTCACAAATTTCAAACAACATTATCTCAGTCATACATATTATATACCTGAGGGTCTTGAAACACTATAATTGCTAAAGAATTGAAGTTGAGTTCCATCCGAAAGGCAATGTAGAGTTTCATGGTGGACCTAAAATGCTTTACTTATGAGGAATTGCATTGGTGGATTAACTTAATTGTCTGTCTCTCAAGTTATGTGTCTTAAGCCTTGTCAAAGAAATCTTTTCTTCTATTTCTTTTTTCTGTATAGGTTATTCACTGAATTACTTGAGAAGTCGTTATTTAATTGAGGAGATAATATAATATTCTGGAGTCCAATCAGTAATATCTACAAAGAGGAGTATTTATGGGATATTAAACCTCAGTATCTATAGGCAATCCCATCTAATGTGAATTCTACACAGAACATCATCTTGACAGAGGCAAACACTTTGGCAAGCATACCTCTCTTTTATGACTTTGATATGGATAGCTTCCTTGAACAAAGTTATCTGTTTAATTGTATTTATCAAGGAATCTTGTCTGATCCCAAAAGATGAAAAGAAACATTTTTGAATGTTAAGCAATGTTTTGCTGTAAGAGGTTGAATGACTTTGTTTTTATAACCAGCAAAAATAAGCACAGTTAGATCTTGACTTTTCTGTACCTTTCAGTCAATTTTGTGATTGTGAAGATGTGGGCTACTGTAGAAAATTGTTAGCAAAAGCCTAGCAGTTCCCTTCTCAAATTTTCATGACAGGTATCTTTGAATCATTTTAAGAACATTTTTATATAGAGTTTGTGGAGAAAAGAAAGAATGCATATGGGTGGATAGTTATTGATGTCATGGGTTTTTTTAATGTCTTCAACTTTTTTTTTTAGTCATTTGGTATTTTCCTTTCTCTAGGATAACTTGAAAATCAGTTTCTAGATATTTTTAAAATTGTGTCATCTCCAGTAAGAATGTATTTTCCTTTTTTTAAGAAAAGTTTTATAGATTTATTTTTGTTTTTCCATCATAATCATTTTCAAGAGAGAGAAAAGGATCCTATCTTCCCCATCTGTGGAACCCCTCCTCATGACAAAGAACAAAGAGTGAAACGTATCTAGCAATGAATGCAACATTCTGTTCTTGTAGTCTCTTCCTTCTCTTCCATGAGGAGTGGTAGATCTATTGTTATCTGTTTCCTAGCATCACAGATCATGGGTGTAGCTTCTTAATAGAAAACAGAGAATTGGAATTCTATAAGAATCTTAACTCTAACCCTAATTCTATTTTTAACCCATATCTATTATTGCAACTTTCTGTTCATAAACTAAGAAAACTATTTTTATTCAAAACAGATTTCCCAAGTCCAATAAGACCTCTTGGAATTCAAGAGAGAAGATGTTGCTAGACTCTGAGCAGAGTTGTTCAGAGGGGTAGGGTCAGATTCCAAGAAGAGGTGTATATATAGGAGCCAGTGACATTATTTAACTGGGAGTAAGAAGCAGGGCTAAATAAAAGCATTCTCACATCTTTTGAAGTTATTCTTTCTTTTTTCGCTTCTTGTCAGCCCAAAGAGGCACAGTTTATTGGCATTTCTCAGACCTAGCTCTCTACCCATTCTCTCTCCAGAAAAACAAAGAAGAACACAAAGATTCCCAGGTTTTTTTTCCTACAGGCAGGATGGAGGACTACATATTTACTAACAGAGAATGAATTTAAAGTTATTTGTTGGTTCATTGTGTTTACTGATCAGTGGTTATTAAACCTTATTTGATTTAGTAGACCAAACGCCAATTCATAGGATTGTATGTAAGCAGGTGTCTCATCCCTCTATCAAAATCATTCCATATCTTCCAAGAAATCTTGGAAAAAGTCTGACCATGTCATTGTTTATTCCTTCATGCTTCTTTGATGAAATGCAAACTTCTCAGCATGGCATTTCTAGCCTTTCACTATCCTGTTCCAAATTATCTTTCAAGACTGAATTCATATTATTGCCCTTCATGCCTGGCGACAGGGAAAGTCCTACTGGGACTAGAATCAATATCTATTTTTCATCTAATGCTCTCTACTTCTCAGGAAGAGTTGTCTGTATTATTTTTAGAATTATTGTTACTAATCCAAATCTTGTGTGTGTGTGTGTGTGTGTGTGTGTGTGTGTGTGTGCGCGCTAGGCAATGGAGTTAAGTGATTTCCCCAGGATCACATAGCTAGATGAATCCAAATCTTACTACATATGAACCTTTTTTTTTTTGATGGATTGGTGTGTTAGTACTGAGTTAGAACCTTCTCTAGTGTGATTTTTTTTCATGTTCTTGATAATTTTCAATATACACTTGATTTGTATGTTCTTTGTTGAGTTAATGATTTTCTCTGATCATCTATGCACCTGCTAGTCCCCATTAAATACCTCACTCTCAGGCAAAATTGTATTTTTATTATGTCATGCTCAGCTTCCACATGCTTTAAATATATACTACTTAAAAGACATTTAGATTTAGATTATTGGCCCTAACATATTTGGGGTTCAAGTACCCATAATGTGTGGTAGAGGATGTTGGGACTGTCTCCGTCAAAGACTCCCCCTCTTCTAGTAGGTTTGTTAATATTACCAGTTTTACCGATAGGAAAAATGAGTCTCAGAGAGAACGATAGTTTTTTATTAATGTGTGACTTTTGTGGAACCCCAGATTATAGAGTTATAGTGTTTAATCTCAGAAGTATTAGACAGGCTGTTTTCTGGAGAAAATTATTTTTGGAATGAATTTCCATTCTTGGCTTATATTTATTCCCTTATAGATTTGCTCATACTCCTTATGAAAAGATTAATGTTCTTTTCAGAGCTTATCTTTTATTCTAGGAAAATTCTCCATTTCAGTCTTTTTTTGTGGGTTGGAAATGAATAACTGAAATTATGAGCAATAATCTCCCTGTGTCCTTAATGAGACCATAAATGCATAAAGTGACAATTTTTAAAATTTCTTTGTGCTTATTATTTATTTACATAAG
Source organism: Phascolarctos cinereus (assembly GCF_003287225.1). NCBI lineage: Eukaryota > Metazoa > Chordata > Mammalia > Diprotodontia > Phascolarctidae > Phascolarctos > Phascolarctos cinereus. The sequence continues at coordinate 196,907,457 of NW_027555736.1, forward strand.
ACCTGATGATTTTCTTGCAGAAATCTATGAGACTGGATGGCAAGAAGAAGCCAAATGGCTTGTGTGACTCTCTCATTGAGTTAAAAAGGGGAGTAAGCCTAGAATTTATAGCTCCTGGCTCTCTAACTTGAAAGTATGCCTTTGAATATTCAATAGGCAATGATAAGAACTTACATTTAGCTAGTCCTTTATAGTTTACAAAGCAGTCCCAATAATCCTATGAAGTAGCACATTGTAGTTGTGTTGTTCGGTTTTTTCCAGTCATGTCCAACTCTTCATGACCTCATTTGGGATTTTCTTGGCAAAGATACTGGAGTGGTTTGGTCATTTCCTTCTTTAGTTCATTTTATAGATAAGGAAACTGAGGCAAACAGGGTTAAGTGAATTTCCCAGGGTCTCACAGTTAGTGTTTGAAACTGGATTTGAACTCAGGTCATTCTGACTCCAGGCCAGGCACTCTATTCGTGGTGCCTACCATCTACCTGCCCCTGATTTTGTGGATGACATCATTGGAGTTTAAATGGATGATTTTTCTAGTTACATAGCTAATAAGACTGGGATCTCATGATGAAACCCAAATCATTTGACACCAAGTTCAGTTCTTGTTCTAGTCCACCAAAAACTGCTTGTTATGGCAGAGCAAATACAAATTGGTTTGTTGAAAACTGATTTTAAGATATGGGAAGAATACAATGAAATTTCATGGTACAACTAATGTAGCTTGGGAAGTGACTATGTTTGAATACACAGAGTGCCAAGACAGAGAGAACCATAGCATGGCAACAAAAAGAACTTTTATTGTATGAGGAAAAGCTTGCATTTATAGTAGCAGTGGGCAACCCTGGTAAAGACCCTTAGGAATTGCTGCCTGTAGGGAAATCTTCAGGTATTACTGACTTGTTAGGGATGGAGGCTTTTATAAATCTAATTAATTATTTTTACATTAAATTTAATTTTTCTTAATTACATGCACATTTTTAACATTAGTTTTTTAAAAATGTTGAGTTCCAAAATCTCTTCCTCCCTTCTTCTTTCTCCCCCTTCCTTGAAAAGACAAGCAACTTGATATAGATTATACATGTTCAGTCATGAAAGAACATTTCTTTATTAGCCATGCTGCAAAAGAAAACAGAACAAAAGAAAAACAACCCAAGAATAATAAAGAACACTAAAAGTATGCTTCAGTCTGCATTCAGACTCCATCAGTTCTTTCTCTGAAGATGGATGCATTTTTTTTTTAAACATAAGCCCTGTGGACTTGATTTGGATTGTTGTTTTGATGAGAATAGCTAAATAGTTCACAAGATGACCATCATTCAATATTACTGTTACTAACTTCTTACTGTGTATGATGTTCTCCTGCTTCTTTTCATTTCACTTTGCATCAGTACACACACATCTTTCCAGGGTTTTCTGAAAGTATCCTGCTTGTCATTTCTTATAACACAATAGTATTCCATTACAATCATATACTACATCTTGTTCAGCCATTCCCCAATTTATGGGTATCTCCTTAATTTCCAATTCTTTGCCACCATGAAAATGAGCTGTTACAAATATTTTTTGTATATATAAAGCCTTTTCCTTTTTTATCTCTTTGGTATAGAGACCTAGAAGTAGCATTGCTGGGTCAAAGGGTCTGCATAGTTTATAGCCCTTTGGGGATAGTTCCAATATACGTTCCAGCATGGCTGGATCAGTTCTCAGCTCTACCAACAGTGCATTAGTGTTTCTATTTTTCCACATCTCTTCCAACATTTGAGCTACTTTCAGGTAGGGGTCATGACTATAGGTGGAAACTGAGAGAAAGCTATCTTATCCACTCTGTCTTTCCTTATAAAGCCTTCTTCAAATTATCTCTCTCCTATGATTATGGTACTATAATTAACTGGCAATGAAATTCCACATTTATTTAACAATCATTATGCCCAGTGCCGACTGCAAAGTTTATCTAGTGTCATGGTACCCATTCAATGATTTCATTGTAAATTGCCCTCCATAGTCCAAGGAGAGGTAAGAGATTGGAAGCAAGAGAGTACAGGTTTTCTTGTCTGTAGGTTCTTCCTTATACATGGGGGTAGGCTGGAAGAGAGACTGGTACCTGTATGAGGGATGAGACAGCGACTTCTGAAACCTAATAGGACAGAAATTGTAGGAGTTTTTTTGAGAAACTTGGCAACATCTTGGACTATTCTTTGGCTACTCAGTAGATATGGAGATGAAAGGTTTGGTCAGCTAAGTCAACCCAAAGGCTTCCCAATGCCTATCTTTGTTGAATATCTTTCTATTGTTGTGGCTATATAAATCTTTTATTAACTATTGAATGACCTATAAGAATATGATTTTGTTCCATTTTCAAAACTAAACTAACCCAGGTCAGAACATACATGACCTAGCACAGTGCTAAGCCACGTAAGTTCAAATGCAAAAATAAAGTCAGTCCCTACTATTGAATAGCTAAAGTACTAATGGGGGAAACAGCACACACAGGACAGTGATGTCTAAGTAGGTGGGCACTTTGGTCTGGAAAATTCCAGGGATGGTAAGAGTGGAGATTTTAGGTGATTAGAGTGATATTCTTAATACAGGAAAAATGCAGAGTCAAATTGCTCTTAGTTCATGACTCCAGAACTAGAGGGAAGCAGGGGGAAGGCTGTGAAAGAGGTGAATGGAGATGAGTGAGTGAGGGAAAATATAGCTAGTGTCCTCCTGAAATAATGGTCTAGGAAATGCCATCACCTCTCTGGACAACTGGGTCCTGGGGAAGGAAGTCCCTTCTGGCTGTGGTCTCTGGTGTGGTCAGTGACTTTAGAGTGATTACTATTTTAGATAATTTTTCATAGTGCATATGCCAAAATAGAAGTTTATTTATGCAAACCCCTGGACCTTCATTTTATTTTTGAACCGAGTGTGCAAAAAATGCAATCAGTAAGAAAAATAGGCTCAAGACCACTCCTTGTGGTAGTTAGTATAGCTTTTGCCTGAGGGCAATGAGTCACCAGGGGCTTGCAGCTGTTTCTGCTACTGCTATTGGACTTGACATATGTTGAGGACCAAGGGACAAGCACACCAAGGGACTCCTATTTCTCATCAGTCCAACCAAGCCTATGCACACCCACCACCAACGAGGAGTGCATTATGCATTCATTCATTCATTCATTCATTCCTTCATTCAATAAGCATTTAATAAGCACCTGCTATTCCTGGCACTGAGTTAGGTATTAGGGATACAAATATAAAAGGAATCATACAAAGCATGCACACAGACTCTCTTCCTTCTTCTTTTTGGCTAACTGCATCTGTGGGACACAATTTTAGGGGCATGCCGCTTTGAAATGACAAAGCAATCCCCTCATTGGCACCTGAACTAGAAAGGCATTCTAGAGTTTCTCTCTAAGGCATCTTGACCTGGGAATTCTGGGAACTGTTCTGACTGTAAGACAGGGCTACACCTGTGTAAGATGAACTGGATTGGTTTCCATTTCATCCAAGCACTCAATAAAGTGAAGACAGACATCTGCTATTAAAGTAATTTGTTTTAAAAGGAGAAATCATAGTACATAAAATGATTCCATGATTAATAATAATATTGTAAATAAGTACAGTATTCTTGTGTTATTTCATCTACAGTAGGCACCTGCTTGAATTCAGTGGCACGAGGAAATACATTATGAAACTGAATTATATGGGGAGAAACAAAGTCAATCCCTCAATCCAAATTCAGTTTGAAAAAGGGCTGGGAAAGAAAAAGAAGCTATCAGACTGATGCAACCACTCATAAAATCTAACATTGTCTTTTTGTTCTCTCAAGAACCATTTTATAAACTTCTCAGGAAATTTTGAAAAACTGAAAGAAAGTAAATGGAACACAAATTATTTTTGTCGATTAGTAGGGCAAATAATGCACTGGAGTAAATCATGCTGTAATATAATTACTTATAATTTCTTATATTCTATGCCAAAGGATTTACTAAATCGATGTACACAGAATACAAATGAGACAGAGAAGGGGTCAGAATTTTTAAAAAAAATGCCTAGGAATAGTAATCTAGCAGATAAAAATCAAAGATGGACACCTCTGTCAGTTGCTTACTGACAGTGAGATCTTTCTTTGAGATAGCTTGGCAAATCTAGAACTTTATTGTGGATATAATCAATACTCTCAACACTGTTTGCTGAAACAGCAGATAAGATGTGTTATGTGACACTACCCAAAAGTCTGACGGACTTGCACACTGAACAAGGACAGAAAGCTGATTATTGCTGCTTTTATCGTTTAAAACCATTATTTGTCCCTTTATGAGAGATAGTGTGGTGTTGTGTAGAGGTGTCAAATATGAAGCCCGGGTACCTGCCGATACTCTTGAGTGAGGTCAGAAAAGATTAAAATCTAACTGGGAAATATTTTACAAAATAAAGATTCAACAGAACATAGATAATGTTAATATATGGTTTTCTAAGTTAATGTGGAATGGGCAGGGAACCCTGTGTATTGTTTAATGGTCTGTTTCTATTTGAGTTTGACACCCCAGGTGTAGTGAATGGAGAACTAGAGGTAAAGTCAGGAAGACCAGAGTTTGATTAGTACTTCTGGCACATTTAATAGCTATATGACTACAGGTAAATCACTTAACTCCCTCCATTTCTGAAGCACAGAGGCTCTCTCTAGGACTATAAGTTCCAGAGAAGGTACTATCTGTATTGGTAAAGGGAGTGATTTCATCAGATTTATGGATAGGAGAACAATTTATGAATAAATAATTTTTGATAGAAAAGTTAGATGTAAAATGGATAATTTCAATTACCTTAAGTTAAAAAGTTTTTGTACAAATAAAACAAATACAGCCAAGATGAGAAGGAAAGCAAGAAATTTGGAAAAATTTTAATAGACAGTTTATCAGATAAAGGTCTCATATCTAAAATATATAAAGAACTTTGTCAAATCTATAAGAATTTGAGTCATTCCTTGACTGATAAATGGTCAAAGGATATGAACAGGCAGTTGTCCAATGAAGAAATAACAGGTTTTGGAATAACTACAACAACCATCCACAGTATTTGTAATGCAGATTTGTGATTAAAATTTAGTTTGCTTATTAACTTTGGTTAACCATTGTGTAACCAAAGATATTTCCTGGAACTCATCTGATGAATGTGAGCCCTTATCGCTTGTGTATGAATTTAGAACTATTGCCAAGTCCCCACATGCCTAAACTGGTATATTGCCTGAAGAAGGTGATGAACTCTTCATGCAAGAAGTCTGAAAGAGCTCTCGTTGAGGACTGTGAAGTAATCAACTTTCCTTCCTTCCTTCCTTCCTTCCTTCCTTCCTTCCTTCCTTCCTTCCTTCCTTCCTTCCTTCCTTCCTTCCTTCCTTCCTTCCTTCCTTCCTTCCTTCCTTCCTTCCTTCCTTCCTTCCTTCCTCCCTCCCTCCTCCCTCCCTCCCTTCCTTCCTTCCTTCCTTCCTTCCTTCCTTCCTTCCTTCCTTCCTTCCTTCCTTCCTTCCTTTCTTCTTTTTTCTTTCTTTATCTCTTTCTGTCCTTCTCTCCTTCCCTCCTTCCCTTCTTTCCTTTTTTCTCTCTCATTCTCTTTCCCCCTCACTTTCTATCAGTCTGTATATATAGTCTCTCTCTTATCACATCTTCCAATATGTGTGGTCTCCTCTTATAAAGCTCCTTGAGAGCAGAGAGTGTTCTTATCTTCAGAGTGTGCTTAATAAGTGCCTTTCATTCATACTTTAACTTTGCAGCTAGCATTATTTTCACCTCTTCACTGGAATGGAAACCTGGTTTTCCCTTGAAAACAACAAGGGCCCACATAATGCTCTCCACTGGGGAAATATCTCTTCTATCTTACCCTGCCTTTTGAATCACAAGGTCAAAAGTATTATTCCTCATCATTATCCTTTCATGACATTTCCCAATTAACAAGTATTTTATCCCTTCCTCTTTCTATCCTTTCCCCATTGAAGGATTAAAAACAAAATCTTCATAACAAATATACATAATCAAGGTAAACAAGTCCTCACATTGAACCTGTACAAAATTGTTATGTCTCATTATGAATTTAAATATAACACTTCTCTCATAGGAGGTGGGTGCTGTGCTTTAGGGTCCTGGAATTTTGATTTCTCATTGCATAGATCACGGACCCTCTCCTGCCTCACATAATCTTTCATTTACTCATATGCTTATAATTCATAATTAAATAAATGAGAAAAGTAAGTGAAATGTAAATTCCCTGAGTCAAATCAAATGAACAAGGGTATAGAATGTTTGTATTTTTAAAAATTTGTAACCTGAGTAACTACGATAGTACCTTGCAGTAGGCACTTAATAAATGCTTATTGAATTCAATTTTCAGTGCTATTAAATCATATTCTTCCTATTAATTCCCTCTTTTGCCATTATCTTTGATGTCTTTAATATACCTCTTGAGAATTCTTGTGATAATATGACCACATAATTTTGTATCTTCTTCCATGCCAAATAGCTCTTTCTCCATCCCACTTTGGATACCTACTAATATGGTATAAGCCTCATATCTTACCATTTTTTGAACAGATTCAATACCAAGAGCTAGACTTTTTATCTTCCATTTGTTTTTTGGGAGGCAATCGGGGTTAAGTGACTTGCCCAGGGTCACACAGCTAGAGAGTTTCCTGTGTCTGAGGCCAGATTTGAACTCAGGTCCTCCTGACTTCAGGGCCAGTGCTCTATCCACTGTATCTTCCATTTTTTGCCTCAACTTTCTATTCCTCTATTTCCCCCCCCTCACTTATTTACATTAAACCTACCTTTCCCCTTCAAAATGAATACTTTTTCATTCCCTTGTATCATCTTGGATGTATGATCAGTTTTTCATAGACCACTCCTACTGGTCCTGATATATTACCTGGGCTTTAGACAAACAATACTTTCCTAGTTCCACTCCCAAATCTCTGACCACCAATTTTCTGTCTCTTTCTCTGGCCTCTCATCCTCTTCCTGATCTCAGTGATTACTATAAGCCCTAAAGATCTGTCCTTGACTTTCTCTTTTCTTTTTATACTTTCTCCATTGGGAATCTCATTTGCTCTCAAAGCTTCAACTACTACCTTTATAGTTATGACTCCCAAATCTATATCTCCAGTTCTGATCTCTCTTCTGAAATACAAACTTACATCTCCAGCTACCTAGATTTTTCCATTACCTCAAAATCAATGTACTAAATACCCAGACTCATTATGTTTACTCCTAAAACTATTTCTCTTTCTGATTTCGCCATATTTATCTGTGGTAGCATCATTTATGTAGTCCCTTATGTTTACAACATTGATATTATCTTTGATTCCACTCTTTTCCTTACTAGTCAAATCTGAATATTTCCCATGTCCTGTCAATACTATCTTTACAAAATCACTTGACCATCTTTGCCTCTCTTTTCACACTGTCATCATCCTAGGACAACTCTCATTATAACAATTTTGGACTATTGCATCAGCCTACTGACACATCTTCCTGTTTCCACTTCTTCCCTGCTCTAATCCATCTTTCATACCACTGAGGCAGTAAACTTCATTGATTTGGTCACATTAAACACCTCCTCAAAAACCTTTAATGTCTCCCTATTGCCCACAGAGTAGAGTTAAGCTTCCTTTGTTCAATATTCAAGGCCCTCAATAATTTAATATCACTACAATTTTCCTTTCTCAGTTAGTATTACTCTCTTTCAAGTACCTTATACTCCAAATGAGGCAGGTCTCTGCCCCAAATATGAATTATTATCTATGTCTTTCCTAAAGCTATTCTGCCTGGAATGCCATGTTTTCACTCATTGACTTCATAACCATTTAAAAATATTTTTAATTTATGGAATAAAATAAGCATTTCCTTTTTAAAAAAATTATTTACTTATTTTTCATTTTTACTTTTCAATATTCACTCTTATAAGATCCGTGAATTCTAAATTTTCTACCTCCCTTCCCTCCCCCTTCACTAAGACAGCATGCAATCTGATATAGGCTATATATGTACAATCATATTAAATATTTTCTCGTATTAGTCATGTTCAGGAAGAAGAATGAGAAGAAGGGGAAAAAACTACAAGAAAGAAAAAACAACCAAAAAAGTGAAATTAGTATACTTTGATCTGCATTCAGACTCCATAGTTCTTTCTCTGGATGTAGACAGCATTTTCCACCATGAGTCTTTTGGAATTGTCTTAAATCATTGCATTGCTAAGAAGAGTAAATTTATCAAAGTTGGTCACTGCACAATATTGCTGTTACTCTGTACAATGTTCTCCTGTTTCCGCTCACTTCACTCAGCATCAGTTTAAATCTGAGTTGTGTGTGATTCCCATTCTTTAAGCTCAATTCAAATGCCACCTCCTTCTGGAAGTCTTCCTTTATTTCCTAAAATGACAATAACTGTCCCTCTTAGATCTTGCTTAATGCAAGAAAAACTCTCAGTTTAAATCCTATATCAGACACTTTCTAGCTGTGCAACCATGGGCAAGTCTCTTGGCTACTCTCATCCTCAGTTTCTTCATCTGTAAAATGAAGATAATGATAGCACCTACTTCACATAAATATTGTAAAATATTTAGGAAATCTCGAGGTGCTATAGAAATGGTGGCTATCCTTATTATTATTATTACCTGTTATGGTATTTATCATATAATACGGCATAACATAGTTGTCTATGTTGATGCTGTATAACCTTAATAGATGGAAAGCCTCCTTAAGACAGAAAATATACTTTATTTAAATTTTGTGTTTTTCCAGAGTACGTAAATGGTACAGAACTCCGTATATAACAAGATATATGTGTATACACACACACACACACACACACACACACACACACACACATATAAAATCTAGCATTATTGTTTGGGTTACCAAAGAGGGTACTCTTCTTCCTATCTAAGAGGCAATATGGTATAGAAAGGAGAATGTTGGATTTGGAGTCCAGTAGACACTGGTTCAAATCCTGTTTCTGAAACATAGTGGTTATATGACTCTGATTCCCTTTGAGTCTCAGTTTTATCATCTGTAAACTGAGGTCCTTTTTTAATGTAAATCTACTATCCTATAATCAAACCTGGAAGCCATATAGCTTAAGTTACCATAAAAGAAAAAGCTGTATTTCCCACTTCTTGTTTAAGTACTCTGAGTAGTACTTAAGTCAGCTAGGTAATACAGTGGATAGAGTGCTGGTCAGGCAGACCTGAGTTGAAACCTAGTCTTAAACACTTAGTAGGTGTGTAACTCTGGGCAAACCTTTTAATCCCTGTCTTTCTCAGTTTTTTTCAGCAGTAAAATGGGGATAATAATGGCATCTACTTCCCAGGATTATTATGAGGATCCAATGATATATGTATAATGTGTTATACATACTATTATTATTGTTATTATTAATGAAGGCTGAAGTTGTTTTTGTTATAATGAGCATTGAATGGAGAGAATAAGTCCCAGAAATAATAGGCGGAGATTAGGCTGTTGATGAAAACTTTGTAAATAACAATCATCAGAATTCAAGTGAGGAATATTCCACAGGAAACAATCATGGCTAACACCTATAGACAGTGTTATAGTTTAGCTACCTCTGGGTTAGGCAGTGGAAATAACATTATTTCTGTTTTTCAGGAACTTGAGTTTCAGAATGATTAAATGACATGCCTAAAAAAGATAAAAATCAATCAACCACAACAGCTGCAAAACAAAAAAGAAAAACAAAAACAACCAAAAAACAAACCCACAACTTTTACATGCCAAGTCAGGGCTCAAGCCAAATCCCTTTGATACCAAACACAATGTACATTCTCTGCCTTCCTTCAAGGCTCAGCTCTAATGACACCTTGTGTAGGATGCCTTTCTAGTGTTACTACCCCGCCAGCTGTTAGAACTTTCCCTGTAAGTTTACTTTCCATGCATTCTGTCTGCATTGTAATTATCTATTTATTTTTATGTTTTCCCCCAGTGGAATGCAAGGTCCTTGAGGGTAGGGACTGTTTTTTGTCTTTCTTTCTTTCTTTTTTTTTTAGTTCTTTTTTATTTTAGACAAATGCTGAAACTTAAATACATAATAAAAGAAACATTGTAAACATATATAAAATGAGGAAAAACAACAAAAAAAATGTTATGTGCACAGCAGAACATAGGAGACGATTCAAATTATATAGTGATAACTTTTCATTTCAAGAAAGCCTACATATTAAATACTGTTCATTATGTTGAAAGCCATCTGTGTTTTCTTTGCTTCCTTGTAGGTTTTCTTCTGTTCTCTGCTGTGCACTTTTTACTTTGTTCCTTTCTCCCCTCCCTACTCACCTCCCCACTCACCTCCCCAAGGCTACAGTTGAGCATTGGATATATTTATATATAGGCATCCATATATACATATACTTGTACATACATACACACACATTTTCCCTAAGAGATTCTACTCCTAATCTTTGTTTTTATGTTTGAACATGTCTCTTTATTTTTCCTCTCCTCCTAACTCCTCTATGTTACTTCTACTTGCTACCTTACTCTCCTATTACTTAACTTACCCCCACTCTAGCAATCCCTCCCTTCTCTTCCCATTCCCTTAAATATAAACCGCCTTCTATATGCCCCTTTTAACCAATTCCCTCACCCTCCCCTCTAAAGATCCTCCTTTATCCTATCACCCCTCCGAATCCCCCTTAGAATTTTATTTCTTTCTAAATTTAGAAGACTTTTATACTTTTCTAATGTTTCAGGACAATTTTCTTTGATTATTTCTTGTGCTACTGTATCAAGATTCTTTTTTTTTTATCAGAACTTTCAGGTAGTCCAATTATTCTTACGTTTTCTCTTTTTGATCTGTTCTCTAGAACTATTGTTTTTCTTATGAGATGTTTCATATTTTCTTCTATTTTTTCATTCTTTATATTTTTAAAAAATTTCTTCATCTCTTATAACTTCACTGGCTTCCCCTTGCCTAATTTTGATTTTTAAGGAGTGATTTTCTTCCTTAAGATTCTGGATCTGCTTTTCTAATTGGTTGACTTTCTTTTTATAATCTTCTTGTTTTTCTTGTATTGTTCTTATTTTTCTTTTTAGTTTTTCCTCAGTCTCTCTCATCTGATTTTTAAGTTCTACAATGAGTTCTTTTTGGGCAGGTGACCATTTGACATTACTCTTTAGAGTGGAAGAGGGTTTCTTTGCTTCAGTTATCCTCCTCTAAAGACAAACTCTGCTTCTCTCTATTCCCATAGTAGCTCTTTATGGTTGGATTCTTTCTCCTTTGCCTGTGCATATTTTTGTAATAATTTATTTTTATAATAACCTCTAGTCCCGAGGTATGTGGGATGGTGCCTCTAATCCTCTTCAGTTCACCCTTCTGACCTTGAACTCAAACCAAGACCTCCAGACTCTTGTAAGTGCCCACAGTAGAGGCGTCCCCACCCCACTGCTTCTGCACTCACTGGCAGTGTGCTGGTTATTTCTTGACCCCACTGTGTCTCCACAGCACAGCCGGGTCTGGTGTTCCTTGTCAGAAGAGGTTCCCTCTATCTTCTCCAGGTCAGATGCTCAATTGCCCTCATTGCCCCAGAGGTAAAAGTTGCTGTGGTTGGGGCTGAGGCAGCCTCCCAAACCAGCTAATCCCAGGGCTTGCTGCTTGTTTAAGCAGTTTGCCTCTCATTGTTGAAGTGGACTCTGGCCTGGAGGTGTTTACTCTTCATAGGGAGAAAATCTTGTCCAGGATTTTTTTTTTCTTCAGATTTCCAACTGTCCCAGTAGGATCCCTCTTCTGCCCCTGCACTTATTTTTTTCATGGCTGTCTGTTCACCCAGAGGCACTATTTTATCTCTTTCATGGAGGAAACCTTGAGAGCTTGAAATTTTCTGACCTACTTTACCATCTTCCCAGCATCCTCTCTGTTTTTTGTCTTTCTTGGTATACTTAGAACTAAGAACATTGTAAATGCTTGATAAATATTTGTTGACTGAGTGATATCCTTTGATTTACTTCATTCCACTGTAATTTGCTTCATTAATACTACAGCTATGTTCATTTTTCCAAAAGGACACTCTTTGTCAATATCAACTATTTAGAATCCAGACAAGAACTAGAAAGTGGAAAAACTTCCCCAAAACAAAGGTCTATTCTATGTTAAAGTCCATGGGCCAAAGTTAGGGCATCAATTGAACTCTTGGCAGGGGATAGATAATAGTCAAATCATGGCTAAAATGATTATTGCATTGAGCTGAGGATAATTTGAGTTTTTAATTAAAGCAAGATCCATATGCTTTAGATATCAGATATGTGGGAGGCAGAACTGACATTCTTTCATGAAAGTTGAGGAGTTTGACTAGCATTCTCACCCAGATGGCAGGCCAGCCCACTTCCTCACGGAGGTGGGAGGCAGGGGTGCCTGGGGAATGGGCCAAACTTTTTCTTAGAAAGGAACTTTGAATCTGCTCAAGCACTTGGACGAGTACTCAGCTGAGACCCCAGAATTCTCTACCATAAAGTATGAATAATGTTTTTTTATCTTTAAAAAGATTCAGGAGTAGATGTCATCAATCAGTCATCTCAGCCATAAAAAGAACTGGAGGTTGATTTCTGTGGAATATATGGTTTTGAATATAGGAACATTATGATAAGTCCATCAGCATGTGTTAGCGCAAATACAAATAAGTCTCTGCTCTGCTACTGTTCTTTTTTTTAATTTAATGATCTGTATACTATCTTGTTGTTTAATCATTTGAGTTGTATCTGACTCTTTGTGACCCCATTTGGGGTTTTTGGTAAAGATACTGCCATTTCCTTCTTCACTTCATTTTACAGATGAGGAAACTAAGGCAAACAGGGTTAAGTGACTTGCCCAGAGTCACATAGTAAGTCTCTGAGGCCAAATTTGAACCATGAAGATGAGTCTTCCTGACACCAGACCTGGCAATCTATCTGCTGCTCCCTGTAGCTGCCCCATAGACTATCTTCAAGAAGGTAAATATGTTGAATGGAGATTTTTGATTGTCCATTCCAATATTGATGATAAATGTCTATGGATCCTGGCCATGGTACCTACCTCACAGAATTGTTGTAAAGATCAAAAATTTGCTGTAAAGACGTTATAGAGATACTGTGTATAAAATTCTTTGCAAAGCTTACAGCATTATATAAATGTTGCTTTTGTTGTCATTATCATCATTATTTTTATTCATCTTATACTCACATTTTCAGTAGAGTTCATATAGAAATGATCTTGGCACTAGGTGCAATCCTGATGTTTTTTTATATTAAACATTCTGTGGATTGTTGCACAAATGTACAAAATAGCAGGGGCAGCTAGGTGGCATAGTGTGTATAGAGCACTAGGCTTGCAATCAGAAAGGCTCATATTCCTGAGTTCAAATCTGGCCTCAGACACTTACTATCTGTGTAAACCTGGACAAGTCACTTAACCCTGTTTGCCTCTGTTTCCTCATGTGTTAATGAATGAACCACTCTAGTATTTTTGCCAAGAAAACCCCAAAATAGTTTCACATAGAGTCAGACAATAATGAAATGACTAAACCATAGCAGAAACACAATAGCAGGGTTTCCTGTAACATTATAAAATTATTGAGATATAAGATCATCCTCTTTAAGCACGCTGAAATTATTTGTAGAACAACTGCTATGGTTGATAGGATTATGCACCTCATTATGTTCTCATACAGTTTTGATTTCTTCCACTATATGTCTATAGTTTGAAAGCATTTCATTCCATATGGTTGAGGGATTATGATTATTTGGATGTCTAGTAAAAATGTTTATGACTCAGTGTTGTGTTCATATGACTAGGGGTAAAAATTCTTTCCATGATAATAGTCCACTTCTAGTCCAGTTTATTTTTTGAATTCACAAGGATATTATGAGCTTTGTATTTGAATTACAGAGATTTGTCATCTATTAATTTATGAAAGATTGTAAGCTTCTTTTGTACAATCATAATGACATTCTCCTGAACTTCATTTCTGCATCACTAATTATCTGTTTGACATTTCCAACTGGTTTTCCCAGACTTCTCAAACTTGCCACCCCTAAAATAGAACTCATCTTCCTCACCTAACCCACCTCTCTTCTAAATTTCCCTTTTCCAAAGTCAACATCTCTTATATCCAGTTTCTTTCCTCTATTATAGTTACAACTTTAGTTCAGGTCCTCATTGCCTCTTACCTAGATTATTATAACAACCTCCTAATCACTCTTTCTGCCTTTAGTCACTTCCCACTTTATTCAATCTCCACACTGCTGCTAAAGCGATTTTCTTAAGTACAGATCTCACTTTGTCACTTTCCTATTCAATAGACTCTAGTAGATTTCTACTGTTCTTAGAATCAAATATGAACTCTTCTGTTTATTTCTTAAAGCCTTTCACAAACTGGCTCAACCTATCTTTCCAGACTCATTGTATATTACTTCTCTTACTGCTTTCTGAGATCCAGTCAAACTTGCCATTTCTCTCTTCCTCATACTGGGACACTTTACCTGCTGTTTTCCTGCTTTTGTATTTACTTTCCTCCATACTTAGAAGGCTCTTCCCCCCTTAGGTTTGTATATTAGAGTCTTTATCTTCCTTCCAGATGCAGCTCAATTACTACCTTCTACATGAAGCCTTTCTTCTGCTAGCTCCTACCCTCTCAAACTCCTTGATGTTTAACTACTTTGTATGCCTTTGTATTTATTCTTTTATATTTATTCTGAATACGTATGTTGTTGTTGAGTCATTTTAGTTATGACCAAATTTGGTGTTTTATTGGCAAAGATATTTGAGTGGTTTGCCACATCCTTTTCTAGCTCATTTCACAAAAATGAGGAATTAAGGCAAACAGGGTTAGATGACTTGCCCAAGGTCACAAAACTTGTAAGTGTCAGAGGCTGGATTTGAACTCTTGAAGATGAGTCTTCCTGATTCCAAGCCTAGTACTCACTGTGCCACCTAGCTGCCCAAATATATATATATATATATATATGTACATGTATGTGTATGTGTGTATACATATATCTTCCCATAATGTAAGCTCCTTGTTTGTACAGACTGTTTTATCATCAGTAAATATTTGTTAAGCATCTACTATATGCTAGCTGCTGTACTAAGCACTGGAGATAAAAAAGGAGGCAAAAATAGTCCCTGCCTTCAAGGAACTCACAATTTCATGGGATTTCATTTAATGTATTTGTATTTCCCAAAAGTAGTACTTGGCATATTAGTAGATACTTAATAAACACTTGCCCAAGTCACTTGCTAGTGTCTAGCTAGGTGTTCAGTTAAGTGTTATACTTTTGCAAATTGAGGTGATGTGTTGCACAACTTCTACTGTTTTCTTGTAATATCTACGTTGATCAACAAGTTCAGTGTAGTTAAATTAAGAATATTTAGTGGCAAAGAATTAGAAATTGAAGGGATGCTAATCAATTTGGGAATGACTGAACAAATTGTGGTATGTGATTGTGATGAAATATTGTTATGTTATAAGATGAGCAGAATAGCTTCAGAAAAATCAGGAAAGATTTATATGAACTGATACAAAGTGAAGTGAGCTGAACCAGGAGAATATTGTACCCATTAACAGCATTATGGTAATGATGATCAACTGTGAAAGACTTAGCTACTTTGCTTAGTGCAATGATCCAAGGCAATTCCAAAGGAACTATGATGAAAAGTGCTATCTACATTCCCAGGAAGATCTGATGAATTCCGAGTGTAGATCAAAGCATACTTTTTTACTTCATATTTTTTACTTTTTATTTTTTGTAACATGAATAATATGGAAATACATTTTGCATGACTTAAAATGTATAATTGATATAATGCTTGCCTTCTCATTGGGTGAGGAAGAAGCAGGATTTAGTGAGAAAATCTGAAACTCAAAATTTTATAAAAATGAATGTTTAAAATAACTATAAAACAAGTTAAGAATATTCTATCTATAATATCTACAACAATGACCTGGTCATTAATAGTTACCATAAATCTTTTCTCTATATAACAAATTCAATTAACTAAGCTTCTTGTTTGAAAGTTCTTTGTCAACACATTATTGGTGGAGTTCATGTGGATGCTGCCCATTAAGGGGCTTTCAGTTCTGCTCCTGGATCGTATTGCTTTGCTAGGCTTTAATTAGAGGTAAACTACTTCTGTTTACTTTTTAAAAAATCCATTCTAAAATTATTACTTGATGAAGTGATATCTACTTGTTCTAAAAAGTATTTCTCTCAATTTTTAACCTTTGCACTTTGAAAATTTTCATTGATTTATTTTTTCTCTTTTTGACAAGAACATATTTATCTTTCCTAGGGGGATTAGCCCTGTTTCATTATCATTATATCGGTTTTTCTTACAACAATTTCCACATGTTATTGTGTTTTTTATAATTCTGAAAACATATGTTAAAAGTGACATTGCTTAAGTTTTAATTGCTTTAAATGTGTTCTTCCTATTGAGCTTTGATTTCAGGATGTCATTAAGTCTCTTGTATTATAAAAGCACAGATTTTTCCTTGATATGCTTGATGTGTCCTGTCTGAAGGAGAACAAGGTATTTATAATTATTGCCTTTATCCTTGATTCAATTTGGCTTGCAGATTCAAGCTTGAAGCCTCAGTCTTTATCTTTCTTTAGTGTATCTTAAGAATTTTAATCCTATTGTGTTCAAATCCTGATCTATAAAACGAAGAGCTTGAACTCTCTGACTTTGAAAATCTCTTCCAATTAAAACCTATCATCTTATGCTATTATTATTGTTGTTTTTATTTTTGTTGTTGTTGAAAAGTCATTTTTCTCTCCTTGTTCTAGTGAGTTCAGATAGAAATAGCACTAAGATAAATCATTATGCAAAAATTTTTAAAAATAATTTAATGCCCTTTGTACCATAAATTCATCTGTGGGCTCACTGAAAACATACTTATGAAAACATATTCATCAGATAGAATGATGGTGACAATATGGACATCATCCTGATTCCACACGATTTTTATTTCTTCTGCTAGATCCTGGTACTCTGAAAGCTTTTTGTTCCATGCATGCTGGAGATGATGAATATTTGGCATGACATTTATTAAAAAGCATTGTTTTTAAGATTTCATGGATCAGTTTTATAATATGTTCAAAGGATGATGATGGTTGTCCATTTGTAAACCTCATTTTTAGTATACCCCTACCATCCAAATTTTCCACCCACTTCTATACACATTATACTGAATACTTAGAGGATGTCATTTGACTGTTATTGTCATTAGTAGTAATGACAATAAAAATAATAATAGTAACATTTATATAGCATTTACTTTGTGCCAGGACTTACTCTAAGTGCTTTGCAATATTATCTCACATTGTGAGATATTACAGATTGTATTATTTGATCACAACCATTTATCAGCCCCAACTGCTGTGTGGAAATATGTTCACTCTCCACAGGTCTAGTCCAAAGCATTTCTCCTCTCTTTAAACCATTTACACAATCCCTTCATATTCCTGTCAGCAAAGGTTCTCATTTTACCAAGAAAATAAAGGCCTTCTGTTGTGAGTTCTTTTTTCTCCTGGATTCTATGCCTCAGCATCTTTCTACATTCTACTTATTTTGCTCCAGTCTTGGAGAAAGATGTATTTCTTCTTGACAATATCAATTCGACTACTTGTGCCAGGATGCCATCTCTTCCCATGTCCTTTTGGAATGTATTCCTTTCCTTTCAATAACCTCTTATCTCTCTTCAATATCTCTTTATCTACTAGATTCTTTTTTTTTCTGTCAATAACTATGCCCATCTTAAGGCCCATAATTTATTAAAATGTGATAAATATTTTAAAATGGAATTGAATGACATTTTATCATCTTATCATATAGGAGTTTAAAAAAGCATAGGCTAACCTAAGATATAACCCTGTTCAAAATGACATCTTGCCCCCTTTGATTCTGTAAGTGATGGTACAAATCAGACTGTGAAGAGGCATTAATAGCAATAGTCTGGGATCTATTTTATCCAGAGAGAGCTCTTGACTATGGAATCAATGGCTGCTGAGAGATTGATGAGTGCTGTGAAAAATCTTAGATTGTTTGTCACCATTTTGGGGGTGAGATGAATATAGCAGGATATAGTATAGCAGGGGTTATTAAGGGAATAGTTGTGCTTAACCCTCTTTACTCATACAAGTACATTAGCCTGAAAACTCAGTCCCACAATTTGGTTAAGAAGAAGTCAGACAGACCAACCCTGAGGTATTATATTGCATTTTTAGGAAGGCCACTAACAAATTGTTGTAAGTGGAGGAAAACGTAGTAGACATTAAAGTGTTTGATCGCCTGAGTTCAAATCCTGATTATTCTACTTATTTTTTGTGTGACCTTGGGCAAATCCTTTAACTTCTCTAGTCTTCAGTTCCCCATTGGTAAGAAGAGAAGTTTGAACTGAGTATCACTAAGACACCTTTCAGTTTTTAATCTATATTTAGATCCAGGCATGCAGGATTTTGAGGGGAATTGAAGCAATTTCTTATGGGCATTACTCAAAGGAATAGGAAATATTTACTTTAGAGAAGAAACACAGTAGTAATGGTAATGGGGAGAGGGTAGGGATAATAGTTATCTCCAACATTGATGGTTGCCATCATAAGTCATCTTTTTCTAATTTTTAGGGTGTGAGGTGAAACCTCAGAGTTACTTCACTGTGCTGACTCATTCCTTCACGTGGTTGTGAAAACTCTGAAATTTTCTTTTGAAAACTGATTTTTTTCTTATATTTCGATTATTTATCTATTGGAGAATGACTCTCTCTCTATACATACATACATACATATATACATACATGCATACATACATATATGTATATAAACTATTGTGCATATATGGTACAAAATCCTTATCTGATTTATAATTTTGTTACATTCACTTTTTCTGTGTGTTTAAGATGTTTTCCACACTTGATTCTTTCCTTCCTTATCATTGGTGCATTAATTTTGTTTTGCAGAAGGTTTTCAATTTTATGCAAAGTTATATATTTTATCTTTTGTCTCTTGTTTGTTTAAAAATACATCTCATACCCATAGTTTTAAAAGTTACACAATTTCTCCTTTAATTTTTTTGTAGCGTGTTTTTTTTTAATATTAAGGTTGCATATCTATTTAGAATGTATTGTGAAATATGGTGTAAGATTTTGGTTTAAGCCTAATTGCTGTCAGAATGCTTTCCAGTTTTCCTAGCAATTTTTATCAAATAAGGAATTGTTTTACTAGATAACTTATATTTTTTCACTTTAGCAAACACTTGGTTACTGAGTTCCATTTTAAAAAAATTCTTTGCCTGGTTTGTCTAGTTAATGATTGCTTCTTATAATTTTGCAATATTCACTTCCGATTTTTGTGTATGTGTGGTTGTTCTTTCTGTATACATTGTTATAGATATTGTGTTTATTGATTTTTGACTGTGCTTATTCATTCTGCATCAGTTAATGTAGTTCTTTACATGCTTCTCTCCATTCACAATTTTTATAAATTCTTTTAATTCATTAATATTCCATTACATTTACTATATGTGGTTTGAGTAGCTATTCCCCAGTAGATGGACATCTACTTTGTTTCTAATTCTTTGCTTCACCGAAAAAGTGCTACTATAAATTTTTGTTGTTCAGTTGTTTCATTTATATCCAACTGATCATCTGCTTAAAGTGAGTTTTCTGTTAGGCAATATCTAAACCCTCTTCCAGATTTAAGACTCTGTGATTCTTTTCTAATCACACACTTAAGAAGACAGATTAAATACGAAGTCTTCCTTCTTGCAAAGCTGACAAAATCTAATAAATATTAAACAAATTGCCAATCCATGACCTTTTCCCCACTAGGTGTGGATTATCTATCAACTACATTACTCAGGCGAAACTCAGGAATATCTTAAAGTAGTATAAAAAGATAAGTTATTACAATTACTTCACTGGTCCATTGCATACTGTACTATTGAAACCAACTCAGCACTTATGGGAGGCCATACAGTATGGTGGAAAGGTGCTGAATTGGAAGCCAGGAGGCCTGAGTTTAGATCCTAAATGTTTACTTAGAGATATCAAGTTGACATAATAGAGTTATGGGTCTGGTGTCAGGAAGACCTGAGTTCAAATCCAATCTCAGACATTTGGTAGCTATGTGACCCCATGTAAGTCCCTTAATCTCTGACTGCCTCATTTCCCTCATTTGTCACATGAGGATGTAATAACACCTTCTTCCCAAGATTGTTTTGAGGATAAAATGAAATAAAAATTTGTAAAGCATTGGCAAACCTTGAAGTACTACACAAATGTCATCATCATCATCATCATCATCACCTGTGTGATTTCTAGCAAGTCACTTAACTTTTTGGGGCCTCAGTTCCCTAATAAAATAAGGGAACTGGATGACTAGGCAGAAAAACTTACAATTAGTTTCTCATCTTGGAGGAATATTTTGGTCAATGGACGAATTGTCCTTTCTTGATTAATCATGAAGGCAAAAACTACTTTCAAGAGGAAAGAAAATAAGTAAAGTTTTTTAAATAAACAAATGATTCAAATGGATGAAATGTCTCAGTTATTAGAATTATTTTGATGGAACAGTGAAACGCAAAACTTTTATTGTATGCTTTTTTAAAGGAACAGTAAAAGGAAAGTGACTATACTATGATCTCTTCCTCCCAAAAAGGGGCAATGAAAGTCCAGAAACAGGTTAGAATTTCAACATGACTTTTGGGTTTGTTAAATTTGTAGAGTCCTTAAACATACTGGAAAATCAAGAATAGAAACAGTGTAGGAAGATAAATCTCTGTCTAATATCAGAAGTATCATTATATAGACTGATATATGGACTAAAGCTTGATTTAGCCAGGTTGTTTTAAGATGAAAGGACCATTTTACTATTTGCAAGGCAAATATTATGAAAATATCTCACGTGTCTTTGGCTAGATGAACATGGTACAGTACTTTGTGTCAAGAATTTTCAATATCAGGACTATTTTTTTAGTCAACTTTTATTGACATCTTTAAAAAATTACAATGATTTCTCCCTGTATCTTGCTCCTTCTTTTTTTCCAGAGAACAATCCCATATAGCAAATAATATTTTTGAAGACAAAATAATTTAAAAAGAAAAGAAAATTAAAATTAATATAACTGATCAAAACATAAAAAGACTGAAATATATATAATCCTTGGCAAAAGTGTGTGTGTGTGTGTGTGTGTGTGTGTATGTGTGAGAGAGAGAGAGAGAGACAGACAGACAGACAGACAGACAGACAGAGAGTCTTCTGAAATCTTCCTTAAACCATGCTTGTTCTTTATAATTTTGCAACAGTCACTTTTTTGGTTATTTCCACTCACATTGTCAGAGTAAGTATGAATATTGTTCTCTTGTGTCTGTTTACTTTACTCTGCACCAGTTCATGTAGATCTTTCTATGTTGTTCTATAGTTATCACATTCATCATTTCTTATAGCACACTAATATTTCATTATATTCATGTAGCACAAGTTTAGCCATTCCCCAATCAATCAATTCCCCAATCTATTTTGTTTCAAATTTTTTGCTATTACAAAAATACTGCCATAAGTATTTTGGTATATATAGGACTTTTTCCTTATCAATGACTTCCTTGGTAAATGAGCCTAATAATGGAATCACTTGGTCAAAGAGAATGGACATTTATTCATTTTATTTGCATAATTCCAAGCTGCTTTCCAAAATGGTTGTACTGATTGACAATATCACCAACCAATGTGTTGGTGTACCTATGATGCCACAACTCCTCCAACATTTACTATTCCCGCCTTTCCCCTTTGATAGTTTGTAGGGTGTGAGGTGAAACCCCAGGGCTATTTTGATTTGTGTTTCTCATTTTTAGTGACTTGGAACATTCTTTCATTGGGTTGTTAATAGATTGCTTTTCTTTTCAGAACTCTGTACATATCCTTTGGTCACAGAGATTAAGGAATGGCTTTTAATGACACATATCTTTTTTTTTGTTTGTTTGTTTGTATATCTTGGATGCCAAACTCATTATAAAATTTAATATAAAAGTGTTTTCCCCATCAAGGTCTTCCCTTCTTATACTATATGTGTTGGTTTGTCCAGAAGCTTTTCGGGTACATGTAATCAGAGTTGTCTATTTCATCTGTATTTGCTTCTGTCACTTGTTTGATTAAGAGAATATTCCTGGAGGCAGCTAGGTGGCGCAATGGGTAGAGCTCCAGCCTTGGAGTCAGGAGGACCTAAGTTCAAATTCCACCTCCCACACGTGACACTAGCTGTGTGACCCTAGGCATGTCACTTACCCCTGATTGCCTTACCTACCCATAGCTAAGAGAAGCATATGAGCTACTTTTAGATTTCTTAAAAAATTAGTAATAATAATCATATTAAAGTCATCTGATGTATTGTGGGACACAGGATAAGGTACTGATCTAAGCCCGATTTCTGACAGATTGCTTTCCAATTTTCCTAGAAGTTTTTATAAAATAGGAATTCTTTCCTAAGTAAGTTAAGTTTTCTGGTTTGGGTTTTTGAGTTTCATCCCCTCCATCTCCCCACTCCCTTTCCCAGATTCTATCTTATCTAATCCGTCCCAGTGTTTTTGACCAATATTTTTGATGACTTCTGTTTTATAATATAGTTGGAGGTGTGGAAATGCTATTCCTTCTTCATCCCTACCTCTTTTTTTGTGTGTGAGGTAATTGGGATTAAGTGACTTGCCCAGAGTCACACAGCTAGTGAGTGTTATGTGTCCGAGGACAGATTTGAACTCAGGTCCTCCTGACTCCAGGGCCAGTGCTCTATCTACTGTGCCACCTAGCTGCCCCCAATCCCTACCTCTTTTCAAAACACTTTATAAAAATGTCTCATTTAATCCTCACAACAACCCAAGGAGGCAGGTGTTATTATTATCATCCCCAAATTCCAGATGAAAGAACATAGGCAGGCAGAGGTAATTACTTGCTCTGGGTCATACAACTGATAAGTGACTAAGACAGGATTAGAATTCAGGTCTTCCTGACTCCAAGTCATCCAGTGCTATCCACTGCACCACAATGCTGTCAATTGCAAAGAAAATTTCAGAAAATTCAGTCTTTCATCCAAGTATAAAAATCACAACAACTCAGGAGTGTTTAGTCATAATTAATGTCAATGGAGGATATGCTCATAGCAATGAACTAATGGAGCTTTTGAAGTAGTGAATTATAAAGTTGAAATTAAGAAACAGACTCTACAGCAAATAGAGAAGTAGGCATGTTGATATTATTGATCCCTGTTTATGATGTCAGACTGCTAAAGAACTCATCAAGATGTCTTGTCAAAAAGCTGATCAGAAAGATTATCATACATTAATGCCCATCATCCATTAATATTGTAGCATACTGTCTAGAATCTGCAGTCATTAAGATACAATATAGGCACACATCTTATGGCTGCTATTCAGCTGTCAATGAAGAAGACTGAAGTGGCCCAGATGGTGAAAAAGAAAAGTCTAAAAAACACCATTCCTAAATTTAAAACACTGAAATATAAATCCACTGCACATTGCTCCTTTCAAGTGAATCTCATTTTTGCATAATTTCAGGCTGCTCGATTTATTATACTCATCACCAACAAGTAATATTTAAGTCCTCATATGGCATCGTAGGGTAATGAGAAGAATACTAGATTCAACATTGGAGGGACTAGGTTCAGTTCCCACTTCAGACACTCCCTGTCTGTTGGACTTCAGGCATGTCACCTAACATCTTTGCACCTCAGTTTCTTTTTCTGCAGAATAAGAGTATTGAACTACATGACCTAAGTCCCTTACCCAAATCTATGATCATATAAACTAAAAAATAAGTTACCTAATTGAAATGACCATTTGGCTCAAAATCAATAAGCATGTCCATGCCTAACATAAGCTTTTAATTAGATGTTTAAATGGGCAGAAATAGTCTTGTTCAAGCAGGCTATTCAATTTTGTCAAAACATCTTTTAATCCCAAAGGGCCAGTAAAACATTTGTCTGTTTTCTTTTCAGTTAATCTTTATGAAAAGTTGCAAAGAGCACAGTCTTGTAGTTCTTAAAATATACAAAGATGTGCCAGGGTTGTTTATAACACTTATGTTCTCAAAGATCCTTTTAATGGATATTTCAAGGGACTTAGCTACTTGTTCCTTGACATTTATTATTTGTATATTAGTCTTTGATGACTCATATGCCTTGCTTGAAAGACTGAAGATACCCCTAAAATTCCCTAATAGAATTGTTTCCTGAAAATTAAATTACAACAAACCTTTCTTTTCAAAGAAAATGATATTCATTTCCCTAATTTCAAACATTTGAAAAGAAAGTACACACAGTAAAATGGGGGAGGGGACTGCTAATGAAAAGTATTATTTTGAAATGATAAATCTAAAGATCAAAATAAAATGGTTATTCATTGTACTATCCAAATAGCCCATCTTTGTACAAAAAAAAAGAAGAAAAAAAGCAAAGAAAATCCTTTCATCTTCACAACTAAATTGACTAAAAGGCATGGTTTCCTAGCAACATTCATTGTGTTTATGACCTTTCCTCCAATCTGAGCACACAGATGTGGTTTTGAAGCTAATAAACATACATCATCCAACCTAGTCTACTCCAGTTTCCCTAAAGCAGGTTGTGAGAAATATCTTTCCTCCAAAAATTGAGCTTTGAAAATAAAAATATATTCAAAATAGGTCTGAGAATTAGTATCCTAAGGACTTCATGGGGGTGAGGCTAACCAAAAGAATAGCAATTTGTATTTCTCTGAGACATTCTGTCTTATACATAGGGCATGATAGCTTGTAGAACAAGTTATATATCCAATGGGGAGATTTTTTTTTTATCCAAAGAAATTAATACAGCTGTTCTGTGCCTGAATTTACCTAGCCATAAGATGGGATGCACAATATTTTCTAATTTTTCGAAGTATCTTTCAGGATCTTCTCCCTGTTTAGAATTGCGAATGACAGGGAAAAAAAAACAACAATAAACAATTTTGTCAAAGTTCTGAGATAATAGTAGTAGCAATCATTGCTATGTACTGACCCTACTGTCAACTCTTAAATTTCAGATAGTACTGATTTTTTTTCTTCTTTGAATAATAAAGAATACTAAGGCATCTATGAAAATTACATCTTTTCAACTTTGTTGCACTGTTAATTTCCATATGTTAAATGAACTGGCAAAATTCCAGGGGAAAATTGGGAAGACGACATTTTCGGAGGGTGCTTTTTGAAGACAGTAGAAGTCTGGTCTGTTGGCTAATCAGCCAAAGGGTGTAGCAGCTAAAGGGCTTGGGAGCCTCGGTCTGTTTGCTTCAGCACCCTCTAATGAATTCCTCCAAACATATATGTTTTGTGCATCACCACCACAGATGCAGGGTTTACTGAGTCTTGCTTATTCAAAATGAAAATAATTACAGGGAAGCTTTTAAGCCAGATGTTGAAAATCGCTAGAGAAGCGTTTGGGTCGGCATGTTTGACAGAGTTTACAGAAGTGGCTACTCTAACTGGCAACTGAATACTTGGTGAACAATTAGCAATCGATCTTCCTTGTTTGCTAAATATATATTTCTTTCATTTTAAATAATTGTGAGTGAGGTTAAGATAGCAATAAGAGGGATACATTTTCTACCCTAAACCTTTTTAAGTGAGGCCTGTGTATGACTTTGGCAAAACAGTAACTCCTTTACAAAATCCTACTGTAGTTATTCTCATCCATATCAGATTTTCTTTGTTTACATAGTCATTGGATTTTTTTTTCAAATTGTTAGATCTTTGATCTCACAGTTAAAATCCTAGCTGTGCATTTTTGAGTCTTTTCACTGTTATCAATAATGAACATTCTATGTTTAATATGGAGCTGAGAAATTGTTGCAATATAAACATATATTATATATAAATATATATGTATAGAGATAGACACAGAGATATATAGATAGACAGATAGAAATAGGTATAGGAGGAGATATAAATTTACATATATGCATAGATACAGGTATTGATTTTAGTTGTTCTTCAGTCATTTCTGACTCATCATGACCCCCTGGAGTGATTTGTCATTTCCTTCTCCAACTCACTTTATAGATAAAGAAACTTAGGTAAATAAGGTTGTCACTTCTTCACAATTACAAAGCTAGTAAGATGAATCTTCCTGACTCCAGGCCTTACACTCTATCCACTGTGCTACCAGTTGCCCCATAGGTATAGATAGGCATATGTATAATCATAGAAATGGATATAGACATAGATATAGAGAGCCACAGGCAGACATAGATATTAGTCTATAGGCACATATAGCTTAATATTTTAATATACAAGTAGATATGAATACAGAGACTTATACATATGGGTAGATGTAGATGAGAAACCACAGTTAAAGAAGTGAGGAGAAAGATTGCTAATCAGAATTAGCGTTTCCTAACCAAGCAATATGATACCCGTCTTTGGATACCCCAAAAAGAAAAATATGTAGATATAGCTATAGATATGGGCACAGACATAGTAGTAGACTTAGAAATAGATAATTATATGTAGGTAGCTATGAATATAGCTAGATATAGATAGACGTATACATAAACATATAGCTTTGGCTTTCTACATTGATATATAAACAAGTCAGACTCAGTTCTATTTTTCTGTGATGGTCTAGAATGCTTTACATAGCTTCAGTTAATAAGTAAGAACATTTTTCTCTGTATCAGTAATAGTTAGTATTATGAAAACTATTAAAGCTTTTGATGTCGAACTTAAGCTAAGTTAATTCCGTATATTTAACTCTTAATTATTGGTGAACCTCAACAAGCCAAGATTTTAGATTTAGCACTGCTACTAGCTGGCTATTTGATCTTGGGCAAGTATTTTTTTTCTTATTTCTTCAGTTTTTTCATTTGTAAAATGAGAGATTTAAGCTAGATGATCTTTAAGGATCTTTCTAGTTGGAGAATTATATGTAGTATATCTGAAATTTACCTCATGGCATTGCACAAGGAAGTTCTTACATGCAATAAAACATCAGATTTATGATCGTCTCATAAATATAATTGTCAAGTTGGCTCCTTCCATCTTCTATGAAGACATTTTGCCTAGACCTTTTCTCTTCCTGCCACTTGCTCTGGACATCAACTAAGGTCACCTAGGCCTATGATACCACTTGGTGGTCAAAACAGAACACTCCAGTCCAAGGTTTCTTTTGAGGCCAACTCTTCTACCTCCTTTGCCACTATCCTTAACTGATGCAAAGTGAAGGGAGAAGAACCAGGAGAACATTGTACACAGTAACAGTAATATTATAATAATGATTAACTATGAAAGACTTAGCCACTCTGATCAATACAATGATTTGAAACAAGTCCAAAAGGCAGATGAAAAAGGTTATCCACCTTTAGAGAGAGATCTGATGAACTCTGAGTGCAAGTTGAAGCATACTTTTTTCACTGTCTTTATTTGTGTTGCTTGTTATTTATTTATTTTTGTAACATGGCTGATATAAAAATATAATTTGGATCAGTAGACATGCATAATTGATAACATATTGCATACTTTCTCAATGAGCAGGGGAGGGAATAAAAGAGAGGAAGAAAATTTGGAAATCAAAATATTCTCAGAATAAAATTTCAAAATAAATTAATTAAAAACAAAAATTAAACAACTCGCAGCAGACAATTTATAAGATATTTTGAAAATGTCATGGATTGAACATTCTGAAGAAACAAATCTTATAATGTCTCTTAGTGCATGATTGAAGCCGTTTTTCAGATTTATACTTATTCTCCACTTGTATTACTATTCTCTTATCTATTTTCAAATGAACTTGTTGTTAACATTAGTCAGTTATTCAGTAGACTTTCTATAAGAGTGTAGCTCATGTGCTATGGCAGAACGGAAGAAAGTTAATTATGAAAAGATTTTTTTCCTTAAAAGGGTGAGTTTATAGAAAAGCATGGTTAAAAAACAAAGCAATATATGCAAATGAAATTTAAGTATGTTTATTATTTAATAACATTTGATATTAGCCAGAATACAAGTAAATATTTTATATTGTAACCAGCTATTCGTTTTCATTGATTGCTTAGGTGGCTAAAAAAAAAAATCCGTCTTTCAACCAGAGAGCTTATAAAGTTCTCTTGCTATTTTTAAACCACACATTTGTGTGTGAGCATTTTCTCTTTATCTTGTTTTAAATAAAAATATGGAAATAAACTCAATGTAGAACAAGATTTGAGATAGTATATTTCTGGTGTTGAGCCAAATATTGAAAATATTTGTTCAAGTAAAAAAGTCCAACACTGAAGTCAAGTTTATAAAGGATTACTATATTATGCTAAAATCTTCCAGATGGTAACTAATTTCATTAAAAATGTTGTTTATATTCAATAAAAATTTTAAAATAAAGAATTTTAATAAAGTGTCTTTTAACATAATAGTAAGCATATGAGGTCTTGCTAGATTACTTCTTTTAATACTTACAGAATGTTCCACATAAAATATTCAGTTATTTTATAATTAGAGGGTTAAAATTTTATATTTAGAGTTTTCATAATTATAGGTAGAATGAAATTTTATGTTTTATAATTATGATTATATAGTAAATTTTAATTTGGAGCTTTTTTGGCAAAAAAATTTGTCATTGTAATTATTGGAAGTACTTAATGAATAAATCTAAAATTATGTTATGAGTGGGATATTAAATTACTATGGAGATTCACAACACGTTTTTATACTGAAAGGGGTTTACTGACCAAAAAACATTGGTCCACTTCAATCCCTTTATTTTACAGGTAAGAAAACAGATTTTCTGGGCAGTTAAGTGACTTCATCAAAGTCACACAGGAAATAAGCATAAGAGGTAGGCTTGGAATACATGTCCTTTGACATTATGGTACTTTCTATTGTACTGCACTAACTTCTTGATGTTTTATAACTAAATTACTTTGTTGTATTTACCTAGAAACCTATGGTGTTCAGTTGTTTTTCAGTCATGTCCAATTCTTTGTGATCTCATTTGAGGTTTTCTTGGTAAAAATACTAGACTGGTTTGCCATTCCTTCTTCAGCTCATTTTATAGATGAGGAAACTAAGGAAAACAGAATTAAGTGACTTGCCAAGGGTCATACAACTAGGAAGTGTCTGAGGTCAGATTTGAATCCAGGAAAATGACTATTCCTTATTCCAATGCTCTATCCACTGTGCCACCTAGCTACCTATGGGTAGGCCTATGGATCTGTTACCAACTGAATAGCATCATCCAGGGGTAACTTTATCAAACTACAGACACATGGTGCCTGGAACTTGAAGAGGCACACACATCCAAATAAGGAGCTGGTTATGGTTAGTATCTTTTAAATAAAGTTGTTTTGGAGACAGTGTTTAGTAACTTTCTACCATAACTAGTATTTTCACCATCTCTGCCCCACAAGTAGTTATGAAGCCTATGAGAGGGGTCTCTTACATTATATGTAAGTTATATGGTTTCTTGTTCATTGAATTGTTAACTACCTCACAGTTAGTCTTCCAGTGGACTCTAGGTTAGGTTATTGTGGGGGGCTAACTCCTGACAACAGTTAGCAATAGGGAACTACATCTGAAAATGTCTTTGCTGGTAAATATCCTATTCCAATATTTAACAATCCAAATTATACTAATCATGTAGGAAAAGAAATAAATATAGTATTGAATCTTCCTTTAAAAATGTCAAATATTTAAGGCAAGAAGATAAAAAGATGAAATTTTATAAAAATCTTAGAGAAGGAAGGGAGGTGGTGAGTATAACTTATCTCTGCTACTTCTCCGTGCCCTTCCCTTTTCTCACTGAAGTTCAGGACACTGGGTGGTCATTCAAGTTGCCTGTGCTCTCTTGGAATCCTGAGGACATCACCAACACATGCAACCCCCACTAACACTAAGTAAAGTGATTATGGTGTTTTTTTTTTTAATTGCAGAGTTAGGTCATAAAAATCTTTATAGGCTTTCCTTAAGGTTTTCATTGGCCACCAGTTATTAAAAGTTGTTGAATAAATATTCAAATAATTTAGGTAAGAAAACATTTAAAATTATTATTGTATCTGATTAAGTATGATAGTGCAGTACTATGTGCAATATATTTGCCCTATTTATTTATCATGGACAATTTTTGTTCTGTTTGTCCTTTGGTCTATTATAATGCTGGTCATTGCAATTTTGTGTTTGTGTTTATTCTGAATTATGAATTGGTACTATTTGCTAAATTGTTTTGGAATGCGTTCTCTTGAATAGATTTACCTCAGAGCTATATCTCTCCAGGTAAGCAGAGTAGGTAATTAGAGGAACTCTTAGAATTAAGCTACAGGAAACTCATGAGAGAGGCTCATGTGTATCTAAGAGATGAAGTTATTAAGGTGGGAGGTGCCTTTTGCAGGATACTGAAGAGGAATGGGAAAGGAATGAATATCAGGGAGGTATTACAATAAGAAGCATGGTATTAACCACTAGAAATAAGAATTCTTTTAACTCAATACACTGGAGGTAGAATTCTCTCAATCTACAGTCAGCATGGTGGAGCAGAAAAAAAACCCAAAAAACAAGAGAAATGAAGAGTCCTACCACAAGCCGTTCATCCTTTGCTTTACCTCTGGTGCTGAAGAACTATTGGAATATGCTTGTGTGACAAAACTCCGAATAGTAAAGACAAATTGAGGTTAACCTGCACCCTGGAGAATGACAGGATCTGTGGCTTTATATATCCCTCACAATGACTGAATAGCAAGTAATCCCATTTATACAAGCAGGTAGCAATCAGAAATTTGTGAAGTTCTACAGATTAGAAAATACCCAAAAATTACATGGAGGAGAATGAGCTGTTTCGTTTGGAGCAGACAGGGATCCCACTCAACAAGGGGAAAGGCCTGATTTTACCCAAACTTAAATCTCCCAAATCACTTAGGAGACAAGCCATAAATCACTGACATCTTCCCCTACCTGTCTGCTTCCCATAATTGGTCTCTTTCCAAGGTTCTATCTTTAAATACATTCTGGAACCATGTATGTCTCTCTGAAGGAAAAAATTGAGAATATTTCTCTTCTCCAAAACTTGTTCACCATCTCTGCCTCTCACACAGGGATACAGCTTTGAGTCATCATTCTCTCCAACATTAATAGAGTTTTGCACAAAATTCTGCAGGTTTAAATCCTTTTTTTCCTGAGAGCCAAATAATTAGGATGGAAGCCGATGCCATATGCCATTGCTACAACTTCTCAAGAAATACCAAAGTTGTACAGTCACTGCCAGGAACTAGCCTGAGACTCCAAACAAATCAGATGATTTCCAAAGACATTAATTTGAGTGATCTTTTACTTTGCTATATTTTCCAATGGAATCATAAGCTTCTAAAGAAATGAAAAAGTCGTCTTCTACTTCTTTTGAATCCCTGACAACACTGAGCACAATGGTAGACATATGATCAGAGGACAATAAATATTGGTTGAATTGAGTTAAAATGAATTGAATAAGGAATGTCTTCAGGGCTACTAGGCTATTTCATGTATAACAAGAAAAATTGTCTTGCATAACTTTATTGTGAAATGGATTTTTCACAACTCCAAGCTTATTCTTGGGAGAAGAAATCAAGTCGTATAGTATTCCTTGCTGTCTTTCCATACAAGAAAGGACAATATTCCAGGGATGAATGGAAACTTTTTCTCTTATCTATTAGTGTGTTTAAATGGACATGAACTTCAGAATCTAACTGCAAAAATTAAAATGATTACTTTCTTTTCCAATTAGGGTGACTTTCACAGCACAAACATAGAAAATGTTTTGTGCATCCTAGGAAAAGGGAAAAAAATAACTTTCAGATTTTAATATTTCAACAGCTCTCAAATGTTACATCTTTGCTATGTGCTATCAGTCAATAGGAATTACAGCCGATTCCAGAAGTGAATTCTACTGAGAGGCATAACAATTACTGTTATATATCTCAGCAATCTTTTAATAAATAATATGAGTCTTGTTTGCATTTATCAGAGTGATCCTTAAGCAAATACCCATGTGAGAAAGAAAACTTGAATATTTATAAGTGCAAATTTACATATAACTGCACATAAAATATGCCATTCCTTTGTAAAATACTTCTTTATAATTTCCATTAAAATCATCATGTAATTATACCAGAGATACAAACCTAACAAAAATGATGCCAAGCATTATTAGAGGAAATGATTTACAATTGCAAGGGCATCTGTTCTGTGAGAATTTTCTGGTTCCCATTTCTGTTTGATAGATAAAAAAAGACCTTTTTACTTTGCAAAGGGACTATGGCCAAAGGTCACCACTCTTTTTTTTTTTTAATTCAGGACAGAAGTGATTTCATTCTATGTTAAAAAAAAGTTCATGGGAAGAAATAAAAATGGTAACCTTACTCTAGGAACACATTAATGAGTAAAGCTCAAAATTCATTCCATCAAGTATTCTTATATATCTACAGAGATAAAATTGTATCATAGACTTAGAGGTGGAGGTGATCTTATAAATTATTGAGCCTGCCTTAGACCCATTTTATAGATGAGTAAATGGAGGTTTAGAGAGGTTGTGACTTCTCAAAGGTCACACAGGTAGTAACTGGAAGATCTGAATTTACCAGCTCCTCTGATTCTAAGTCAGAATTATTTCTGCAGCATTACTCACTCTCCAGAATTGTATTTTTTGTTTGTGTACATCAGAGCAGTTTCCAGATTATTTGCCACCTCCTTGAAACAAAGAAAAATTAAGGGACTTAATATTCTTTTATTAGACTGGGCATTGATATCCAGCTGCTCTGATACAATAACCTCTTACAAATATGAGCTTATTAGAAAGATCTTCTGCAAAAAAAAAAAAGATTTCAAAGCACTGGGTACATATTTTTCTCATCCAAATATACATTCAAAGTAGACAGCCTGAATTTTTTAAAAATTTCTTTTACAGATGAGGAAAACAGAAAAAAAAGTTAAAGACCAAACCTTTTGCTAAGATACCTAATAGCCTCCTAAGACCAACCCTTCATTATTATTCCTGCTCTTCTAGGGCTATTAGTGACAATCTTTCCCTCAAGGTTTCTACTGAAATCTCATTGAAATTTCTTGACATGAATTTTGGGGTGGCATGGATTAATGGTGCTTTCCCCCCAAACTGAGATGATTAGAACTATCCAAAATTTGAATTGGCAGTATCAAGAAGTATTGACTCTCCCCTGGTTAGAAATGTTGAAGAAAAAACCTATATGGCCATTTTTGGAGTATCATGTAGAAGAAATTATTTTTTTCTTCAGGTTTTGATTGATTCCTTCCAACTCTGAAAATTTGTGACTCTATGACTAGAACCTAGGTCTACTGACTACCAATTAATTATTCTGCACTATGACATTTCCCCCTATATTTAGAGGCAGCTTAATCCAATTTATACCCAAGAAGTGAAATGTACAAGAGAGCCACTGCAAAGTGTTTCTTCGTTATTTTCTTTTCCATAGCTGCCCTTAAGTCATTTGTTTGATTCTGACTGTTGGCTTAAGATAGAAGAAAAATACAATTATCTTCATTTAGCGTACAAAAAAACCCTGTAGAGATCAAAATGAAAACAATTTGTTAATAGACCCTGATATCTGCATACTGTTGGTAAATTAACATATTGGAGAGATAGTGATGACTCAGAACTTCATTCTTATAAAATATAAACTGCCCCAACTCTACCTCTTCGATTACTTAATGCCCTTATTTTCCCAACAGAAAATCCAAAGGACAAAGGATTTAAGTATTATATCATCATGAGGGCTGCCAAAGTTTCATCTGACCAATGGTCTATCCACTAGGCTATGATGTCAGAGTAAAATATGGTGAAAATAAATAAATTGGAAGGTCAGGGGGGAAAAAATGAACTGTGGGAGTCCCATTCCATTCAGTAAAAAAAAAGGTGAAGAAGAGATATCTTTTATTGCACAAAGACAAATAATTTGAGAAACATTTTTTGAAACAAAATGTAAGAATGTCCGTAAATTTTACTTTTATTAAAAGCTGACATATCAAAATTATTCTTAAAAGATGCTTTCTCCCACATGTTATATTCCTCTTTACCATTTGGCTCCACTCATAGAAGGAGTATGAGCAGGTGAGAGCTGTCAAGACACACATAACACACGGGGATACATCCAATTGAGGTAGTAACTTGTATCTTGAAATCATTCTCTACCACCTACAGTCACTCAGGCAGAAATACCTACTCTTCTTAGCTATGTGACCCCTGGCTAAATTACTTAGCCTCTCTATGCCATAGTTTCATTACATATAAAAAGGGGATAATAACCTCTCCTTCCTTCTTCTCTTAGGGTTATTGCGAGGAAATTATTTTGTAAACCAAGTGCTATAAAAAATGGATCACAAGAGTTAAGAAGTCATCTAATCCAACCCTCTCTCTTTTACAGAGGAGGAAGCTATTAATTTCAGGAGTGTGGTACTAAGGCATCAGTCTTTCTTTTTCATCTCTATTCAAGGTGCAGTTACTGACTATTATGGGCCATATCATCTTGGATCAAGAAGTGAGGTTGTCACCTCCTAAGACCAACAGATTTTAGAGTCAGCAAAGGTTATCACATGTAGCTTTACAACACCTTCTCAAAATTAAAGGAAGTAAAGAAAAAAGAAGGAAACTGGCTAGACTATTCAGCTGTTGTAGAAACTCCTAGGATTCTTGAAGTGCATAGGGCAATCCCTTGAGGGCAAAAAAAAAAAAGGATTTAGACCGTCCGAATCCCTCATTTTAAAAATGAGAAAACTAAGGCTCAGAGAGGCAAAGTTCTAAATAGTAGCAGAGCTAAGTTTGGAACAGAGGCCTACAATCTCAAATCTGATCTTCTTTCCACTGCTCTGACTCTAAATTCAGTGCTTGTCCTTTAACAGCTTACTACTATGAGAGAAATTCTACCACCTCACCCCCGCCCCCAAATACTGAAAACAGAAGGGGTATTGTATTCAGATGGGTGGACAAGGAAACAATTTTCTTTTTATACTGGGATATTTGGGGATTGGGGAGAATGTACTCAGGGAGAAACAGAACAAATAAATTAGACAATGTGATGCCTGACTTTCTCAGGCCTTTATCTCAGCCTCTCTGTGGAGTCAGTATGCAATGGACCTTGCAATCTCCTCTTAAGAGTCATTAGGAAGCCCAATCAACTTCACAGTCGTGGCCCTACTGCTGTCATATTTGCCATCTTTGTCCTCATAAGCAAATGCCAGCAGAAACATTTTGAGATGTCAAGCCACTCTGAAGTTCCTTGGGGATTCACCTTCTAGAGCTTATAACCTGTCGCTGCTTCGGCAATGTCAATAAAGTGACCACCAGATGCTGATGCAAGCGTCTTTCCATCATGGCTAAAACTGAGGGTTCTCATTAGCTAAACCAATCTGGCAAAACATTGAACACACACCAACTCATCAACATCCCAAAGGCTAGCTAGTGCATCAGGACTTCCTGTGGCAAATCACTTCCCTGCAGGGTCAAATTTGAAGCGATGCAATTGGAAGGGTGGGCATTGAAGGACTGCTTAGGATAGCTAAGAATGTCGATATGACCTTTGCCATTAGTCAGGAAGAACATACTGTTAATTATACTCCAGGAGATTTTAGTGACTTTAAATTTAAATTACTCCTCTGCTTCTGAATGGTGAGTTTTAATGAAAGTTGCCATATCATCTTTGCTTTCCACAGCAATGGTTTGCCCATCAATACTCCAGCAAATGCTAATATTCTCCCCTTTAGTATTCAGAGTGGCATTGCATTTTGTAGTTCTAACATCCCAGATGCGAATAGCTTTGTCCCCAGATGCAGTCACAAAGGGGTCTGGATTGCCACGATGCCAACAAAGCTGATCCATGCTGTCCCCATGCCCTCTGTAGTTATTTTCTTTTACTAAGCAGTCCTTCTAGAGCAAGAAAACACTGGCAATCTTGTCAAAGAAGCCAGATCACATGAGGCACCCCTCACAGCTCCAGGACGCCAGGGGCACCTTGGCACTGTGCACCAAGAACTCGCTAGTCTTGTTGTGGCTCTGGAACAGCTCCTGCATCCTGGCCACTTAGCCGGATGGGTAGCCAGCCACATTACTGCACAGCCCAGTCCCTACTATAGCACCAAGCTCTGGCACACAGCTCCCTTCAAGGGCTGAGATGTTCACTATTCCACACACAGAGAGCCATGTTATGACCCTGGACAATGCACTTTTAAGCATTCAGGAGAGTAAAACCTAAAATATTTAAAGCTCAGAGGGAGGTGATGCCAATAAAGAAAGTTAAGGTAACAAAATGAGGGGAGGGTTAGTTATACTGGATAAAGATGGGATTGAAAATGGGATAGGATACTTCTACTAGGTCTATACCCCAAGGATATCAAAGAAAAAAGAAAAGGACCCATATGTACAAAAATATTTGCAGCTCTTCTTTTGGTAGCGGAAAAGAATTGGAAACTGAGGGAATGCTCATCATTTGTAATGGTATACGAATTGGCAATACTATCTTACTGTAAGAAATGCAGGGGATGGCTTCAGGAAAATCTGGGAAGACTTGTATGAACAAAGTGAAGTGAGCAGAACCAAAAAATCTACAAAGTAATAGCAATATTGTTAAGATAACTAACTTTGAAAGACATGATTCACCATCCAAAGGAGTCATGATGTAAAATGCTATCCACTTCCAGAGAGAGAGAGAGAACTGATAGTCTCAGAGTACAAAATGAAGCATATTTTTCTCTTTATATATATATATATATATATATATATGTATATATATATATATATATACATACATATATATATGTACACATATATATATGCTTATATATATATATATAAATATGTTTTGTACAACTTCACATGTATAATGGATATTGTATTTCTTGCTTTTCAGTGGGTGAGAGAAGAGACTGAAGGAGGGAGAGAATTTAGAACTGAAAATAAAAAATAAAACTAAAAAAAGAAAATGGGGTAAGACTATTAATTAGGGTGCATAGTGAGATTGATGTTAGTGACAATAGGGAGAAAAAAAGATTGTTCAATTCTTACTCTACTGTTTTCCCTATCCAGGAAAATTAC
This sequence comes from Phascolarctos cinereus, assembly GCF_003287225.1. Classification (NCBI taxonomy): domain Eukaryota; kingdom Metazoa; phylum Chordata; class Mammalia; order Diprotodontia; family Phascolarctidae; genus Phascolarctos; species Phascolarctos cinereus. The sequence continues at coordinate 196,944,548 of NW_027555736.1, forward strand.
CTTTATGGGACAGCTAGGTGGTGTAGTGGATAGAGCACAGGCCCTGAAGTCAGGAGGACCTGAGTTCAAATCTGACCTCAGACCAAACACTTGACACTTACTAGCTGTGTGACCCTGGGCAAGTCACTTAATCCCAATTGCATAAAAATTTAAAAAAAAAGAAAATTACCTTTATCCTGAAAATGACAACAAAAACAGCTAACCCACTGATAGCTGAGATAGGTAAGGAGACCAGTGACATTTGAGAAATCATGAAAAACAGACAAGGAAGAGACTACAGAACTGGAAATGGCAAAAGTTGCCCCAATTTTTGAAAAATGGAAGGGAACAGAGCTTAAAACATATTATGCAGGCCAGTTATTTTGCCTTTAATTCCTGTGAAAATTGTAGCAAAATATTTGGGAAACAGTGTGTGCATGTGTGTGTGTGTGTGTGTGTTTGTGTGTGTGTGTGTGTGTATGGGTGTGTAAGCAATAGGAAATGCAAATAGATGAATTTTGCACTCATTGAGTAGTCAGAGTCAAAGAGTAGTCATTAATAGTTCAATTCCAAAGTCTTCAGTAGAGTACCAGAAGGATCTATGTTTGCTCCTTGTTTAACTTTCTTTTTTTCCCAAGAACTCGGATGAAGGTATATCATTGCATGTTCGTAAAATTTGCATATGACTCAAGGTTTGAAATGATACCCAAGAGACTGAATATGAGAGTCAGACGCTGATAAGCTCTTGATATGCTATAGCTTTGGACTGAATGTCAGACAATGAATTTCAATAGGGACAAATGTCAAGTCTTATTTGGCTTTAAACATCAACTTCATGAGTACAAGATGGGGGTGGAGATGATGTTGAAAAATAGACCTGACAAGACAAATCTGGCTCTTCAGATTTGAGATTGCAATTATATGAGACAAAGAATATTTAGCAGCTGAGAAAAGGAGATCTACTTCACCACATCAGAAGAAAGATATTCAGATTAGGGAAAGGCTATTTTGTGAGCATAAAGAGTTGATTCAATTGAGGATAGATTTCTTGTTACAGCGTACATCATATTGCTACAGGTCTATGATCAAAAGTCTGAGGGAAGAACCAAAACATTTAGTAGTCTGACTTTTTATATTAAATAAACCAGAAACCTACATCATTTGCCCAAGCCTCTGGTCCCCTGAAACCATGCAAGTTTTAATTCCTTTTAAAGAAATGAACTAAATAAACTCACAAGGAAGAAGTAACCAAGAATACATTCCTTCTACCATACATAGGTAGAGAGTAATTTATCTGGAAAAAAAAATCTAGGGTAAAACTCAGAATTGAAATAAAGAAAAAATAGTTCTAACAATTAGTACTTTCCATAAAAGAAAAATTTGTTTCCCTAGGGTTGGAGTGAAAGATTCCCATTTATTGGAGGTCTTTAAGACAGACCAAATGGCTACTTTTCAGGCATCATTTAATAGAGATTTATTTAGGCTGTAAGTTTGATTAGATAAGTCAATGGAGTTTCTTAAACTCTACATTTCTTTAATTGTTTTATTTCCTGTTATAATTACACACAGGTCATAGACAGACTGAATACAAACAACACTAACCATTGCTCTTTATTTATAATTAAAGATAATTTAAAAACTTTATACCATTGCTGAGCAAAAGGCAAATGTACCAACTTCAATTGAAAAATCATTATCAATAGTGTGTTAACATATTGCCAAATAAATACACTTGTCTCACTGTGCAGTCTGCTCTTATTGGCATTTGGCAGTCAGAAAATACAGCAAAGCTTTCTGACTTTTCTATTTTATCAGTATAACAAAAAGAAATCACTGTTGGGATATAAGGGAAAAAATTAACATCTATGAACATCATGTTTTTACCTTATTTTTTGCTACTCATCTGGCTATAGTCTTTTGATCATAGTTTATGTTTTTTTTTCTTTTATGATGAGAAAAATTTTAACAAGTATCTTATTTAATAGGAGATGCCGAACATGTCTTTTCAAACCTCAATTTCAAATCTCAGTTATTTTTAAGTCCATTTGGATGGAAAACATCAGTGGTTCCCCAGATCATCCAAGATTATAAATAAAATAAACTTCAGTTTGGCTTGTTCCAGAGGACACTTAGAAATGAGAAGATCCCCAGAATCTCAGTAGTTTGAAAGGCTGTCCCAACACACACTTGAATGAGAATTCATTCTTTCTATGATCCTTTTTTTTTTTAAGATCTTCATTGAGGGGAGTCCATCACCTCTTGAGGTAGCCATTCTTCTTTTGAACGATTCTAATATTTGGAAAGCTTTTCCTTACATAAAGCCTTAATTTGACTATTTCCCACTTCCAAACAGTTCTACATATGGGGCAAAATTGAACAAATCCAGTCTTGATTCCATATAAAAATCCTCTGAATACTTGAAAAGGCTATCATACCCTCCCCTGCCTCTGCACATATCTTCTGATCTCCAGGCTAAGCACCCTAAGTTCTTTCAATCACCTTTCATTTGGAATGTAGTCTCTAGTTCTCTCTCCACTCTGGTAAGCCTCCTTTGGATGCTCTCCAATGTCTCAATGCCCTTCCAAAAATGTGATGCACTGCACACAGTTTTCTAGCCTTTTTGATACACTATGTTTTGTATGGCTGCTTGCAAGATACAAAGTAAGCTGCTCATACCTACTTAGAAAACTAAATACAAATGACATCCGTGGTTAATATGGTATATTTTCCTTTGACAAAGTTTTGTGTCTTGTATTCATTTGAGGTTGGGACAGTCAAGCACTGAAGTAACTTGACCAATAGTTGTCTACTCATTCAGTTACAAAGCAGTCAAGAGGATCCAGGTTTCATGATTCAGAGCCCAGAATCATAGAAATCCTTAAAAAAAGCACTGTATCCCTATTGCATCTATATGTTAAAGAGGCAATATGGCATAGTGTATAGAGAGCTAATGGGAGTTAGGAAGACAGGGGTTCAAGTCTTGCTTTGTCATATAGTAAGTGCTTAATAACTATTTTTGATTAATTGATGGACTGACTGTCTCAGATCTATGCTGGCTATGTGACTTGGCAAGTCACTTAAAATCTTAGTGCCCTAGTAAACGCTTTAAGATTATAAATTGAGGAGAAAGTGTCAATTCATATTGATAGAAGAAAAACTCTAACTAGAAGTTCCTTATACCAATGAAATCATAGGTCCAATGGTGAGTGTGTGTGTATATACATACACAAGCATACATACATATATTCATTCATAACTTGTGCTAATTTAAATTGCCAAATACTGCATTTCATTTCCACAAAGTTAGTTATATGTATTGGCGAAATACGTAAGGAATATGAAACCAATCACATTATCCAAGTATTGTCTTCCTACATATGGACATTAGTAGGATGTATTTTTCATAAAGCTATACATTTCAGAGCTGGGATTTGAAGAGACATATGGATTTCCCTGAACTGGGCCACACTTGTCAGTGATTAGTAGAGTTGTGTTATGTGAGTATTTGAAATGATTCAATGCTGACGTTAAATTAATTGGCAAAAAAAAAAGCATCGGCACTAATACTACCCTTGTTACTAACATGTAACATTTCCATGGCACATCATTCTTGCATGGGTCTCCTTAAACACCCATATAAATTTATATGGTTCTTTCTTTAATTTGCAGAGAAAATGAAAATGAATTTGGTATCTCCATCAAGCATGCATAGCTAGAATTAAATTCTCATCTATCTGAAAGTCATGCTGATAGTAAAACTCTAATGACTGAATGGCTAAAAAAGCTTTCCCCCCCTCAAATATATAACTCTTTGTGGCTATGTTTATAACACCTAGGATTCATTTTACATGTGAGTAGCCTGAAATCTATATCAACTTGAAGACACATCTTAGGTCAGTAATTATTCAAAAACTATAGCCCAGAAGCCTTCACCAACGTGTTTCTTTTACCAGCCAACCAGAGGATATGTTATTTCAAAGCAAATAACATTTAATTAAACAGTTTAATAAAACACATTCTGAAAAAAATTTTATCCTATACATACACACATTATACTTTTCAAAGGATATTGTACCACCTGTAGGAGATGAGATATGCTAAGAAAATGTGACCAGGAACATGTTTGGAGTAGCACACACAGTGGGCATGCATAGCCAAGGGAATCATGTGGTCTTGGAACACATATGGAGGGTGAATGAGGCATCAACTCTGTCTTCTATCTCTATAGCTTTGCAAATGCCTGGAACATATTCCATTCCCTTCTTTGTGTGTTGAAGGCCCTACTTTACTCAATACCCAACTTAAGTGCTGTTTCTTCCATGAAGATTTCCCCTCTGTTGCAGTCTCCTCCTTTTTTCTCCCCCTCCAAGATACACTTGGGCTCCAGGTGGAAATGATTGCTCCTTCCTGAACATTTTTCTTTTTACTTATGAGAGACCGTGTAATATAGCATAAAAAACATTAAACATGATAACTTTCATAGCTAAACATGGACATGTCATTTTACCTTTCTTAGATTTAGTTTCATTTATTAAAAAAAGGATGATTTTATTTATAATACCTAACTCACAGGGTGGTGGTGAGGCAAGCATCTCACTCTCCTTTGTAGCATGGTGATTTGTATACATGTTGTTCTCCATCATTAGATGCTTGGGGGCAGAAACTGTATCCTATCTTTGTTTTTCTAGTAATTAACATAATGTCTTGTAAATAGTATAGATATTCATTGAGCTGAATTGAACCCAATTGAATATCGATATTCATATGGTCTCAGACCTGGATAATAGTTGACAGGATAATGTTTCTTACCAATTTAGGGAGTACAAAAAAGAGTTACAAATCTCAGTCATGTTATTCTGAGAGCTTCCATGACTCCTAAGAATCCATATTATTGATATACATGCACACACACATATATGTAAACACATGCAGTTTTAGGATTTCCAAGCTGTGAAGCATAGAAAATCCTTTCAACAGTGCAGATAGGCTACTTTACTGTCAGTTAGGACCTTTGAGAGGGGCCTACAAGAGTAGTTAAGTGATTTGCCCACAGCATATTTATAAAAAGGACTTGAACCCAAGGCCTCCCAAATCCCCGGATCCAAACTCCATGTACACACACACACACACACACATGATTTTTCCAAACTGTGGAAGCATAAAGTAATACTTTTTTTTTTTTGCCTTTTTCACCTTGGCACTTATTGCAATACCTGTTCTGTAATAAATGTTTTCACTTGTAAGTCCGCATTGCATCTAAGGTTTTTTTTCTAATGAGACTTTTGGGGACACATTCAATTTCTTAATTACAACAAAACCTAATTTGATGTGGAACAAAATTCTTGAAGTCTGTGACTTGACCCTAGATTCATAGGATGGATCTGATGTATGGAGCTCACAGGCATAATTATGTTCAAAAAGTAAACCTCGTTCTCTCACTTCAATTGTCTTATTTGATATAGCCAGGAAAGTAGGTTGGCTTGTTATCAAAATCTAACTAAGGGATGATCTCATCCCTCTACAGGTTTAGGAAGATAAAAATCATCTTTCCCTCACTGACATGAAACATTCTAACATGAACGTGTTCTGCAAATTTACAAACATGATCAAAGCTCTATCTTAGATCAAATTGTATTAAAACAAATGTCATTACCACCAAAATTTCAATGCAACCATAAAAAATTCCTTAGTCCTAATCAAAAACCTCTTGCTGGCACCATACATAGTCCATATAGCAAATTTCCAAGACAGGAAATTATTTTGGACAGTCTTTTGTTATTCACTATAAAGAGATTTAGCATATAATTGAATACTTGGTGTGACCAGAACCTAGATGTGGTGTTTGGGGCTGGCAAGTAGCTAGCTTTCATACCGTACCAGAAAGAGGGAATACAATATTCAGCTTTTCCCTAGGTGGCGCAAGTCCATGCCCTCTCATCTCCAAAGTTTGTACAGCAGTGACAACAAAGTAGTCCCGTCTGCATGGAAATGACAACGCATATGCTCACATGTCCTTTGTTCCACTGTTATGGTACCCTTAAAAGTAAACATCGACAGCCAGCCAATTCTGTCTAGGTTTGATCTTGCACCCAAATTTGTGCTTCTTCTACTTCTGAAGGGGGCTCATCTCTGTCACCTAATGCCAGTGCAAAGCACCTTTGGATAGAGAATCATAATTTCTAGTTCATTCTTTGACACTTAATACCTAAAGAGCCTTGCTTCTGAAAGCCCTGTTTTCACTTCATCAATGCCTTGGGGCCTTTGAGTGTCACGACCCATTGGAGAGGTGAAAAGGTCTGACTTTTGATTAGCCTTCTTAGTTATCACATACAACACACTTGTAGAAGAGATGGAGGGGAAGACTATGTCTACATGGCCTTGAAGGTATCCACTATGCACATATACAGTTGTACGGAGTGAAAACCTTGTACATGGATCTGTTTTATAAAATTCAGAAATGAAATGAATCAGCAAAAAGTATTCAGATAAATAGGATCATATATCTTTTGAGCTAAATGTTTCCTTAAAGATCATCTAGTCCATTCGCCTGCCCCTCTTTTAACAGATGTGGAGACTAGGACTCACAGAGATTGAATGACTCCCATAGGTAGTAAATGGAATAAGGATTTGAACCTTTGACTCTAAAGTCAATGCTCTTCTCACTGCACCATGCTGCTTTCCCAATTGAAATATCTAGCTAGCTATTTTTGTCTAGACCTATGATTTCATTGATGTGGGGAATTCTCTGGTGACGAAAATTTATCCAGTAATGCAGATAGGTAACTCTTCTGTAATTTATAATCTTAGAGAATTACCTGTGATATAAAATTTTAAGAGATTGGCCCATAGCATGTATTCTAGAAAGGACCTGAGCCAATCTTCCCAATGTGAACCTCTCCCTCTACTATGTAATTCTGATATACAGATATGTGCACACATGTATACATGCATGTAGAGACACATTTGAATGCATATATAGATATGTGTGTGGGTATATATATATATATATATATATATATATATATATATATATTATCTAATGCAAACATTCTTTAATTGAGATTTCAGAATCACCCAGGGTGTTAAAGTTGACAAGTGGTCATCACATCTCTGCTTGAAGTATTCCAGTGAGAGATAACCTACTACCTCCTGTGCAGCCCATCTTATTTATGATCTGAATTTTAGGAGTTGTTTGCTTATTTCTGACATTAAATCACACTTTGCTTCTTTCTTAGCTATTGTTCTTGGTTTTGTTTTCTGGCACAAAGGAGAATAGATATAATCTCTCTTCTATGTGACACCTCCACTAATACATGAAGATGGTTATGTCTTTTCCCCCACGCGCTAAACATACCCAATTCCTTCAACAGATCTTCACAGGAGGCCGCTAGATGGCGGAGTAGAGTGCAGGCCTGGGAGTCAAAAAGGCCCAAGTTCAAATTAAGTACCTCAGAGTCTTGGTAGCTTTATGACCCTGGGCAAATCACTTAAAATGTCTGTGCCTCAGTTGCCTCATCTGTAAAATGAACACAATAATAGCACTTACTTTACAGGATTATTGTGAGAATCAAATGAATGGGCATATGTGAAGTGTTTTGCAAACAAAGTATAATAGAAATGCTAGTTATTGTTATTATTATCATTGTTACATGACACACACTCAAGGTACTTTGCAATTCAGTACCCTAAACTTTCTCCATCTTATCCATTCTTTTTTGTTGGCTAGTACTGAATCAAAGATTTCAGATGTAGTATATTTAGGGCAGAGTAGAGAGGAACCATTACCTCCTTATGCTTCTCTAACGCAGCCCGAGTGCATTATTTTTTTTATTGTCATATCACACTATTGATTCATTTTGAATTGGCAGTCCTGTAAAACTCTTCCACATTTCTGATAAAAATGATTGTCCAGCCATGCCTCTCTCACCTACTACTTCTGAAGCTGATTTATTTTGAACCCAGGTAGAAGTCTTTATATCCATCCCAATTAAATTTCATCACAGCAGATTCATCCCAATGCTCTAGCCTGTCAAGATGTCCAATACCAAGTTCTTTCTGTGACTGTACACATATCATCAAAATTCATGGCTGACTCAACAGTCACTCATTTGGTGTATAATTCTATTCCTAATCCTCCACCTCCATACATATGGTGCCTCCAACATTTACATAATTACTGACAACCTCTCTCTTTTACTAGCAGTTTTGTGATACTTCTTACTATTAGGTTCATGGGCTTTGAGAAACAGAGAAATGGAAGAGGCAAAGCAGGAAGAAGAAAGTAGGGATGACTTGAATGAAAGTTCTTTCCCCTTTCTTACCTGGAAAGGCAATATTTTTATTGCCATCTTACTTGCATAAGAGAGAAATTGGCTAATTTTATTTACATCTAAAACAATAGCAATTTTTTTTGTTTACTCAGAAAATATGAAAAGGCAAAACCACCAGCACTTTTTAAGTACACAGATGGATCTAGAAAAAGGACAAGGAAAAAAAGCCCAAATTATTATTGTTCTTAAATGGCTGAAATGCATATTACTTTTTTGAACATTTTAATCAGGATGTAAATAGTTTGAATTTTAAGGAATTATGTGAAGATTTGTCTTGTATTTTGTTGTATCAATTGTTGCAATCAGCCCCAATGGAGAGAATACCCTCACTGATGAGATCATGGATCCCTCAGTGTGTTACACTATTTGTTCACAGTGGTATTAAGTTTATTTAAAAGATGAACAAAAGAAGAGTGGTGTGGAAGGATTATTAAATATGATAAAATTATATTAGATGATTTTCATCCACATATTTTAAAATTATTTTGATCTGTATTTTATTTCCATGATAAAATACTTTACTTTGTATTTCTATAGACCAAAGATTTCATAAATATGATTATTCCTTCCACTGGTAGCAGAATATGGGTCTCTCCTTTTCCTTTCTCTTTTCCTTTTCTTTTCATCTATATTGTACTGAAACTACCTGTTTATACTAGGGCTCCTCCTCTAGTTCTCGTAATAGTTAGTGGCAACCAAGCTGTCCTTCAGTCTTGCTTCATTTTGCCTGGCCATCTCCACACCATGCTGCCTATAAGCCTGGGTGTTATTAAAATTTTCCTATACCACCTCTCCATGTGCTTCATCCTTACCCCTTTATGTATTGTCTTCCTTCATTAGAATGTTTCTTGAGGGCATGTACTATCCATCTTGCTTATATTTCTATGCCCAGAACTTAACACAATACCTGGTACATAGTAAATACTTGTCTGACTGTTCCCTCTCTCTGTGTCTCTCTCCTCCAGTTGCAGACACACACATTTGTTATGATTTCTTTTACACTATTTTTAATGTGGAAATCAACATTGCTAATATGCTACAGCATACATCAACCTACTATTCATCTTTCCAATGCCCTTTGGCTCAACTACACTTTGATTCAATTATGTAAAACCCACTTGAAGGAGGAATATTTTTAATTTCTCAAAAATAAGAGATCCTCACCAATATGTGAGGGAATTACATAATATTTCCAATAGTTCATGGAGAGAAAAAGTAGAGAGGCGTAAGAGAAATGTTAAGAGTTAACAGTTTTAATATTTTATGGCTAATGGTTTTTGACCTTTAGATATGACACATCATTATTCCTGCAGAAAAAATATGCCAAAGCGATGGTATTTATCAATTCACCATCTCTATCTAATTCTGATTCTAATTCTGAGAAATGAAGCATTATATTATGGTGTCAAAATTCAAAGAAATAAAAAGGCAGCTTTAAGAGCATTTGGATAACTTATCTAAAAGTAGCTACAGTGGAAGCTGCTAAGATTTTGTATTTTTTTAAAGTTGGTAGGGGTTTTTTTTTTTTGCACTTTACTATCTTCCCTAGTTTCACATAAGTACATAAGTGAGAAAAAAAGAACTATCCATTACAGAGCCTCTCAAAAACTCATGTTTTGTTCATCTGCCAGACTTTTTCAGCAAATGTGTCTATGATGAATTTCTCTCTCTCCCATCCTTCTCCCCACCCCAGGCTCTCTCTCCAAGAAAATACAGTTGCAGGATTGGCCTTAAATAATATATTTTTTTCATGTGCTGAGAGATCTGGAAGGCCAGATGAAATGTACTCATTGCTATTTAAACTGTGTGGGAAGAAGAAAATTCATAAGAGGATGACATTTTATTAAGAGCAAAATATTAAATTTGCTTCCATTATTTTTCTACTCATTCTTTATAATTATTGGTTCATTTTCCAGATTTCCTTCATAGCCTTTTGAGGTACTTGTGTATGTATATGTATATTGGCATGTATGTGGAATAGTAATCTGAAAGTATTTCTATGAAAATAACATCCCCCCACCCCATAACTGCTAAATGATTCACATAATTCTTTTAAGACCATTTAGTTTCCGTGGATCAAGGTCAAGGTATGTCTCTGAATTTTAATTCTTCTGGACTAGTTTCTCTCTTTCTGGTCATGTATATATTATATAAAATACATTAGCAGATAGCCCATGAATTTGGGCCATGTAACCAACTGATCCAGATAAAATAGAACAGGCAAATTTATTCCTGAATTATCTGGCTCAGCCCTTGACATTACCTAAGTTCAACCTGGTGTTGTTAGCCCTTCACTTCACTGTTTGCTGTTGGATAGACTGGGTTTGTGTGAGTAGTATATATGTCCAGATTTTAATAGGTCAAGCTTTGCCCATGGATAATCTGTGATATGATTTTAGGGGCATAAAAAAGGAAGGGCATAGGGTCATGCCTTCTTCCTAAGGTAAAATTCCTTTCAAACATGTCATATGACTTTTTGTTCTACCTCTAACAATGGGAGAGGAATCACCTCTGCTTGAGTGCCCACCAAGTTGTTAGTGATAAGGATCATCCCATGTTCTGAGAGCAGGTTTTTTTTTTTTTTTAAGCTAGGCAATGGGGTTAAGTGACTTGCCCAGAATCACACAGCTAGTAAGTGTTATGTGTCTGAGGCCGGATTTGAACTCAGGTCCTCCCGAATCCAGGGCCAGTGCTCTACCCACTGAGAACAGGTTTTGATCAAGACACAAGTGAGAAAGTCTCATTCAGCTCCTGGAACTGGGTTGGAGGGAAAATGGGATTGGAATCGCTACACTACAGAGTGGTAAAAATGGTACTAAGAAGGAAAGCTCAAAGATGCCAAGACAGAATTCCAAGTCTTCACAAATTTTCATAGGACTGATTATGAAAGAGTTTGAGGACTATTTTGGAAAGAGTTTGTGGGGTTTTATGTTATTTTTTGACAAGAGCAAGAAATACTGTGCTAGAATATTATATTATTGTGCTATAAAAGCTACATATCAAGAGTAAGAAATACTGGATATATCATGCTATAAAAGCTACATATATAAGGAATCAGGGAGACATGAGAAGACTTACAGGAAGTGATACAAAGCAAAACCAGCAAAAAACATATCTACAATGACTACAAAAAAAGTAAATGGAAAGAATATGAATGATATGAACTTAATGCTTTGTAATTATAATGAGCAAGCTTAGCCCAGAAGAAATAAAAAGAATGTATCTCCCTTTTTCTTTCTTCCTTCCTTCCTTCCTTCCTTCCTTCCTTCCTTCCTTCCTTCCTTCCTTCCTTCCTTCCTTTCTTTCTTCCTTCCTTCCTTTCTCTCTATCTTCCTTTCTTTCTCTCTATCTTCTTTCTTTCTGTCTTTCTTTCTTTCTTTCTTTCTTTCTTCCTTCCTTTCTTTCTTTCTTTCTTTCTTTCTTTCTTTCTTTCTTTCTTTCTTTCTTTCTTTCTTTCTTCTTCCTTCCTTCCTTCCTTCCTTCCTTCCTTCCTCCTTCCTTCCTTTCCTTCCTTCCTTCCTTCCTTCCTCTCTATCAGAAATGATGGATATGAAAAAAAAAACATACTTTTTCTTCCTTTTTATAAAGGTTGGCTCTCTTGGTGGGGGAAGGAGAAAATCATAGGATTATAAAGATAGAGCTGAAAGGGACCTTAAAGGCCATTCGATGTTTCCCTCTCATTTTATAGACATCCCTACTATGGGGACCACACAGAACAAAGATAACTCCTGTTTGACAGCCCTTCTAATCCTTGAGGGCAGCTTTCATGTCCCCCAAGTCTTCTCCAGGCTTGACAATACTCACTTGCTACAAGTGAAAACGACTTTTCTATACCTCTTCATTCCTCCCAAATAGCAATTAGAATTGCATTGGGCCTTTAGATATTTATTGACTGTTTGCTCTAATAACTGTTTTTAAAGACCAAGAAAGGTAAATGACTTGTCTGTAGTCACACACTTAGTAAGTTTCTAAGGCATAATTTGTACTTGAGTCTTCTGATTCCAAAGCTCTCCACATTCTATGACACCTATCTGCCTTGCTGAAAGGCATCTAATGAAAAATGAAGGTCATATAAAAACAAAAGGTATCACTAAAAAAAGATTTTTTTAAAAAATTAAAAATATAAAAGCATGAAAATAATAAATTTGTGACATATGGAATTAAAATTGCTACACTAATAATTAAGATCTATTTCCTTATTATCAAACACTCTTATGATGGTGATCAGAGGGGCTGAATATTAGTTTAATTTAATATTCTATTTTGCTAAACCACTGAATGAAATGGGGGTTGGATGCATAAAAGGGAAGGAAGCAGTTTTCTACCAAATATGAATCCTTCCCATAAGGAAGGGAGGGGAAGCATTTATGGTTTAAAATAAATTCCTGAAAATCACTTTGCATTTGCTATACTTAGTTCATCAACAGGAAAAAAGAAAATTCAAACACATGCATTGAAAAGGAAATATCTATGCTAAATGTCTTTGGTATCCTGCCAGATTTACCCACAGAAGGTCTCAACTATAAACAAACAGCTACTTACACATGTATGACCCTGGAAAGATGAAGACTGAGTGGGCACAAAATGGTGTCTGTTTTAGCTTGAGTTTCTACTTCATTGTGAGCTGTCAGATTTTCACCTCCTTCCAAGAAATAAATGCAAACTGGGACTGTGCTTCAAGTGCTATAGGAAATATTTAGTATAACCATCTCAAACCAGAATGATCCCTTTTTGCTTATTAGGAATGGGTTTCAAAGGGAAAAAAAAGGCTTTTTGTTGTTCCTTGTGCATCAGAAGTAGGTATTTGTAAATTGTGAAACTAATATCCTTCCAATATGGCCACCACCTACCCACGGTTCTAATTTTAAGTTAGCTCACAACATGTGTAGACTATTTTCAAAAGGAAATAGATGGAACAATAAATAGAGTGTGGACCTAGGAGTCTGGAAGATCTAAATTCAAGTACTCAGACACTAGTGGTGTGACCTTCGTCTAATTGACTTAAAATTAACTCTGTTTTCCTCAGTTTCCTCCTATGTAAAATAGGAATAATAATAGCACCTATCTCAGGGTTGTTGTAAGGAGAAAATAAAGTAATATTTGTAAGGCACCTTGTTTACCTTACAGAGTTATTAGGTGCTATTATTATTAAGTCCCATTTTATGTAAATATACAAAGTTTCTTGAATGGAGACTATGCCTATATATGTTACAAAATCAGTATTATTGAGTTACACCATTTAAGATATGGAAGAATTCAGTGGCTGGTCTTTCAGTCCTCATCTTTTCTGAAACACTGCTCTCAACATGTTGCCATCCAGTCTTTATCTGAAGATGCACAATAATAAAGACCTCTACTACTTCCTTAGTCTGTCTGATCAAGTTTTGGATAGCACCTATAATGAGGAAGTTTTTCGTTTTAAGAATCCTAAATCTTTCCTTAACTTCCAGCTCTTGATTCTTACTCTGACCTCTGGGGGCCAAACAGAAGAAGGCTAACTCCCAATTTCATGTGACAATCCTGCTAATGCTTGATTGATTCTTTCTTGTTCCTTGAGTATTCTCTTCAGGATGACTAATCCTCAATTCCTTTAACTGAAAAGAGTAAGTCTGTACCTCTTCACTCCTGGCTCCTCACTACACTGAATTGGGCATACAATTATGCACTTAAATACTTACTTATTGATTGCCTGAATGACTATATCCATAACAAAGTAAGTCTATAATCAAGCACTAAATTACTCTTCTTGGGACACAAATAGATACTTAGTAATTATAAGTGGTCAATACTTGACATGTTTGCTTTTAGTACAGGGTTGATAAAGCACTGGGTTGGGAATCAGGAAGACTCTTTTTCATGAGTTCAAGTCTAGCCTCAGACACTTGCTAGCTTTATAACTCTGGACAAGTCACTTAATCCTGTTTACCTCAGTTTCCTCACCAGTAAAATGAGCTGAAGAAGAGAATGGCAAACCACTCCAGTATCTTTGCCAAGAAAACCCCAAATGGGGTCATGAATAGTCAGACACAACTGAAAAACAACAAAGGTTTGCACTTTTAGACAAAAAGCTAACTACAGAAATGTTAATTAAAAAAAAAATCTGAGTTTAGGGTTTTTTTTTGATAGTTTGACCTGAATTGACTCCTCAACCTAAATAAAACCTTTAGTTTGAGAGACTTCTCAGAAAATATCACCAAGTTACTTTCACTTTGAAATTATAGATACCTTTGAAATTATACCTACTTGCTTATCTGGTACCTACCTCCTGGATTTCATTATTGATTTTATGTGGGGTTTGCCTATTCTTACAATGTGACATGGAATTGCCTTGAAAATAATTTTTCTTTAAGCACTTATCCTATGGTGGCATTTAGAATAAAGAGTCATAGTATTTACAGTTCTATTGAGGAAAAAGAGGATCAGAGAATTAAAATTAGAAGGGCCCATGGAAGTCAACTCATCCAAACTCCTGATTTTGCAGATGAGACTCAACTCCAGATTCTTGAAGTAATTTACCCAAGATCCCATAAATCAGTTAACTGAACTCTCTTCCGAATCTTAAATTGTGTGACTCCATAATTCTGATTCTGCAGCATCTATGCATTTGTTGTTGTTTTCCAGTCTTTAAGTTGTGTCTGATTCCTTATGACTCCATTTGGGGTTTTTTTTGGCAATGATACTAGATAGTTTGCATTTTTATTCTCCAGCTCATTTTACAGATGAGTAAGCAGAGGCAAACAGGGTTAAGTGATTTGTCCAGAGTGACATGGCTAGTAAGTGTCTGAGGCCTGACTCCAAGCCCCACACTCAATCCACTGCATCCCCTGGCTGCCATGTATAGACATATAAGCATAGTGTCTGTATTTAACAAATTTACCATAAGGTTGACCAGTTTTCATATTCATGTAAAATAGGATGTAGTGCTATAAATTAGGCTTTGAAAAAGACCAGGCCTTCAGTGAAGAATAGAAAATCAGGGAATAACTGAGGGAACATCTTAGCACACTATAGTATTTTTTTTTAAGGCAACTGGGGGTAAGTGACTTGCCCAGGGTCCCACAGCTATTGTCAAGTGTTTAGTCTGAGGTTAGATTTGAACTCAGGTCCTCCTGACTTCAGGGCTGCTGCTCTATCCACTGCGCCACCTAGCTGCTCCAGCACACTGTAGTATTATGGAGATATTCCGTATATGACATGTGTATGATGTGATTGCTGTTGTTCAGTTTTTTCAGTTGCATCTGACTCCTCATAACCCTATTTGTGGTTTTCTTGGCAAAGATACTGGAATGGTTTGCCATTTCCTTCACTGGTTCCTCTGACAGGTGAGGAAACTAAGGCAAATAGGCTTAAGTGATTTGCCCAGGGTTGTTATTTTCTTTGATATCAGAACTTTATTCACAACATTGGATTCAGGAGCCTAAACCTTCCAGTAATTTTGTATTCCTAGTAGATGTATGCCAAGTGTAAGAAGATTAAATAAACAAGCACTTACA
Organism: Phascolarctos cinereus; assembly: GCF_003287225.1. Lineage (NCBI taxonomy): Eukaryota > Metazoa > Chordata > Mammalia > Diprotodontia > Phascolarctidae > Phascolarctos > Phascolarctos cinereus. The sequence goes on from NW_027555736.1 coordinate 196,960,350, forward strand.
TATGAATTAGGCTTGTACTATCATTGACTTAGAACATGAGATCAAAAATGCTCTTAGATTTCATCTAATTCAGCCCTCTCATATTACAAAAGAGAAACTGAGTACTAGAGAAGGGTAGTGACTTGATGAAGAAACCAACTTTGCCAGTGGCAAGACTTGAACTTAGGGCTTTTGATTTCAGATCAAAGGCTTTTTCAAGTTTCTCATTGCCTTGTGTTCATACTTTGTTACCTAAATTTCCCCATCTCCAATATGAAGATAATGATTCTTTATCTATCTACCTCAGTGGAATGTTTAAGACTCAGTGGCATATTGCACATGAAAGCATTTTGCTCTCTTGAGAAGAAAGGTGTCATCTAAAGTTCAAGGTATGATTATAGGCAGTTCTCAAGTTACAAATGAGTTGTGTTCCAAAAGTTCATTCACAAGTCTGTTGTTTGGAACATGGAATGCGTTTTCCCACAGAAATAATGTTATACATTGCAGTTGGATCCCTGACTAGTTCAGAGTAGCTTATTTACCCCATGATGTAGCTGAAATACAATACATTTGCAATGAAAAATAATAGAAAACTGTGTAGTTGTAATACTAGGAATGAAAACAGAAAACCCACAAAATTACCTAGGGAGTAGTATATCTTTAAACCTGCCTGGAATGCTCATGCATAAGGGAAAGCAGGGTTAATTAAAGGAGGGAGGGAAGGTGAATGGAGACTTTTATGAACCACCTAAGTGAGTTTCTGGGCATTTTCAAGATCTTTGGAGACCGATGGCACTTGTTTATGATGTCTCGTTTCCTTTTGAGGCATCTTTCTTTTATCCTAATACAAGTGCATTATTTGTACAATCCTTACAATTATTGGGATTGTTTGGGATTCATAAATAGAATAAAGAGAGAGGGAGAAAGAAATACAGGAGAGAAGGATAAAGAAAGGATGACTGGGGAAATTTTTTCTGTGGTAACTATCTAAGAGTTGGATGAGAAAGGAAAATAAGGGAGTTTAAAAGGATATATACACATGTGTAGAGATTGTATGGGAATCCAATTGTTTAAGGTACTGAGGAGTGAAAGACAAAGGAAACACGGGGAACAAATTGTTTAAATGATCCTGTTGAGGGAGAAGAAAGGGGAAGATAGGGAAAGAACTATGAAACAGGTATTTGCTCAGGATAGCATCTACATGGTATCAAGATTGGCTTCTCTCTAGAGCATGACGAGGTGAGGGAAGGGAAGTGGGCATGAATGAGAAACTCACTTTATAATATGTGAAAGGAGAGAAAACAATAGAACATTTATGTTTATATCTATGAAACATTCAGGTCAGATGTTTATGTCTATGTTCAGATTTCATTGGATTTCATGCCCAGTCATCCACACAGACACAAAAAGTACTTCCTGTCTCTTAGTAGAGATGTTGGAGACAATAGATATAGAATGTTGGAGGACATACATCAGTTTGTTTTTTGTAACAATTTGTTGTTGTTAGAATGTAAGCTTCGGTATTGTATGGTGAGTGTGCATTTGGAAATGATGATGATGTGAAAAATAAAGATACTAGGTAATATTCAGCTCCCTCTTGATTAGTGAGAATAATGAATGGTTCTCCTAAAATGGTCTCATGTATTTGAATTCATACTATTCGAAGTCATAATTATGTAATTATGGTAATTGGTTCCAACCTAATGGAAACATGCAGTACAAATTCAAATAATGTGACTACCTTAGGGCATTTAGTATTCATAATAATCAAGAACCTAGTTGTATCCCTTAAAATAATCTACACCCATTACCTCTCCTTCATAACCACCCTGTTATTCTTCAACTCCTGGCAATCTAGCTTCTACTTCCACCATTCATTGGAAATGCTTTTCTCATATGCAGCTGATGATTTCCATCCCTGTCATCAACTCCAAAGGCTAGTTCTCAGTCTTCAGCATCCTTGATTCATGTGCAGAGTATTCCACCATTGATGTGATTCTACCCTCCTAAATACACACTCCTCTATCGGCTCTGTCTTCATTGATTTCTCTACCTGGCCCCTTAGTATTGTTTTATTTTTACCAATATTTTTTTTTCTTTGGTCACATAATCATACATCATCTCAGAATTGGAAGAGACCTCAGAAAACACTTAGTTAAAGGTGATTTGTACAAGACTATACTTTACAATTTACTCAGTAAGTAATTATCTAGTTTGTAATGAAATATCTAGTAGGGGCAAAGGGAAGAATTTACTGTCTCATTTATTTGAAGAGTTGTAATTGTTCATAAATTTTTCTTCTAGTACATTATATGGACAGGCATTTGTGTTTTCTCTCACTATACTCTCTCTCCCCTTGTCAATTTTTCCCACCCTTATGCCTTTAAATATCTATTTATTTCTCCAACTCTAAATGTTATTCTATTTTTTTAGATGTACATCTCGAACTACTCACATTACATCATCATCATCATCATCATCATCATCAACAACAACAACACAGTAATGGCCAACATTGGTACAGTTATCCCTTCCACATCATGGGGGTTAGGGATGTTGCACTCTCCCCACCCCTCATTCCCTGTGATCTGGTAAATATGCAAAAATCCCTCCAAATTTCCACTTAATTTCTATGCCAACCTGCAATATAGCGAAACTGCAATGGGGAAAGTCGTGATGTGGAAGGGATAACTGTATAGCGCTTTAAGATTTGCAAAGTACCTTACAAATATGATCTCATTTAACCATCACAAAACCCTGGGAAGTAGGTGCTGAAATTTCCCCATTGATGAGAAAACAAGCCGATAGAGGCCAAATGACTTGCCCAGGATCATATAATTAATAAGTATCTGAGGCAGATTTTGCACTTAGGTCTTCCTGACTACAGGCACAATGATCCAGCCAGTATACCATCTAGTTGCCTTATCTTTACTTGCGTGTCTCAAAGATCCCTTGAATTCAACATGCCCCCAAAATAACTGGTTGCCTATTTCCCCCAAATTGATCTACCTCCTCTGACTTCCCTGCTTTTGCGGGTGGTGCCACAATTTGCCCAGTAATCATATTTGAATCTTTGGTGTTGTTAACAACTTCTCCCTCCTCACCTCACCCCCCACCCCATAGCCAATTGGCTGTCAGGTCTTATTAATTCTGCAAGATGCTATCCAGATCCTCCTTTTGATTATAGCTTCCAGGTAGTCCGATGATTCTGACATTCTCTCTCCTGGATCTATTTTCCAGGTCAGTTGTTTTTCTAATGAGATATTTTACACTTTCTTGTATTTATTCATTCATTTGATTTTGAGTAATTCTTGATATCTCCTAGAGTCATTAGCTTCCACTTGCCCAATTCTAACTTTAAAGGAGTTATTTTCCTTGCTACCTTTAGTACTTCCTTTTCCATTTTGTCAATTGTATTTTTAAGGAGTTGTTTTCTTTTTCCAAGCTGCTGATTTTTTTTTCTTTCATTAATAATTCTCTTTCATTATTCTCATTTCCTTTTCTGATTTTTCTTCTACCTCTCTTATTTGATTTTTAAGTTCCTTTTTGAGCTCTTCCATGAGTTCTTTCTGGGCTTGATGCCACTTCCCATTTTTCTTTGGGGCTTTGTCCATAGGTGTTCTGACATTGTTGCCCTCTTTTGAGTTTACATGTTGATTTGTCACCATAATTACTTTCTATGGTCAGATTCTTTTTTGTTGGTTTTTAGCTTATCTTTTTCAGCCTTTTCTCTTTTAAATTTGTGCTTTGCTCCAGGGGTGGAGGGGGCATTCTCTCAGGCTTCTTGTTCCAGTGGCTATAGGCCCTGGATATTTACCCGGTGCTGCACTGACATTGCCCTGAGGCCCAACGGGGACCCTTCTGTCTGGTGCTGTACTGAAGGAGTGGTGTGTGTGTGTGTGTGTGTGTGTGTGTGTGTGTGTGTGTGTGTGTGTAGGGTGGGGCGTGGCTGGTGCTGCTGAGGGTGTAGCGGTGTGGAAGATTACTTGATGCTGATCTGGGGTCCCATGCAGATGTTGGCCCGTTTGCCTAGGCACCTGCATGGTTTCAGGGTTGACGTTTACCTATTTGCCTGAGGCTATGCTGAAGCATGTGGTGGGGCTGGTGGCAATGCTAAGGTACGTGGGAGGCCCAAGTGTTGGTGTTTTCCTACTCCACCACACTGGGGCTCAAGCTCTCCTGCCTATTCGCTGAGGTGGGGCTTACTGGGATACTTCCTGTCCTTCCTTTTACCTGAACGAGTCACACTTTTCCTGCCAAACCTCCAAGTTTTTTGGGCTAAAAGATTGTTTCACTTCATGTTTGCAGGTTCTACTGCTCCAGGATTTGTTTTGGGGTGCTGGAGGTAAATATAGGAGAGTTGTAGGAATTTCCTGCTTACTCTACCATCTTGGCTCCCAGAAGTAACATATCTAATTAACTCTGTCAGAGGTAGTTGGGAAGTGCAGTGGATACAGCGTTTTGTCTGGAGTTAGGAAAACCTGAGTTCAAATCTGTCCCTGGACACTTACTAGCTATGTGACCCTGGGTCATCATTTGACTTCTATCTGCCTGAGTTTCTTTAACTATAAAATGGTTGTAGTAATAACACTTACCTCCCAGGGTTTCTGTGAAGATCGAATGAGATAATATTTGTAAAGTACTTGCACAGTGCCTGACACATAGTAAACACCACATAAATGCTTGCCTCCTCTACCCCTTCCCTGATAGCTACTTTCTACTTGAAAAACTTTGAGTGAGTCTTTAAATTTCTCTGGGCCTCAGTTTCTTGTAGATGGATGTCTTTCACACCTGTCTCCTTTCTATTTCCATTGCTATTATCTTGCTATGGCTATCAATAATCAATTTGTATATTAGAAAGTCTTCCTCACTATTTTTCCCATTTCTAATTCTCCTCATTCCCTATCAAGCCTTCACATTGCTGCTTAATGAACCTTTCTTTATTCATGGATCTTATCATGTCCTTTCTCTGTTCAAAATATTTTAATGGCTCTCTGTTGCTTCCTAAATAATGTTCATACTCCTTGGCACTAGTATGCAAGTCTACAATCTGACACTTCCTTAGTTTTCCACCCTTAACTTGTGCCATTACCCTCCACAAGTAAAACAATCCACCCAAGTGCAACATTTTGCTATGCTTTGTGTACATTCTACAGATCCTTTCCATTGTGTATTTGCTCATGCTACTCCTTCCGTCTACAATGCCATCCTCTAAAGTCCCACGTACACATCACCAAGTTCAAATGCCTCCTCCATAAAGACTTCTACCAACTTTGAGTGGGTAATGATTTTTCTCCCCTTTTTTAAGCTGTTTGTTTGCCTTTATGTTCTTTCCTTATATCATTTTGTATTACTTCTCCACTAGAATGGGAATTCTATGAGGGCAGGAATGGTGTCCAATATAATCTCTTCATGCCGTAAATATGCTAGGTTCTTAATTACTATTTCTTTTTTTTTTAATTAAAAAAAATAGTAAGTGTTTTCTGTCTGAGGCCAAATTTGAACTCAGGTCCTCCTGAATCAAGGGCCGGTTCTCTATCCACTGCACCACCTAGCTGCCCTTAATTACCATTTCTTGAAGATGAAATTGTCAAACTGATAAACATCTAGTTGCCACGTTAGAAAAGGCAGATATAGTATAATGCATTATAAGCATTACAAGGGACCTCAGAGGGCATGTGGTTTTCTTCATATGGACTGATGTTATATTTTCCCTTGAAAATATTGCAATGATCCTGTTTTTACCACTGTGAAACATAACCATGAAAGTGTTTTCCTCACAGAAATGTGTTTTGTTTCTTGAGAACTCTGGTCCTCCTAAAATAACTCCAAAGATAAGCCATTTAAAAATGCTTTTCAAAGGAAAAAGAAGAGGGACAATTTTCATAGGTATTAATATAGATCCATTCAAAATGGTTTAAAAGTCAAGATCATATAAAATGAAGATTTTTGAGGTTGTATCATAAGAGTGAAACATATTAGATTAGAATAGAAAGACCTGGGTTCAAATATTGATTCTGCTACTTATGCCTGCATGCTTCTTGGGAAAGTCACTCATCTTTTTCCCTCAGTTTTCTTGTTGGTAAAATGAGGAAACTGGATTAGATGACTTCCAAAATCTTTTCCAGCTTACCCATAATTGTTCTCTATTATTATAAACAGAAAGTATCCCTGCAATTGTGTTTACTAATGATATATGCATGTAATATATATAATATGTAGTATAATAATATATGCATATCTGCTATTTATTTGTCTATTCATCTATCTATCATGTCGTGGTTCAGTTGTTTTAGTTATTTCCAACTCGTCATAACCCCAGTTTTGGGTTTTCTTGGCAAAGGTACTAGAGTGATTTGCATTTCCTTCTCCAGCTCATGAAGCTATAAATGAGGAAGCTGTGGCAAACAGGGTTAACTGACTTACTCTGGGTCAAGCAGCTAGTAAGGGTCTGAGGCCAGATTTGAGCCTGGGTCTTCCTGATTCCAGGCCTGGTGTTCTATCCACAGCACCACCTAGCTTCCCTTACATCCACACATCATCCATCCATCTCTCCCTCTCCCTCCCTCTCTCTCTCTCTCTCTCTCTCTCTCTCTCTCTCTCTCTCCTCCCTCCCTCCCTCCCTCCCTCTCTCTCTCTCTCTCTCTCTCTCTCTCTCTCTCTCTCTCTCTCTCTCTCTCTCTGTCTATCTAAATTAAAACAAAAACAAACTCCTGTGTTGAATCCTAACCTCCATGTTTTTGTTGAACAACTTATTTCTAGACCACTCTCCCTCTCATCTTCCTCTTAACAATCCATATGTCCATTTAGCTAGCATGAGTAGGCCAACAATCCCATTTGGAATCTCCACTCAAAATGCATAGTTCAAGGTCTAATATTTGGCAACATTTATTTATTTTTTTCTCAGCTAAAGAGACTAAGTCAATTGTCCAAGGATACTCAGTCATTGATAGAATCTGAGTTAGAAACTCAAAGCTTTCTGAACATCTAAACCAGTTTTTTTTTAAATAAGTACAAATAATTAACCAGGAAAGAAACTTTAAATGGATGAATAAATGAGCTCTCCCAATAGGGGGTAACTTAAAATAAACATCTCTATTATTTACTAGTTGCCTGGTTCTACTCACAAGGTCAGTTGTTCAATTCATGCTGTCTGCCAAAAAGTTAATAATATTTATAGCTAAAGCAATAGGAATGCAAGAAATGGGTTCTGCATTTACTTTCAACTAATATTAGGAAAGTTTTTTAATCATAGAATTTGTGAACCATTTTGAGTATTTCTAATAAAAGAAAAAAACTTATGTTAAGGAAAGCTGTGCAAAATTTAAACACACCTAAGGATACTACATTTTTTTTGAGAAGAAAAATCTAGCTTTGATATTTTTGTTACAAAATTAACTGACTTTGCATATGAAATTTGGAGAAATGAAAACTGAAATTTCGCCCACCCTATGCCATTAAAGATGAGGTTCCATTACCATGGAGATCATCTCAGGATAATGCATATTTCTTGTGTGTGGCTCATCCTTTTTTCCCCCAAAGGAAGAAAAAAAATGTGTAACCAGTTTGGAATTACTTTATTTTTGAATATATTGCTCTGAAACAATGCAATGAAGCCATTAATGTTTTTAAAGGATCTAATTTTCTTTCTTGTTATAATATTATCTGAGATTATTGTAATAATTCTTCACACCTGAAATGTGAAAAAGAGCACCTGTGCTATGAATGGGGGAGAAGGCTGAGATCAAGTGCTTCTTTTGTGGTTTGATAATAAAACAAAAGAATTGAGAACAGTAGCCAATTGCATGTACGAAACCAATGTGGTAAGATGCACAATGACTTCACTGTGTAGCTAGTTAACCACAATTATTTTTGGCAAAACAGAAGGGCAAAAACATTTGAAGCAATAGATCGCATAGATAAAAATAACAGATGAGAAGCTTTCTTGAATGAACAATTATATTAAATGGAAAGAAAATAATGAGAAGCAAGAGTTTTATGTCCTGAGTATTTGAATTTTATACCAGTGTTTGTAATAGTCCTTACCCAATGACGATGCACTACTAGAGGTATCAGTGTTTTATCTTAAAGAAAAATCAGTGATTTGCCATTCCAAGTGCCATTGGAAGGCACTTGAAATTTGGTAGCTCAAGATTTATACATATATAGATATGGATATAGATACAGATATAGATAATACACATAGGTATGTGTATATTTATATGCATACATATATGCTATATATGTGTATATGTATTATATATAAGAAAACTGATATAACAGGTAATAGAGAAGTTAGCAGTATTAAGAAGAAAAAATTGTTTAGGATAAAACTTATCCAGAATATTAAGCTAATGTGTTTGCATGTTTTTCCTATGGTGGATTAATGCCTAAGAATCCCATGCTTTACTCAGAGTACTTGTGAAATGGCCTTATTATAGTTGATATTGTTCTTATTTTTTCAAGCTCTCTCTCCGAAACAGAGAAACATGCCAACAAGGTCTGTATCTTTACTACTCATATACTTATTATGAGAAACATTTCATCAAGAGACAGAAAAAATAGAAGGTAAAGAATGCTAAATTAAAATTTCAGATATGAAGATGCAATTTCCTCTAAGGAGAGAGTCTTGGTATATCTATGTCTTTAGGTACCCCAATAAAATTATTTTGTTTTGCCTTCACCTTTTTATAGAGATGTAGCTAACATCATATGGAGTGCCTCAGCTAAGCTTCTTAACTCATCATAGACTATGTCTTTTTTTTTTCTGTAATATGGAAAGACACATATTGACTTGAAAATTCTCTTGAAAAGTTTTTATGTATGTAACATATTTTAGAGTAAGGGTTTGTATCACTTTTTCATTAAGTTCTATTACAACTAATGGTTTCTCACAGTCCTGAGCAATATGCTTGAGGGATACCAGGAGTACCAACTTTCATGAATACTTTCTCTTCAAATAACAAACATTTTTAAGGTAGCAACTTTTTTTACACTGTTTTACACTGTCTTTCTGCGTAGGCATAGCTATAAGAAAGTATTACTCACTTTTCTACAAATCAAGCTATGAACTATTGATGCATATTATTTGCCATGGTGTTATAAGTTTTTGGGTTTGGAAGTTTAGCAGGTATGAGATAGTTCATATCATCTGACCCACTATGATTATGATTCAGATGACTATCCTGAAGTGTTCAGTGGTTTGGCTGAATAACAACAATAACAATCATACATTTGTACAGTACATTAATATTTATGAAATTGGTAAAAGATCAATATATAGCAGGATACTTCTCCCACCTTCTCCCTTATGTGTGTTATACTAGTTTGTTCCCTAAAAATAAAGGAAGCTGTCCTTAAGACTTATAAGCCTATGGGGCTAAAACTTGAGCCCATGCCAATGATACCTTCCTATGGCTTTCTCATGAGCTCAGAGCACAGATATTCCAACCAATAAAGAATAACGCCCTTAAAATTTGATGGGCATTTTTTTTTCACTATGCATGTCAGGAATTCTCTGAAGTCTATCCAACAATGCTTTGGGGGTCTGTGGACTGCAGGCTAAGAATATCAACTCTATAGACTGGTCAAAATCTGAAAGCTGATACTTTTCGTGATTCAGGTGAGAATTAATAATAAAATCAAAAGGAATCTAGAAAGTAGGACCAGGAATTATTAAAATCAAGGCAGGCAACTGAATGTGTTAGAGGTATAGGTGTTGTTTTAATTACTGATGCTGACTGAAAGTAGTGTCTTTGGAAGAGATGTTATAGAAGCATATGTCAAACTGGTCAGAAAGCAGAAATTAATAACAATAACTAACATTCATTTAGCACTTTAATGTTTGTAAAGCAGTTTACAAACATTATCTTATTTTATCTTCACGACAACCTGACTAGTATTCCCATTTTACAGATTAGGAAACTGAAGCAGACAGAGGTTAAGTGATTTTTCCAGTATCACACAGTGACCAAGTAAGTATCTGAGGCAGTATTTAACTTAGGACTTCCTGACTCCAGGCCCAACTTTCTAAACCATTTAGTTGCCTTCAGATAAGAAATTTACTATATAGAAACCCAAATCTGCCATAAAGGCATGAAATAATACTGATGAAGACTTTCAATTATCTGGATGTCTCTTGAGTTCTCTGTCTCTGTCTCTGCCTCTCTCTCTCTCTCTCTCTCTCTCTCTCTCTCTCTCTCTCTCTCTCATTTCCCCTTAAAAACAGCAGTTGATAAAATGTTTAACTTGACTCAATATAGTTTTATTCTTCAACAAGTTGATGAATGAGAAAATCTACATCTGTCTCTAACCAATAAAGAGTAACTTGCTGCTTAGAAGAAATGATGGGCATATGGGAAGAGAGCTCTGTCTTGAATCCATGATACAAGAAGGAAATGTAGGTTTGGTGTTACAGGTACCCTACCTTTGGGGAAGGCAAATTTCAAATGGTCTGAAGAATGGATAAGCAGGACTCAATAAGTGAAAAGTATTCAGAGAAAGGTGTTCCCAAGGGATAGGAAGCTCTTAATGATAGATAAAAGGACAAAAGCCACAAATGATTGTAGAGAAAGAGAAGGAAGACCTATTTAAAGAGGATGAAGTAAATGCACAGGAAATTCATTGCCAAATTTAGATTTCTTAAAAGACAAGCATTAAGGATGTACACCAGGGCACATAACACAAAATGAATACAAAAGAGTGTCACTGTCATTCAAGAATAGTGCCAAGATTGCTACAGCTCAGATTGAGCTGAGGCATGTGATGAATGCTAAGGGCAGTGGAAAGGGCTCTTTTAGTTATGGGGAAGGAAATATGAGAGAAAGCATAGAAGAAACTTAAGATAGACCAGATGATGAAAATGGATTAATGCAAAAGTACTAGATCCATTTTGCTTACATTTCCACTTCCAAGGTGAACGATCAGAATAACAGGAAGAAGAGAATCAAAATGGTGAATAATAGGTAGATTAAAGTTAGGTGATGAGATACCGAGAATCCCTAGCTGCCTAATTGAGTTGAAGTCATCAGTAAGGAATGAATTGCATCTCAGTATATTGAAAAAAAGGTGGGTATGAGTGCTGACCTGTTGTCAGGGACCTTTGAAAAATCATCAAAAGTAGTAGCAAATGTCTTGTTTATAAAACAAACAAATAAAAGGAAGAAGGAAGAATCAGAAAATGAGCCAGTGAACTTGCTTTCAAATCCTGACATAATACTAGAACATATTAAAAGAATAGTTTATGAGACTACAGAAAGGAAATGGTCATCACTAAAAACCCGAATGGCTTTGTCAAGAACAAATACTGCCAAACTAAATTCTTTCTTTTTTGATATTGCTACTAAACAGTAGATTATTAGAATGTTATAGACTATGGTTACTTGTATTTCAGTAAAATAAAAAATGCCTCTCTATTTCTACAGACAAATTGGATGTTATAAGTTAGATAGTAAGGGTGGGTTTGAAACTGATCAAATCATGACCCAAAGTGAAACAATTATTAATGGATCAATATTATCTTGAAGAGTCCCAGGGATTTGGCATTGGCACTATGGAGTCAACATTTATACCAATGACTTGGTGACATGCATAGTGGGTGGGTTTATCAATTTTCCCAAATGATTCAGCTAAGAAGTGTGCCTAACATGTTGGATGACAAAGTCAGGGTTAAATAATAAGCTGATATTAATAAGATATAATTTATAGGGATAAATTTGAAGGATGACATTTGATTGCCAGAATGCAAATACATAATAACAGCATTAGGGAGACATCACTAGACTAAAGTTCATGTGAAAATGATCTAGGAATTTTAATGGCCTTCAATACCAGGATGAGTCCATAGTGTAACATTGTAGTTTAAAAATCTAATACTATAGGGGAAGCTAGGTGATGTAGTGGATACAGCACTGGCCCTGAAGTCAGGAGGACCTGAGTTCAAATCTGGCCACAGACCACACACTTGACATTTGCTAGCTGTGTGACCCTGGGCAAGTCATTTAACCCCAATTGCCTAAAAAAAAACCCCAAAACAAAAAACAAAACCAGCTAATACTATCTTAGTCTACACTAAGAGAAAAATGTCCCAAACCAGGAGATTAATTTCCTGCTGCCAGGACCAGATCACATATGGAATGTTGCATCCAATTCTAGGTACATTTTCAGAAGGATGCTGATTGGATAATATGAACCCATGAAAGAATTTCCCGGACAGAAGATTTGATGAAGGACCTTGAAAGTTTTAGTTTGGAGGAAGTAAATTTTAAAGTGAATTTGATGACTGCCTTCGAGGATTTGAAGAACTGTCATATGGGAGAATGATATGAATTGCTCTATTTGTCCTCCAAAAGATAGAATTAGAAGAAAAGTACAAAATTTGCAGTTACAGATTTAACATTTAATTCCATTCTATGAACATCTATCTGCTTCCTACTTCGTGCAAGCACTGTACTAGGTGTTGGGGTTATTAAGGCAAAAATAAAATATCTTAGTAGCTTCCATTTTACTGGGCTGGGGTGCATAGAAGATGTAGACAGACAATTTTGGGAAGGCAAGAGAACTAACAACTGGTGAATTAGGAAAGGTATAGTGTAGGAAGTGATACCTATACTGAAACTTGAAGGAAGCTAGGAATTTTAAAAGATGGTAGCAAGGAAAGAATGCATTCCAGGCATGGGACATTTGATGTACAAAGAAACAAAGGCAGCAGATAAAGTATTTTGTATGGGAATCAGTTATTAAGTCAACTTAGCTGGAACAGAGAATTGTGAAGGAAGGTAAAACTAAATAAGATCACGAAGGTAGTGGAAGCAAGGTTATAATGAGCTTTAAATATTAGATGATTTTGTATTTTTATCATAGAGGGGTAATAGTGAGTCACTGAAGATCTTGGAGTAGGAGGTTGAAATTGTCAGATCTATATTTGAGGAATATAAATTTGGTTGCTATGTGGAGAATGAACTGGAGATCAGAGACTGTAAGTGAGGGAACAATTTAGGAAGTTATTGCAATAATCCAGACCCTGCTAATTGTCATACATTGCTCTTTCTCGTCAACGAAGTTACTACGATCATTTTGCCAAATTGTAGAGGCAGTATTGCATAGTGAATAATAAGCTTGCCACAAAGCCAGGGGGTCTGGGTTTAAGTCCTGAATTGTATGGATCCTGACTGTGTGAATTCAGGCAAGTTACTTAATCTTTCAATGCCCTGGGCAACTCTAATGCTGTTGCAGAAAAAGTTCTAGCCTCTATTGATAGAAGAAGTTTTGTCACCTGAGAGTCTATTACACTAATTAAATCATAAGTTCAATTTCGAACTCCACTTTTAAATCAAGGCTGCGGCTGAATTCCAACCAGGTCTATATTTTTGATTAATGATGCTAAAAATGCCAATGATGTATAGTTCCCTTCTATTATTTTTATTTCCTTATTTATTATTTTTCAACATCAAATGAGATATTTGTAAAATTTCTCAGCACACTATCTAGCACACAGTAGAACTCTATAAATGCTTACCCTTTTCCCTTCCCTTCCCTTCCCATTGTTCCAAATATAGAATTTAGTGATCTTGCCTTTGTAATTTTATTATAAAGAATGTTTTTCACTGCTGACTCCTTGGAAACTTAGGAAATACTAGTCATTTAAAAAATATTCAAAATTTAAAGACTGTTCTTATACTTAATTTCTGTGGCCTATTGGGACAAGAAAATTAATTGTTTTGAATATATGTGAATATGTATTATATATATATAATTACATGTAATATCTATACACACATACATACACACAGAAAATAGAAGTAAATGATTATAGTAAATATATATGTATGTGTGTGTATACACATACACACGTATATACATATACATACACATATATACACATATAAAATTCCAGTAAAAAATCCTTCCACATATACCCTTGTTTACCTTCTATTTCATTTTTTCAAGCAGGTTTTTCCCTCTTTCATCCCCACTCTCTCACTAATTTTCAATCTCAGTCTGTTTACTACTTCAACACTGCTTACAAACATGCTCATATCTCCTTCATTCTTTTAAAATCCTTTCTTGAACCAACTATCTTCATTAGCTATTGTCCTATATCTCTCTTTCCTTTTGTGGCTAAACTCCTTGATAAAACCATTCACAATCAGTATCCCTACTTCATTTCCTCTCACTTTCTTCTAACCACTGCACTCTTTCCAACCTCATCATTCATCTGATACTACTATCTTCAATGTTACCAATGATCTCTTAATCATCAAATCTAATGACCTTTTATCAGTCTTCATCATTTTTTACCTTTCTTCAGCCTTTGACACTGTTGAACACACTTATCTTCTCTATTGTCTCTTCGTAGGATTTCGTGACACTCTTCACTACTGTTTCTCCTCCTGCCTGTCTATTTGTATCCTGTATTTTGGGCTGCATTTTCACTCACTAACACTGGGTAATCCATATGGATTTCTGGTTGATCTTTTCTCCCTCTAAAATATTGTACTTGATGATCTCATAAGCTTCTCCAGCTTCACTTCATGCACACAGTTCTTAGATTTATCTAGCCTTAACCTCTTTTCTGAAATCTAGTCACATTACCAACTGCTAATTGGACCTCTTGAACTGAATGCCTCATAGGCATTTTAAACACATGTCCGAAATAAAACTCATTATCTTTTTTCTAGAACCCTCCTATCTTTTAAACTTCCCTACACTCTCAATCTAGGTGACATCTTTTATTCCTTACTGTGATAAAATCTATTGCCACAAGCTGTTATTTAGACTTTTGCAATATCACTTATATAGGCCCTATTCTAGCCTCTTTTACAACTAATACTTTGATGCAGGCCCTTACAACTCCTTGCCTAGATTATCATAATAGCCTTCTGACTAGTCTCCCTTCCTCAAGTATTTCCCCGGCTGCCTCCAATACTTATAATGACTTTTGCCTCCTGGCTTCCCCAGCTTCCTTTAAGATCCAGTTAAAAGCCTACCTTCGGCAAGAGGCTTTTCCTGCCTCACCCTCCTGCCCTACCTCTACTGTCATCCTTCAGAGATTAACTCTCATGTATCCTGTAGATAGCTTGTTTGTACATACAGTAGTTATTTGCTTGCTGTCTTCGCCATTAGAATGTGGGCTTCCTGAGTTGTGAGACCATTCTTTCCTTTCTTTTTATCTCCAAAGTCTCTGACACATAGTAGATACTTAATGAAGCCTTGACCAAAAGGAAACAAACAAAACAATTTGCTAATTATAGGAAATTTTTTTAAATGGAGGCCTGAGCCTGAAATTCAAATTTCCGCCCTACAACTTATATTTTTGGATAGAACCAATTCAAGAATTTGTTTTGCTTGACAAAGCATATTTGATAAAAGGATTTTATTTTTCTTCTTTTTCCAATGGAGGGATATTTGGGAGTGAGAGAAAATGTATTTAAATTGAGGGCAAAAAAACAATTTAATAGGAAAAAAAAGGAATCCTGAGTTTGATCTTGCTATACTGGAGGACACATCTCAATGTTATGATGTGCACCACTAAACTGTCAGAACATTATTTTAATTCCTTTCTTTCCACTTCAAGAAGACGTGGCTTTTAGAACCTCATCACGTAAGCTAGATGGAGCAAGGAGAGAGGCAAGCCAAATAGTCCAATAAAAGGATTTCCCATGTACCAAGGCTTTAAGGATCACTATTCTGATATTGTTAAAGTCACTAGAAAATCAATTAAGTACTAGAGATAATGTTGTATGATGGAAAGAGCACTGTACCTTTTGACCCAGTGGTACCACTAACTAGGCCTATAGCACAAAAAGCTTAAAGAAAGAGTAAAAGCATCAACGTATAAAAAAATATTTGTAACGTTTCTTTTTTTAGCATTGAGGAACTGGAAACTAAGAGGGGAGTTCAACAATTGGGGAATGACTGAAAAAAATAATGGTATATTGGTGCTGTAAGAAATGATGAAGGTGACAGTTTCAGAGAAACTTGGGAAGACTTGAATACACTGATGCAGAGTCAAGTAAGAAGGATCAAAACAATTTATATGATAACAAATTGTAAAGAGAAAGAGTTTTAAAAGACTTCAGAACTCTGATCAATGAAATAACCTAACTTGATTTCAAAGGAACCAATATGAAACACAGTATCCATATCCTAATGGACTCACGGTATAAATTGAAACATTTTTAGGACTTAGTAAATGTGGGAATTTGTCTTGTTTGGCTATGTATTTTATTATAAGAATTTTATTACTTTCTTTTTGTGTGGTAGGAAGGGATTGAAGGGAGAAAAAATTTAATTGAAAAAACATTTAATTAAATATATATGTATATATTATATATAGGTACACACACACACACACACACACACACACACACACACACACACACATATATATATATATATATATACATATATATATATATATATATATATATATATATGTATATATATATATATATATATATATATACATATGTATATGTATATATATATGTATGTATGTATAAAAGAATGTTCCCTAAATCTGGAGTCAGACTACTTCTGTTCAAAGCCCACTTCTGCTACTGACTAACAATGTGACCTTGAACAAGTCACTCCTATCTCAGAGTCTTAGTTTCCTCCACCACAAAATGAGGAATGCCTTTCAAATTTCCTTTCGACTTGAAATCTGTGATCCTGTCATTCTCTAAATCCTAATTTCACCTATAGATGCAGAGAAGGAGTGAGATTTAGAGTGGAAGAAACTTGGCAAACTTTATATAAAATGATTCAAGTTTTGATTAAAAGACCACATCCGTCACCCTGGTGGCCCAAGTCCTCTTATTTACCTAGTGAGGACATACTCTGAGAGAATAACCACCCTTTGAGTCTTTCCACAGGAAGCCAACGAGACATGACAAAACACGTCTCAATGCTTGATCTAACCTTCAGCTAAATCAGCTGGCTGGGTGTGGAGCCATGTTCCCCCATCTTTCCAAAGCACATGTGCACCTGAGGGGTTCATAACATTTTGTCCGAACAGAGCTCTAAGTGAGCATTGCCTGTCTACGTACCATTTCGTGTCCTGTGGGCAGAGTCTGAACTGAACATAGCAGGAACATTGGGCACTAGAAACACAATGTCTTGGCTGAGTATGAGCAACACTGTATTTTGGGAAAATGTGACAGGTATCACTTTTTTTTTTCTTTAAGTCATCTCTTAGCATACTTTCAAAGCTGTTGGAACCCTGTATCAAGTTCCCTAGGAGATGTTGACTTTTATACATTTTAATCATATGAAATACATTCATGATTTATTGAAAAATTAGACTTTGGGTCTTATCCTAAAATCATCAGGGATAAGATCCATTTACTAATACATGATTTTTGGTTACTCTAAGGCTATTTCCTCTGAGAAATTAAAAAAAAAATTAAAGTTACAATAATAATACTTATTTTATATATCACTTTAAGGTTTGAGAGCACTTTACATAGACTATCTATCTTGCTTGGTCTTTAATAATAATAATAATAATGTGTGTGTGTGTGTGTGTGTGTGTGTGTGTGTGTGTGTGTGTGTGTGTATTTTGGGCCATGCTGTATATCACTTTAAAGCTGGCATTGTACTATCCATATCTTATCTGTGCCTCAGGATAATTTGTGAGTTAAGCACTACAGGTACTAGGAGCCTCATTTTACGTAGAAGGAAACTGAAGGTAAGAAAAGTTAAGTGACTGGTTTATGGTCACAGGGCTATCAAGTGTCAAAAGCAAGATTTATCTTCAATTCACTATCTTTGATAGGTATCTTTGATCCACTATGCCAAGCTTCCTCTAAGGAAGCTGAGAGAGCAAGACATTGTATATATGTATATCAGCTGCTTTAAAAAAAATGCATCTCAAAATATTTACAAATGCTCAGCTCATATGACATATTACTAAATGTCTTTTCTTATAGAAAGTGGTTTGTATCTCAGAGGTAGCATACACAGGGTGCGATTTGGTAGTTGCCATAGTAACTATATTTTTTTATTGAACGGAAGAATAAATAGCTGTACACATTCTTTGTAATTTATTAAGCTGGTAATTTACAGCTGCTCTAAGGATAGAGTGCCCTTTCAAATTCCTTTTTAATTTTCAAATTGAAGCATGCATATTTTTATTATTTGGAATTCAGTGAGACAAAAATTTACTTGACATCTCCTGTTTTAGGTTTTTTAGGTGCTCGACAGCTTTGAGAAGTAGCACACTATTTTTATCTTACTTTCTGGTCATTATATAGACAAGAAAGGGTTAAGATGCACATTAAATGGGGCCCCTTTCTCCCTTTTTGTGCCACAATTTAATAGCTTTTGATGCCAAAATGTCAGAGAAAGCAGAAATACAACCCTTGCTGTCTTTCTACCAAATGATTCCCTTCATGAGTCATATCAACTTCAGCCTGAAAACTCATGAAAAGTGACAGAAGAAAATCATGTTTTGGTCTCTGTTTCAGAGTAACATTGATAAGTGGTTTATAACTGAATCTTTATAATAAAGTGATATGGAGTTACTCTGCAATTTTTTGTGGCTCTTACATTCAACAAATCTCTGTTTCAGGTGATCCACCAAGAAATCAAGCTTGGGATGGACTTTCCAGGTTGTTTCTTTAAGTCATCTCTTAACATACTTTCCAAACAGTTTCTCCTTCACTGTACCCATCTTCATCTTCATACTTTAAAAAAGACATTTATTTGGAGAGCAAGGGAAGTGGGAAGCAATAACCAGTAGAATGGCCAATCTGAGAACCACGGAATGTCACTGAATTAAAATTAACATCTGCTTCCCCTGACTATACTCATTTGATAATATCCTTCTCCCTGTATAATTTACCTTGAAGCATCCCAGGGGTCCACACAATACAGTCAATTTTGAGAAGGAAATTCAAGATTTTTTTTGCCACATAATTCTCCATGGGAAATTTATTGAAGGATATGGACAAGACTTCCACAAGATGAGAAGGTATAGATAGGTCATGATCTGTACCTTTTTAGGAAGTCTCCACAAAGGCTATGGATCCATTGATGTTATTAAAATATTAATCTTTCTTCCCCAAATAGATTGTAATCATCAGTATCTGGGCATTGAAACTCTTAAAATATCATAAGACCAATGGTTGCAACCAGAGGGCAAGATGTACATTGTATACAATTTTCTGGGAATATTTAACCATTTTTATGGACCAAATTATTGTAATTGATTTTTCTATTGCTTGGGTTAAAAAAAAAGTTAGATCTTGGTCTTAAAGCATTTGTCCTAAAAATGACTGGTGCATTTTTCCAACACTCAGCATTGCAGATGCTTAATAAATATTTTAAATGGTTTATAATTGAATCTATCTAATAAGGTGATATGGTACTATTCAGCAATGTTTTATGGCTTACATTCAACAAACCACACCATTTTAGGTGATCCACCAAGAAATCAAATTTAAAATAATTTGGATAGCATACTGTGGAAATCAGTTACAAAGTACCTTTACAAATATTATAATACTATGTAGAAACCTAGAACTTGAAGAGAGGGTAAAGCACATTTACTCCTGCCTGGTTATTTTACAGGCTGAAATTCACTATTATCTCATTCTATCAATACCATTTCACAGGCCCTACAGAAGAGAATCCAGAGTCAGGCAACAACCATGATAAGGCTTTATCAGGCCTGTCGCCACACCAGAAAGACACATATGAAGCTATCAGTCCTTTTGGAGTTCAGCATGTCACTGGTGAATTCCACCAGTAACCAAAGAACTGGACCCTCTCCCAGGCTTCTCGCTGATGGAGCCTCCTTTTCAGATACCCCCTCTAAACATCAGATTGTTTTTGCTTATAGATTTTAGTGTTTTGTTTTTTTTTCGGGTTGCCACTCTGATGGTTCTTTTATGTCTTTTCATTTGACATTGGTCTATGTTAGTAAAAATAATGCTCGATTTGAGGTCATTAGACTTGGTTTTCAATAATAAACTTACTACTTACTAGCTGTATACTGTTCGGCATGGGGCTTCCTTTCCCTCAACTGTAAAGTAAGAGGGTTGGACTAAATGACCACTAAATTCAGGCAGGTAGGAGGTATAATGGATAGGGATGGACTTGTCTCAGACATTTACTATCTGTGTGATGCTGGGCAAGTCACTTAACCTTTCTAACCCTCAGTTTCCTCACCTGTAAAATGGAGCTAAGAACACTTAACTCAGGATTATTGTAAGGACTAAAATGAGATAATATACATAAAGCACTAGATAAATATGTATATATGCATACATATATACATATATATATACATGAAATTCCATAATTCTTTGAAGAAATTGTGTGTAATATTTTATCAAATTCATTCAGCATTTGATTGTCTTTATATTTTGGAAGGCAATAGGGGTTAAGTATCTTGTCCAGGGTCACATAGCTAGTAAGGGTCAAGTGTCTGAGGCCAGATTTGAACTCAGGTCCTCTTGACTCCAAGGCTGGCACTCTATGCACTGCTCCACCTAGCTGCACCCTGATTATGTTTAAAACATATCTAAATGCTAGGTGTGATGATGATGATGATGATGATGATGACAGTACTACTTTCTGTGGCAGGGAGATAGACACAGACCCATATCAGACAGTGCATCACCTAAACATGTAGTGAATAGTGGAGCCCTTTCTTTCTCACCTCCGTCCTTATTAAAAAAACACACTACACATTTGAGGCAGCTTGGTGGTGCAGTAGATAGAACACTGGGCCTAAAGCTGGGATTTCAACCTTAGTTCAAATCTGTCTTCATATACTTACTAGCTGTGTGACCCTGGGCAAGGCTCTGCCTATCTCAGTTTTCTCAATTGTAAAATGGGAATAATATAGCACCTACCTCCCAGGGTTGTTGTAAGGATCAAAAGAGATAATATATGTGAAACACTTAGCACAGTGTGTGAATAATAGTAGGTGCTTAATCAATGCTCTTTCCCTTCCCTCACCAGTAAACCCCAATCCCATCATCATCAATAATTACAGAAGACATTTCTGTTGTATTTCCTAAATACTTGAGTTTAATTGAACTAAATCTGAGTGGTTTATGGGATGTTGATTGTATCAAAACAGGAAATTTGCTCATTTGTATTTTTGTCATTCTCTACTTGTTTAGGATGCATAGTGATTTATTTTGGATGAATATTTTTAAATGGCCTGTGCTATTTTTTTTATTTTAAAAAAAAAACCCTTATTTTTAGCATTCCTTTTAAAATTTTGGGCTCCAGATTCTCTCTCTCTCTCTCTCTCTCTCTCTCTCTCTCTCTCTCTCTCTCTCTCACCCCCTTCCCTGCTTACTGAGAAGGCAAACAATATATCAATTATACATATAAAATCATGTAAAACATATTTCTATATCAGCCATATTGTAAAAAGAAAATAAAGTAAGAAAGAAAATTATACTTCAGTTTGTACTCAGAATTCATCAGTTCTCTCTGGAGGTGGATAGCATTTTTTTTTTTATCATGAGTCCTTTGGAATTGCCTTGGATCACTGTATTGATCACAGTAGCAAAGTCTTTTACAGTTGACCTTCATTACAACATTCCTTTTACTGTGCACAATGATCTGCTTGTTCTCACTTCACTTTGTATTAGTTCATATAGATCTTGCCATGCGTTCTCTGAACCTCCCCACCTCATCATTTCTCATAGTATTATATCACAATCATATGCTGCAACTTGTTCAGCTATTGTACTTCACTGCATAATTGTCACAGATTTTATGGAATTTTTTTTTTTTGCAAAAAAGGGGGTGCGACCATTATGTGAAGATTTTTTAAACCAAAAAAATTGTGCCGGTATTACTTAAAAATCATTTATTACTAAACTGTCACGCTAAACCGCAAGATTAGGATGCATGGAATATTCCTGAATATCCATTAAAATTGAATGCTGACAATGCGTGTGCGCTGAGAATCTAGGCTCAAGGCTCACAATGCCCGAGACATAAATGTGTATCCATATACCACTGGTGAATACATTGCTGCTCTGTTTACCTTTGAAGCAGTGTAATGAATAGAATCATACCATGTGATGGTCACTCTATGAAAGGTTCTAAACCAATTTTGGGACTGAAAAAAAAAACCAAGTGTGACAGTTATGCAGTGGCGATGATTATGTGGTCAAATAGGGAATCCCTCAATTTATGGACATCCCTCAATTTCCAATTTTTTGCTACCATGAAAAGAGCTGCTATTAATATTTTTATACATATGAGTCCATTTACCCCTTTTTTGAACTTCTTCGGGTTACAGACCTAACAGTGGTATTGTTGGGTCAAAGGATATACACAGTTTTATAGCCCTTTGGGTATAGTTCCAGATTGTTCTCCAGAATGGTTGACTAGTTCACTATTCTACCAATAGTTCATTAATGTAACAATTTTCCCTCATTCCTGCAGCATTTGTCATTTCTGCTAGGTATGAAATTGTATCTTAGATTATGTTAATTTGCCTTTCTCTAATCATTAGTGATTTAGTGCATTTTTTCCACATGACTATAAATAGCTTTGACTTCTCATTCTGAAAACTGCCTGTTGATATCTTTTGACCATTTGTCAATTAGGGAAAGGCTCTTATTTTAATAAACTTGACTCAGTTACTTAATATGAGAAATGAGGCCCTTATCAGAGAAACTTGCTGTAAAAGTTTGTATTATTTCATTGTCTATAGTACCTTTTAGCAAAGTGTAGGTTCCCTGATTATCTCTCATAATTAGATCTATTTTTGCTTTTGCTTTGTCTGAAATCATGATTGTTACCCCCATCTCTTCCCTTCAGCTGAAGTGTAACAGACTGCTCCAGACCTTCATCTGAACTCTGCCTCTGACCTTCAGTCCTGAGAGTATCTCTTGAACACAACATATTGTTGGAATCTGGTTTCCAAATCATTTTGCTATCCACTCCTGTTCTATGGGTTAAAATACCCCATTTACACCCATACTTATGATCACTAACTGTGCATTTCTTTCTATCCTATTTTCTTCTCTCTATGCCATTTTCTTTTACCTTTTTTCTCTTTTTTCTCTTGTCCCTCCTCAAAAGTCTGTCTTGCTTCCCCCAATCCACCCTACCTTTTAACATCTCCTCCCCCACATCTCTAATCCCCTTTGGCTCCTATCTCCCTATTGGGTAAGATAGACGTCTGTAACCAACTGAGTATATATATATATATTCTTCCCTCTTTGAACCAATTCCAGTGAGAGTGAGGTACAAGCCTTGCTTGCCCTCCTCCCATTTCCCTATGAAAGATCTTCCTTGTGTACCTCCTTTATATGAGAAACTACCCTATTCTACCCTTCCCTTACCCCTTCTCCCTGTCATCCCCCTTTATCACCCCTACATTTTCTTTTTTGGAGATCATCCCAACATAATTGACTCACACCTATGCCCTCTGTCTATGCAGACTCCTTTTAAATGCCTAATAATGATAAAGTCCTTAGGAGTTACATGTATCATCTTCCCACATAGGAACAAAAACAGTTGAACTCCATTGAATCCCTTACAATGATTCTTTCATGTTTACCTTTTTATAGTTCTCTTCAGTCTTCTGTTTGAATGTCAAATTTTCTATTCAACACTGGTTTTTTCATAAGAAATATTTGGAAGTCCTCTATTTCACTAAATATCTATTTTCTCCCTTAAAGGATTATATTCAGTTTTTCTGGCTAGGTTATTCTTGGTTGAAATCCTATTCCTTTGCCTTCCAGAATATCATATTCCAAGCCCTGATCCTTTAGAGCAGAAGTTCCTTGAAACTGCTGCTGCTGCTGCTACTTTGGCCACCTCCAAGGCCCACTGTTTGCTGCACCTGCTGCACTCTGGGCCAGACCCACCATTTTGTCTCTGCTTTTGTTATTTATTTATTAAAAACAAAACAACAACAATAACAAAAACTTGTATTATTACTTGTGTTGTGGAAAGGCAAGAAAGAAACCAAATGTTTTTGAGCCAGTGAAGAGATGAGCTTACTTCTAAGAACAGCCTAAGGAATAAAGTTGATTTTTTTTTATCATTAATATTCCCTGCCCCAGATATACATATTCTTTTATGATGTTTTAAGAAAAATTTCTGAAAAGTGATTCACCTTGGGTAAGATAGAGCCATATGGTATATATTTCTCTGGTGTTTTACTTATTCCTATCTCCAATAAGTTTAATTTCAAACAATTCATGTGTGTGAATCAATAGAGAACCACACAACAAAAACCTATATGTGGGGGCAGCTAGGTGGCGTAGTGGATAGAGCACTGGCTCTGAGTCAGGAGGACCTGAGTTCAAATCTGAGTCAGACACTTGATACTTACTAGCTGTATGACCCTGGGAAAGTCACTTAACCCCAACTGCCTCACCAAAAGAACAAAACAAAACAAAACAAAAAACTTATATGTGCAGCCTGCTGCTTTAGAACCCTTTAATTAATTTTTTGTGATATCAATTCCTGCTCTGCCTTTTCCAGTATTCATTTAGTCTACTCGACAAAGAATAGAATCTCACAATGATCAAAATGGAAGAGAACTTGAAGACTATTGAGTTGTTTACTAATTGAATAACTAAAGGAATAGTAATTTCTTTGTTTTTATCTGTTTATACAGCTCCTTTCTGATTTCTTTGTCACTATTTTATTTTGTAGATAGTTCATACATTTTGTTATGTGTATATATTGTCTTTCCTGATACAATGTGAAATCCCTGGGGGCAGAGTATTTGGCATTCTCTTTTTTTCTTTGCATTTCTAGGACCAACACAATGTGCAGAAGAAAAGGTATTTAATAAATGCTTGTTGCTTCATTTGGCTTATTTCTCTTTTCTTTGTCCTTAATGCCTTCTAAATTCTTTGTTTTCTTTTCTCTGCATTTTTCTTCTTCCTCTGTTCCTTTCATTTTCTTCTGTTCATTTATTTCTCTTATTTTTGAAGGGAAGGTGATTCCATAATAGGTGTGATATTAGGTGAGAAAGATTGCCTTGAGATTGAATTTCTGTCTAGTTCAATATTCCAGGATTAACAACACTCTCTGTTTCTCTCTGTCTCTCTCCCCCTACCTATATCCATGGACATATAGATGTACAGAGATACATATATATATGTAGATTATCAGGGCTAGATCATATCCACACACATATATATGTATACATATATACATGTATCTGTACATATACACATATATGAAAAGTCATATTTAAAAATGTATATACACATAATAGGTATGTATATATGTATCACCTGTTCCAAATACGTAGTAAACATGCTTATTGATATGCATGTATTCACACGTGTGGACATCTGTGTATGTGTATATGTACCCAGTCTACACACACACACACACACACACATATACACACACACACACACACACATATATATATGCATGTGCATGCATATATATGTATATATATCTATAATGTCTATGTGTGTATGTTGTAGAGCTGACAATTGGCATGAGTGAAGGAAGCTCCTTTCCAGTACCTTTGTACACCAATGTATCATGGATCTGGTCCAAATACATAGGTCTGTATGAGTATACTTGTCACAAATTAAATAAATACACACATATGTTTGTTTATAACCATATCTGTTATGAAATATACATATATATGTGTATATATATATGTAACAGGTCTAGACATAATATTTTCTTTCTTTCATACATAGATATCAGGGCTAAGTGATATGTATATTTATATGTGTGTGTGTGTGTGTTGTGTTTGTGTGTATAAAATCTTCTTAGAAATCATGGGGAAGAAAAAAAAGAAATCATGGGGAAGAGGAACAACATTGCTACGAAAAATAAAAAAAGTCAAAATCATTCACCACAAATTCTGGTATGTCATAAGTAGTTAACTGAGTCTAAAGAGGAGGCATAATCAAAACCTGGGATCATATAGTTGATGTTAAGGTATCAGAGTACAATATTTTGGTACAGAGGTTAAGAACCCAGTTTCACACTTGACAGAGCACTTGATGAATCCTGAAAGACCTGAGTTCAAAATCCTTACTTAGAAACCTACTATGTGATAATGAGCAAGTCCATTTCTACCTTAGTTTCCTCACATGCAAAAGTCAGATAATAATAACATCTACTTAAGGGTTAATACGAGGAGAAATCAGATAATTCAGTAAAGTGATTTGTAAACATTAAAATGATGGTAATTATTATTATTATCACATTCAAATGATTGACTGTTATGTTTATGTTTTTATGCTCAGCTAAGAATACTTTTCCTGTCATCCTGCTTCCTCTGAATTCACCACATCTAGAGGAGTCCAGCCACTCTTGCCCTCAGAGATCTTTATAGTAGTGATCAACATTAAATGATGGAAGAAAGCAGTCATGGAGGCATTAACCCAATCTTCTACTAAGACTATAAAAGAAATGCCATGCTGTGGCAGATAAATGGTCCATCAGTATCCTAGCTTTGACAGTTAAGATGCATTTTCTAGGAAACAAAATGATTCCTTTTTTTTTTTCATTTTTAAAATGAGGACATTGGTATAAATCAACTCTAATTTCCCACCCAATTCTAAAATCTATTATTATTATTTTTTGTCTGAAATAATCTTTTTAAAGCCTTTCCTCTCATGGATTCCACTTCATCTCTCTGAACATTTTAAAACTCTCCTTAACCTTTGCTACCTATATCTTTAGGTTCTTGAGGTTGGAAATTAGATATAAATACACTATAAGGTTTTGTTTTAAATTTTATCATTTATAAGGATAAACTTTTGTTTCCTGGACTTCTCTCCTTCCAACTCCATTGCTAGGCCAACTTAGTCTTATAACCAAATAATCATAATTTAATTTAATTAAGTTCAGCAAACATTAAAAAAACACAACAATCTTTTATGTGTCATGCGCACTGTGCTAATTGGCAGCTTTATGAATTCCTGGTCAAATCATATTGTATTTTAACTTAGAAATTCTGTGAGAGAAAATATATATTATAACTCTGTAATCTAGTACTTGGCATATAGCATGTGCTTAATATGCCTTGTGCATAGTATGTGGTTAACAAATATTTTCTCAATTGATTTAAATTAAATATAGGGGGTAGATTTGAGTAGGAGCTAAAGGAGTAGGAATTAGCCTTGATTGGCTTCAGATTCAAGATTCAGATTCAAATGATTACTCTCTGAGCCAATAATGCTAATTTTGCCTTTACTGAGAGTCATGCAAGATTAGGATATGTCATATAAAATAAGACTCATTGACAATTGTAGTCAATGGATACTGTCAGTGCCTTTCACCATTTTTTACAATGAATGTTATCAAGGTCTAGAGAGCAGCAGACTACATGAGATGAAAATCTTGCCCTTCAACTCCCTCAGATTACTGTTTATCCCCAAAAGTCAGGGAAAGAAATAAAGACATAGAGAGAGAAAGAGAGAGAAAGAGAGAGAGAGAGAGAGAGAGAGAGAGAGAGAGAGAGAGAGAGAGCAAGAGACAGTGAGATTGAGAAAGAGAGAGAAAGAGAGAGAGAAAGAGAGTGTGAGAGAGAGATTTTATTAAGCCAATGGCACTTAACTTAAGGTCTATGATCTTGTTTCTTAAATATTTAGAAAATAAATTTAATTTAATTAATTAAATTTATTTCTTGGGGGGAATGGAGCCAAGATAGAGTAAAAGAAGTGACTTGCTTGAACTCTCCACCAAGTCCCTCCAAATATCTATAAAAATGGCTCAAAACAAATTCTAGAGCAGCAGAACCCACAAAAAGACAGAGTGAAACAAATTTCTAGCCCAAGACAACCTGGATGATTGATCAGAAAGGTCTCTTGGGCCTGGATGGGAGAGGAGCACAGATTAGCATAGGCCCCACAGGCAAAGATCAGGCCTCAGTGAACCTGGAGCAGGCCTCAGGGGACTAAATCATGGGCAGCTGTAGCAGTTTCCAGACTTCTCAACCCACAAACACCAAATACAACTTAGAAGGTCAGTAGGAAAGGTCTGTGAGCACAGTGAAAGAGGAGCTTAGTCCAACCCCAGTACTGGTGTAGCCCTGGGGCAGTGGCTGCTTCAGCAGCTCTTGGTCTAGAGACAGGAAGGGGGATTGCAGGGATCTCTTATCTGGTACTGAAGCAGGATTCTCTTGCTTTGTCTGGCTTGGATCTGGGTCACAGTCATGGGTATTGGTCCTGGGGTGAAGAGGAGCATTAGCGTGGTGGAGGTCATGGTGGCAGTGCAGAGATAATCTTCCTCATAGTTCCAAGGCAGAAAAGAGTGCTTGTGGTCACTCATAGAGCAAAGCATAGGCCAGGAAAGGAGTAAAGTCTTCCTTTTTGATTTTTTATTTGATTTTCCCACCTTGGAAAAAATGAAAATTTACAGGTCCCTAGAAGTACTTCTGAAACAGCTGCACAAAACTCCTAAAGCTTTAGACAGTACATTCTGCACAGTGGAAGCAGACCCCTACCTTAGCAAAGAATTTAAAACTCAAGTAATTGGCTGAGATCATGAGTAAGCAGCACCAAAAAAGTCACACTATAGAATCTTACTTTGGTGACAAATAAGATCAAAACATACAACCAGAAGAAGACAACAAAGTCAAAGCTCCTACATCCAAAGCCTCCAAGAAAAATATGAATCAGTCCCAGGCCATGGAAGAGCTCAAAAAGGATTTTGAGAAGCAAGTAAGAGAAGTAGAGGGAAAACTAGGAAGAGGAATGAGAGTGATGCAAGGAAATCATGAAAAACTAGTCAACAGCTTGCTAAAAGATACCCAAAAAACCCTTAAAAAAATAGCCTAACCCAAATGGCAAAAGAGGACCAAAACATCACTGAGGAGAAGAATGCCCTAAAAAGCAAAATTAGCCAAATGGGAAAGGAAGTCTAAAAGCTCACTGAAGAAAATATTTTCTTAAAAATTAGAATGGAGCAAATGGAAATTAATGACTTCATGAGAAATCAAGAAATTGTAAAACGAAACCAAAAGAATGAACAAATAGAAGACAATGTGAAATATCTCATTGGAAAAACAACTGACCTGGAAAATAGATCCAGGAGAGAGAATTTAAAAATTATTGATCTACCTGAATGCCATGATCAAAGAAAGAGCCTAGACATCATCTTTCAATAAATTATCAAGGAAAACTGCCCTGGTATTCTAGAACCAGATGGTAAAATAGAAATTGGAAGAATCCACCAATCACCTCCTGAAAGAGATCTCCAGAGGAAAACTCCTAAGAATATTGTCGCCAAATCCCAGAATTCCCAGGTCAAGGAAAAAAATATTGCAAGCAGCCAGAAAGAAACAATTCAAGTATTGTGGAAACACAGTCAGGATAACACAGGATTTAGTATTTATTCTGTAGGGCAAAGGAGTTAGGATTATAACCAAGAATTACCTATGCAGCAAAACTGAGTATACTGAAGGAAAACAAATGGACATTCAGTGAAAGAGAGGACTTTCAAGCATTCTTGATGAAAGGACCAGAGCTGAATAGAAAATTTGACTTTCAAATATAAGACTCAAGAGCAGCATGAAAAGGTAAACAGGAAAGAGAAATCTTAAGGGACTTATTAAATTTGAACTGTTTACATTCCTATGTGGAAAGATAATATTTTTAACTTATAAGACTTTTGTCAGTATTAGGGTAGTTGGAGGGGAAAAATATATGTATATAAATAGATAGATGGATAGATAGATAGATAGATAGATAGATAGATAGATAGCACAAAGTGAGTTGAAGATGAAGGGGTGATATCAAAAAATAAAATTAAAGGGTGAGAGAGGATTATTCAGAGAGAAGGAGAAAGGGAGAGATAGAATGGGGTAAATTATCTCACATAAAACAGACAAGAAAAAGCTTTTACAGTACAGGGGAAGTGTGGGAAGGTGAGAGGGAATGAATGAATCTTATTTTCATCAGATTTGGCTTAAGGAGGGAATAACACACACTCAATCGGGCATGGAAATCTATCTTACCCTACAAGAAAATAGGGGGGAAGGGAATAAAAGAGGGAAGATGATAGAAGGGATGGCAGATTTGGGGAGGGGGTAATCAGAATCAAATGCTTCTGAGGAGGAACAGGTCAAAAGAGAGAATGGAATAAATGGGGGTAGGATAGGATGAAAGGAAATATAGTTTTTCATAACATGACTACTGTGGAAGTGTTTTGCATGACTAAACATGTATAACCTGTATCAAGTTGCTTGCCATCTCAATGAAAGTGGGTGTGGAGAGAGGAAGGGAGAGAATTTGGAATCCAAAGCTTTAAAAACAAATGTTAAAAATTGTTTTTACATGCAACTAGGAAATACAATATATAGGCAATGGGTATAGAAATCTATCCTGCTCTACAGGAAAATAGAAGGGGAAGGGGATAAGGGAAGGGGGAGGTGGTGATAGAAGGAAGGGCAGATTAGGGGAAGGAGTATTCAGAATGCACACCATCTTGATGTCTTGGTGGAGATGGGGAGAAAATTTGGAACTCAAAATCTTGTGGCAATGAATGTTGAAAACTAAAAATAAATAAATTAATATTTTAAAAATTATTTTCTTTGTAATCTTATAGATTTTATTCTATGCATTTAAAAATATTATTCTGAAAAGTAGTCCATAGGATTCCCTAGATTGTGCTAAGTGGGTCCATAACAAAATTAAAAAAAAAATAATAACCCTTTATGTGTTTGCTCTGTGTCAGGCACTATACTAAACTCTTGGTATGCATATAAAAATCTAGCAAGATAGGATAGATAGACACAACCTAAGAATTATAAGTCTCTCAGAAGAACATAAGAAGTAAACAACAACAACAACAACAACAACGACACAGCAAACAATTGAATAATATAGTGCAAGAAATAACAGAAAAAACTCCCCAGAACTTCTGACCATAGAGAACAAAATGCCAAGCAAAAGAATCCACAGATAACCTCTAGAAAAAAAAAATAAAAACACTCTTTCAAACTCCAAGACAAATAATGGTTAAATTGAACACTTCTAATGAGAAACAGCAAATCTACCAAGTGACTAGGAGAATAAGTTTCAATGGCAAAGAAATTCGAATAACACAAGACTATGTTGCACCTGGCAGTTAGGTGTTGAAGTAGAGTGCCATCTCTGCAGTCATTAGGACCTGAGTTCAAATCTGTATTTAGACAACTTACTAACTCTGTGACCCAGGGCAAGTTTCTTAGCCCTATTTGCCTCAGTTCCTCATATGTAGAATGAACTGGAGAAGGAAATGTAAAATCACTCCATTTTCCTTACCAAGAAAAACCTATAGGTCATGAAGGGCCAGACACAGTTGAAAAATTACTCAATAAGAACATTTTGCATTCACTAGTAACCACAAGACGGGATCAAATAATGTATTCTGAAAAGCAAAGGAACTCAGGACACAACCCAAAGTGACATCCTTTGCAAACTTCAACCTAACAATTAATAAATAAAAAAAGGTGATCAATTAAAAAGGGCATTCAAAGTATTCCTACAAATGAAACCAGATCTAAACAAATTATTTGCTTTTCAAGCTTCCAGTGAAACAGAAATACAAGAAAGGTAAGGGGGAAAACAAAAAAAAAATGACAACAGAGAAAGCTTTAAGAAGTTTTTTGTTTGTTTGTTTTAAGCACACAAGGAACTTTTAATGTTCCTCTTTCAGTTATGGACAAATCTAGTGGAAAGGTAAACAAAAGAAAAAAATATAGAAGTGAATGAATTCTTGGAGAGGCTAGAGTTTAAAGACTTATAGTGTCTTCTGAATGGGACTGCTACAGAATACTCATACTCCTCAGCACTACATAGCATTTACATAAATTGAATGTGTATTAGGGCACAGAAATTTTGCAAATAAATTTTAAACATCTTTTAGTGAGCATAACACACTTTAAAAAGGTAATCAGCTTCCAGAGCACAAACAAAAGTCATAACCCAAATAGAGACTTAGGAGTGAAATCCTAAATAATAAGTG
Organism: Phascolarctos cinereus; assembly: GCF_003287225.1. Classification (NCBI taxonomy): domain Eukaryota; kingdom Metazoa; phylum Chordata; class Mammalia; order Diprotodontia; family Phascolarctidae; genus Phascolarctos; species Phascolarctos cinereus. The sequence continues at coordinate 196,992,258 of NW_027555736.1, forward strand.
CATCAAAGGACAAACAATAGAAATGATTAATAACTATGCAAAAGAATGATAATGATGAAACAATATATCAAACTTTAAAAAATGTAGCTAACAGTCTTCAATGGAAAAATAATATTCCACTAACATACATTAAAAAAAAGAAAAGGGAAGTTTAATGAACTAATTATAATTTAGAAAATTTGAAAGTCAACAAATAAATATAAAATAAGCAAAAATAGGAGAGATTAAAATTTAAAAGAGAAAAAAATTGGAAACAAATAACTATATAAATGATAAATAAAACTAAAAGAGCAGGTTCTTTGAAAAACCTAATAAAATTAAATCTTTAGCCAATATGGTTAAAAAGAAGAAAGCAGAAATTAAAATAAAAATTGCAAAAGTTAAATCACAACAAATTCATAAGAAATGAAAAAAATTATTTGAACCTATTATATACAGTTTTATGCTAACAAAACTGAAAACACAAAAATAATAGTAGAATTCCTTCAAAGTTATAAAATGCTCAAACTAATCACAGGCAAATAGTATCTTAAAATGATCTATTTTCAGAAAAAAAAATAGAACTAGCTCTTACCAAAAGGGAAAAACAGAAAAAAAATTACCTTCTTTCCCTAGTGGATTCATAGGAGAAATTTACGAAACTTTCAAATGAAAATTAGCACCAATATTATAAAGATTATTCTCAAACATTGGAAAAGAAAGACCCCTACCAGAATTCTTTTATAAAATAAACATGATTCTAATACCTAAACCAAGGAAAGGTAAAGTACAGCAATAAAGATCAGCATCACTAATAGATATTGATTTAATAAAAATCCATCATGCATCCTATAGTCATTTGTCCAAGAAATCATTCACCACAACCAAGTGGGATTTATACCAGGGGTGCAAAGATGGTTCAACTTTAGGAAAACATAATATAATTAGCTATATTAAAAACAAAAACACTACAACCCACATGACTATCTCAATCAATGCAGAAAAACCTTTGACAAAATTCAACATTCATTTATGCCAAAAATCCTACAAAGTATAGGCATACAGACATTTTAAAAATATCATTAAAATATTTATGTAAGACTAAAAAGAAAGCTAAAAGGAAAATCACTGGTCAATTTTTGTTTTTATTCTTTAATCAGTAATCTTCATGATTTCTGCTTTGGAGTGAAATTTAAGATTTGATACTTCTAGATTCAGTTACAAGGACTATTTTAAAAAGCAAAGAACAAATTACATAGCTGTAGGAAAATTCATTGGCCCTGGCTGGGTCATGCCAATATAATAAAAAATGCAATACTACCAAAGCCAATTTACTCTTTTCCTGTTATAGAATCTAAATACCAAAGAGATATTTTATGGCACTGGATGAAATAATAACAACATTCATCTGGAAAAATAAAAGATCTAGCATATCAAAGAAAATAATGAAAAAAGCAGGAATAAAGAAGAATTAGCACTGAAATATATCAATATTTTAAAACAGTGATCATCAAAACTCTCTAAAATTGATTAAAAGCATACAGAGAGATCAAAGGAGTAGAATTTAGGAAAGAGGGAACTGTGAACAATGGAAGTCAGTAACTCAATGTCCAATAAGCAAAAAAAACCTAAATTACCTAGGGAAAAAACTCCCTATTTGAGGGGAAAAAACTGAGAAAACTGGAAACCAGACTTGCAGAAATTAGGCTTAGTCCAATACTTTAAACTATATTCCACAATATTTAATCATACTATGAAATATATCGTACTATGAAATGTAGATGATATATCTTTTACAGCTCTGGGTAGAGGATGTATTCTTAACAAAAGATAGGGGCAATTATACAAAATAAAATGGTTAACTTTGAATATACTCAAATACTTTTGCACAAATAAAATTAATGAACTTGTGATAAGAAGGGAAGTGACTGAATGAGAAAAAAATTGACGTATTTAATTTCTCTAAGTGTTTGATACCTAAGATATATAAATAATTAACAATTCATTTATATAAACATACAATGTCTTAATTAAGATTTTGGCATATATATATACATATATATACATACATACATATATATTTTTGAGCCATGTTAATAAAATAAAAATGATAATACTATACAAATTTAAACATATTATGACATATTAGTAAAATTAGAAAAGAAGTAGTCAACAGAACTAGAAGAAATGTTAACAAAGTTCACCTGGAGGAAAATAATTTTAAAAATTGCAAAAGAATAAACTAGAAGTATCAGATCTTAAATTCCACTTCAAAGTAGAAATCACCAAGATTGCTGAATAAAGAATAAAAACAAAAAAAAATGACCAGTGGAATAGCTAAGCTTCATAAGTCCCACAAGCAAAGTGAACATAGTATTAGAGTGTTTGATAAACCCAAGTCATTGCCAATTCAATATTGGCTTTGTCTCAGAATACTAACATTTAGGACAGTATTTCTACAGTTAAAAACTGTGGGCTTAGTAACTAGTTCCCAAGAATAGTTGGTTAAAATAGAGTCATAAAATGTTTAGCTTCCTCCTCCTAGTAACATACCACGCCTCAAGAAACCTTGATACAGCCTGACTCTGTTTCCATCCCACTCCTAGATGGTGACTTCAAACTCCAGAGTGCCCTGAATGTCACATTCCATATAGTTTTATAAAACTATAAAAATATAACATAAAAATTGCAAGTTATGATTCTAAAGAAATGCCTCATCTCATTACTTGAGCTTAGTCAGATTTGGATCAGGAATACATAATCCTTCACCTATTTATAAGAAAGTTCTTACAATCCTGATCCCCTGATCCCTGGTACCCCTCCCCCACCCCCATACACACACACACACACACACACACACACACACACACACACAAATACATATATACATACATATATATATACACATATATATATACACATATATATATATATATATATATATACATACATATATATATGGCCACTTACTCATTTATACATCAATTTTCAAATGCAAACCAAAAGGAAAACATTCAGATTACTCTGCTATTATCTGGATGTGAGACTGATTCCTTATTCAATCAATTCAGTTAGGTCTGACTCATCACGAATCCATTTGGCCATTTTCTTGGCAAAGATACCAGATTGGTTTGCCATTTCCTTTTCTAGCTCATTTTACAGATGAGGAAACTGAGGTGAACAGGGTTAAGTGACTTGTCCAGGTTCACACAGCTAGTGTCTGAGGCTGGATTTGAACTCAGGTCTTCCTGACTTTAGGCCTGGTACTCTATCCACTGCACCGCCTAGTGGCAGTGAGACTTGTTACTAGCCAAAATATATCCACTAGAACATGACAGAATTCTTCATAATGGATCCAAATATAACTACATTTTTAGTTTGTAGCATCAGACAAAAAGAGTTTGTTTAGCTCCCATTTCACTAAGCTTTCCAATGACTTCAGAAGGAGAGCAGTAAAATCTAGGATCAAATACTATTCTTGACACATGACACCATGCAGTTGGAAAAGCCATCCAACCTCTCTCAGCCTCAGTTTCCTCATTTACTAGTCTAAATGACTTCTAAGGTCCCTTCCAAATCTAAAACTATGATGTTGTGATCTACAATATAGGAAGCCTGATTATATCACTGTTTTGTGTGTGCATGATATTTTTGTGTTTATCTTACCCCAATTTCTGACTTTCTCTATCTTTAATTGTCCTTGTTTCCTGCTTTGTGCATTCATACTTATTGTCAGAGTATCATTGCATAACAATACCTGTGATATTTGAGAACTGAATCGTGGGAAATTTATAAAGGAAGAAGGAAGGAGGCAAAGAGGCAAATTTCCTTGTTTTGTGCTGCTTCTTAGCATATCTAGGCTATCAATCAGAAATTTAAGTAGAAAGAATCAGTACTGACAACAATGTATGGTAATAACACCTTGGATATATTAAGTATGCCATCCCAAGGACACAAACATGTATGCCAATATGCTGTTTATATTCAGTCATCTAAGAGATAAGAAGGAAAAACTGATTATAGAATCTAGAATTTTGAAAGGAACTTAAAGGACATTTCCCTATTGCTTGTTTTGTTCCATTCAAAGAATTCTAGAATTTCAGAATTGGAAGGGAACTATATGGGCCATCTAAGTCAACCTTAAACTGGATCCCCATTATAACCTTCCTGACAAATGGTCATTCCATCTTTGCATAAAGACTTCAAGTAAGAGAGAACCTACTCTCTTCGTAACAGTTTTGGACAGCTCTAATTATTAGGAAGTTTCTTTGTTTTTGTTTTCCTCACATCAAGCATAAATTACTTCCTTGGGAAGTTTCACTCCTTTTCCCAATTCTGCTTTTTGGGGCCAACAGAATATGCCTAAATTTTTGTAAGACAACACCAGATTTTTGAATGGAACTGTCAGGTCCTCCTTTTCTCTAGGTTAAACCTCTCCAATTCCTTCAACTTATCCTCAGTTTGTATAAACAAAAGTCCCCTCACTATCCTGGCTGTGCTTTTCTGACTACTCTCAAATTTATCAATGTCCTGTATCACACATCGTACTCAGATGTTGTCTGAGCAGGACAGAGTAAAACGAATCTTTCACTTTCCATATTTTGGACACTGTCTCTCTGAATCCAACCCACCATCACATAGACTTTTGTGGCTCTTATAACATGCTGTGGATTGATATTGAGCTTGAAGTCATCAGCCCTCTCCATCTCAATCATATTGTTTCAGACAAATGACTGCTTAGGCACACCTCTTCAAACATGTACTTCACATTAATGGAGAATCACAAAATTTAAGAGTTGTTTAGTTAATCTAACCTATTCTCAAAGTAATCCTGACTATAGTTTACCAGACAAATATTCATCTAGCTTCACTTCTCAAATGGAAGGATCCAACTACTTCTCAAAGGAACTCATTCCATTTTAGCTGTGTTAGGCATTTTTTCCTGACATATTTGCCCCATTTTTGCATCCATGAATTACTTTTGGTTTTGTCTTCTGGGGCTAATAAAACCAGTCTAATCTTTCTTCCTCATGACAGCCTTTGTACTCAGATGCAGCTATCATGCCCTCTTTGAATCTTCTCTTTTCCAAGATAAACATTCCTACTTTCTTCACTGGCTAGTCATATGACATGCAATCCAGCTAATCAATGTTATTCTTAAACTGGAACGCCCAGAATTGAACACAATGCTCCATATGAAGTTTGGTGAAGGAAATGTAGAGTAGAATTATGGCCTACTTATGCCTAGAAGTGATGTCTCTCTTAGCGTAACTCAAGATCATGGTACTTTTTGTTTGCTATATGGCACTGCTAATTTGTATTGAGCTTGAGATTCCTTAAACTCCTAGATATTTTTCAGAACTACTGCTATCCAACCATGCCTCTCTCAAATTGTACTTGAGAAACTGATTTTTTGTATCTAAGCTTAAAACTTTACATTTATACCCACTGGATTTCATCTTATTAGATTCATCCCAGTCATGGCTTTTTAGATCCCGACTCAGTGTGCTAGCTATTACTCAAAATTTTGTGTCATGTGCTTATTTGATAAGCATATCATCTATCTTTATCCAAGTCCAACGGTTAGAAATATTAAATAACACAAGGCCAAGCACAAATCCTTTGGGTACTTCATTGGAGCTCTCCTGCCATATTGACAATGAGCAATGAACAATTAGGCTTTGAATCCAGCTATCCCAGCAGTCATGGATCCATCTGATTCTGACATTATGTAATCTATCTCTCCTATTTTTCATAATCACAACTTTTTAAAACTCTAGAAACATATTCACAATATACTTTATCTGGTAAATGATATCCACAATGTTTTATTCACCTACTTTTTAAGTAATCCTGTCAAAAAAAAGAAAAAAAATTATTTGTCTGGCATGGCTTATTCTTGATGAAGGCATATTGACTATTGTAGCTACCTCTTTCCTATCTAGATGCTCAAGAACTGTCTTTTTAATGATATATTTTATATATTTCTTAGGAATCGAATTCAAGCTCCTGGTCTATCGTTTGCAGATTCTGTTCATGTTGCTTTTTAAAAAAAAAAACTGGGACAATATTCTCTAATTGTGTGGGATTGCTCTCATTTTTCTTGGTCTTCAGATTTGAATGACAAATGTGACTACTCAATAAGCACTTTTACCAGTCCTTTCAGTACCTGATGCTATATTTCACTTGGGCCAGATGACTTAAATTCATCAAAGGCAGCTAGATAATCTCTTACTAGCTCTTTAGTTACCGTGGGTATCTCTCTTAGTCATTTTTGTTCTGTCACTTTGAGTATAAAGGTCATTTTTCTTTCTAGGAAAAACAGGAACAAAATAAGATACATGTCTGGTCTATGTCACTATATTGCTCAAAAAACTCCAATGGCTCCCCATTTCTCTGAGGGAAACAAAACAAAATGATACAAAATCTTTGGTTTGACATTTAAATTATTTCATAATCTAGTTTCAGCCTACATTTCCAGGATGATTTCACAGTGCTTCCTTTTTGCACTCAATGTTTGGACTAAAACGTCTTTTTTGTTTGTTTGTTATACCATTTCCAGCTCCTATACCTTTGTGCAATCTGTCATTCATACTTATAATACCCTCCCTCCTCATGGTCTTCTATCTTTCTTTGAGGCTTAGCTTAAGTACCACCCTCTATCGAAGGATCTTCCTTATTCTTCCAGTTCATAGTGTCCCTTTTTCTAAAATTTTGTTGTGTCTATTTTGTAGTTATTTATGTGTGCGCATACTCTTTCCAATCATTCAGTCCCCATAGATTGTAAATGCCTTAGAGGGGAAAGTATTTTTTGTCTTTGTTTCCTCAGTCTAATGCAGCAAATAGTCTAATATAGATTGATTCAAAAAAAAATCACATCAATTGAGAGTTGAAAGGGACCTCTGTGGTGATCTAGTCTAATTCTTATATTAAAAAAATTTTGGGAACATTGGTTGGAGTTTAATAAATGCTTGTTGAATTGAATTGCATTGAAAGTTGACTGACATTAATGGTAATTACTAGAGTTTGAATACTCTCCATTTTCCATTTCACACTAACTTCTTTACTTGGTTTCATCTCCACAAATCTCATGCCTCCTCCCCGCCCCCCATATCAGTACCCTCTGGTGTCCCTCTACCTTTTCAGCTTCCTTTTGCATATTGTCTTCCCCCATTACATTGCGTGTTCCTTGAAGCAAGAATTGCCTATCTTTTTCTTATGTGTATCCCTAGTGCTTAGCACTCTGTTTGGCATATTGTAGGAACTTATTACAAGTTTATGGAATATTGTCTATTGACAAGGGTTCAGGTTTCCAGCTGGTTCTAAATCCTTCTAATAATAATAGTGTTTAGCTCATATCACCATGTCTTTTTCTACAATAGTAGCAACAAGCAATTAATCAACGTGTATGAAAGAATTTACCAAATTTGTAAGGAAACTGTCACCTTTTTATGTTACCTTTGTTCAGTTGTTTTTCAGTCGTGTCTGACTCTTCATGACCTCATTTGGAGTATTCTTGGCAAAGATACTGGAGTGGTTTGCCATTTCCTTCTTCAGCTCATTTTACAGTTGAAGAAACTGAGGCAAACAGGGTTAAGTGACTTGTGGGACAGCTCACAAGTATCTGAGGACAGATTTGAACTCATGAAGATGAGTCTTCCTAATTCCAGAGCCAGCACTGTATCCACTGTGCCACCTAGATGCCCCTTTATGTTACCTAGGCTCCATTAAACTTGTTTCTGTCCTTAAAGGCTCTCCTGCCCAATGTGCTATTGAATGTAAGAAACCCTTCTACAACATTTTTACTAGAAAATTACTGTCTGTGCATTACTTACAATGATGTTGTGCTCTCTAATTTATCAGGCAGTTTATTCAATTTTTAAAGCATTTACTATTTATATTTACAGATTGCAGTTTATAGTTTACAAAGCATATTCATTAGAGTTATTTCTAATTATATGTCATATTTTCATAATGAGGGGGCAGTGTCTCATAGTAGACAGAAAGCTGGCTATGTAGCCAAGAAGACCTGATTTCAAATGAGGCTTTTGACACAAAATGGCTCTGTAACCCTAGGGAAGTCACTTAACCTCTCAGTACTCTAGGCAACTCTCCAAGGTAAAAAGTTGTAAAGACAGTGTTGACCTTAATTGTTTGAAAGAATTTATTCTGTCCATTTGTATCACATAATTAATAGACTTTTAAAGACAGTCATTTTGGATAGTTTTAGGTAAAAAAAATCATTTCTGGCTATATGTGCAATGAAAAAAGCTACTGCCAATCAAATGTAGCTAGTAATAGGCCAAAGTAGAATGTCCAATTGTGTGCTAGTTCTCTTGCCTCCAAGAAGCTGGTCCACAGCATCTTTCAAACGGGTGATTTCATTTTAGATGATCTGAGCATGCCTAACCCTCAATATAACCCTAACACTAACCTAACCTCTGATATACTAGTTTTGGCACCTGTAATTATAAGGAATATGTTAATTTTAAATTATAAATGTAAATTTTTACACTTGTCTTTTTAAAGCAATATCCACAATTCAAATAAAAAAATCTCTTGAGATTTTAGTGTATTGAAAAATCAATATGAGTTAGCAGTATTGTATAATATTTAACAAAACTAACATGATTCTAGATTGCATTAAGAAAGGTACAATGTCAAGTATATGGTTGATGATAGTGCCCCTTTTCTCTGATTTACTGAGATTATGCTCTGACTATTGTGTTCGGTGTTGGGTTCTACATTTCAGAAGTGACATTGACACATGTAAGTACATCCGGAAGAAGAAAGGTATGGTGATTGTAGACCATACCATTTAAGAACTAATTTAGGGAACTGATAATGATTATTGTAGAAGAGACAATATTGAGGAGTGTGTGATAACTGTTTTCAAGTACGTGAAGGTCTGTCATATGAGCGTATTGGACTTCTGATTGGCCCCAGAATGTATTCATAGGAGCAGAGCATAGGAATGTCTGAAGAGGTAGAGTTTAATTAGATTCATGGGAATAACAACAACAAAACATTCCCTAACATATGTAGCTACCCCAGAATGGAATAGGCTATGTTAATAGGTTGTGGTTTACTCCTTACTGAAGGGAGGGAATAGTTGTTTTGCTGAATGACCAATTGTTGACAATGTTAAGACTATGTTAAGGATTTTTTTGGGGGAGGCAGTGCTGGAATGGATCTAATTAGATGACCACTGGGAACCTTTCCAACTCTTAAATTTTTTGATTCTGTCTTCTAAGAGTTTCCAGGAGACATGGCTCAGATAGAGAACATAAGACATTAACATTCCCTTAAGTGGAATGATATCATATCACTTAGAAAACCAGTTAAAATAAAATTGTTATTTGACTTTGAAATATGAATGTCCTACAAAGTGCTATTTAATTAGCCAAGAAATTTGGTATTCAGTGAGTGTTTGGTACAAAGTTTAGTTACAGTGGCTTATGTATCCATTTTTCAGGGATTTTAGATAGTTAGAATGTCCTTGGCATGGTTACATTTAATACAGACCAGCAAAGTATTTCTTTAACATAACAGTTTTATGTTGTTTCATTTTGTTTTTCCAAATGAATTTGGCCCGAAATGTTAACAAAATTGGAAACAGCTGTGTAAGAAACTACTTTCTCTTCCATTTATAGTCTTGTCGACCAATATAAACTTCGTCATTTTAGTGGATCTGCTCCCCCACATCCAGATGTTATGGATTTCTCAATAATCCTCAGCAAAATTGCCAAAACCGACAAGGAGTTTTAACATGTAAATTCAACACATTGTTTCAGGCTCATCATGGCCTTTTCTACATCAACTCCATCCTCATCAGATTTCAGATGCTCTGCAGTTGACACAGCTACTGCAAAGGACTCTGAGTCATCATCTCATTGTGGGATGGGCTCGTTTTTAATTTTTTTGTCTGATTCATGAACTGATTTTTGAAATTCTAAAAATGGTTCATGAATTGCTTGGGAGCTGGCAAAAATTAATAATAATGAGCCCATTTTCAGCGCACTGAAATGAACTGATTATCACTGCAAGCTGCTGCTAATTTGGATTCTTGATGGCAAATGGGGTTCTACAGGGGCTTTTTTACTTGCAAGCAGGACAGATTCTCATTGTGTTATAGGGAAAATGTTTGTTTAACCTTCATCTTCTTGTTTCTCTTTCATAGTATGGAATATTTGGAATGGTAGTTCTGCAACCAGACAGTGGAATCATCTAGTTTTGTGTGTAAACTTGAGTGGAAATTGTCCATAGGCTTTCAAAAAAGTGGTAAATTCATCTTGAAGTAGCTAGCCATGTCATATAGCAATAAGTGGAGGGCTCCATTGTTACTAGAAATAATAAGTAGATTATATTCTGTAGCACAAATATAGAAAATTCTGTTTATCTTATCCGAGCTAGTGAGAGCGACAAGGCTGTTTCTTCTCATATCAATGTCTAATCATTCCCCTTAATTTGTCAAACCGTTTAGCTTCAGCAGTGCCCTTTGGGAGAGTGGTCCACTAAGTGAGGAGTACATTACAAATAAAGTGAGAATTCCTCTTTTGGCTATTTAGTTAAATAAAAAATGCAGATACTGATTAAAAATAGTGGCCAATGGAAGCTTTCAAAGGCATTACAGTGTTATCTGGAACAATGGCACTACTCTAAAGTTAGAAAACATTTTTTAATACCATGAAAGCAGACACACACACACACACACACACACACACACACACACACATACACAACTTTGTTTTCATAGTAAACACATATCTTTCCCCATGCTTCATGTTACAAACTCAGTGGATAATTGCTTGAAAGCTATACCTTGTGAAAAAGAAATCATTGTCAGGAACACAATTTGACCTCCTATGTCTGAGCACACAGTGGTATGAAATTACTTTTAACTTGGGGCTGGATTATCATGGACAGCATACCACCAAATAGTGAAATAATCTTTCCAATACTAAAGAAATCGTACGTCTCTTTCGACATGCCTTAGGCTAAGGGAAATTTAAGAAAGCATCTCACCCAAACTATCCTTTACAAAGACAGCTCTGTAGTGCACTGGATCTCCCTTTCTACTTTGGAAAGGTTCCATTCAATGATGCATTCAGAGCTCTGTTTCTTTCTATAGCAACACAAATATTAACTGAGATGTATTATTCTCTGTGCAGTTCTGTTTAGATGATTTATTTTCTGAGAACTGAAGCCAACAAGCAAACAGTTGCTGAAGGAGCTTTACAAATTACAAATATACATTTGACATGTTATAATATAGCCATAATTTAATCAAATGTTTTTATTTTTAATAGCTTATTACTGACATGTAAATTCTCAGAGCTCATGTATATGAGCACAGAAATGGAAGCCTGCAGAAAATATCGGTGTGAGGGAAGAATTAAAAGTGAAATCCTTGGACTGGAAATGCTGCCATTATTTGGTGCTGAGTAAAAATAGACGGATGAATCTTGAGTCTTGGCAAGATGATTTTGAAGCCTTTTTTTTTTCTTTTTCTATCTGAAGTTTTGCAAAATTCACCCTTTTGCTTCCTCTTCAATCCTAGAAATCAGGAGTTAAAACAGGTAGTGCTAAATACTGTTTTGAAATGTAGAAGATACACAAATGCCAAATCATGTTATAATTTAATGCCCACCCCCAACTCACATTAATATCAATGTGAGTTTAAAGTGTGAACTGGAAGTAAAAATACCACAGTGCATATAAAATCACATTACAGTTTTTCAAAACTGAACTAAGTATTTTAAAAGAACTCTATTTGGCTGTGTGTGTATTGAATTAATCAATAGACATTTATTAAACTTGTACTATGTGCCACACACTATGGTATGTGCTAGAGATACAATGACAAAAATAAAATAGTCTTTGCTATTGGGGAGCTTATATTCTATGCAGGAAAAAAAAGCTTTAATATACATACACACATTTTAAAGAAGAAAGGCAGTATAGTTTGTGTTTGTGTGTGTAATACAGGATACTGTGTGTGCGTGTGTGTGTGTGTGTGTGTGTGTGTGTGTGTGTGTGTGAAGGTGGCAAGCCATTAGTTGCTAAGGGATTAGAAAAGGCTTCCTTTAGAAGCTGGCACTTGAGCTGAGTAGTGTAGCACATATGTGCTCTGGGTTCTCACTTCCAATCCTTACTCCCAATGGTGGATCAGATACCCAGAGCAAGACTACTACTTCCCTCAAAATTCTAGGGGGTAACCCTGAGGGGTTTGGAGCTACTTATCTCTAGTACTGTAGCTCTTGACACACCATCTAGTGTATTTCTCCTCAATATTATCACCAGTTTTTATTTCTCCATAATAAATTTGACTAGTTATCTCTTCCATATCATTGATAACCAGTTGATGTCTCCCCAATATCAATGAACCAATTAACACCAGTTAGCTTTTACAATGAGTTATTTCTTAAGAAATTTGTACTCAAAATTGGAAGTATACTGTCCTCTACTTCTTCAGTCACAGGAAAAAATGGATTCAAACTTTAAATGGCTATTTCTAAACATCCACTCCAAAAAATTCACCTCTAGAGGCAGCATAGCTTGACTGCTGGGTCAATGCACTGCTGAGCTGAGTCAAGCAGATTATTCCTTATTCCTGACTCCTTCCCCACTGTGGCTTCTACAGGTTTTGCTCTTGACTCAAGTTGATGAACTTTTACTGGATCTTAAGCTTTCAAAACCTCAGAAGTTGGTGATCTCATCAATTCTGTGTCTAAAACTCATTTAACTTCAATAAGGAAAGAAGATATACAACAGAGACAGTAGAGACAGCAGCATCATGCATTTAAATCCAAATAGAGTCTGAGATAAGGCAGCTAGTGCTGGTACTTCTCTTCCCACCCAGAGGCTTACAGCAATTTATTATTCTTCCTCACTCAAAAGCTACCAGGGAAGACAGTTGTTTTATTTTGTTTTGTTTTTGCATTTATAGCTTTTGTATGCCCACTCTGCTCTAGCACAACAGTTAATTAAAAAGCCTTTTAGCACCACACAGTAAGCAGACAGGAAAAAGTCAGAGAATACCTGTACATACTCTGATCCTCTACTACATACCATCATATGTTTCTGGAAGGAGGGCTCACCATGCCTTCACTTGGATTGCTACAGTTGGAATGTACTAGATATGCGGTATGTCTGGAATTATATTGGCACACTTTTTGTTATTGTAGGAAATTGTGTATTCTAAGAGTTGGAAGAGTATGAAGGTTGCATTTCAATCATGAAAGACATCTAGTGCTAAGGAATGGAGAAGACAGAAGATGAAGTGTCATGTAACAGAAACAGTGAAAAGAGCTCTTTGAGTGAACTGTACATTGCATGGAAAGCAGTATGTGATTTTTAAAAATCAGAATAAATAGGAGTAGTGGATAGAGGAACATGTGGGATAAAATCCTGGCATTCTATGTGAAAATGAGCAAGTCACTTAAACTCTCGGTGTCCCAGGTAACTCTCTCAGAGAAGAAATTACAGATTTGCAGACCAGTTATTTGTTTGCCTCAGTGGAGGAAATTTGCATACCATTGACATCACCATAGAGCCAAAAACTACCACCATGACAACAAAATCAGGTAAGCTGCCCATATGAGTACTACAGCCTAACAACTGGCAGGTGATTAATCTTGTAATCTTGTGTAATCTTAGCCTACTTAGAGGCATGGTGTCCAGAATGTAGGAAGTAATAGTCTATCTTTCTCTACTCAGTTTGGAACAAACCTACAGTATCAAGTTCAGTTATGGACATTACGGTTTAAGAAATACTTTTATAAGCTGGAGAGCACTCAGAAGAAGGTGACTAAGAAGGCAAAGAGATTCAAAATCATTCCTTATGGTTGAATGGATGTAAGGAACTTGAGGTGTTTACTCCAGGAAAGGGAAAATTTATAGGGAGCCTGATAGCTGTCTTCAGTTATTTGAAGAGTAATCATGTCAAGGAAGGATCAGACCTTCCCTACTTGACTCCAGAGGGCAGAATTAGAAATAACAGTTTGAAATTAGAGAGGAATATTTTGGCTTGATATAAGGAAAAACTTCTGTGATAATCAGAACTATTCCAAAGTGGAATGGCTTGCTTCTGGTGGTAATGGGTTTCCCCTCATCTGAGGTCTTCATCTAGGTGGTGCATTGGATAGAGTGCTGGATTTGGAGGCAAGAAGACACATACCAGCTGTGTGACCCTGGAGAAATCACTTAACTTCTCTCAGTCTCAATTTCTTTATCTGTGAAGTGGAGACAATATTAGCACACCTACATCCCAGAGTTACGGGAATCAATGAGATAATATATTTAAAAAGACTTTTTAAATCTTAAAGCACTATATAAATTATAGCAATTTGGGGGGGGTTGTTATTTAGAATATTTATTAAAGATATTTTAGGAAAGATTCTTCAAAATGAGCAGTTTGGACCAGAAGAATTGTGATATCCATTCTACGTCTAATATAAGAAGAATGTGTGTGTGGGAAATTGGGACACTCATGGTCTGGCTTTTTGTTTCTTTTAAGTCAACCAATCAATAACATTTATTAAGTACCTACTAAGTCCCAGGCTCTGTGTTAAGCTTGGCAGGGTACAAAAAGAGGCAAAAGATAGCCCCTATTTTTGGAGTGCTTACAATCTAATGGAAGAGATAACATGCAAACAAATCTATGCAAAGCAAGTTATGTATAGGATAATTTTTTCTTGTTTAGTCGTTAGGTTATATGTGACTCTGTGATCCTCTGTACCATAGCACACCTGGCTCTTATGGTCCATGGGGAGTAGTTTGTCAATTTCTTTTCCAGTGGATCACCTTTTGTCAGAATTCTCCACTATGACCTATCTGTCTTGGTGAACCCTGCACAGCAAAGCTTATGTTTTCATTCAAGCTATGCAAACCCCTCCACCAAAACAAAGCAGTGATCCAGGAGAGGATATAGGATAAATAGGAATTAATTAAAAGAGGGAAAACACTAGAATTAAGAAGAGTTATGGAAGGCCTCCTGTACTAGGTGGGATTTTAGTTGAGATTTAAAGGAGGACAGTCAGAAAGAATGGCCAGAGCTGAGCAATGGAGTGTCTTGTTCATGGAACAGCCAGGATTCCAGAGTCATTCAATGAAGAGTACATATTGAGGAAGAGGGTATAGGAGAGGGCTAGTTACAAAGGGCTCTGAGTGCCAAACAGAGCATTTGGTATTTGATCCTAGAAGCAATAGGAGAAACTGGAGTTTATTGAGTAGGGGCCTGGCATGATTGGACTTGCATTTTAGGAAAATTACTTTGGTGGCTGAATGGAGAACAGATTGGAGTAGGGAGAATCTTGAGGCAGGTGGACTCACCAGTAGGCTATTACAGTAATCAAGGTGTGAAATGATGAGGGCCTGCACTAAAGTTATGGCAGTATCAGAGGGGAGAAGGGGATGTATTTGAGAGATGTTGCAAAGATGAAATTGGCAGATCTTGACAACAGTGTGGATATTGGGGGGGGTGAGTGATAAGAATCCAGGATAACTTATAGGTTGTGAGTCTGAGGAATTGAAAAAATGGTATTGTCCTCTACAGTTATAGGGAAGGTAGGAGGAGGGAGGAGGGTTTAGCAGAAAAGATAATGAGTTGTGATTTAGACATATTGAGGGTCTACTGGACATCAGTCTGAAATATCTGAAAGGCAATTGGAGATGAAATATTGGAGGCCAGCAGAGAGATTTTGGCAGGAAAGGTAGATTTGAGAATCAGATTGTCAGAAATCCATGGGAGCTGATGAGATTACCAAGTGAAGTTGCATAAGAGGAGAAGAGAACAGGGCCCAAGACAGAATCCTGAGGGACAGCAATGGGTAAAGGGCATCATCTAGAAGAAGAGACAATAAGGAGACAGAGGAGAGGTCAGATAGATAGGATGAAAACTAGGAGAGAGTGGTGTCCCAAAAACCTAGAGAGAAGAGAGTATCAAGGATGTAGTGGGATCAACTGTACTAAAGGCTGTGGAGAGGTCAAGGAGAATGAGAACTGAAAAAAGGTCATTGGATTTGGCAATTAAAAGATTATTGGTAACTTTGGAAAGAACGATTTTAGTGGAATGATAAGGTCAGAAGCCAGATTGTAAGGAGCTAAGAAGCGAATGACAGGAAAGAAAATGGAGGCACCTATTGCAGATGGCCTTTTCAAAGATGTGTTTAGCTACAAAGGAGTTTATCTGTGAAGGGCAGAAGAGATATAGATTAATAGGAAGGATGGAAGGATCAAGTAAGGATTTTCTCAGGAAAAGAGAGACATGGACATGTTTGTAGGTAGTAGGAAATGGGCCACTAGAAAGGGAGAGACTGAAAATAAGTGAAAGGCTGGGGATGAGATCGAGGAGATGAGATAGAATGAGATCACTTGAACAAATTGAGGATTTAGCCTTACTAATGAGCAAGGCAACTTCATCATATGAAACAGGTGAAGGAGGAGAAAGTGGCAGAAAGCACCTGAGTGACAGGAGATGAAGAAGAGAGAAGAAGTGGGAGTTCACTGGAAATGGCCTCAATTTTTTTTTCTGTAAAATATGAGGCAGGGTTCTCAGCCGATAGAATGGGGGAAGGAGAGCCTCAGCATGCTTGAGGAAGAATGAAGAGGTTTAGAAGACCTACTGTAGAGAGTGGGATGTGAGTTAATAAGGGAGGTAGAGTAAGATTGCCTAGCAGCATTGCAATATTGCCAGGCAACTCTTATCTTTGTAAATAAAGGTTATCAACTCCACTTTTATTCCACTTCTTTTCCTCGTCCTCTATCTTCGTCTCTCTTCTCTTCCTAATATGAGGTGAGAGTGACTAGGTTTTGTGCTAGTGATTGGAGTGAAGAGACCTTTTAAATTTATGCTTTCTATTGACAAAAGTCCTAAATAGAGGTATCCGAAGTACGCTCCAGGATATAAAGACTAAAGACCTCTTGAGAAAATACTATTTTTTTGTGCATACCCTTTGACCTAGCAATAGCACTTACAATAGATCATAAAAATGGGAAAAAGGACCCACATGCACAAAAATATTTATAGCAGCTCTTTTTTCTGGTGACCAAGAATTGGAAATTGAGGGGATGCCCATCAATTGGGGAACAACTAAAGAAGTTGTGGTATACGAATGTGATGGAATACTATTGTGCTATAAGATATGATGAGCAGGCGGACTTTAGAAAAACCTGAAAAGATTTGTATGGACTGACACTGAGGGAAGTGAACAGAACCAGGAGAACACAGAACACAGTAACAGCCATCTTGTATGACGACTAACTTTGATAGACTTAGTCCATCTCAGCAATGCAAAGATCTAAGACATCTCCAAAAGTCTCATGATGGAAAATGCTATCCATATCCAAAGAAAGAACTATGGAGTTTGAATGCAGATTGAAGCATGCTATTTGCTCTTTTTTTCTTCTGTTTTATTTTGTTTCCTCTTTCTGGTGGTTCCTCCTATTGGTTCTAATTCTTCCTTACAACATGACTAATGTGAAAATATGTTTAATAGGAATGTATATGTAGAGCCTATATCAGATTGCATGCCATCTTGGGGAGGGAAGTCGAGGAGGGGGAGAAAAATTTAAAACTAAAAAGCTTATGGTAGTGATTGTTGACAACTCAAAATAAATTAATTAAAAAAAGAAAATACTATTTTTTGTATATATTGATAGTTTGATCTTACACCATTTACAAAAAACACTCTGATTTTCCTTCTGAGATTTAGAAGAAAAAGAGAAACATTAAGTCAAATTAAACATTTATCTTGGAAAAAAGAAAAATCCTGTGTCTATGTGGAGAGTGGGGTGGAGCAGACATATTGCTAAAATGGGAAATCTATCAGTTTGTTTCAATGTAGAGGGTAAGATTTCTGAGAGATAATGAAAAACAAGAAAATTTCTATGAACAAATTTACAAGCTTGGAAAGCTATATGGCATTAGCTAATTACAAAATATAAAATAAAATTAACCTATAAGCTGATTGTATCCTTCCCTGCTCATTCACTCTTCTCATCATTATCTTGTTTATTTTTTTAATTTGCTGACTTTTTTCCTGAATGGCAGTTCCCCCACTATCTCTATATCTTACCACCTTTACTCCCCTCCCTATTAGAAAATTGGATTCTACCCCGGAAGCACCCTGGAGTTTGGTAGGTCAGAACATGTCTTATCTTGTATGGATTCAGGTTGCTACATCCATCTTCACACCATGCCCTGATGAGAGCATCCCCTTTTCCACCCCCTTCTAGTTTATGTGTCTTCCTCCCCCATTAAAATGTAAATTGATGGCAAAAATTGTCTTGATCGATAGATAGAGCTGTAAGGCACCCTGAGGGTGAAAGGGTAGGCCTTATATGCTACTCAAGTCAAACCATGAGTATTTCTTTGACCACCATTTCCCCCAGGTCCCTGATAGAGATACATGAACAGAAACAAAGGCCTTCTGAATGGTGATGATTATAGCTCAATTTCCATAGCTGTCATCCTGAGAAGGTGATCTCTTCTTTCCAGATGAAGTGGGGTAACTCTTTCTGCAGGTGGGAAAGTCACCCAGTTTGAAAACCCAGAAAGTTCTTGTCACCAAGGTCTTGGCAAAGTAAAATGTTTCAAAACATTTTGATAATTTTGTCAATGGAAATGACATTAAGGAAGCATTAACCTCTACTTTATTGCTGCATATTAAGGACCACAGGACCTTTCCTTCTGCCTTGCTGTTGAAATCTTTCATATGTATTTCTCTTCCATTAGATTATGTGCTCCTGGAGAGAAGGAGGATATCTTACTTTATTTATTTATTCACTTATTTATTTATTTGTTTATTTATTCACTTATTCATTCATTCATTTATTTGTTTATTTATTTATTTATTTGTTTATTTATTGTACCTTTGAAGCTTCGTGCAGTGCTTTGTATTTCTATCCTCATGACTCATCTCAGTGCCTGGCACATATTAAGTGTTTAATAAAAGCTTCATCTCTCTCTCTCTCTCTCTCTCTCTCTCTCTCTCTCTCTCTCTCTCTCTCTCTCTCTCTCTCATCTATCTATCTATTCATCTATCATCATTTCTCTATCTGTCCATCATTTCTTTCTATCTCTCTCTGTCTTTCTCATTCTTTTTCTCTTGAATCTATACATGCACATTAGCAAATTTGGGATTTTGTGTTTTGAACTGAGCTCATCATTTTCTTGCCCAAACTAGCTACAACTCCTGAGTTTGCTCCTGTTAATATTACCACCATTCTTCAAGTCAAACTTAAAATTAGTTTTGCCTTTTCCCTTCTCCATTTACCCCATGTGGAATAAATCTTTTCCTTTCCATAAACCCTTATTAAGTACTTATCAAACAAAGCAAATAAGCTTTATTATTTTTCCTTGAAATATCTTTTATCTTTGTCTCTTCCTTTTCTTTCTTGCAGTCTATCAACTCGTGTCTAGACAGATGCAATTCCTTCCTTTGGAGGTGTGGTGGACATTCACATTTCTACCATTTGCAACTCACCCTAAACAATGTATCTCAATGATCATGTTACTCTACTATTTGTGAATAATTCCCCGTTGCCTAGAGGATAAAGTTCAAAGTCATAGACAATGAAATTAAAAGTCCTCTACAGCATGGCTTCTATTTACCTTTCCAAAGTTACTTCCAGTTACTCCCCTTCACAAACCTATTCTATATCAATTGGAGGTACTTACTACACTCCAAACATGTACTGGGCTTTCTTTAATCTTTTGGTTTACAATGTTCCTCCATGAAGAATATTATCCCTTCTTTTCACTTAAGAAACCTTACATATTCTATGCCATATCATGCATATATTTTAATCTTACTTTAATTTTACTTTTAATCTCAATGGGCTCAGTTCAAACTTCACTTTCTCCAAGAAGTCTTCTTTAATGGGCCCAGGTTAGATTAGTCCCTTCTTTCTTCTGAATGACTACAATAGCAATTTTCCTACTCAATTAGTATTTAGAATCAAATAATTTCAGAGCTAGAAATGACCTTCAAGTACATCCATTCCAATCTACACAAATGAGTTAACATGTGTGAAGCATTCTACAAACCTTAAAACACTATGTATATGCTGGCTATTATTATATCTGAAGCATGAATTGTCTCTACAGTATTCCCAGAAAAAGCATCATATAGTCTCTGATTTAAGACCGACCCTCAGGGGGAAACTCACTGTCTTCTCTTTCTGACAGCTCTAAACGTTTAGGAAGTTTATCCTTATAGTGAGTCACTATCTACTTTTCTAAAACTTCCTTCCTTTGGTCTAAAGTTTGCCCTCTGGGAACAAAAAAACTTAATCTAATCCCATCTCCCCATGACAGCTCTTCAGATATTGAAGACAGCAATTTCCTCTGCTTTCAAGTCTTCTTTTCTTCACTCTCATCAACCTCAAATCTTTTAATTAATCCTCATACTTGTTAGTGATATTAATAGTTATCATTTTATTTGAATATATATAATATCTATACATTTGTGTGTGTGTGTATAATATATATATATATACATATATATGTATATATATATATATATATATACAATTATCTTCTATCATCTATCTATGTGTATATATATACATATATATATGTGTATATATATATATATATATATATATATATATATATATATATATACAATTATCTTCTATCATCTATCTATCCCTCCAATTATCTGTCTACCTACCTAGCTACATACATACATGCTTACATACATACATACATACCTAACAGTCTCTACTAGCCTATAAATATTTTGAGAGTAGAGGACGTTGTCTTAAACTTCTTGTTGACCTTTACCTTAGTGCCTGTCATGGATCATGCAGTAGCCCTGCAAAGAATATTCTTAATTGATTGCTCAGTATCCATTAATTTTACCCCATTTATGTTATGAACCTTTTCTCTTCTGAGCTATTAATATGTATTATTTATATCTCTGGACAGACTCAAAGTATGGAAGAGTTAGAGATAGATGGGAAGATAAAGATAGACCTTGAAACAGAGAAAAACAAAGATACAGAAATAGAGATAATGAAGATAGTCATCCCTCGATTCAGTTTCCTTACCTAAAAAAAAATGAGAAAATAGAATTAGATCATCACTAAGGTCCCTTCCAGTTCTGAAAATGTATGATTACATATATACTCCTTTTCTAAATGGCATAGAGATACAGCTATATTTTTAATGGAAAGAAGTGATATAAAGAGGTCAAATGGAGCAAAGGGAGTAAAGTGGTCAAAAAGGGATGAAATTGCAGGTGAAATCTATTGCTCCCAAAATTGATACAGAGTTTAAAATGGTGACCAATTGCTTCTCCCAATTTTCCTAAAAATGGCATAAGACAGCATAAACTATAATGGAAGAAAATTAGTGTAGATATGAGAAAAAAGAAGAAAAAACTTCTTGATCATTGCTAAATGAAAGAATGGCTTCCTGAGATTTAAATTTAGCCCTATCTGTAAACTGGGGCAAAGGTTAACTAACTTGTCAAGATATTGTTCAAGCCACAATCCTATATCTTTTTTTATTTTTAAAAAAATTGTTTATTTTTAACCCTGTTCTTTTTCAATTTTGAGTTCCAAATTCTCTCTCTCCCTCTTACCTCCTTTCACACTCACTGGGAAGAAAGCAAAATGATATCCATTATATAAGCAAAATATACATGCAAAAAATATATGCCAATATACACACAAAACACATTTCCATAATACAATTCTATATCTTAAGAAAGTATTCAGATAAGACAATATAATTATTATTTTTTTAATTTTTAAGGGCTATTATCCACAAATGATCTTATTATTAAATCACCCTTATTAAGCTTGGCAAATGAGTTTGAGGGTAGTCCGAAAAGTTATCCCTAACAAATATAATTTTAAAAATTAAGCCTTCTTAAGAAGTTAGAGTTCTTCACTCTAACACCCTTCATTTAACTCCCAGAGACCAACTCAGTTCATTTCAGCTCAGCTCAGGTTGCTTGCTCAGTCAGAATCTTCACTGGGACTGTTAAATATCAGAGAGAAAAAGGAGATATGTTACATTTTTCATACAATTTGATAACTTTTAAACAGCTCCTTTTACATCATAGATTGCATCTGAGGATAAAGTTACCAATTAGGCTATCACATGGGCTGAAGAATCTTCTCTCCGTTCTCAGAGATTTGAGTCTTCTCCCTCCATCATTTGGAATCATGAAGTCCTTGGTATGAAGTTGAAGATGTTAGGGAAGAGGTAGCATTTTCATAACTGTAATCAATTAAAGGTTGGGGATCCTTGGGAAGAAAATTAGTGTCTGAGAACAATATTTGCATTTCTGTACCATGGCATGAAATATAACAAAATGTTGTACTGTTGACAAGGGACTTTTTGTTCAGTTTCAGGCATGTCATGCTTTTTGTGACCCCATCTGGAGTTTTCTTGGTACTGGAGTGGTTTGCCACTTCCTTCTCTAGCTCATTTTACAGATGAAGAAACTGAGGCAAACCTGTTTGAATGACTTGCCCAGGGTCACACAGCTAATGAGTGTCTGAGGCCAGATTTGATGTATTCTCATTATCACTCCCAGTGACTTGTGCCCCAATGGCCTTTAAGCCACTGATATCCTTTTGATAGCATTGATAATCAAGTCAATATTAATTAGCTTTTTTAAAAAGAATATTCATTCCAAAGATATAGCAAAAACAGAAATGAAAACCACTCCCACCCATCTCATCCACCCCACCTACCCCACCTCACTATGGATGCATTCTTCCCTCTATCACCTGAACAAACTTAGGGTGGATGCTGCACACATTCCTTTCACCAAAACCATCTTATGAACTCCTGGATGTAGAATACTTGATAGTCCTTCCCTTTCCTGCAGGGCATAATATCTCAGCTGCTGGCTTCAATTACCTCTTGGCTGGGTCAAGAAGGTCCTTTTTCAGAGCTGGCTCCTTCCTGGCTTAACCACTGAATCTCTGGTTCCTTTTCTATCTTTTCAAAGCTCACAAGATTTTACATGATCATTCTGTCTCCAATACCCCTTCAGCTAAGATCATGAACGAATAAATGTAATGAGGACAGAAGGAAAAACTGTGCCATATATTTACTGGATACATGTTACCTAGGAGGAAACATGAGAGCCTCAGACCTTTCTCCCCATACAAAAGTTTAGAACATTTTTTTTCTTTTGATCACCATCACAAAAGACAGTGTAATTTGGCCTGTTCATGTCTTTTTTATGCACACTTAATTCTGGCACAGAAGTCAAGTAAAGGGCTTTTATTCACCAATGTGTAAAGCAACAAGAACTAATAACAAAATACCTTTACATGTGCTGAATCAATGGCAGAGCTTCTCCTTGATACATTATTCTATATTTCCAGAAGCAAACTCACTAAACCCCCTTAAGCAGGTAGAACACACAATACACGCCTTGAGGATATGACACCCCTTGGCTAGTACTTATGTCTTATAAGTCAAGCATGTATCAAAACAAAACAAAAATGTATCTTACTATCCTTTAGTGAATTTAACACACAATTTTTGAAGGATTAGTTGCAATAAAGAGAGAATCTTTTCCTTTTACTGTACAATTTTACTTAGGAACTCTTAAAGTTAGTTGTTTATTTTCTCTACTCTCTTCACCTATTTGGTTAAGGAAGTGGATTATTACAAATTAACACAACTAAAATCAATTTTAGAAGTTCAATAATACGATAAGCAGTTATGAACTTGGTGGGAATGGAATACTGTCCCACTTTCTGCAATTGAATCATCAGTATGGTTCCCTCAAAGTTGGATTATCAGTGACAAAGAAGTTTTGAGTGGAAGCCAAATATCAAATAGCTTTCTTCTCACTCTCTTGAAATTATCTTTCATTTACTTTTTATATGTAATAGGTATAATCAAGGGAATCTTCCTTAAGTCCTGTCCACGTTGGTTAGAGTAAACCCCATGGAACCTGGAGCTGAGCTGTGATCCGTGCTATTCTTGTAGCTTGGCTTTTTCCTATGACTCATTTGGCCCAGCTCTTTCCCTTGGGCCACAAATATCGGATCACTACTGAAAAAATTTGGGGTTTTGAGCTGATAAATCAATCTCTTGCCTGCAAGCACGGGTCAAGAGGGGATGCTACATCAAAGAAGATTACCGACTGAGCAAGGGAGAATTTCCCAATCAGCAGTCTTTATAAGGAGTGATTCTATTCCAAGTTCTCTTTTTTTCCCTCTTTCCAGGACATGAGAACATGTAGCATATGACGCTCTCCTTCTGTGACTCCCTGGGAGGATTAGACAAGTGGCATCCACCCTCAGCCTCAATAATTAGGTTGACTTTGTACACATGTGTTGTTCAGGTGTACTGTGATGAGGCTTCAGGCCTCTGGCTGTCTCTTCTGCTTTCTGTTATATTCCTGAATATGAGCACCCAAATAATAATTATGAGAGACGGTCTCTTCAAGAGTGCCTGATTCCTTCAGTTGGTGTCACTTCCTTAGGGGGGTAGTTACCCTTATAGCTACCAATTACTACTTGTAGAAGATGACCACTGAATGGAACCTTTGCCTGGCTTGCCAGAAGACGTTATCTTGAGAAAGCTCTTCAGACATAGCAGTATCAAGGTGAAGATGAAATATCAATTTGGCAGTCCCATAAAATGGTCAATGTTTTAATGTTTTAGATATCAACTTCCTGAGAGACTATGAGAGGAGCTACAAGCTATTGCCTCATGTTTAAGTCTTTGTCAATGAGTGCTTGAGAGTTGTATTGTAAGTATTTCTTCTACATGGAAAGACTAAATAACTATACTGTAATTTGTCTACATTGTACTTTGAATCTTTTCTGTTCCTTTTGGGAGTAGTTGTTACATGAGCAAGACATGAACCTAGAGACCTAGACATGAGTCCCAAACTATGCTTTAAATGATTCTTATTTGGGTTTCATGTTGGGGGCATAAAGATCCAGTGAGTGAGAAAAAGAGCCTGACCCCCTTTCTTTTGTGGTTTGAACTTAGATCTGCATGTATTAGTCCGGAGGTGAGAACCCCTTTACAAGAAGAGTGTGAGCGTCCACCAGGAGCCAGAAATGGTATTGTTATATATGTATGTGCGTATGTGTATATACACATACGCACATACATATATGTCTGCGGATAGATAGATAGATAGATAGATTTAGACAGAGTTGTTACCAATATAACATAAGCTCCTCAGGGACAAGAGTTCTGCCTGATTTGATGCTCTTTTGGGAAGACACAGAAGAGAGTCTTATAGGACGGGTGGGCATAGATGGGTTGCTATCTGCATCTTTGGAGAGCATTCCTGAATCTTTGAGATCACAGATCCATTTTAGGATTTGAATACTCTCAGCACCTCTCATAGTGCTTCCACAAAGTAGGAGCTTTTAAATGCTTATTGATTGATACAAATCAGCAGCTGATTCTTAACTACTAAAATGCTGTTGGTCTGTTGAAGATTGTCAAGATACTATCCTCATTCTCTTCAATACTTCAACATATCTGTTATTTCATGCAAGTTGTTACTACCTCAAGCAAAAATACATCACTGTTTCTCCATCAATTAATGGGCACAGGATGCTATCATCAAAATATTTCATTGTGTGGTGGCCAAAACTCTGATAATGAGTTTCTCCAAACTTTGAGAGGGTTATCTTTGGACATGAGACCCAAAATATATCTTTTGGCATGTACTCAATGTCTTTCTAGTTTGGTAGTTCCTGATGGAGCTTGTACTCCTCTGGAAGACCCTATGAGGCCCAGGGTCACCTCCACCTTTTAATGGCATACTGGAGCAATACTTTAGTGTACTTTCCCTCTCTATTCAAGTAAAAATTCCAATTTATTTCCTTTTCTACTTAAGCCCTTCCTTATAGCATTGGATAGAAACATTTTCCAGCCTTTACAAAGATGAAGAAATAGTTGAAAAAAAATTCACATTCAATTTTGGGATGGAGTGACTTCTCCAAATATAAATGTGCAATGCACTTTGAGTTTCTGAAGGTTGAAAAGACACAGTATTGCAGAAAATTCTTCAAGTTGCTTCCCTCTTGTTTGGTTCAGTATTTTAATCCCCAGGCATTTTTTTTATAAAAAAGCTTTTCTATGTGAAAGTCTATGATTTCTGCTTAATTTCTGCTTTATTATAAAAAAAGAATACATGGAACACTGTAAGCAATCCTTTTTATGTATGTAATTTTTGATGCATCATATGTTGAAAGATTAAATGTACACAAGGATTTGCAGGAAGAAGCTATCCAGTTTTCTAAACTATAATAATCAAGGATGCTAATAAACTCTTCACTATTCTATGATTAAAGTAGGCCCAGTAGAGAGGCCTAATACTTTTAAGCCAGTTTTATACAAATTCAAGGGAGTGGTAGATTTGTAAGCTTACTGCTGAACGAAGAATAGTCTTATCAGTATAGTGGAATGTTTGCAAATCATAAGAAGCTAAGTGATTAACTTCTTAGCAAGCTTGCTGAAACTGGAGAATCTCATGAATTTATGGCTAAGTGAGGTCTTATTCCATTCAAAATGCATTTCTTAAACATCTACACTATTCCAAACATTGTGATGGGCATGGAGAGGATGCAAAGGCAAAAAAAAAAACCTAACCTTCAAAGATCTTCCATTCAACTAAGAAGAAATAGTATGTAAAAATACAACATACAAAAGATATGCAAAGCAAATACCAAGTTTGAAAAAATAAACATTTAAGGGGCAGCTAGGTGGTGAATTGGATAGAGCACCGGCCGTGCAGTCAGGAGGACCTGAGTTCAAATGTGACCTCAGCCCAAACACTTGACACTTACTAACTGTGTGACTCTGGGCAAGTCATTTAACTCCAGTTGCCTAAAAATTTAAAAAAGAAAAAGAAAGAAAAAAATTTCTAATTCAAATTTGGATGCATAGAAAAGCACTGAGCTACTTCAAGTTTTATATAGCTTCAACTTGTACCTCTGCTGATAGCAGGAAATATGGGAGGCCAACAGATGTTTTTGAAAACACTTGGAGAAAATAACCTCATCCTTAAGAGAAGAACAACAGAAATCTTCCTAACTGTACCTTTGTGCAAATGCTTTTTACCTTATTTTCTCAACACATGGCATGCGCATGGGGTGAAGACCATGCAAGTAGCACTGGATGATGGATAAATTAGGCTTATGTGTAGTGTATCCCAGCAACAATAGTGACTCTTAGGTGAAACAAAATGCTTCTGTGCACTGATTTTTCTATATTTAAATCATACCATAAAGAAACAGGGTCTTGAATGTTGCCACATAAGTTGGTTATATACTGTAATTACTTACTGGGTCTTGACATTTCAAGACCTAATGGGAACAAGTAGAATAGAAAACATATACCTAAGTATGCCTAAGTACATCTAGCTTACAAGAATTATTTTATAGTTAGTTCATACAGTGTACTTAATGTCACTACAATATAAAATGTAATGAATTTCCTCCATAATCCTAATGTTAAAACCAGGAGAAAAAAGGCAGCTGCCTGACCCAAGATCACCTAATAACAGAGAACAGTAGAAGAGAAGTGTTAGGGAGACAGGGTGAAGGCCTGGGGAAGTGAGGAGGAAGAGGATAAGGTTTCCAACAGGAGACCCATTCTTTTTAGGAGCCTGGGAATGAGGGATTCCACTGACAGCTAATAGACTTAGCCAGCCATAGGATGAGTGAAATTATTAAATGTTTTTTCATCTTTTATTGCTTTTTGACCTTACCCTTAAATACCCATTCAATAGGCCACAGGAGTAATGAGTTAGGGAAACATTTCAAGGGGAAGAATAAATCCATTTTTAGATTGTATGCAAAACAAAAAGATAGAAATTGAAATGAAAATATCATTGAGTTAGAGACAAAACAGAAGTATAAAAAGTGTGAATTTCTACAAAATGATTTCCTTTAAAGATAGTGGTTCAAATTGTCTGATTTCACATATTAGCTTTCATCCTATCCGCTTCTTCTAATCAATTCATATGTTGGTTCTAAATTTCATCTCCAATTCAACACTATTTATTAAGCACCTGTTTAGCATTGTGTTAGTCTGATGAACATATAAAGACCTGGGCCTGGCCTAAAAGCTCACCATCCAGTAGGGAGAAAAATAAAATATAGACAAGTACAATACGAAAACTGAATATGATAAGATAACTAGAGACAGAACCAAAATGTTAAACAATCCTATTCAAGAGCTCTCCTCATATAAATGTTTTACTCCTTATGTTTTAAGTCATTTAACCTTCGTGAAATAGAAGATTCATACATAGTACCTTGAGTTCTTGAGTGGAAGAGGTAATATATTAATCTAACAAATATATCTGTAAAGTGCATGCTATGTGGCAGCATGAAAAACTCAAATGCTCATTAAACAAAATGCACTCCACCCACATTATTGCAGTATCCTTGGAAGGCAAAAAAGGGAAAGGTGTTAACAAGGGTAATTAGAGTGGGTTGGATGTAGTTCGAAGCTGAGGTATAGTAGTCTTGTATTAGAGCTAGTGTTAGAAGAAGCAGCCTTATAATGAAGTTAGAGTATATGATGGAAATTTTTAGAAGTGTGAAAATTGGAAGGGCAGTTTTGCCAAAGTGTAAGTGACAAAACTGGCAATGGTAAATTTAACTCACAATTAAAACACTTTCTTTTCCAAAGTTTAAGACACACAATTTTACTCAAAACTTGTATGTGCTCTTCCCGAGGATATCAGATGTTAGAACCCAGTATCTTCAGTACGGGGGATAGCTGTTATTTTGCAAGATTGAAAAGTAGTAAGTGGAAACTGACTAATTTTAGTCAGTGTGTAGTCAGATATCTGTTTAATGTTTAAATATTTATAAACACAGGATGAAATACCAAAAAAAAAAAAGAGAAAAGAGAATCTAGGATACAAATGATAATTGAGAGGCACATGGTAGGCATGAACAAGCTGGAATATATTATGAAAAAACACTCAATAATTGCAGAAAAAAAAGTGGTATAAAGGTTATAGTATAGAGATATATAACCATGATGAAAATGAAGGAGAACTGATGCATTGCCATCTTGACTTCATTTGAATTCACAGTATCAGAAGAATTATAGCAAAGAGAACATAGATAAGAGTAACAGAATAAAGAAGCATGAATGGCTCATGATTCTAACATATTTGGAAGTTTATCACCATCAATACATAACACAGCCTTTGAAATATTAAGAAATCTAATCAGTGAATATGTATGTGTATGCATGTGTGTGTGTATTCCCAAAAGAAGGATGAAAAGGAACATATAAGTAAAATGTAAACATTTTGTTATAGCATATATATGTTATTGAAAAACATATATACGTAAGGTTGGTTTTACAAGGTCCGTTATAAAATAAACATTTTGGAGCTTACATCCAAGTAGTTATTGCCCCTGTCACTTTATCATAATAATATTGCCATTCAAAACATTTTAGAAACTTTGCCTTTCAAGGGAAGTGACATTGTATGATAGAAAATATATTAGCCAGATAGTCAGAGGACCTGAGTTCAAAACCCCCTTCTAAGGCTTATTACCTATACAAAATCAGGCAACTCGTTTAACCTTCATGGGCTTCAGTTTCCTCATTCATAAAGTGGGGATGTTGGACTAGATGATGTCTGAAGTTTAAATCGACTCTTTCCTCCTTCATGACCTGCCACTCATTGTTTTAAATATATTTAACAATGCTAAATCATGGTCCTTTGACCATGTAATTATTACATTAAGATATGTTATACAAGCCACTGTAAAAGTTGTCTTCAAATTGTGACTTCAAATATGAAGTTTCTTAACAAATATGTGAGAAAGAGCAAAAAAAAACCCACCACAACAGCAAAGAAACAAAACAAAACCCCCCAACAACTTCACATTGGCCAGGTTTGAGAACGCTTATCACTAGTCAATCCCTTAAATTCCAAGGATGCATATTTCATCACCAGTTTTTTTAATTCATTATTGGCTGCAGCTTTGGTCAGAGTTCTGAAGTCCTTCAGAGTTTTTTTCCTCTCAAGTGATTGTTGCAGTTACCAAGAAAATTATTCTTATTCTCTGGGTTCTCACTTCATTCTACTTCAGTTCTTATCAGGTTAAGTTCATGACTCAAAAGAAAAATAACATTAAAAAATAGTGCTCCATGTGTCCTCTAGCCTTCCTAAGTTCATGTTTAAGGTGTTTTCTTTCTTTTTCTTATTTACACTACAGGGTATGAAAGAACAATTTCTAAAGGGAGGCTCTGTTCTTTCTCGAAATATGAGAAATTAAGCTATTTCTGTCTTTCCAGCTCTGGTATCAGTGAAAATAAAAAGTATGGACAATTTCCCATTACTTTTCCATCCCACTATTGTCCCTATTTAGTTATAGTTTCCCCCATTTCCAGCAAGGACCCCAATATCTTGCTGAATGCAAACTACTTTCTCTCTTTTTCTCTGTCTCTCTCTGTCCCTATCTTTCCCTCTCTCTCTCTGCCTCTCTCTCTCCTATAACACAGTAGAATTAATTCTGTTCCTATCTTTTTAAATTAATCAATAAATTCATTTTAGCCTTCATTTAAAAATTTTCAGTTCAAATTCTAGTCCCTCCCACATCTATTGAGAAGGCAAGCAATATGATACTCATTATACATATGAAGTCACGCAAAACATATTTCCATGGTAGTCATATTGCAAAATAATTAAAAAAGCAAGAAAAATAAAGTGAAAAAAATGCTTCAATCTGTTCTCAGTTCATCAGTTATACCTCCCCCCCCCCCAGTCACACTACCTTGGAAGCACTGAAAACTTATAGACTCCCAGAACCATCTGTGAAAACAGGAGGGTGGAGAAGCCTGAAGCATGGGACATTCCACCTGCCCCTCACCCCAAGGTGAGCAGAGCCCAACTCTAACATAAATTTCAAAGTCAATAAATAGACAGTAAACATGAGCAAACAACAACAACAGAAGAACCTAACCATAAAACTACTATAGTAACAAGGAAGCTCAAGACACAGACTCAGAAGAGACAACAATGTGGAAACAGCTACAAGCAAAACTTCAAAGAAAAATGTATATTGGACATAAATCTAACAAGGATTCTTAGAAGAGATAAAAAAGAGCAAAAGAAATTATTTTTAAAATAAAATAAGAATGGCACATAAAAATTAGGAAAAGCAATGAGAGAAATGCAAGAAAATTATGAAGTTGGCAAAAGAGACACAAAAAATATTGAAGAAAATAACTCCTTAAATAATGTAATTGGTCAAATGGTAAGAGAGGTATAAAACCTCACTGAGGAGAATGACTCCTTAAAAAGAATTGGCTAAATGGAAAAAATAGTTGCAAATCCACTCTGAAGAAACTAATTCCTTAAATATGAGAATTGATCAAGAGGAAGTTAATGACTCCAAGAAACAATAAAACAAAGTCAAAAGAATGGGAAAAATAGGAAAAAAAATGAAATACCTCAATGGAAAAACAACTCCCCTGGTAAACATGTCTAGGAGAGATAATTTATGTGCTATTGGACTACCTGAAAGCTATGGTAAAAAAAAAAAAAGCCAACACATCACAGTTCAGGAAGTTATAAAGAGAAATTGTCCAGATATCTTAGAACCAGAGAGCAAAATAGAAATTGAAAGAATCCACCAATCATTTTCTGAAAGAAATTACAAAATACATACTCCCAAGAATGTTATAGCCAAGTTCCAGAGTTCCCAGGCCCAGGAGAAAATAATGCAAGCAGCCTGAAAGAAACCATCAAATATCATGGCATCATAGTCAGGATTACAGGAAATTTAGCAGCTACCAGATAAAGGAGTAGAGGGCTTGAGATATGATATTGTGGGAAGCAACAGAGATAGAATTATAACCAAGAATAACCTACCCAGAAAAACTGAGTACAATCCTACGGGTGTGTGTGTGTGTGTGTGTGTGTGATTGATATTTAATGAAATGGAGGACATCCAGACATTTCTGATGAAAAGCCCAGAGCTGAATAGAAAATTTGAATTCAAATACAAGACTCAGGAGGGACATAAAATAAATAATCATGCATGAAAATCAGGAGGAATTTAATCAGGTTAAACTGTTTATATTCCCAAATAGGAAGATGATACATGTAATCCCCAAGAACATTACCATCATTAGGGTAGAGAGAAGACGTCTACTTAGACAAAAAGTGTGGGTATGAGTCTATTAATTTGGGATGATCTCAGATTTAGAAGTGGAAGCCTGAGAAAGAGGAATGTACGGGGAGAACAGGGAAGGGAGAGGAAGAGTGGGGAAAATTATCTCACATAAAAGAGGCATGCAAGAAAGAGTTTTTACAAAGGAGGGGAAAATGGGGTGAACAAGCAATGCTTCCACCTCACTCTCATCTGAAGTGATTCATAGAGGGAAGAAATACACACATACTCAATTGGGTATAGAAATCCATCATACTAAAAAGAGGAGCTGGAAAGGAAAGGACAAAGAGAAAGGGGAGAAGAGTGGTAAGATGGAAGGTAAGAGTGGAACCCTTGCTTTCTGGCAACCACATGTCCTTTCCTCCCTGGAACTGCTACCTGTGCCCAAGTAAGGCCCCGTTCCCTTGCAACTGACTACAAATGCTCCTGTCCTCTCTGGAATTGTAACTCAGGGCTGTGTAATGAGTAGTGTGCCCTATGCTAGCACAGGGGTCTCCTGTACTCTCTTTCTGACCAGGTATTTAATCTCCTTACAATCTCTGGGCAATAAATGCTCCTGGTGCAGCTGTTGGTCCTGCTACTTCTTCCATCACCTCTGCTACCTCCAAGGTCTACATCTTGTGTCGCTGTCAAGCTCTATTCTCGCAAGTCCGTATTCCAGTGCCACAATTTTTTGCTTCTCACCTACTAATTTGTTCTAAGCTGAAAAACACCTCTCCCCAACTTTTTATTAGGTATGTCTCTTCAGAATTCATTTGTCTCTTCATATTTAAAATTAACCCTGAATTCTATGTTTGTAATATTCTTGTGGTAGAAAAATATTTCAGAAACCATCCAGCCCAATTACCCTATAAATTATGAAATTTAGGAACAGAGTAATTAAATGACTTTCTCAAAGCCATTCATCTAGTTAGTTGCAGAGACAGAAGAATTAAACTCGATCTCCAGATTCACAGTTGAGTTCATTGATTAGGGCACAGCTGATTCTAAGTCAAAAACAAAAAAAAATTAGATAGAAAAAAATGAACAGGTAATTTATGCATGTTCTTTAGAATTTTATGCTTAAAGCCTAAAGATTAGAGAGAAAAAGAATGGACAAACTTGTTAGTCTTGGAGCAATAGGTCATATTTAAAAGCTAAAGCACTCATCCAAATTGATCCTAAATATAACAACAGTCTAATCATCATTGGAGCCTCAAGTTGCTTTATGAGGATTTGCTTACTTGTTTGTAAATGTTGCATGGATGAAATTATTAATTAGTATCTAATTAATATTTGTGTGGCTAATATCTTTTTTAAACCTTAGAATTTAGAGAATATAGTTCATGATCCACCTCTGATCTGCATTCTAAAATTCTTCATTGCTAAAATTCTTGCACAGAAGATAGATGAATAGAAATACAGCTTAAACCACTTAATTTTACTTATTTCATGCTGTCTGATGGTGAATGCACTCTGCTTATTTCCTCATTATTGATAAAACTTTAATAAATACAACATTTTATATTTTTGCAGAGGATATAAATGGAGAAAAAACAAATCAAGAGACATTTGTACCCCCCAACAAATTTGTACTACCCCAACAAATCAGGAGACATTTGTATAATTGATTGAAATCTTACAATAATGACACCACTAATAAGATGACTTGACTTAAAGGTTTTTGTTTGAATTTCATTTAAAAAATGAGACTAATATAATGATGGTGACAACATAATAATGACTACAACTGATATATGTACATATATATGTAGATACATATGTGCATGTATACATATGTCTCTCTATGTGTGTATATACAAATATAGATTTATCTATCCATAGTTATAATATTTATATCTATGTAGATCTATCTATATGCACATATCTCTCTCTGACTCTCTGTCTCTGTGTTTGTCTGTCTGTCTGTCTTCTGCTTGAAGTTTTGCAAAGTAACAAGAGTCAATATAAAATAGGACAGCCAAGATTTTCAACAGTTGCAAAATTTAAAGGACTCTGTATTTACAATTATTCTTCACCAGTTTAGAAACAATAAGCTTATTCCCTAGTTAGCTTGAGTGATTAGTCTGAACAGTTTTGCTCACATTCTTCACTTTCAGGAGATGCTGTACTGCTGATAATGGAGATATAAAAGAAAGAAAGAGAAAATGAAAATGGAGGAAAAAAGAGGGAATTGAAAAATGATGGAGACAAAGTTGAAAATAGTGTGAAGGATTTTCATGAGCTTTAGAAACAGAGGCATATCTGAATAAAAACAATTAGAATGTCATTTCCCTTTTGTAGACTCAGCATGTTAGTGCCAGAAAGAGTGTTGTATTTCATCTAATCTCTAAACTTATTTTTTAGATCATGAACCTGAAGCTGGGATAGGTGTAATGGATTATAGGGTCATAAGAGCTGGAAGTGATACAGCATATAGCCTTCTCATTTTACAGATGAAGAAACTGAGACCCAGAGAGGTTAAGTGACTTGTTCTAGGATGAACAGCTAATGAGAATTTGAAATGGGAGTTGGATCCAAGTCTGGTTCAGTATCAATCCTGTACTGTATGTATATGTGTGCATACACGCATATCTAACAACTATTTGGAAGAATGAAATTTAGTTGTTATAACTTACCTTGAGATTAAAGGTGTTATAATTGTATTTTGAAAAATGTAGTTTCAAGGGAAGCCCAGAGAGCACTAGAAAAGTCAACCTTCAGCAATATTTCCAATGGAGTATCCCACTATTTTGCCTTTAGGAGTAGTATTTTAAAATCTATGTCTCAAATAAAGATATAAAAGCTTTATAATCACATTTCAAGATGAGATTGTGAGTGCTACAGTGTAAAGTATGTCTTTTGCCCTTCTTTGTATCCCCAGGGCTTAGTGCAGTGCCTGACACATAGTAGGTGCTTAATAAATGCTCATTGACTAACTAGACAAAAAATTAGGTAACTAATGCATACATACATAAGACTTTTGGGGTCTCCTACCTTATTTCTCTTATTTCTATCATGACTTTTTCTTTTGTTTTGTTTTAGTCCCTAGACATGAAGGTGAAGGCTAAATTTCTTGGCTGCCCAGAATGTTTTGAATATTGAGTACTTTAAAGATTCTATTTGTTTCAATATGTCTGTAAAATGCCTGGAGTATACTTCCTTACCTCTGGCTTTCTCTTTTTTTTCTCTTTTTTCTGAAGACACATCTTAAGCACCATCTTCTGAATGAAACCTTTCCTGTTTCCCCAAATTGTCATTGTCTTCCCTCCCAAATTCTCTTGAATTGAACTATTTTGCATATATTTGTATTTATTTACTTTGTATTTGTGCTATATTTTTATATATACTTGTCTTCATCATTAGAATATAACTTATTAAATAAGATAATATTATAATATTGAGTCATAATATTAAATTAAATTATAATATCAAATATTATTAAAGAATAAATTGTTCCTTAGCTATACTTCTCTAATTCAAAAAAAAATTAGAATTAATACAAATAACAAATATAATGAAGTAGACTGCTCACATGGTTCAAAGTTATAATTATAATATAAGACATGGCAATTGGTTCAGTTCATTGGAAATATGCACCACAACTGAGAAAATACTTGTAAAGTGTTCAGCACAGTGCCTGGTACACAGTAGGTACTCAATAAATGCTTATTTCCTTCTTTCTTTTTCTTCCTTCTTTCCTTCTTTCATTCCTTCCTTCATTTCTCCTCTTCCTTCCTTCCTTCCTCCTCCCTCTCTCCCTTCCTTTGTTCCTTCCTTCCCTCCCTTCTTTCCTTTCTTCCTTTTACTTTTCCTTTTTCTTGATATGTTTTCTAGTGAGCTTGGAAATGTTAATTCAGAGACAATTCATCAATATGTTGCAAATGTTAATGGTAAATAGGATCAACAGCTTGCAAAATTTAGTTAGTAGATGTCTATGTGTCCTTTGGGGGAATGATCAGTAAAGAAAAAGAGCTACAACTATGGTCAAAGCAAATTTTGGTTGATCTATTAAATTTACAAAACAATTCTCAAGACTTTCCAGGCCTGTCCACACTAAGAGAATCAACCACATGAATTGCACTTGAAAGGACATGGATAAACATTGGAATGCTGAAAGTTCATTTAAAAATCTTAACTTCTTGTATGCATTTGTGTGTGAATATGCTTTTTCTTTTGGTTACCAAAAAACACTCCATAAGCCCAAAGATATTTGAGATACTTATTAATGTACATAATTAGACATTAAGATTTTGCTGTACCTCCTTCCATTCCTTTGCAAATTCATTTCATGCAATATATACCATTCTGGCAATTGTCACGTAAGACTGATTACCCTTTAGCTTCTTATGGAGGAAGCCATGTTTAGTGAAGAGGCCTTGAAAAACAGGCTTGTTTTAACCTGTCGTCTCCAATTCCATCTGACCTCTTGGAAAACAATAAACAGAAATCTAGAAGCTTTCATTAAGCTCAAAGAACCTTCAAGTTGCAACAGGCTCTTACTCTACTATATAAAGAAAGAAAGAGTGTGTGTCTTATGAAGCCTGCCTTGGGTCGAATAATTCAGCTGAAAGTGGAAAGGGAAAACCTGATGCTATTGTTCCAAACAATTCTATTTCTTTCTGACTATGTGAGCTCAGAGGAAATCTCAAGCTAATGTGCTACCTTAAGAAATAGGATCTCTTGGTAAAATTACAGTTTTCTTGATGTTTGTGACTTGGAGTAGGACAGTTTCTAACTTCCCTCCCCCCCCTTAATAATAAATGTGTCATTTCTAAAAAGTATGAGGATTGCATGCAAATTTTGTTTATTTTATGGTTAAATGATAGTTATAAAACATATGTACAACCTTTTGCTGACAAGAAAATTATGTATAAAAAAATCCCCAAATACACTGTCAGCTTCCTTAAGAAGCAGCATATCTAAACCTGAACCATTAAAAGATGTTGCTTATAATATGTGCATAATAAAGGCATTTTCAATTTTTAATATGACAAGATTTTTTTTTTGTTAAACCATGTCACATTTGTGACAAGAGACAAACTACTTATTTTGGCAGTTTATGACTTAATGAAGCATTGAAGTATCAATACAAGGCTTTATTAAATAGAAACATATGGCAAAACCATATCATTATTTAGTTATTCAAATATTTAAGAACTGTTATACTTTAACAATGTAAATAAGACCTAGTTAATTTATCACTTCATTGCTAAATTTCCAGGAAAATCTTTTAAAAGTTGTTTATGTGTCATCCCAAGGTATTTGCAGCCAGGATCACAATTTGGCCCACTGCAGTCATCAGTTTCTTTATCAAAAGTTTTTGTAAGAGAAGATCTAAGGGAAAAAAGGATCAACTGAACATGAGTTGGTGGTCTTTTGGTAGGCGGTACTTATGCTTAGCTCAAAACACAATAATTCTCATAGTTACTGGAATTATGAGTTTTAAGAGAACTTCCTTGCTTCTTTTCACTCTTCTTCCAATTGGCAGCACAGGATGTCCTTGAACATGAAAATGGAAACCTCTTGAATGTTTATACTAAATTCTTTCAGTCATTCATTAGGTATCTAGCAAATGGAAAGGAAAGGGAAGACAGTAGAAGCATGTTCCACAAATTTAAGCCAGATATAACAAGGTCTTTATGGGTCAGACTGGGTGACTATTAAGTTACATGGAAGCATTCTCATAACTGTAGTGTGCCCAAATCCTGTCTCTTTCTTAAGCCTTAATTAACCAAAGTTTGATTAAAACACTTCCTTAAATGTTTTGTTACACTTAAGGTAAACTCTACAGAGATTCTCAGAAGTTGTGGTAATTGCCTTTTTTTTTTTACATATATGGTAATATCATGCCAACAAAACATCCCTTTCTACTCTACAAACACTTATTTAATCTTAGCTAAACAATATATGGAATAGACATTAATATCACTGAATCCTTTTTAGCCAAGCTATATACAAAATGTAAGAAATCTTGGAAAGAGTCCAGAATGAAATGACTATGCACTGAGCAGTGTCATATAAAATACAGTACAACTTTATTTTGTGTAGTATCTTTCATACAAAATTTATTCAACACTTTACGTGATTACTGTAAATAATTCAATTATGGAGCTAAATAATGGATAATAAGAGAGGAGGAAAGGAATTAAGAGGTTCAGGGAAAGAAGAAAAATGTTTTCAGTGGAAATTGAGATAACATGAATTGATGAAGTTGAGTGAAGAAGTGGAGTTCAGCCATAACTTGCTAGGAAAAAAAAAGAGGGACATAATTATAAGACTAGTTTTGAGGTGACAATAATTTGAATGGAATTCAGAGTCATCTTCATTCAGAAAAATGATATACTGAACTCTGACGATACTAATAGGAGAAGGGACATTGGACCTTGGATGTAGTAACAATTTCTCTTTCAGCATACAGAAAAATAGTTAAAAGATGCATCTTCAAATGGAGCTGCAATATTCCTACTTTCTTTTTATCCTTAAGGATGTAGATACTGTTGGAAAGGATAAAATTTTCTTTCCTATTTAAAAGAAATAAGTGAAAAATGGAAGGCCCAAATATAGGGAAAAAATGACTACCGTTGTTACCTAGCTTGGACATCTGAATGACTCTCTGGTGGCTGATATTTAATACAAAGGGGTCATGTAGACTGAAATTTTGAACAGTTTGATAGTGCACCATGTCTGACACTTGTCTGGCCAAGAAATGGTATTTCCTTCATAACTAAAAGTTGCTAAAGAATTACAGATTATCCATTTTATTTTCTGTGTATGTGAAATATTATTTCTTCCACACCTTTATATGTGTAGAGTAAAATGTGATGTCTTTAGTTTTTATGTAGCAGTAATGTAAAAATAATTCCTTTTCTCTTTTCCCTGACCAGAGAGAATTTTCTTGTGTCTGATTATTTTGGTCATTTTGTATATTTTTCTCCTCATTCAACTCATTTCACTCTGCATCAGTTTATGCAAGTCTTCCCTGTTTTCTCTGAATGTCATAGTTGTCATTTTTTAAAGTAGTAAACCGATATTCGTTACATCCATATGCCATGGTTTCTTTAGTCATTCCCCAGTTTTGGAGTACTCACTTTATGTCTACTTCTTTGCTATAACAACAAATGCTGCTGTAAATATTTGTGTATCTGGATACTTTCCCTTTGTCTTTGACTACTTTTGCGATATATGCCCAAGAATAGCAGTACTGCATCAAAAGATGTACAGTTTAGTGATTTAGTTACAAATTGCTCGAGAGAATGGTTGGAACAATTCACGATTTCACCAATTGTGCATCAGTGTGCTAATTCTTCCATCACTCTTCTACTGTTGCCATTTAAATTTGCCAATCTGATGGGGCGTGAGATGGAGCTTCAGAGTTCTTTGAATTTGCTTAACTTATTTTTATTTATTAGGAGCATTTTTCATATTGTTGATAGCCTTCATTTTCTTGTTAGATAACAGATATTTTTTCATATTCTTTGATCACTTATTTATTGGAGGAATAGCTCTTATTCTCACATACTGTAAGAGTTACTTATCTTTCATATTAGACTTTTTATCTGAGAAATATATTTGGAAGATTTTCTAATTCTATCTTCATTGATTTTATTTGTACAAAAGCTTTTAAATTTAAAGTAGTAAAAATTATCTTTTGCATTTCATGAACTTTTTTTCTCTTGTTTGCTTAAAAATTCTTCCACTAGCTATTTATTTGTCATGAATCTGATCTCATTCTTGCCTTGAAGAAAAAAATGACATTATTTTTTATATTTGAGCATTTGGCCTGTAATCATACAGAACTGAGTTCAAATCCAGATTCTGACCCTTACTAATAGTGTGGCTTTATGCAAATCAGTTAACTTCAATCTGCCTTCGGTTTCTTTGTCTGAAAAATAAAGATAACAATAGCACCTATTTTCCAGGGTTTTTGTTAGGATAAAATGGGTTTTTAAAAGTATTTTATAAATTCTAAAGCCCTAAGAGAATGTTATAATTATTATTATTGTTATTTTTGTTATATCCATGTCATGTATCTATTTTGAGCTTATTATAATATTTAATGGAACAGCTTCATCTCAAACAAATTGCTACCAGCTTGCTTTCTAATTCACACAACAGTTTTTGGTTTGTTTGGTTTTTTTTTTGGTTAGGCAATGGGGTTCAGTGACTTGCCCAGGGTCACACAGCTAGTAAGTGTGATGTGTCTGAGGCCGGATTTGAACTCAGGTCCTCCTGAATCCAGGGCCGGTGCTCTATTCACTGTGCCACCTAGCTGCCCCCTACACAACAGTTTTTAGGGTGGGAGGAGCATAGGGAAGATGTCTCATAACTTATTCAATATTCGGGGGTTTATGAATGACTACACTACTGTTTTTCATTGCATATATTTCTTGCTTATCTCCCCCCCCACCATTTGCCCACGTTACATATTCTATCCAGTACTAAGGAGATTTCATAGCTATTGCTTAACACTATAGTTTGATATCTACAAATGTTATGCTTCTTTTATTTATATATCTTTTAGGAGTCTGGGTAATATAACTATCAAACATTTTATGAAATTTCTTATTTTTCTTCATTATTTTTGGTATTGCATAAAAACTGAGTATTCATGAGATTTTAATTTGCAACCTGCAACTTTTCTATCTATATTGTAGCTCTTAATTATCTCAATTAATTTATTTTAATTTTGGTGGCTCTCTGGAGTTTTTAAAGTATATGATCATGGCATTTGCAAATAGGATTAGTTTTGCTTCATCTTTGGCAGTAATTGTGCCTTAAATTTTGTTTCATGGTCTTATTATTATGGCAGCATTTTAATAATTAGCAATTTAATAATAATAAAAAATATATCCTTTACAGGATATATCATTTTTGTTTGCTAGCCAAGTATCTTTGGTTTTCAGAATACTATATTGATTTTTTTTTTGGCTAGGCAATGGGGTTAAGTGACTTGCCCGAGGTCACACATCTAGTAAGTGTTATGCGTCTGAGGCTGGATTTGAACTCAGGTCCTCCTGAATCCAGAGCCAGTGCTCTATCCACTGCCCCATCTAGCTGCCTTTCTATATTCATTTTTAAAATTTAGGTTCTTGTCCCTACTGAGTAATCTTTTCTGATTCTGACTATTCTACCTTGGAACTTAAGGATATTTCCTCTCTTGTTGATTATAATATTTTTTTCGTTGATGTTGCAGTACTGAAAATTGACCATGATATTTCTTGGTGATTTAAATTTGTGGTTTCTTTGTATTGAAAGCTGTGGAATCTCACTGTGAACTTGATATCTTCTGATAATTCTGGGTATCATGATTTCTTAAAGTATACCGTTAAGGATTTCTTTTGATGTTATTTTTGGGGGTACTTCATGTGTTCTTTCAAAATTGTTTTCATTTACTTTCCTTCTGCCATAATTTCCTGATTTTTTTTTGTATTTTTTAAATTTCTACCTTGTCATTTACTTTACTAAAGCCTCTCTTTCAAAGTAGTTTCTCCTAACATATATTCTAAATTGTCCATTCCATTGTTTATCTTTCCTATTTCTACATTGGAACCTTTGATTTCTTTTTTTTTCTTTTTTTCTTTTTTTGGTGAGGCATTCAGGGTTAAGTGAATTGCCCAGGGTCACACAGCTAGTAAGTGTCAAGTGTCTGAGGCCAGATTTGAACTCAGGTCCTCCCAACTCCAAGACCAGAGCTTTATCCACTGCTCCACCTAGCTGCCCCCAAGATTTTTAAATTCTTAACTAGTTTCCATCCTCATATTACATTTCAAAAGTATTATATCTCTTTTTAATCCATTCTTGAGTTTCTTTCTATCTTTCTATTATTTCTGGGTAATCTATGGAATTCTTTTTTTCACTGAAGGTTTTAAGTTCATTTCTGTCCATAATATGACATTAATCAATATATAGTGTTCCTTTTATAAAATATTTACTAATTTCTTTTTCTTTTTCAGTTTCACTGTGATTTTATCTTCTTGGGATCTAGACTAATCCCTCTTGGTCTTTTTTCTTTCAATTTTACTTGCTTAAATTTTCAGTAACTCTCTGCCTCCTCCCCCTTCAACTAATTTTACATATTCCATTTCTTCTGAAAAGATCTCTAAGGGTAGGCGTCTTTGGCATCTTCACATTGGAAGATACGAGGGCCCATTTCATTTCCTACTTAAACTAAAGTTTAGGCAGACAACTGGTCCCATCTACATTTTTAGCCTTCTTTCCTTTGGAATAGCTATTTCCCCTTTGATCCGTTCTACACTGCTGTATCACCAATTCTCCCAACACATACACACATACAGACATATGTACGCATCTATCGTCGCACTACTATTGTCCCATTACACTTGGTAGAGTCAGTGTTTCTGATTCTCTGATGAGGTGTGTTGGATTCAAACTGGATCACTGCCATGGAAACAAGCAGAGTTCTGTTTAGGTGGGAGGTGAGAAAGGTAAGTCAGAGTTTTAAGTATTTAAGTTTTCTGATGGTATCTTATGGGGATTTTACCTCATGTAGTGTTTCTATCCTTTTATCTTCTGGAATCACTATTAACTATTAAGGGTGGGGTGCCTATTTCCTTTATGGAGGTTATTTGTGGAAAAAAAGCAACTACTCTATCACCTTGCCAATTGCGTGA
Source organism: Phascolarctos cinereus (assembly GCF_003287225.1). Lineage (NCBI taxonomy): Eukaryota > Metazoa > Chordata > Mammalia > Diprotodontia > Phascolarctidae > Phascolarctos > Phascolarctos cinereus. The sequence goes on from NW_027555736.1 coordinate 197,035,016, forward strand.
CTGACAATTCATTTCTAAAACCTCTCCTCAGGGCAGCTAGGTGGCACAGTGGATAGAGCACTGGCCCTGAAGTCAGGAGGACCTGAGTTCAAATCTGGCCTCAGACCAAACACTTGACACTTACTAGCTGTGTGACCCTGGGCAAGTCACTTAACCCCAATTGCCTAAAAATAAAAATAAAACAAATTGAAACCTCCTCCTTTTTTTTTGGGGGGGGTTCTTTTCCACAAGGAGTACTATCATTCTTTTTAAAATGATAAAAATCATTCAATATTTTATTGAAATTACTTTTTTGAAAAAAATTGTCTACAATTGATGATTCATATTTAGAGTTGGAATCAACTTTAGGACATCTAGTTCAACCCTTTCATTTCATGGATAAGGAAAACTGAAATCCAGAGAATGTAAGTAACTTATCCAAGGTTACTCAAAGATCAAGAGGTAGAGCCATCACTAAAATTGCTTTTCAAGTTCCAAATCCAAGGCCCTTTCTACTACTTACATCCTCAACACTGTACTTAAAGTTCTATCAAAGGACAGTAATCACTGTCTTATTTAATGGAATTTTTTGGTCATCATCTTCAAAATCACACAGTAATCTTATAATATTAAAACTATAAAGGACCCTCAAGTTATCTAGCTTAATAATCTTATTTTATTAAAAATGAAACTGAGACCTACAGAGGTGAATGACTTGTTAAGGCATTACAGCTAGAGAGACAGAGTGACAGAGGTAGAATTTAGACCCACATCTAACTCCAAAACCATTATTGTTTTTCCTACACTGTACTGCCTGCACCTTAAACTGCAGTATTTGGTGCTATTGACCTTTTTTTTTTTTTCAAAAGCTCTTACCTCTTAGTTCAGATTCAGAAGACCTAGATTCAAATACATGTACTCCTCTGCCTTCTAGACTCAGCTCAAATCTAATTTTCTTTAGATCTTTTTCTGCCTCTCTCACTGATATCTCACTAATAGTGCTTATTTCTTTTAGAAGTCCTTCCATCTACTCTGTATGGAGGCAGGCCGCTAAGTGACATGGTAGATAGAATCCTAAGCATGGAAGCAGGAAAACCTGAGTTCAAATTCAACTACGAATAGCAGCATTTGCTAGCTGTATAACCAGAGTTTGAAGCCTAATGAATGTCTTAGCAGTTATTCTATAAATGTGAGACAAATAACAAATACTTGTTCTATATCAACATTCTCTGGTCTATGAAGGTAAGTGATTATTGTATCTTGGGGAAGGGAATATTGCGCGTCTTTTGTACATGTCAGAGTCCTCTATTTTACGGAAATTCATACTGCATTATTAGATGCACCAGGAATCCCACATGCTTTTCCAATGGACATGTCTTTAGTGTTGTATTTTGAGTCAGTTCATAATGCTAATTGGGCAGGTGAAAGGAGTTGTGATTAATTTCCACCTCACTGTCTTAAAAATGAAATATAATAGCCTCTGAAAGAAGACTGTGGGCATATTATAGAACATAAATGGCACAATATGATATTCCTAAAGACCGTTCTGGTTTTATCTTTGCCATCTGATACTGACATCAGGTTGCATTTTCCCCCAGACATCTAATTTGGTTAGTTTCAGGGCTAGCCATTTGTTCTAGTAGTTGTGGGATCTAGGCCAGAGGTACCAGTACCAGATAGCAATAGTTTTCAAGGTTTTATAATCATGACAGAGCTCTAACTTCCTGCTCTTATTCTGGATATATAATACTGGAGCCCTAGCAGTAGAGGTCAAAAGTCAGATGAACCCTTTCTGGTTATGCTTTTTCAGAAACTTTCAGAAACTCTAGCAGGGCCACACTTTAAGACCTGGTTAATAAATAGATCTGGCTGGAACTGATGCCCCAGTAATTAAGTTAATAACACAATCATAAAGCAAGTGCAACAGCAATTTTAAAAAGTTTTATATGCATTTGATAGTATAATTAGCTCTTAATATGCAGAAAACATGAATAAGTTTTGTTTTATGTAGTCTAAGACTAAGAATTTTACCTTAAATAATAAAGCAATATTATATATTCCTTCATTGGTTTTTAAAAAGTTGTCAATATCTTCAGTCTAGGGTGCTATTTTCTCCCATTATATATACTCCATCATCCTTACAAAATCATAATTGCTTTAATGATAGTGCCAGGATCAAATTCTAAATACAAATTCTTTGAACATTTTATAATGAACTCAGATATCTGAAGAATAGGTGAAATTACGATAACAACCAATATCCAGGAGTCAGCTCCTACTAGCTGATGAGAACTGATTGTTAAATCTGTAACCTTGGAAATTGGTGAACTCTATAAATCAGGGTTTGATTCACTGTTCTGTTTATTGTCTAGAAAGTGATGGAGAAAATGTTAATAATTCAGGTTAAACTTAAAAGTGTGCCATCCATACTTTTTTCCCCTAGAAAGTTGATTTTATAACATATATCAGCATGCCCCTGAATATAGATCATATTTCTATAACATTTAAGGCTTACAAAGTGCTTTACTTACACTACCCTGTGGGATAGGTAAAACTATCATTATTAGACCCATTATACAGATTAAAAAAAAACACCTGAAGCCCAGAAGATTAAGTAAGTTGTTCCTGATTATACAGATAGGAAATGGCAAAGATGGAATTTGAAAGTCTCCTGACTCCAAGACCCATGTTCTTTCCTTTCAACCTGTAAATCATATTTATAAAGAACTTTGTAGATTTTTGAAGTATTCTCTACACAATAATTCTGTGAAGTAAATAATGTACATATTATTACCTCTATTTTATAAATAAGGAAACTGACACTCAGAGAGCTTAAGACTTAAATCCCATTTTTGTGCTCCAAATCCATTATACTTTCTATCTTTCTATTCCTAACATTAGTCAAAGAGCTCTAGCTTTCTTTTCAGAGCAATAGCTGAATGCGACATATACTTGCTTGACACAATATTTAAAAGCAATAGATGGAGTTCATCTATATTCAAGAAGTAATCATTTCTGTGTCTCAAGCCCAAGTTCAGAAATCTGACTCTCACATTTTTGTCACCATGTTTTTAGCCATCTGATAACTTTCCATAGCTACATTTATCTCCTAAAGTCCTCATCTTTAATTTCTTACAGTAACCAATTTGATAAACCTTAATTAAGCTTCTAGACAAACGTCTGGTGCTATGGATGTAGAGAACAAACCAATCCAATCAAACAATCATTCCATTGTTGGAAGCATATCCTGACATGAACATCAAAAACAACAACAACAACAATGGGGGGAACGCTACCACTGAAAAGCTTTTCCTTGAAACATTATTTGTAATTACAAAAAAATCTGGAAGCAATGCAAATGTCCAAGAATTGAACTGGTGAATTAATCACATATAGAGACTGAGCTAGGCAGAGGGTAATGATACTCTAATTTCTTATACAAACTCTTCCATGAACTGTGTTGTGTTGGGTGAATAATTTAACGTCTTTGGCCCTCAATTTTCTCATCTGTGGAATGAAAAGGTAGAATTTGAAATCCCTAATATTTCTTTTGGTTCTAAAATATCTTATTGTGAGATCTACACACATAATGAGGGAAATTATTTAGATCAATAATAGTGAAATGAAAACCATAAGTTTCGTGCATGTAGGAAATCACAGAAAGTCCCATAAAAACAAAAAAAGTTTTAAAAAGTCAGAAAAACACTGAGTTAGGGTCTTGAATTAAATTCCATGGATTTTCCCCAATCTTAAAAGTAGAATTATAAATAAGGTGAAGAAATTTGTTTTAACTTAGTGTATCAAATTTAGGGGGTACCAAGAACACTTGTGATCCTTCAATAGAACAGAAACTAGAGAGTGTAACACTAAGTTAGCGAGAAAAATAACTTAAGATCAGAGCCTCCTATGTTGTAGGGTGAATTTCTCCCTATCTTTTTTGCCCTCCCCCCCACCATAACTGCTCCATAGAAGTGCCCTACCCCAACCCCCCAACAATAAACCTGTGACTGGTGACTAGGAGCTTCTATCTCCCTGTCACAGGCTTGTATGCAGCTCCCACCAAATTAAATCGAGGCCTTGCTTGCAACATGCCTCTTGTACCAGGTTTATGGTAATTGCCTTGATGTAAAAAAAAAAATCCTAATTATAAATCTGCTTAAAAGTAGCAAAAAAAAAAAAGAAATAGAAGAAAGGACAGATTGTGTACCTAAGGAATACAACAATAGAAATATAAATCGAAGTGCATAGTACAGTTATCCCTTCTACATAGAGACTTTCCTCATCATCCGACATATCAAGGGACAGCTTAAGAAATTAAATGAGAATTTGGGGGAGTTTTGCAGAAGGCACAGATGACACATGAAGGTCAGCAGATGACACAGAAAAAATTTAGAAACTCAGAAATTCATTCTATATGTATACATATACATATATATATATATATATGGTATTGTATAATATCAACATATTTTATCCTTTAATATGATAATAATTCAGACTTTCTCTGGTACAAAGGGAAAGTCAAAAATTTTTATGAAGATTTTCCAGATTGCAGAGGGTGATGGGTGTGGGTGTGGAGGTGAGGGGGTAAGGTAGGGTGCAACCATGCCCCTATCCTGCATGATGTGGAAGGGATAACTGTAATAGAAAAAAAAAACTAACTAATATTTGCAAAGAGGTCAGGGCTGATATAAAAATTATCCCAATCCATACCCTCAAGAGGATTGGGCATGAACTTTAGCCCTCGTTGCTAGGTTCTAATGATGTGTCCATATGGTTCATCATTTTTAAAGACAATATAGTCCTATTTATTTATTATCACAAAAAATACTATTTGGAGTCTGGTTAAACAACTGAAACGACTTAACCCCCCAAATCTCCAAACTTCAGGAAGGTAGACGATGTAGTAGATGAAGTGCCAGGCCTGGAGGTAGGGAGACTCATCTTACTGAGTTCAAATTTGGCCTCAGACATTTAATAGCTGTATGACCCTGGGAAAATAATTTAGTCCTGTTTGCCTCAGTTTCCTCATCTGTAAAATGAGCTGCAGAAGGAAATGGCAAACTACTCCAGTATCTTTGCCAAGAAAACCCTAAACAGACAAAGAATTGGACACAACCGGACAACAACAAAACCAACCTTTAGTTTGTACCCTCCCCCACATCCCCAACAACATACAATCACATACACATACAACATATATCATTTTCTCATTAGTTGCATGCTTTTGGCAAACTGTAGATACAGATTCTGTATCTTACAGATTCAAAAAAAAATTAATACTCATCTGCCAACAGGTTTACAATCCATATTTTGTTTTGAAATTATACCAAATGAATGTGAGTCAAACGTTTGGATTCAGTTGGCTTTCTGCAGTGTCCCAGCTCTTTATCCTGAATTTTGACTTCCAGTTTCTTCCCCCCCCCCAAAAGTTTTGGCAAAATTAGGGGTGTTTCCCAAATAATTCTGTGTGAGGGACACAGTCTTAGAAGGTGTGTCAATACATATAAGGGTGCCAAAATGCTTCTCCTGGCTGAGAAGACATTTTATATTTTTCTGTAAAACTGATTTTTTTGGGTAGCATTTCCTCACATATTTTGTATATCTCCCTAAAAATCTGCCCTTATCTTGTAAAGGTTTTTTTTTCCCCCTCTCTTTTCCATTCCTTTCCCCTTCCCTCAAAATGGGAGGGTGGAGTAAAGAATACAGTGCACTACAAAAATGTCTTTTAAACATCCTGGCAACACCCTCAATTTTTCTAGGCAGGCCTTCATTGTCAAACAAAAGACTGGAAATTATGGTTGTCTTTAAAGCTGAGAACAAGAGCTGGAGAACTAATGCTCTGGCTGGATAAATAAGGAAGGCTCTTCATGGTCCATGAACAACAGTCTCATGCAAAGCTTCAGGTTTTGCACTAGGCTGAGGTCTACAGAGTGACATCATATGACACCAGTATCTAATTTGCCTGAGTACTGCTCCCATATACGGCATTTATTTGAATCCAGAAACTGTAAGTCTAAATTAAGCACAGGCCTCAAGTTTCAAAAGAACGTTCCAAGTTCAGCTTATGTTTTATCAAGGAAATAAGCATACTATTAATGTCTTCATCTTAGTCACAGGCCCTTCACTTTGATTTCTGATTTTATTCCTAAAAAATCTTATCAGATCTTCTGCATGTTGCAGGTCACACGTAGCTCCCGGCAGGGTTTGGCACATACCACAAGGTCATAGAGCAAGACCAGCTCGAAGAGGAGAGAAATAAATAACTGGCTTTTGTTCACTTCAATTAAGGAGCTGTCTTCTAAAACTCAGAGAGAAGAACAAAGTTACAAGGCCAAAATAGAATAAAAACAGCAAGATAATAATTTATGAAGATATTACTTGTCAGATAAATGACCAGAAGTGGCAGCAAATCAAAACAGAGGTCTCAAGGAATGGATAAGGGCATGACCACATAGTTATTTAAAGTATAAACCTCTGGGTGGGAGATGAGGCATAGGCCTGTAATCCCTGCTCCTGTGGCTGAGGTGAGTGGATATCTTGAATTCGGAAGTCCTGAGCTGATCAGGTATACATCAACATGGTGAGTCCCTGGGAACAGGAGGCCACCAGGCTACCTAAGAACGGACAGATTGGCCCAGGTTAGAATCAGAGCAGATAAAATCCCAGTCACTATTGGGATCAAGCCAAGCGAGTAGCTGTTATACTTAAAAGCCTGGGTGCGATAGGGAGACCTAATCTTCAAAACAGGAAAAGAAAATATTAAATCTCTGAATTTTGTCATCTATATGTCATTTGACTACAACTGAATTTCAATCCAGTAAGAAGTCATTTTATTATAGTTTAGAGACAGCTGGGTTTTCCATAAAAAGAAAAGGAGAGAGTGGAACCTCTGAGGAGGAAACTTTATCTGATGACCATGACAGAAAAGCATGAATTGATCTTTTTTTATTATTTTATGTTCTGTACACTCTAAGCCAACAAAACTGAACTATGGTTTCCCTGATCTCAACATGCTGTCTCCTGCCTCTTTGCACAAGTTGTCCTAGGACTGAACAAATTCCCTTCTCACTTCTGTCTCATAGGAGCTTTGGCTTCCTTCAAGGCTCTTCTTAGTAATGTCACCCTTTTGAAATTACTTTTTATATTAATTATCTGTGAATATGGTGTATTCCCTGCAACAGAACATAAGCTTATTGAGGGAAGGGACTCTTTTTTTTTTTTAATCCCTGTGTCTCAAAGACCTAGCATGATACCTGGTAGAGGCTTAATGAATGCTCGGTGAATTAGGTTTGGAATCAGTCCTGGCCTTGGTCTTTTCATGCTCCAACTTTGCATCCACAAGCATGAAAACATTCAAAGTAGCTCAAGACCATCTAATTATAGTTTGTCACCTTTTAAAGGTGGAAATAACAGAAATATAGTGACCTAAAGTATTTTCATGTTTTGAATTAATGACATGGACTGAAAGTAGTGTATTTGTCAAAGTAAAAAAAAAATTAGTATGCTTCTTGGTCTCTAATCAAATTTCTCTTGTCCCTTATATGCAAAATTAATAAAAGTTATCTCAAACAATTGCCTGGCAGGTGATTTCAAAGTTTTAAGCACTGCATATCTTTCTGGGTATTTGATGACCTAGAAAAGTCTTTATGAGGCAGCTAAGTGGCTCAGTGGATAAAGCACCAACCCTGTAGTCAGGAGGATCTGAGTTCAAATCCAGACCTTGACACTTACTAGCTGTTGGACCCTGGGCAAGTCACGTAGCCCAGGTTGTGTCCCAAAGAAAAGTCTTTGAAGAGGTTCTGGATCTGTAGCAGATCTAAATAATGATATTTCTTACCTTATATATATCCAAATTTATCAAAATTTTACTGAATATATTCTACTGACTCTTTTTGCTACTGATTCTTGTCTGGCTTTAGACTGAGAACAAACAAGTCCCAATGAATCCGCAAGGATACAGTAAAGAGAGACATTTCAGAGCAAGGGAGTGAAACCCGTTTCCTTCTTTAGTTCACTAGGAAAGAATTAATTACCAGCTATATAAGCCATCCCTATGGCATTATCTACCCTTATCAGGGCTGAGCTGAAGTTTCATCTGAATTTCTCTAGACAGGGAATTCTACTATGTGCAGGAAGTGTGTGTGTGTGGTGGAATGTTCAAGAAGCATTTATTAAGTACTAAGTATGTGCTAGGCATTTTGTGAAACACTTTACAAATATTATCTTATTTGATCCTTACAATACCATTGTGAGGTGCTAATATGATCCCACACAACTAATTAATATCTGAGGCTGAATTTGAACTCGTATTCCTGATCCCAGGCCCACTATTCTATGCCCTCTGCCACCTAGCTGCCTCTGATTTAGAGTTCGAAGATATGTTAAGAGATCATCTAATTCACTTAATCTCATTTTACATGATAGGAACCTGAGGCCCAGATAGGCTAGATGGCTCGCCCAGGGTCGCGGTGGTAATAAATGTCAGAACCAGGTCTGGGATCTGGGCCATAGAGTCATACATGTAAAGCTGGAAGTGACGTTAGAGGCCATTCAGCTCACCTCCCACTTCCCCGCACCTCCACTTTTTTTTTTTAATCATATAAGGAAGTTGGGATATGAAGGTATTAAATGATTTGCCTAAGGTCACAGTCATAGTATCAGAGATGAGATTCGAATCTTTTTGTTCTTTTCATTGACCTACAATGCCTCCATTTTGATTGATTAGGGATCATCATTCTCAATAACAATGTCTAGTTCCTATTCTAAATAACATTTTTAGTAATGCAGCCATCTGTATAAGGCCATTCCTGACCTCCCCAGTTGCTAGCAGTTTCTCCCTCTTAAAATCACCTTTCTTTCTTTGCGTACGCTTATTTATAAATATATTCGTTCTATACCTAGTTAAGTTAATGTGCATGTTTTGTATACCAGCCCATCCATCTATAGCATATGCAGCACAGAGGAAGGAATAGAATGTTGGGCTTAGAGCCAGTAAGACTTGGGTTCAAATACTGCATCAGAATGTTATTTTACCAGCTGTGTGATACCAGGCAATTCACTTACTCTCTCTGGCATTAGCTTCTTTATGTATAAAAAGTCAAAGAATTAGACACAATCACCTCCAAGGCCTCTTCTAGAGCTCAATCTGTAATCCCAGGCTTCCTGATGTCAAGGTTGGCTTCCTTTCTTTATTTTTATTCTTTGTATCTGCTATAATGCATTGCATTTAGCAGGTGCTTAATAAATATTTTGTCAAAATAGATTGAATTTATTTGAATCTCTGCTCAAATAAGAACAAGTTTCTTTGGCATTGGATATATAAATATGTACAGAGGATTTATTGAATCAATAGTCAGGTTTCCTTTCCCTGGTTGTCTTTTCTCCTTCTTAGGAGTTAGGTCTGTCTTGACCTTTTCTTCTTAAAACCAGGGGTTCACTTTCTAAGGAAGATTGCTACTTTTGTTTATTCTGACTTGTTCCTAGGGTGATGTCAAACCCTTTTCCCCTAAGTGAAGCTGGGGGTTTTAGTTCTCGCACCCGATGAGCTCAAGGGGTGCCAGTTTATTAGAGGACAGCTCTCCAACACTTCTCTTTGTGAGTTTCAGCTTCCTCCTTCTCACTCTACTCTTTAATCCACTGCCTGCAGAAACAAATCCAGGTGTTCTTTAAACTCTCTGAATTACCTTCCTTAGTAATTTATTCCATATGTTTATTACCCTTTGTGTGAAATAATTGCATCAAGTTCCTTTTTCTTTGTCACTGAATTCAAATCATCCTTCAGTAGAATCCCTGGCTATGAGTAACACTTTTTAAAACACCAACTCTCTGCAGAGAGGGAAAACCATAGCACATGAACAGAACGAGAAGAAAAGAACAACAAGCATTTGGGACTTGATGACATTAGCTTCAGAGGGGGAAAAAAGGGAATTCAGAAATACCTAGCAGGAGATGGGGAAACAGCTTTGCTAAAGTTCTTACTATATTTTGCATTTCCCTGGGGTGTCAATTTTATGAAACAAAGTGACGGGATGATTTCTGTCATTTGAGAAGCTGTGTTAAAAAAATTTGATGCACTAGCAACAGCAAAAATGTTATGGTAGGAATCAAATTGGTGCTTCCATGCTGGCAATGAGCTGAGAACTGGTGCCTGTCATTAACTTTCTGAGTTGTGCTTTTCAAACTTGAATTTTGGGGAACTTTCATAGAAACCAGGATTAGTGGTAATAGGAAAATGATGCATTTTCTAAACTTGGTTTTATATAGTTGTCAGAGTGTACAGGAGAAAACTACTTGTTATATCTAGAAGTGAAAACACTATCAGGTCCAAATCAAATAATTCAGGCAAAAAAAATATGAGTAGAAGAGCAGTGAATGCAAAAGGGACTGAATTCTGTCATGAGAAAATAGATGTTTTAACTCTAAGGCCTTTGCATTAGTTAAATGATTTTTTTTATGCTGGACCTGTGATTTCATTGCAATAGCAAACCCTCAATGAGGAAACTCTCTCCTAACACAGATCAGCACCTGCTCAACAACTTATAGTCCAACAGAGTGTTCTGGTGGCACTGCTCAAATTAAAGATTTGCCCAGGTTCTTATTACCAACGAATGTCAGAGGATGGACTTGAACTCTGGTTTCCTTGACCTCGGCAGTCTTCTTCCTTTTCACTCTGCCAATTTACCTCTCAATGAAAAAAGAAAAATCCTAAAAGCATGTACTTTGTAATAGTAAACTTTTTGTTTTTCCTGCAAGTAGAATGATGGTGCCTTTTTGGAGCCCAAGTTTACTAGCAATCTAAGAATTATCCTATGTGAGTTATCCTAAGATAATAATTTTTGTACTTATCAAGAGAAAAGTATCCTTACCATAAATTTGAATTTGAAATTCTCTTCTTTAGGAAGAAGAGGGGCAGCTAGGTGGCATAGTAGATAGAGCACCGTCCCTGGAGTCAGGAGGACCTGAATTCAAAACCAGCCTCAGGCACATGATACTCATTGGCTTGTGTGACTCTGGGCAAGTCACTTAACCCCTATTGCCTTGCCAAAAAAAAAAAAAAATAAAGGAAAAAAAAAAGGAAGAACAGATAAATTGGGAGCAAAATAATTTGGTATCTGTCCTACTCCTGTGAAGCTAACAGAAGCTTAGATTGACAGGTCAAAATTATAAAATCCATAAAGGGGAAAAAGTAAAGAAAAATGATAATTATTTAAGGGTTGACAAGTATAGTCAATTAAGTTGTGTTATCAAGTTTATTTCAGGAGGATTAGATGAATTCAGTGTGCCCATCAATAATACTTATTGATTTATGGATATGGATTAAGTAAATTCCCCAAGGGTCTTCTTCTAGCAGTTATAAATCTATGAATCTCTGAGTAGCTCATAACCTTCTTAAAATGTTCCTCTGGGGCTGCACATTTCTGTATTTGAAATCCATCCAACTGTGATGGCAGGAGGCAGAGAAAATATACAAGTTCTGGGATGAGCAAGAAGAGATTTTAGATTTCTATTTCTATTTTGAGGCTGGCCCTAGCTGGACCAGAATTGAAAACTTGGTGAATCACAGTTGCTTCCTCCAGTGGGAGAAAAAATGAGGATTCCCATGGAAACTTAATTCAAAGAGCAAACTTCACCTGTCACTAAGGAACAAATAAGAGATCAATGGATGTCATTGCTTTTGTCTCTATGATCAAGTGAATTGTATCAGCCTTTCCATTCACAAATAGACATCTTGATGTCTTCTAGAATGTGTGCTCATTCTTTCTATTGTGCACCCATTATGTTCAGATATAGGCTTGGTCTTGTCTATACCTTTAAGTTATGTGATTTAAATAGTTGCCAGTTGGTTCAGTCCATAAATATGTATTTTATTTTGAAACTTCAATATAGTATTAGGAGGATACGAGAAAGTTCATGATGAGACAGTAGTTGGCTTCTCTATTTTTCCCTCCCTATCTCTGCTTATTGGGCTCCAATCTAGGAAACTGAAGAGTTTCTCTCTGTGTCCAGTAGGCTGTTCGATGCCTGTCAGCTACGTCTTCTTTCTGTGATTATACACCTCTTTCTCATTCTGTTTCTACATTAAAGGGCTCCAGACACAGACATTCATTTATATGAACTTACTCTTCCAAAGGAGGAGTTCTTAACCTTTTCTGTCTGTCATGGAACCCTTTAGCTTAATGGTAAAGCCTATGTACCCTTTCTCAGAATAATGTGCTTAAGTGCATAAAATAAAATACAGAGATTTGAAAAAGCAAATGAATTATATTGAAATTTAGTTTTGAATATATGTATATATGTGTCTGTATGCACATATATGTATATATACACATATATGCAAATATATAGCTATATCATAGCTAAGGTTAAGAACCTCTTCTCTAAAACTGGATGAACTTCTAAAACAAAATTCAAGGAAATCCAGCAATTTTAACAATACCATCTTTGGTATCTTCCCTCATCTTTGGAGAATGTAGCCTCCTTATTCCTGTTTTACTATATTTTATCTTATAAAGGAGGTCTAATTATGGGTTTGCTATTGGTTGATCGTATGAGAACATCATGTCACCCTTGTTCTGCATTTAGAAACTCTCTCTCTTAACTCAAAATCCAGAGCAGCGCTACAATTCTTTGCATTCAAGTCCTTTATTCTCAAACCTTTAACATTACATGGCCCACTCTTGCTTTTGGGTTAAGGATTCCTAACCTGGGATCCATGAACCTCTTAGGCATCTATAGATTGATTACAGGATATTCGTGAAGTTAGATGGAAAAAAAAGGTCGTCTTAATTTCAATATAAAGATTTCTTTTGTAATCCTATTTCATGAATTTAAAAAGATTACTCTAAGAAGAGATCTCACTAGAGACCTCATTAGGTTTCACTAGATTCCCAAAGATGTCTAAGACAGAGAAAAAGGTTAAGACCCCTGCTTTATTGATTAAATGTAAAATCCCCTGTCAGATATTTAAATCCCTCTGCAATATGGTTCATATCACTTTCTCTGGACACTTCGAATTAGTACTTTCTAATTATATTGGTCTATGAACTGTTTCTTGAGATCCCAGCTCGAGTCTATGAAAAGCCTTTCTTGTTTCTTACTTCCTATTAAAATGACTGATATTTTGTATCTCCATAATAGAATGGAAGCTCCACGAAGGCAGTGAGTAAATGGTATTTTTTTAAATTTGTCTCTCCAGCATGTAACATTCATTCGTTCTTTCAGCAAGCACAGTACCTTTGCATGTAATAAATGCTTAGTAAATGTTTACTAAACCAGGTTGAATTTTTGAACATACTATACTAATTTTAAATGAATATCAAATTTTAGACAGAAAAAGAAACACTTTTTTATGCAGATAAAGTAAAAAGTATGCCTATACTTATATATCATCTGAGGATAAGGAAAAACAAATTTCTATAGGCCAGGATATTTTATTAGTATATAATTGTTTGCATATTGTCTCCTCCATTAGACTATGAGCTCCTTAAGACCAGGTATTGCTTTTTACCTTTCTTCGTATCCCCAGCCCTTAACACAGTGCCTGGCACATAGTAGATTCTTCATAAATGCTTATTGACTGATGAAACAGTTCTGTCCTCATTTCTATAGATCTTGTTCAGCATTACTGAAGCAAACAAGTGATTTTGCCACTGGAATATACAACACAACACTTGGACAGAAAGAAAAAAATAGATGAGGAGTTTGGGAACATTTCAGTAAGTACTATCTCACAAAGGGATATGTGCTTTAGAGAAAGGATATTATTCACAGCATGTGTATAAAAATTAATTAATATCCTACAATTAATATTTCTTGTGCTTCAGGGGGACAGTGATGAGTATATTGTTAATATAAACAATCTGTAAATTATTTGACCAATGAGAACTTTTGCAGGAAAAGTGACATGAAATATAACAACTAGGAAAATTATGATCAGGAAAGGGAAGGGAATGGTTATCAAATGAGAACAAGGGCTAAGAGATGGACAGCCCAAATTCTGTACTTACATCTTCCATCCCTTCTGGGATAGCCTCGTATCATTTTTGTCCATAAGATCATGTCTATTTTTCTCTGAAACTTTTGAAATCTATTTTTCAAAATCTGTTGCGGATGTCAGAATATACCCAGATTTCCTCTTCCTCTCTATCACAGATTCTAAGAAGAAGTGATAATATCTCCCCCAGGGTTTCCAGCATCCCCACTTTAGCAACAAGCCCTTCCCTATTAAAGAATATCAGATCCAGAATCAAAATTCCCCTTATTCATCCCTTCATCTTTTGAAGGATGAAATTATCACTAAGGCAAATCAAGTAGTTATTAGCTGCTCTTGCATTTGTCAAAGATGTCTGGATAATTGAAGTTTCTTATCACAACTATATCATATTTCTGTGCTAGCCTGAACTATTCCCCAAATTCTTCATCTATTTTTTTTCTTTCTGTCCAAGTGTTGTGTTGTATATTTCAGTGGCAAAATCACTTGTTTGTTTCTCCATTGACCATCCAAATTCTCACCATCATGCTCTCCCCCCAATTTTTCCTGGATTTACTCAAATAAATATACTTCTTAATATATAATACCATACCCCCTTTTACCTCTTGTGTTTCTTTTGAATATTGTATGCCTATCTCAAATCATGATCTAGTCATTTATTTCATTCCCTCAAGGCTCACTGATCAAAATGAGATATTTGCCTCATTACATTAGTATTGCTATTTCTTCTTAATTATGGCATAAACTTGGGTGAATAATGTGTAGACATTTGAGGTCATGGGATTTAATATGGGATACTTTTTCAAGTTTCCTATGAAAGTCTGTGGGCTTTAATACTGGCTATTTTGTCTCCTATGATATTCTGGGTGTCCCAACTGATGTCCTTTCTTTTATGTTCCTTGGCTCTATATTATCTAGCATGAGGGATATACATAGGTAGTTTTCTCCCACCTCCTCCAGCTTAAAGCACTTTTGTTTAGGTTTTCAAGACACCTAGAAAATACATCTTTATCTGACTTTGTTATCTCCATCTCTGGACAGATATCTATCATTCTTATATTTTAAGCTGTGGTCTAGATATCCAAATCCCACTTCATAATAGGTACTTACATGCTTGTTGGTTAATTAGATTCTTTTGAAGTTTGATAGGTATGTTACATACATTATCTCACTTGAGCTTCATAATTATTCTGTGACATACTGTAGCCATTATTGTTCTCTTTTATAGATGATGAAACAGAGGCTCGGGAGGTCAGGGTCTTACCCATCATGGTCACATGTAGTCTCAGATACTCACATAGGAAATCTTAGGGCTGAGATATGGGCTTGACTCCGTTTCCAAAACTCTATCTGTCTATTAATCCATTATGCCTCTCTTTTTAAAGAAACTTGTTACAGGGAGGAATGCAATGTAGAAATTCTTGGATAAGTTAACAAGTAGTCATAAAGATTTTCCAAATTGTAGTCACTCACCTTTCTAAAAAAGTAGACTTGTCTCATGTAAACCTCCCAGTTTTTAACTAATCCTGTCTTCTAGCAGAAAGGTTTTTTGTTTGTTTGTTTGTTTGCTTTAGCCCTCTCTCTTTCTATCTTCTGTTCATCATAAATGTTCCCAACTTCACAGTACAGTCATTTGGTCCATATTGTTTCCCAGGGAAAAGAGGGCCAAGACTCTAGAATTCCTTGTTTTTCTGTGCCACTCCTGTTTGCAAGATGAGCAGAGCATTCAGAAATCTCCTTCTGGCATTATGATATGGTGGAAAGAAAATTAGCTTTGGAATAATAGAATCTGAAGTCAAATCCTGGCTCTGCTACTTAATATTCAGGAGACCTTAGACAAATCATTTTACCTCTCTGGACCTCAGTTTTCTCATCTATTAAGAAGGGAGGAATTGGATTAAATGACTTTCAAGTACACTTCTAACTTTAAATATATGATAATGGGCCTCAGTTTTACTAATCCTCTCCCCATGGCCATTCCTTTCCTCTTTTTTTTTCTTTCTTCCCTCCATCTCCAGAAGTTACCAACCTTAATATAAATCATACATTCCTTCATGCAGAAAACATTTATTTTCCTTCCTGGGAAAGGAAGGGGGGTAAAGAACAGCTATTAGTACCTGATATACAACAACAGCAGAATCGGTAACAGCAACAAGAAAGCAGGGATATTAAACTAGTATGAAATCATCATGCTAATTTGATGAACTTGGCATTACTTGTTTGGAGCTTGCATACACATCTAGCAAGGGAATGATTTGCTTGAAGAGTGTGAAATTGCATAGAATTTGGAAGTGACAATGTGTAGGAATGGTAAATTTGGGGCAGAAAATTAAGGGGATGTGGGTGTGGTATGACTTGGACTTTTTGGCACACTAGGAGTTTTGCAAAACTGACACTTTCTATTAAAAATAATCTAATCAGTTTCTTTGATTTTTGCATGCCCTATAATTTTCTTTTCTTAGAAATTCATATAGCCATTCCATATAAAAAAGCATTTTGAAGAAGAAAAAAAGGGATCACAGTGAAAAAGAAAAAAAATTAGAAAAACCAATCAATATGTCCAAAAAAAATCTGAAAGTGTATATAATGTTCCACACCCATTTTTTTCAGTTGTGTCTGACTCTTTGTGACTTCATTTGGGGTTTTCTTGACAAAGATACTGGAGTGGTTTGCCACTTCCTTTTCCAGCTCATTTTACAGATGAGGGAACTGAAGCAAACAGAGTTAAGTGACTTACCCAGGATCACACAACCAGTAAATGTCTGAGGCTGGATTTGAACTCAGGAAGATGCGTCCTCCCTATTTCTGGACTGGAACTCTATCCACGGTACCACCTGACTACCTCTGCAAACCCATGGACTAATACAAAAGAGACTATACTTGTTTTTGTTTTTTTGTTTCATAGTTTACTGTATTCATTTTCAATTGTTTCTATTCAAATAATATATTATGTTACTGTACCAATTCAATATATAGGTATGAATGTATGCATATATGCATGTGTATGTCTGTATATGTGCATGCATGAGTCTATACCAAGGGAACCAATAATTCTGAAAAACCTACCAGTTTTTTTTTTTAATTTCACGGACTCCAGATTAAAAATCCCAGCCCTAGACAGCACCCAGCACATGGTAAGCATTAAATAAATACTTTCTGTGTGATTATAGTAGTTATTGTATATATCATTTTTTAGGCTATGCCTACTTTATTCTGCATCAGTGTCCATGTCTTCCTGTGATTCTCTGAATTCTTCTCATTCTTCAATTTTTATAGCACAGTAATATTCCGTTACATTCATGTAATAACAATATGTTGTGGAATTGCCCAATCAATCACATCTACTTTTGTTTTCATTTCTTTGGTACTGTAAAACTGCTGCTATTTTTGAGGAGGGGTTGCTTTATTTTCTTGCTCAGAGGTGGAACTTGGGGAATCAAAAAGCAAAAATATGTTAGTGACTTTCATAGCATACATCTGATTATTTCCCAGAATGGTTGGACCAATTTGTAGCTCCACTGACAGCATATCAGACTTTTGTTGCTGTTGTTTTCATAATCCTCCCCCTAGTCATCATTCTACTTTTTTTGCAATATTTTTCAGTTTATTGAGCATGATATGTAATTTAATAATTATTTTATTTACCTTTTCTCTTATTAATAGTGACTTATAGTAGTCTTTCACATGGTTGTCAATAGTTTATAATTATCCTTTTGAGATATGTTTATTCGTACCCTTTGAACATATCCTTTAGGGAGTGGCTCTTGACCTCATATATTTGTGATTTGTGTCAATTCTATGTATGGACACATGTATGTATGTATGTATGTATGTATGTATGTATAATATCAGACTCGTATCAAACCTATTTGGTATAACTAATTATTCTAATTGATGGATTTAAAGAGAATGTTCTATTCCTACTTTTCTAACTAGAAGGAGAAAAATGAAAACAGTGTCAGATTTTATATTCTTGGGCTTAAAGATCACTGCAGATGGCAACTGCAGCCATGAAATTAAAAGATACTTGCTCCTTGGCAGGAAAGCTATGGTAAATCTGGGCAGCAAACTAAGAAGCATAGACATCACCTGGTTACCAAATGTCCGTATAGTTAAAGCTATGGTTTTTCCAGTAGCAATATATGGCTGTGAGAGTTGGACTATGAGAAAGGCTACAGAATTTACACTTTCAAATTGTGGTGCTGGAGAAGACTTTTGAAAGTCCCTTGGACAGCAAGGAGATTAAATCAGTTAATTCGTAAAAGAATTAACTCAGGCTATTCACTGGAAGATCAAATACTAAAGCTGAACCTTAAGTACTTTGGCCACACAATGAGAAGACAGGATTCACTGGAAAAGACCCTGATGTTGGAAAAGAATGCAGGCAAAAGGAAAAGGGAATGGAGAGAATGAGATGGATGGATAGCGTCATGGAAATGAACATTAATATGGACAGATTTCTAGAAACAGTAGAGAATAGAAGGGCCCAGTGCACTATGGTCCATGGAGTCACAAAGAGTCAAACATGACTGAATGACAGCAACAAATGACATCACAAGGCGATGTGTTGACTTCAGCATGAATTGTATTCAAGTGAGACAGAGTTGGACAAGGTTGTCAGATTTTCTGTGTCTTCCAGAGTCATCAAAGTGCAGTGGCAAGATAAAAGTCAAGATGACGGCGTTGGCCTGGGATGCAGTAGATGACTGACATCTTTGATATCTGACCAACCTTTAAGTGCTCCACAGAGCTTGCTTCAGCTGCCTATGTGGCTGTTGGAACAAATTGTTCTCATTCACCTTTTCTTCTAAGAATATAATCAAATACCTCTATTCTAAATGATTGTATCCTCTAGTTGATTAATAAAAGTACACATATGGATGGGGGCTCATAAACTGTGGTGTTATGTGAATTCAGATTCATGAAGTGAATGTGGGGTGCCTTGCTTGGTGGTAGGAGCAAGTGTGAATTGGGGTGCCACCAGATGCCAAACACACATAGACACATATGTGTATGTATATATGTATGCATGTAAATAGATTATATCTATCTCCATACATATATGTATACACACACACACACACACACATATATATATAATTTCAAGCAGTTGGTTTATCAAATCCTCTCTAAAACAGATAAGATTACTAAACCCTCTGAAGAGAGAGAGAAAAAAAAAACAACTATTGGAATAACTCTGGGCATGATCTGCTCAAATATAATAGAGAGTGCCCACTTCTATGTGTGTGGTTTTTTCCCTGGGGTGAGTTGTGAATCCTATAAATTTGAGCTCCATGGAGAGCACTGCAGAATGGTGCTGAAGTCGAGATCAAAGCCCAAGTTTTCTTGCCTGATCTACAGCTCTACCTCACAGCAAGCCTCTCTGCTTGTTAAAAACTCTAATTGGTGTTTTCTCAACTTGCTGCTTGGCTGGTTTCTTTTTATTGATTTCATTTTGGGGGGTTGTAGGCTGTATTTGGAGCCCTTTCCAGAGTTTGTTTGGAAGCTCATTTTTAATTTTAATGAAAATGCTTTTTAAAAAAATGTATATTGCACTACCCTGCAGGTTTTGATCAAATAAACCTGCCACTGTTTTCAGTGATTTCCAACCATTTTAGTGCCCTTAGTTTCAAGTGCCAAAGGGATGCCGGCTCCACTTCTGGCAGCGTGACAAGATCAACTAGGAGAATGAATGTTCCTTGCTGCATTCAGACAGTCTGACGTGACAAAGGGGGAAAGAATGAGACGGGAGGGTGTCTCTGGCAAATATCGAAACGCAATCTGGAAAGAAGGCTCATCTAGTTCCAATCCTACTTCTAAGATTTCAAAAATAAAGGAAATCCCTTCCCTTCATCCCTACAGTCCAAATTCTAAAGCAATCAGCTACAGCCAAAGTCAGATGTACACGTTCAATAACACATTTTCAGTTTCAACCACTTTAGGACCAGGGAGCATTGGTGTTGGCAATTCACCTAAAATTTAGGAAAGAGGAGCTACTGATGCTACCCATAATTCATCAAGCCCTGAGGGAAAATGCTCACAACTAAAGAGGGTGAGTATTGCCAGGAAGTTTCAAACAACAGTGAAGCAGGGCCTAAGTGCTAGTTAATTTAGTCTTAGAAATATTGGCTTCCCCAACTAGCCAATTTGAATGCCAGCTTAAGGCTTACCATTAATTCATTGAGATAATGCAAAGCGGACCATGAAGTAGGCATTGGCAGAGTGGAAGGCAGGGGAAAACTGCTCTCTTGCCTTTTTATAGAGTTCTGTATTTGTTCTTTGCTTTTGAAAACAAGGGCTTTCCACTGTGCTATTGGTGAACCTACCACTAAAAACAAAAACAAAAACCCCACCTAGTGGAATGTGAACTTAATCTTTCCCCTAAACAAGCTCTATTATTTCCAATTTATCCCATTTGTAGCTTTTTGTACATAATTGTTTCCATGTTTTCTCTGCCATAAGACTGTGGGCTCCTAGAGAGAAGGTACTGTCTTTTGCCTTCCTTTGTATCCCTTACACTTAGCAAGGCGCTTGGCACATAGCAGGTACTTAATCAATGTTTATTGACTGAACAACTGATAGACTTTCTCTATGCAGCTACCAAATGGATATTCTTAAAACGTAGGTCTGGCCATAACACTCTCCTGAAAAGATTCAGTAGCTCTTTATTTCCTCTTGGAGGGTATTTGCAGAAATATTTATCTGGCATCTAAACTTCTTGCAATATAGTTCCAACCCTCATTTACAGAGTTGCCTATACCTTTGTATTTCAGCCACACCAGTCTACCAGCTATTCTGAGAAATGCCATTCCATCTCTTAGCTCCATGTCTTTGCACAGTCTAACCCTTATGCTTGGGATCATATCATTATCTTCTCATCTCTGCCTGATAGAATTCCTCTCTTTCTTCAAGGCTCAGTTAAAGTGCTATTGTCTACATGAGAACTTTTCTGGATTTGCACAGCTATTAGCACTACTTTCTTTTGAAGTTACTTTGCATTCCCATTGTATATATTTTGTATTTACTGATAGTTGTATATATTATTTTCCCATAGTATAATATGACAATATGAGGATATGATCTGTTTGGGTTTCGCTTTTATATCTCCAATATCTAGCATAATGTCTGATATATAGTAAGAGATTAATAAATGATTATCAAATTGAATTTCAAAGGCTCCATATGGAAGAACTAAGTGTTCTCCTTGGCCCAAGAAGATAAATGAATATAATTTTCAAAAAAGAAGTTTGATACTATGCATAGTAAAAAAAAAGCTTCTTAACAGTTAGATATGGCCAAAACCAGAATTTAATAATAATCACAACATCACAACAACCCTGGGGAGTGGGTGTTAATATCATCCCCATTTTTTAGAGGAAGAAATTGAGCCCAAAAAAGGTTAAGTGACTTGCCCAGGGTTACATAGTTAATAAATGCCTAAGACTAGATTAGAACTCAGATTTTCCTTACTTAAAATCCAGAGCAATGTACCACTTAGATGCCTTTTAGGGAGAGATACCCCCTCAATGGAGATCTTCAAGTAAATACTAAATGACCATTTGTTGGCATATGGGGATGACATATGGGGGATTCTTGGTCATTTGGATTGGACTAGATGATGTCTAAAATCTTTTCCAACTCTTAGAGTCTTTGATTCTAAAACTAGTGGACAGAGGGATGATAGGTTTAGAAATGACAAAAGAATAAGAGAAAGGGCCAACACCCCTCTAATCGCCCAGAGAACAATGGGACTGCTTCCACCTAACCCTCTCTACCCCCCCATCAGGATTCCAGGGATCCATCCATCAACCAAGTGCAGGAGAAACATCAAAACCCAAAACTTAGGGGGTTAGATGCCTCCCTTCCAGGACCCATTGAGGTGACAGCACCAAAGGAGTCTGCTATGCATGTTTTTGTCCACATAAATAACATGAAGTAATATTTGTGGCATGTTTCCTTTTTCTCAAAAACCTTCATAGCTTCCCTTCGATAGAGTTGAAGGTACCAGTTAGAGAATCTCTTCTTTCTATGCCAAACTATCATTTCTCTTCCTTTAAAGGTCCAGCTCTGTACCTAAAGTAAGTGTCCAGAAATTTCCTCCTAAATGGAACTTCTGCCTCTTTTACTATAGGTTTTAGTTTCTTCATACCCAAGCATGAAATCTTTGTGCTACCATTTTTGGAGATTATAAACTCTTTCTCCCCACCCCACTCCCATTTTGCCTTTTTATCTCTAGTTACATTAAAGTCCTTAGTATTAATTTTGTTTCCAAGCAGGATGACAAAAACCATTAACTATGATTATCTATCGTTAGAGATCTCTCTCCTAATTGTTACTCAGGACTGGTTTAGCAGTTGATAAGTCACTTACATGGTGCCATAACTTATCCAATATGGGGATTAGAATAGGATTATTCAATTCACCTCCTCATATCCAATTGATTGTTGATTTTTGTCTATTTTTTGCCCACAACATCTTTAGCAGCTTTCCCTTTCTTCCTGCTTAAGTGATCACTAATCTAGTTCAGACTCTCCCATACCTGTTGCTTGGAATAGCATAATAGCCTCCTAATTTGCCTTCCTGCTTTAAATCTCTTTCTCTTCCTCTACACAGCTGTTAAAATCATATTACTAAAGCCCGGTTCAAGTGCCACCTTCTTCATAAGACATTCTGTGATCCCTTCAGCTCCTAGTGACCTCCAAAATTACTTTGCATTTACTTCAATCAATCAACTAGCATTTATGAATTCTCTGGAGTGTATGAGTATTCACAGAGGACTAGCACGCCTGGTTTGGCACTTGCTGAGTCCTTTGCTGGGCTGCTCTTCTACCTTTGGTGTCCACGTGGCACTCACCTCTCACCTGTGGCTCCAAGAAGCTGGAGCGTGCTCAGTGGCCACACCGTGATAAACTGTCTTGGCAGATGGGCTGAACCAGGTAGAGAGTAACCAATGGGCTGCAAACCTATTGGTGAGTTAGGGGGGTATGCACCCCAAACACATGAAGACTTTCCCTATGTAACAAACTTCTGTGTATATTCCACAGATAGCACCGGTAGGACTAGATGGCATCTATTTACAATCTCTTCCAACTCTAAATCTATGATCCTAAGAAGAGTATCCCAATTGTTTCTCCAATTGACCTTTCAAATTTCTGAGTTGTCATCAGTCTTGTGTAGTTGCTAGATCCCCCTCCTTTGGAGATGGTTGTGTCTTTCAAAGTTCTTAAGACATAGAAGTCTCAATGCCGTTACCATTCTCCTATCTATCAGTTAGGAGGATAGGAAGATCTTAGCCCAGGCTCCTTTTCTATTAACAGGACTTCAAGCACTTAGCAAAGTTCTTGGCACTTAGTAATCACTTAATAAATCTTTTTAATATGTTGACTTGATGTGTGTTTCTAGTGCCCTTAGGGCTAAACAAATTTCGAGCTTGCTGCATTTATCATCTTGTGCCTTCTTTGTCACTGTATTCCCATAAATGACAACCTAATAATAGAGTCAACCTATTTTATGTTGTTGTTCTGTCATTTTTTCATCATGTTCAACTCTTTGTGACCTCATTTGGAATTTTCTCTGCAAAGACACTGGAGTGTTGGCTATTTCCTTCTCTAGCTCATTTTATAGATGAGGAAATAGAGGCAAACAGGATTAGGTGACTTGCCGAGGGTCACACAGCTAGAAAGAGTCTGAGACCTGATTTGAACCCAGGAAGAAGAGTCTTCCTGACTTCAGGTCCAGCACTCTATCTACTGTGCCCCCTAGCTGCCCAGCCTATTTTATAGATACTAATAAATTTTGTAGTGTTTTACTTGAAGTTCTCTCATGGTGGACAGGTCTCTTCTGACTCTCATACCCTACAATGACAAGAAGAGGTTAGTGTTGCTTATGAAAATAGCCATACTTTGTTCCCTGCCCCACCCCACAACAACAGTTCTGAAATATTTTAGGATGCTTGCAGAGCATCACAAACTCTAACAAAGCTCCTATAAGGCTGGTAGATAGATATTACTATTAAAAGAGAAGGAATGCAAATCCATTGATATTGGGCTAGGTGATTTCATCATAAATTCTATACTTGAGGGCCTTCTTTTTATCTCTATAGGGCTATGTCTACTTTAATTGAGCACACTTATTAGATATAGTTTCCAAGAACTTTGTGATCTGAGTATGTCTAGGGACCAGTAAATCTTAGTCTACATTTTGGCCTCATCCTATCATTGATTTTCTGAAGTAGGTAAAAATATCAAATCACTCTGTAGTTTCATTTCCACATCTAGAAATGATGATGATTGCATTCACCACCCTCACAAAAATGTTGTGGGAATTAATTAATGCAAAGGTGTTTTTGATTCCCTGATGAAAGGTGATATATAAATGGAAAGTATTATTAAATTGCTAGAAGAGTAATATAAATAGCATATGACAACCTTGTATTATCATCACACGCCCTCTAAAATATTAAAAAAGTGAATTTTCAATATCCTCTTTTTAAAAAAAAGTTTCTTTCAGGGATTACCTTGAGAAGGCACAGATAAATTGTGGACACTATCTTGTTATTTTTGTTTAGTCATTTCTGACTTTTCATGACTCATTTGGGGGTTTTTTTGGTAAAGATTCTAGGGCAGTTTGCCATTTCTTTCTCGAGTTCATTTTACAGATGAGGAAACTGAGGCAAACAGGGTTAGGTGATTTGCTTAGGCAGATTTGAACTCAGGTCTTCCTGACTCCAGAACTCTATCCATATATGTAAAATCATTCTATACATACTTCTATTTATCAGTTCTTTCTCTGGATACCGATATCATCTTCCGTCATAGGTCCTTCATAGTTAATTGGCTATTTATAATAGTCAAAATGACTTTGTTGCTCAAAGCTGTTCTTAAAACAGTATTGCTATTACTGTATACAAAATTCACCTGGTTCTGCTCATTTCACTCTCCTTTATTTCATGCATGTCTATCCATGTTTTTTTTTTCTAAAATCAACCAGCTCAGCATTTCTTACAGCATAATAGTATTTCATCACAATCAGATACCACAACTTGTTCAGCCCTAGAACCTAAGATAGTGACTGATATATAATAGCTGCTTAATAGTATTTGCTTAAATAAATGAAATCATTTCTTGAGGCTAAAATAGAATGTAAATGTGATGTTTATGAGGGAAAAGTACTTGGAACGATTTAATAGAAATGGTAGAATTGAATCTGAACAACCAAGGAATCTCAATATTTTCTCACTGAACTTTAGGCACTATGAGAAATGCAGCTTCTTTAATACCCAGAAATTGTAGTTTCGTGAATGGTTCCTAAAACAACATTTGTGGTAAAGTATTCAGGTTCACTTAAAAAATGACAGGTTCTTTAGGCTGCATCTTCAGTGTAAATTTATGGTGGTAAATAATAGAATTAAAATTCACACTATCAATATTCATGAGAAACTTTTTGAAAAACATGCAGTTGATTTTATAGTAGTAATACACACATATACATATATGTGTGTGTGTGTGTGTGTATATATATATATATACATATATATATACATATATATACATATATACATATATACATATATAATGATGTATAGTTTAAAAACTGCTTCCATGTGCTCTCTTAGTGTATGCTTCTTTAGAAGCAAGATAACCGTGTTTGGAGTCAGAGGGTCCGGGTTCTAATTCTAGATTTTTCATTTATTGCCTCTCTGATCTTGGGTGTGTTTGTTCAAGGCTGGACTTCAGTTTCTTCATATGGAAAAGGAGTTAGTTTAGACTAGATAGCTGACCACTGAAGGCCCTTTGAGCTCTGGGTCTAATGATCTTAGTAATAGTGATCGTCTGATTGCCAGGATAGCTTTGTGTTGTTGAGTAAGGCCTGTATCATTGTCCTCATTTTTCACCTAGGAAATTGAAGCTATAAAAGTTTAAGTGATTTGCCCAAGGTCACACAGCTAGTTAAGTAGGAGAAATTAAAGCCATCTTTCAAATAGACAATAGAACATCTTTATGTAGATGAGCTATTAGCACCACAAATACAAATTTTAATAAATAAACTTTATTTTCCTTTACAATCGCTTCTTCTGAAGTAATTTCTGTCACCAGTGCCACTAATTCTCTCTCTCCCTCTCTCTCTCTGTCTCTGTCTCTGTCTCTGTCTCTCTCTCTCTCTCTCTCTCTCTCTCTCTCTCTCTCTCTCTCCCTCTCTCTCTCTCTCTCTCTCTCTCTCTCTCTCTCTCTCTCTCTCTCTCTCTCTCATTCTCTCTCTCATTCTCTCTCTCTCTCTCTCTCTCTCTGTGTCTATATACATATATGCATGCACACACGTGTGTGTGTTATATTCCCTACACACATTAGACTATGAGTGCTACGAGTGTAGGACCAGGAACTATTCCTCATGTAAATTTTGTAACCCCCAGTGCCAAGCATAGGGCTTAGCATATAGTAGGAGCATAGAGGTGTGATGAATTATATTGAATTCTGGCTAAAAGTCTAATTTTTTTAAAAAAAAATCTAATACCAAAAAGCCAGAAAATTTCATTGTGTATCTGGAATGCATTATGAAAAGCACCCAATTTCTTTTCCATGATTGTTTCCTGATCTAGCCAAGAGTTTTTGGATAGGTTAGCATGGGGCAGCTAGGTGGTGCAGTGAATAGAACGCTGGCCCTGAGGCTCAACAGGATCTGAGTTCAAATCTGATCCCAGATACAAAATGCTTACTAGCTGTGCGACTTGGGGCAAAGCACTTAACCCCAATTTCCTTACAAAAGAAAAAAATAGGTTAGGAGATTAAAAAAAAAACCCACTGTTGAATAGAGAAAGACGTCTATTTCAGCTGTGGCTGATATTTGACATTTCACTTCAGAAGCAAAAACCTCTTGTGTCTAAAAGTTGATGTTTTCAGGTAAATTCTTTGTTAATCATTTTTTTAAACTTAGAACCAAGCCCAATACACTAGAGTTTGCTCCCTTCCTCTTTCAACAAATGGTAGCAACAATGGGCTACTTGAGCAGACAAAATACAATTGAAAAAACCTTTTCCTTCAAGCACATAAAAATATTACAAATGTACAGGGCTTAGAGGTTCACATAGTTACTAATTTAATGGGATATAGCTAAAATATAGATTTCTAGCTTCTTGATTTGTTTTGGCTAATTTCTGTGCTGTTGCCTCGTTGTCTGTTCCCATATCTCTGACTCAGGACCTGGGAAAGTGGTGTCACTTATCAATCAATGAATGAAAGTGCTATATATTAAAGTGCTGACTCTGCACCACAGAGGGTAACCAGACTGACAGTATAAACTAGAAGATAAAAAGTATTCTTTTAGGCTTGTAAAAACCTTTGAAATGAGGAATGAAAGAAGATGAGAGAAAATAAAAATTTCTCAGTCATTGGCCCATCTGAGTTTTAAATAAAAATGACTGTCATTTGTAAATGACACTATTGCATTTCAGTTGTGAATCTGCATGGGAATACTTCTTAAAACTGTTCAATAACTCCTAGCTTCCCAAAGATCTAATGGATTGTGTGGAATGAGGCAGTAATATACATGGATGCCTCTACCTTGCTTGACAACGTTCTCAGCCCACACCCAGCATTTTCAGCAATCCAGCAAATATTCCTCGAACTACTAATATGTGACCAGTCCTGTACTAGGTACCAGGCATGTAAGAGAAAACATTCCTTGCCTTCAATATACTTATATTGTAGCAGGAGTTTTTAAACCAGGGTCAGTCAACTTTAA
The DNA here is from genome assembly GCF_003287225.1 of Phascolarctos cinereus. Taxonomy (NCBI): domain Eukaryota; kingdom Metazoa; phylum Chordata; class Mammalia; order Diprotodontia; family Phascolarctidae; genus Phascolarctos; species Phascolarctos cinereus. Next base: position 197,062,725 of record NW_027555736.1, read on the forward strand.
AAAACACATGTATTTTGATAACTTTATTTTAATATAATTGATGTCTTTTATAATCCCACATATTTTATGCATTTAAAAACAGAATTCTGAGAAGGGATCCAACAAAGTAAATTTCACGTTACTGGAGGGATGCAACACAGGCACAATTAAATGAATACAAAACATATTCAAAATAATATAATGTCATTTCAGGAAAGAAGGGTCAATAATGCAGGGAACTAAGAAAGGCTTCCTTGTAGATGGTAGCACCTTCACTGTGCTGTGAAGAAAACCACGAATTTTATGAAGTGGAGGTGAAATGCATTTCCACCTTAGGGTGGAAATTCGTGCAAAGTCCCAGAAAGGTACGAGATTGTGATGGGTGAATTGACTGAAGTGACTGAAGAAACAAGGTTCAAGCATCCATCCATTGCAAGATAGAACATCATGTATGGAGAACAACTGGCAGGCTAGCTGAAGTCGAAAGGAGAATGTGTAGATAGAATACCACAACGTAAGGCAGGAATGTAAGGGGGAACTTTGGGACTTCACCACCATACCTTACCCCAGCTCATCCTGCAAGATGCCATCAGCTTTGGAATCTACCTCATCACTACTTCCTCTCCCTCTGTTTAGAGGGTGGGGACATCAACACTGAACTGTCCATTTGAGGAAGTAATTCTGCTTAGATAGCGCCTCATTTCTCACTTGACCGCACTTCTTTGAGACCTCTGTGACTTCTCCTCCATACTCTAAGAAGCTCATCTCTGGGTAAACCTCATCATACTACATGACCCCATCAGCCTTAATTTGCCATTTCATTGCTACCCTTCTCCGCTCTGTTTGAAGGACATGCATATCACATGCATGTACATGAGCATACACATAATATAGGACATTAAAGTTTACCAACCACTTTACTATCTTATTTGATTTTCACAACAAACCTTTGATTTAGGTAATATTAATATCTCCATTTTGCAGGTGAGGAAACTGAGGGGCAGAGTAGTTAAGGGACTTTCCCAAGGTCACACTGATAGAGTCTGAGTTAAGATTTTAACTTGTCATTCTGACTAAAGGTCAGGCACTCATAATCTCATTTAGCTTGAGATCAATGATGGGAGATGTTGTACATGGTGTACAAAAAAAAACATTATAAGAACTGAATTGTTTTGAAATAATTTGTACATAAGTATTAATTATTAAGAAATGGCAAAAGGGAAGTGTTTATACTTCATTATTCTGTCATTTGATTACTTAATCCAAAATAAAGAATAAAATATTAAGTATAAAAATCAGCTACATTTATAGCATGTTATAGTGTATTTTTCTTTATTTTATTTTTAATTTATAAATGAAACAAGCATTTCCATAACAATATGATAAAAAAGATGATTGCACACGAAACCCCAATATTGCTATTCCTTTTGAATATATAATAAAATTATCATGTAAATTTCTTTTTTTGCCTTCTTTTTTTCTTCCACCCCCCCACCCTAGAGATATCTATCATTAGACAAAAATAGGTGTGTGTGTGTGCGTATGCATATATATATGTATATATATATATATATGTATATGTAAAATCATTCTATACATACTTCTATTTATCAGTTTTTTTCCCCCTCTGGATGCAGATAGCATTTTCTTCATATGTCCATTATAGTTAATTTGAGTATTTATAGTAGTCGAAATGACTTTTTTGCTCAAAGTCCTTCTTAAAACAATATTGCTGTTGCTGTATACAATGTTCTCTTGGTTCTGTTCATTTCACTCTTCACTATTTCTTGCAAGTCTTTCTGTGTTTTTCTAAGGTCACTGAGTTCATCTCTTATAGCATAATAGCATTCCATCACAACCATATACCACAACTTGTTCAACCACTCCCCAATTGATGGGCATTCCTTCAATTTCCAATTCTTTGCCCCCACAAATAGAGATACTATAAACATTTTAGAACACATTGGTTAATATTATAGCACAAAATTACATTTTTAATGTGGTACATGCAGTATAGCATAGGCAAAATAATACTGAACTTGGAGTCAGAGAGATGTGTCTTCAAGTCCCATCTTCATAACTAAGTACCTGGGTGAAGCAGATGAGATACTTAGCCTCTCAGTGTCTCAGTTTACTTATGCATAAAACGGGAAGATTGACGATTGTCTACTTTATTCACAGGGTTGTTGTGAGTCAAATTATATGATAAAAACACTAGGTAGTATTTATCTATCATTTTAAGGTTTAAAGATATAATACATAAGGTTTGCAAATATAATAGATATAATATTTACAAATATTTTATCTTCACAACAACCATTTGAGTTAGATGTTATTATTATCCTCACGTTAAAGATAAGGAAGCTGAGGCAGAGATTAACACTATGTCACATAGCTAACCTGTCTGAAGTGGGATTTGAACTCAAACCTTCCTGACTTTAAGTCCAATACTTTATCTGCTTCCCAATTAGCTGCGAAATAATATTATGATAATATGTATGAAACAAGTATTTCATAACTGTAATACTCTACAGGTTACAGGTGTGAACTACAATGCTTATTCATACAAAATCATGATATACATCATACTCACATATAACAATCTTCTGAAATAGTAGCAGAAACATGGAAATTAAAATAAAAAGGTGGCATACTCAACTAAGGATTTAGTTTCTCCTAGAGCAACCTATAATTTACAATCATTCAGTAGGAGGTAAACTTCATGAGGTCAGGAATGTTTTCATATTTATCTTTTGATCCATTGCCTGGCACATAGTAGGCATTTGACAAATGCTTGTCAAACACTTTCATTCTTACATTCTCTAAAGGAGAGTTTGCAACAAAAATAAGATGAATGTTTCTTACTTGGATTTCTTAGGTTGTATGCCTGTCAGTTAGTCAATAAACATTTATTAAGTACCTGCTATGTGCCAGGCACTGCGGGAAGCAGTGGAAGACAAAGAAAATTGAAGGAAAGGACCTGCTTTTAAGGAGCTAAGAGTCTAATGTAATAAGGAAGACAAAATGCAAACAACTATGGGCAAACAAATTGCATACAAGATAAGTTGACTATTGTCCACAGAGAGAAGGCACTAGAATTAAGGGGGATCAGGAAAGGCTTCCTTAGAAGGTGAGATTTAGCTGGAACTTCAAGGAAGCCAGGAAGCAGAGAGGAAAGAGAACATTGCACAAATGGGATAAAACCAGTGAAAATGCTAAGGGTGAGGAGGTAGAGTGTCTTGTTCATGGAACAGCAAGGGGATAATGGATCTTTACTCTCTCCACTCTTGCTGTTTAATATCCATTGTTCAAATACCAACTTCACTCTTTACTGTATGACTTTGGGCAACTTATTTAACCTCTCTGGCCCTCAGTTTCTTCTATGTAACATGAGGGTGTTGGACTAAATGATCTTTGAGGTCTTTTCCAGTTCTGAGTCTGATGATCTCTGTGACCTCTTAATCTCTTTTCCCTGACTTTCCTTTGCACTTCCGCTTCAACTCTTCTGCCCACATTGAATCTCACTTAGCAGTGTTATTGTGGGAAAATTTTCACTTTGGCTGTTTTTATTTTTTTCCATGAAGCACCCTGATCTCCTTGGAAGAAAGGTGCTGTAGAACTGTAAAAGAGAAATCAACTAAAAATAGAATATCGAATTAGCATCCTTTCCCCAATACTTTGGTACCCTTGACAATGTACTATTTCAGTGCATCATGGGTTTTCACAGTGATTGTAAATTAGAACTCTCCTTATGAATATTGGAAATGTTCTTCACTCTATAATGTCTCTGCCTTATGAATTCCCCATTTAAAGGTTCAATAATTTCCTTAAATGTTATTAACTGACACTAATACCTAAAAAAATGAAATGGGACAAGCATGTATGCAGGCTAGCTAACTAGTTGTTTGATCTTAGTCAAAATTCTGCAGTTTTGATCTCAGTTTTTCCTATCTGTTAAATGAAGATTCTAGACTAAACCACTTCTGTATATCCCTCAACCTTTAATAATCTACGATTTTGTGAATATGACTAAAGAGGATACTATAGCAGGAGAAATGCCCTGGGTAATGGGAATTTGCTCTTTTAATCACTTTCATTTAATTAATTCAATTCAACAAGCATATATTAAACATCTGCTATGTATAGATCCTTCTTTGCTAGCTACTGGGAATATAAAGATAAAAGTAATGATCTCTATGTGCAAGATATTCTAGTAGGGGATATACAATTTACGCACAGATAAGCAAATACAATATATGTGTACGCACACGTATGTATATATATATCTATGTGTATATATACATACGTACATTTACATGTATGTACACATATATGTACATGTACACACCTAAATTATAGCCCATATTTGAAAGTATTTTTTGATGAATGTATTCTAAAGTACTTTATTTCCTTTATAGTGTATGTCTTTTACTTCTTGCATTTAAAAGCATTATTCTTAGAAGGGGCCTATAGGTTTCATAAGATTGCTAAAGGGGTGATAATGCAAAAAGGTTAAGAACCCTTGTGCTAGGCTCAACCTGGGGTCCTTAATTTCCATCACTGTTCATTCAGTTAGGGGTACATAAAATGAAACAGTTAAATTTTGCTAAGAATATCTATTCTCATCTTGCCATGTATCTGAAGTCACCTCTCATTTTTCTTAGATTTAGAAATGCTCCTTCTGACTTTCAAACTCCTGAATTAGCATTTTGAAGTATAAAATAGTTTATTGGCCTGCTTTGCAGGATAAATAAATGTCTGCTCAGCCTCATTCCTTTTAAACCTATGATTTGGGATTCTTTAAAATGTACTAAAATTAACAAGACGTAACTCTGTGGGTAGAGAAAGTAACAATGCAAAATAATAAGTCATGCTGAGAATTGGATATCTGACAGGCTTTCAGTTTTTAATCCGGACTTCTGCTTTTGGAGATCCTTCACTGGAGGCAACAGATTGGAAAAATATTTGCTTGTCAATAAAGCTAAGCAGTTTCTATGCCACAGTAGACCTGGGTAAGCCTGAAATTTGGAAGATAATGCCAAGTCAGAAGAATAGCTGGAAAGAATATGGTTTGATTTTCTAAACCACCAATTGATTTGGTAATTGCAGTTTATATTGGAAATTGAATTCAAGATGCTACTATTTAGTGCACTGATAAGGTCAGTGATTACTTCATTACAATTATCCTGGGGCATCATTACACTATATCTGGTACAGAAATTTGATGTCTTGATCATTATAGAGTTTCAGAACAGATTCTAATTTTATGTAGGTATATATGCATGTGTATACATATATATGTACATGTATATGTATATGTATATGTATATGTATATGTATATGTATATGTATATGTATATGTATATGTATATGTATATGTATATGTATATGTATATGTATATGTATATGTATATGTATATGTATATGTATATGTATATATACATGTATCACACACATATTCAAACTTTGTAAATTTGGACTCCACTAATTTGGAATCTGAAGTAATTTAGAAAGAGGTTGAGCTGGGTGCTTATCTTCCCTACTAATGAAAAAGTAGCTTGCTAAGCAAATCAATAGTATATAACAGGTTATAGAGTGAATGTTTATCTAATTAATAGAACTGACCTTTCTCAGGAACTTTAGAAGAACGATTTAGTACAAATAATTGATTAGATAATTACAAATCATTCTTTAAAGCAGTTTCCCTCAACTTAATTAATCTATATATGTGATCATAAAACCACAACATCCCCCCCCAAAAAATATACCATATTGATCATTTCCCCAATTGATTCAAGGATATGCATTATTATTGCATTATAAACTTCAATATAATTCAATTCCATAGGGAAAAAATCATCTTATAATTGCTATCTATGAAGTACAAGACACTGTGCTAGATATGAAACAGTCTTTGCCCTCAAGGGATTATTTTCTGGAGGGGAGGGCTGATACCACATTTATATGTCTTTAAACTACTATTCTTCAGTCCTTGTTCATCTTGAAACAATGTGCACCCAATTTTGATGTGGGTCTAAGATTATTTAAATCCTTTGATAAACCATAAACATACATTTAGCCAATAACTGAAATCTTGTCCTGCCAAATTTTTAATCCAAATAACTTGTAACAGGCAAAATGGGCTATTCCAAATTTCATTTCATTTTATTCCCCTTGATTAGTTAAGGTGCTAACGAGTAAGTAAAACAGCCAAAGGCCAAGAGGAAGGAGGTAGGGGCTAGGGGTTTGAATAATCTATAATTAGCTATCTCTTGAATCTTGGCTGAAGTCCAAAGTCTGAGTGAATTACATAACTCCCCCCCCCCCAATATGTATAACAATCTCATTTTCCTTGTTCGTTAAAAACAAAACAAAAGAAAAGAAATAGAGTTTGGGCTTAGCTTTGTTTTTAGCATAGCAATGTACCATGAAATGATCTTTCATGTTAGTAGTGTTGACCTTTGGGAATCATGAAACTTTAAAGGTGGAAAGGACCTCAGAATCACCTAGTCCATCCCAAAGTAGAAAAAGAATACCCACTATAACATAACCAAGGAGATGTCACATAGATTTTGTTTGAAAACCTCCAAATAAGAAGAAACCTACTATTTTCCATAAATTGCTCTAATTGTTAGGATTTTTTTCTGACCACTTTTAAATTATCCTCCTTTCAATTTCCATCTGCCACCATCTCCTATTCCTCTTCTACGTGACAGGTCTCCAAATAAGCTATCTAGTCTGTTCCTTCTCCCCGCCAAGTTGTCCCTTATCTGTGCTAGGTAATGTCTTCTTTTCAATCAATGAGCATTTCTTCAGGGTCTAGTATGTGTCAGGCATTATGCTAGTCACTAGGGATATAAAGACAAAAATGAAACAGCATTTATATGTTCTATTGTAGAACACAACACATATTTAGGTGATAGAGATAGGAAGTATAATTTTATCAGTAGGGGGAACTCCCATGTCAAGAAACTCTGTCTTTCAATGCAAGCCCACACCAAATGAGATACCTATAAAATCTATCTATCTCTCTATCTATCTATCTATCTATCTATCTATCTATCTATCTATCTATCCAGCTATCTATCCAGCTATCTATCCCTTGCCTGGCACATAGTAGGTATCTTGTAAATGCTCATTTATCTTCCTCATTCCTCACCTGAGCTTCCCCCTTTCTCTGCAACTTAGATTATTAGAGTTGCCCAGAGTGCTGAGAGGTTAAGTTATTTGACCAGGTTTACAGAACCAGTGTGTATCAGAGATGGGACTGGAATTTGGTCTCCCTGACTTAAAGAACAGCTCTTTCTCCACTATAATACACTGCTTCTCAATAGGTACTTATAGAAATAAATACAGAACACAAAGCAAATTAAGGAGGAACACCAACAGTTGGAGGAGATATGGAGGAATCAACAAAAACTTCATGTAGATGGTGGTATTTAAGCTGCGTCTTGAAAGAAGATTCTACAAGGTAGAGGTGAAGAAAGATGGACTTATAGGCATGAGAGACATGTAAAGGTGCAGAGAAGGACTGCCATGTGTGAGAAACTAACAAATGTGCCTGCATTGTAGAATACAGGAAGAGGCTAATGTATTAATGAGGTTGAAAGGTAGGTTGACAATATGATGTTTTGCTTGTTTCAGAAAAAAACCATAATAACTTCAATACAAAAAAGCATTTTCAAGTATATAACAGAACACAAAAGGAAGATTCAACATAAAAGCCTGAATATCTATTGCATATCATTTGCTTAAAATTTTTTTTTAATTTTCACATTAGTCATGTTGTAAAGAACAATTAGAACCAATAGAAGGAATCACAAGAAAGAAGAAACAAAACAAAAACAGAAGAAAAAAATAGAAAATAGCATGCTTTGATATGCATTCAAACTCCATAGTTTTTTCTCTGGATGTGGATAGCATTTTTCATCATGAGACTTTTGGAGAAGTCTTAGATCCTTGCATTGCTGAGACAGACTAAGTCTATCAAAATTAGTCATTGCACAACATGGCTGTTAGTGTATACAATGTTCTCCTGGTTCTGCTCACTTCACTCAGCATCAGTCCATCCAAGTCTTTCCAGGTTTTTCTGAAGTCTGCTTACTCATCATTTATTATAGCACAATAGTATTCCATTATATTCATATACCACAACTTGTGCAGCCATTCCCCAATTGATGAGCATCCTCTCAATTTCCAATTCTTTGCCACCACAAAAAGAGCTTCTATGAATATTTTTGTACCTATGGGTCCTTTTCCCATTTTTTATGATCTCTTTGGAATACAGCTATTGCTGGGTCAAAGGGTATGCACATTTTTATAGTACTTTAGGCTTAGTTCCAAATTGTTCTCCAAAATGGTTGGATCAGTTCACAGCTCCACCAAAAATGCATTAATGTTCCAATTTTCCCACATCTCCAACATTCATCATTTTCCTGTTTTGTCATGTTAGTCAACCTGATAGGTGTGACAGGTACCTCAGAGTTGTTTTGATTTGCATTTCTCTAATCAGTAGTGATTTAGAGTATTTTTTTCATATGACTATAGATGACTTTAATTTCTTCATCTGAGAACTGTCTGTTCATATACTTTGACCATTTACCAATTGGGGAATGACTTGTATTCTCATAAATTTGACTTAGTTCCCTAATGTATTTTAGAAATGAGGCCCTTATTAGAGACACTGGTTGTAAAAATGCTCTCCCAGTCTTCTGCTTCCCTCCTAATCTTAGTTGCTTTGGCTTTGTTTGTGCAAAAACTTTTAATTTAATGTAATTAAAATTATCCACTTCGCATTTCATAATGTCCTCTATCTCTTGTTTGGTCATACATTCTTCTGTTCTCCATAAATCTGGCAGATAAACTATTCCTTGCTCTCCCAGTTTTCTTATAGTATCAGCTTTTATATCTAAATCATGAACCCATTTTGACATTACTTTGGTATATGGTGTAAGATGTTGCTCTATGCCTAGTTTCTGCCATACTCTTTTCCAGTTTTCCCTGCAGTTTTTGTCAAATAATGGGTTCTTATCCCAGAAGGTAGGGTCTTTGGGTTTATCAAATAGTAGATTATTGTAGTCATTGAATATTGTGTTTTGCATACCTAACTTGTTCCACTAATGCAACACTCTATTTTTAGCCAATACCAAGTCATTTTGATGATTGCTGCTTTATAATACAATTTAAGATCTTGAAAGGCTAGGCTACCTTCCCTAGCATTTCTTTTCATTAGTTCCCTTGATGTTCTGGACCTTTTGTTCTTCCAGATGAATCTTGTTATTATTTCTTCTAGCTCCACAAAATAAATTTTGATAGTTTGATTGGTAAGGCACTGAATAAGTAATTAACTTAGGGAGAATTGTCATTTTTATTATATTAGCTTGGCCTACCCATGAGCAACTGATGTTTTTCCAATTATTTAGATTCTACTCTATTTTTATGAAAAGTGTTTTGTAATTGTGTTTATATGGCTTGTGGGCATGTTGGGCAGGTAGACTTCTCAATATTTTATAACGTCTGCAGTAACTTTAAATGAGATTTCTCTTTCTACCTCTTGCTCTTGGGCTTTGTTGGTAATACATAGAAATGCTGATGATTTGTGTGGGTTTATTTCATATCCTGCAAGTCTGCTAAAGTTGTTTATTATTTCAAGTAGTTTTTTACTTGATTCTCCAGGATTCTCTAAGTATATAAAAATAAAATTTTAACAAATTCTGCATATTACTTTAAAGACTGTCTTATCTTTACTTCTTTTTAAACTTCCTTCTGGTACATTCTATACATTTAAAAAGGTTATGATTCTTTTTTTCTCCATCACTACTGCTAATCCTCCTTACCTAGCTTCCTCTCCTATTAAAAAAAAAAGACAAAAAAACAAAACAAAAAACTTATGTTAATGTAACACATAAGCATAATCAAGGAAAATTAATCTACATAATAGGAGCATTCAAATATCTGTTTGCTCTTTTCATTGCCTCTTTGTTAGAAGGTAGGTAACATCCTTCAGCATAGTATGAACACTTGTTTCAGTCATTGCAATGATCAGATTTTTAAAAGTTTTTAAGTTGTTTTATGTCTTTCCAATGTCAACTGCCTTTGTATAAATTGTTCTCTTTTCCTATTTATTTCATCAAGTAATATTACCCAAAATTCTTTGAATTCATCTTATCATTTCTTATGGCTTAATATTATTCCATCACATTCATATCACAATTTTTTCAGCCATTCTCTGGTTATCCAATATCAGTATAAGGCATCTTACAGGCAGTTGAGTGAAGCATTGGAAACAATGCTGAACTTGAAGTTAAGGCAACCTGAGACCAAACCCTTTTCAGACACTTAATAGCTATGTGACCCTGAGCAAGTAATTTAACCTTCATCTGCTTCAATTTCCTCATATATTAAGTGAGGATAAAGACAGCATATATTTCCCAAAATTGTTGTAATGATAAAATGAGATAATATTTGTAAAGTGCTTTTTAAAGTTTAAAGTGCTACATAAATATTAACTATTATTATTATGGCAGCTCCTTATATTCTAATTCTTTTATTTCTTTATACCTTTAATATTCCTCCTCTCCCATCTCCAGGATCAAGAAACTTATTTTACTTATGACTTCCAATCCTGGTATCATCCTCCTCCTTAACAGCCCCGCTTATCTCCATTTGTTTCCCTATTGGGTTTGATGTATTTCTATGCCAAACTCTCTCTCTCTCTCTCTCTCTCTCTCTCTCTCTCTCTCTCTCTCTCTCTCTCTTTGTGTGTCTCTGTGTGTGTTTCGTTTGTTTCCTCTTTCTGGTGGTTCCTCCTATTGGTTCTATTTCTTCCTTACAACATCACTGGTGTAAAAATAGGTTTAATAAGAATGTATATGTATAGCCTATATCAGAATGCATGCACTCTTGGGGAGGGAGGGAGGGGGAGAAAAGTTTAAAACTCAGAAGCTTATGGAAATGATTGTTGATAAATCAAAATAAATTAATAAAGTTTAAAAAAAAAAGAATGAATGACAAAGACTACAGGCCACTCACCCACAGTGGGTAGCAAACAGCATGTACCAGCCAATGTCCCTTCATCGTTCCTTGGTTGCAGCCTGTTCTCGGTTCCAGTCACCCTCTTCTTTGGGACCCTGTCAAAGCAGGAACAGCTGTAAACTCCTTGCCAGCAGGAAGCAGTTTTAGAAGACAAGACTTTTGTCCCTTACCCCAAAAAAATTTAGGTCCCATTTGTTTGAGAAGGGAATGATTGGATTGGGATCTGGACCCCAGAAAGGAGAAACCCTAGACTTTCCCACATGGCCAAATCTCTGGCTGTTGCCTGAAGTTATAAGCCCATCAACTGGCCTTTTGTTGTGGCTATACCCAACCTCCCAATTCTCTATTACCTTTAACCTATCCTAGCCCTCCATCGTCTTGCCTCACTCTGGCCCCTGGCCACTTCCTACCCTTAACCCTAGCTAGGCTCCATTCTCCCTTAGCCGTGTGGTCCACCTCCCTGGCGTTCTATTACCTTACTGTCCCCACCAACTACTTGGCCATTCCTAGATCCCTCCCAAGTCTTTCTGTATATAAGGTCCATCTTGTCTTTATTAAGGTGCTCAGATTCTTATAATCTAGCCAATAGCTCACTAATGTTTAGACTCCTTTAGAATCTGCCCAATATGGTGGACGTTATAATAAACATTGTCTTTGGCTGAAAAAAAAAAAAGAATGGATGATAAACAACAACCTTGATTAAAAAATAGTAAATTTCAGTCCTTTTTCCGTACTAATAATTTCTATAACAATTTCTACTAGAGAATTCTCCCTTTTATTCTCCCTTCTCTTTTCTCTCCAATCCCTCAGAACAGAACCAATTCACTTTTCTTAACTCCCTCAATAAATATCCTTTGAAGAAATTAACATGTTAAAAGGACACATTTCTTCATCCATTCATAGGATGTTAGCATTGCATCATTATTTTATACCTTCTTCCAATTGCTCACTTGCATTTACTTTTCTAAGTTTCTCTTGACACTTGTGTTTGTATTTCAGAGTTCCTTACTCAGCTCTGGTGTTTTCATCAGCAATGCTTGAAAATCCTCTATTCCACTAGAAATCTATTCCCTGCCCCCCCATGTAGGATTATACTCAGCTTTTCAGGGTAAATTACTCTTGGTTGTAAGCATATCTTTTTTGCCTTTAGGAACATTGTATTCGAAATCTGTAATTTCAAGTGAATGCTGTCAGATCTTGTGAGAGTCTAATTTTAGTTCCTTGGTACTTGAGCTACTTCTTTCTGGAATCTTATAGTACTTTTGCTTTGAGAGAGCTGAATTTTTCCTATTTTCCTAATACATGCCATTGATTGTGCTAAATACTAGAGAGATTAAAAAAAATGCAAAAGACAGTCCCTGTACTCAAGGAAGTCACAATCTAATGATAATTCAGTGCTCTGAACCTCAAAGATTCAGGGAGGCCTAACTGTGGGAGATGAGGTCAGTCAGAGAATCTAGAACAATACCGAGATCTTGTCTGGTACCATAGGAAAGAGTACCTCGGATTTCAGAGCTCCTGGACATGGCTTACCCAGGTCTGAGTTCTGGAGCACTTCACTGTTCTCTGGTAACTGTGTTCTGTTTCTCCTCCAAATTCTTCCCGCTTAGACTTTCTGACCACCCTGTGGCAAGGCTTCTTAAGCATGGCTTCCTTTCTTGCTTCCTCTTCACACAGAACTTTGTGGGCTAAACTTGTCCCATTCATGGTCATACTAGAAGGTGCTAACACTTTTTGTTCAATTCTGGGATGGAAGAAGTAATTAACTCTGGTTTTTCATTGGATTTCTTGATCATTATTTGGTCTGGTGCAAACTTCTGGGTTTTGCTGGAGTAGGTACGTAGACATGCAATTTTTTCAAGGATCCTCTTATGACATAGGCTCATGGTCTATGAATATTCTGAGAGGGGAAGTATCATATGAATCATCAAGGACTGATATATGTTCATTCTGTTTTAAGAGTATCCATTTTATTAGCTTATACTTCTCTGAAAATAATATAATACATTTAGTAAATATGATTAAGCAGAATTTTAAATTTATTAAAGAAAGCACATTCTCTAAATAGCCTGAGTAAGGGGTATGTACATAATGCTTTGTGGCATTTGTGGTAGTAAAATATTTGTAGCACGTAAGTAGGTCCATGTAAAAATTATTCTTTGTAAAGAAAATACTTGAAATTAATTTTATGTAAGAACAAAGGAACTATGATCCAAAAGTCTAGTTAATAATACCTTTTTGACTAACAAAGTAAAGAAGACATAGAACAGAATTTAAACACCACCATTTTTTTTCCACTAAAAATAGATTTTAAAGAGAGTATTTCTTTACTTGCTACAAGAAATTAAATAGAAATAATAAATGCTTGTTGGATTAAATTGAATTCCTGGTAGATTAGTCAATGGGCCTTTGTAGCTTTGTCCCTAGGCTTCCTTTGAAAAATGTGATGTCTTCTACCAAGGCCTTCCGATAGGAGAATGGCTCTAAAATCTAACAATGTATATACTCCCAGAATCACATACTTAGTATTGGAAGGAATATCACTGGACATCTTGTTTTATCTGTATCTGAAAATATCTATTAAATTTGAATGTTAACTGTGTCCAAGAATTTCAAGCAGTGAAAAATTCATTGATATAGAGCTTGAAAGGACTTTAGAAGTCATCTGGCCCAACTAACTACCTCATTTCACAGTAGAAAATAGTGAGGGTAAGATACCCATCAGATTGACAAATTGGCCAAAAAAAAGGAAAACTAAGATTCTGGAGGGGCTGTAGGAAAACAGGTACATTAACGAATTATTGGCAGAGCTGTGAACTATTTCAACCATTCTGTAACTATACCCTGAAAGCTAATAAACTGTGCTTACCCTTTAACCTAGTGATAATATTGATAGGCGCATATCCCAAAGAGACCAAAGAAAGAGGAAAAGGGTGCATATGTATAAAAAAAATTATATCAACTCCTTTCATGGAGGCAAAAAATTGAGGTGGGTGTCCATCAGTTAGGGAATAAATGAATAAATTTTGGTATGTGAATGTGATGGAAGACTAGTATGTGTAAGAAATGATGAAGGGGAAAGAAACCTGGAAAATCTATGCAAAATGAATGCAAAATGAAATGAATGGAATCAGATATACAATAACAATATCATAAAGAGAAACAACTTTGAAAGTCTTAGAAACTATGACTAACTCAACAGAATCAATCACAGTTCCAGAGAATAATGGTGAAAAATTCTATCTAACTCTAGATTGAGATTTTTTTTGTTTGTTTGTTTATTATTACGCAGTTGGGGTTAAGTGACTTACCCAGGGTCACACAGCTAGCAAGTGTCAAGTGTTTGGTCTGAGGCTGGATTTGAACTCAGGTACTCCTGACTTCAGGGCTGGTGCTCTATCCACTGCACCACCTAGCTGCCCCATAGACAGAGATGTGATGGGCTTAGAGTGTATATAGACTGAAGTAAGTGTTATGTATTGTGTGTGTGTGTGTGTGTGTGTGTATATATGTATGTATATGTATGTATGTGCATATGTGTACATACATATATACATGTGTCACACATATATTGGATATGTTATATATTATATTATATATAACACACACACATTATATGGCATGTGGGAATTTATTTTGCTTGACTATATATACATATAAAAAATATTTCTTCCTTTGTCCGTGATCGGGAGAGGTGGAGGTAAGAAGGAGAGAATTCAGAAGTAAAAATAAAGTAAAATTGAATTAAAAGACAGTTATCAAAATATATTTTAAATAATGCATGATATAGTTATTATGGAACAAAAGGAAATACTGAAGCTCAGATCAGGAAAATTACTTGTCTATGTCACATAATTCGTAACAGCCAGAGCCAGGATAAGAATCCAGATAATATTGATAATAAATAAATGAATAAATAACTAATTTTTGTTTATGTAGCACGTTAAGATTTGCAAAGTACTTTACATGCTATTTTAACAGCTTTTATTATTCTGATTTTACAGATGAGGAAATGAAGGTGCATAGCAATTAGAATTATTTTTCTAAGTTAGTGTCTGAGGCAGGGTTAGAAATTTGGTATTCCTTACTACAGGTCCAATGTTCTATCCACTATATTACGCAGGTACTCGATTCCTCTGATTTCAAATCCAAGGCCTTTTGCACTATGTAGTTGATATTGAATTGGAGAGAAAAGGACCAGATCCACCTCAGAATTAGACTGGTGGGTGAGGCTAATTTAAATAGCTTCCCATTAAAGTTTTTAGGCCAGTCCCATATATTCTGTGTCCACATATTAGGGAGGCAGCCTCTAAGAATCAAACTAAGGGGACCAACAGAACAGAGACCAGAGAGAAAAGCAATGGGGAAGATGGGTGAATCTCTCCAGCAATGCAGAACATGAGTATCCTTGTTACAAGAAAATTATACCATGACAAGAAAAATGGGAACCCATAGAGTTTGTAGAAATGCAAACTGTCAATTCTGTCTTCATAAACATCCCTAAAATACTAGTCCTTCTTTCCCCTGACGCTGTCACCAACCTAGTGCAGGCCCTCGTTGTCTCACACCTGGATTACCGCAATAACATTCTGGTTGGTCTTTCTACCTCAAGTCTCTCCTCTACTCAGCATCTTCCTAAAATGAAGGTCTGACTGTATCCAATCATCTCACCTCCATTCAATAAATTCCAATGGTCTCCTATTACTCCTGGTCCAAATATAAAATCTTCTGTTTAGCTTTTAAAGCTTTTCATTACCAGGCCTCTCCCTACCTTTCCGGTCTTACACGTTAATCTCCTATTCATACTCGGAAATTCATCAACATTGGCCTTCTTGCTGCTCCTTCTTTGCACAAGGCATTCCAGTCTCTGATAATTTTTATGGGTAGTTCTCCTTGCCTGGAATTCCCACCCTCCTTATCTTCATCTATTGGATTCCTGGGTTCCTTCAAGTCTCAGCTAAAGTCTCACCTTCTGAAAAAATCCTTTTCTTATCCTCCTTAACCTTAATACCTTCCCTTTGAGATTATCTCCAATTTCCATTGTCTTTATTTTGTTCATACACAGTTTTTCCACATTGCTTCCTAATTCTACTGTTAACTACTTGATATTAGACACTGAGAGGTTTTTTTTGCCTTTATTTGATTTGCCACATTTAGTACCATGCCTGGCACATGGCAGGCATTTAATAAATGCTCGTTGTCTTGACTTGACATGTAACCTGAAGTATGGTTTAGTTTCTAGAGGGCTGGCCTAGAAGTCAGAGAGATTTAGGAGTCTAACAAATATTAGCTTTGTGATTATGGGCAAAATATTTATCCTCTTACTTCTGTAGCCAATTCTCTTAAAAAAAGGAGTCCTTGAACTTGTGTTTTTCTTTTAATATATTTTGATAACCATTTTTCGATATAATAGATTTCCTTTGTAATCCTATCTATTTTATTTCATGCATTTATCAACATTATTCTGAGAAGTGGTTTATAGGCTTTAGCAGACTGCCAAAAGGATTCATTATTGCAAATAAAGTTAAGAACCCCCACTTCATAATATTAGGTTGCAGATGGCTTGTGGGATTTGCATTGGTAGAAGGAATGTCCACACCAGGAGTTTCCTATACAAATGAAAGCTTTCTTGTATAGGACTAGATCAAACACACACAAACACACAAACACACACACACACACACACACACACATATATATATACACATACATACATATACATGTACACACACATATGTATATATACATACACACATATATCCAACTTATTAGCAGTATTTAGTTGCCAAAAAATCCCAACAATTTTAATGCATATGTACACAACCCCTTAGAAATCTTGAATAGTTTTAGCATTTTTTAATGGTAATCTGTACACATATTATAGGAAATCATCATTCATTTTCAAAACATCCCTTTTGCATTTCACTTTTAGACTCCTGTATCTGAGTACTACAAACACAACTATTTTTAAAGTTATTGGTGAATCAGAGCTCTCATGCTCTGACAGTTTCAGCCTAAGAGGTCACCAACAGAGGTCCTATGCTACCTGTCAGTGTTTTCTGCTTCTGGGATATACCTCATTCACTGAACAACATTCAGATTGCCTCATTTTCCCTAACTACCATACCACCTGAATGACTGTTTTCTATTCAGGCTTTCAGCTTGGAGTGCTCTAACACATATGTGCTAGTGCCAGTCTCTCCCCGAGGGAATGCCAGGGACTCCAGAGGGAGAGCACACCCTGCAATTTTGTCAATCTGGGAGCATATCAATTTCCAGAAGTCCTGAATAGGGGGCAGTTCCCACCATATGTGCCTAAGTGCACCCTTCTCACTGCATCCTCTTCAGTGATTGTCAGAATTGTTATCAAATATTTCCCTCATATTATCTGATGCAAGGGACCCCTGAACTTGGTGAACTCTGGGTGCCAAGAGCAGTTTTCTTGACTTCTCCAGAATATATCAGAATGACTCTGTGTCTGTCTATATCTCATTTCAACATTCAGTTCATCTACTCCTCTCAAGAGACTATGGATATGTGTGGATTGTTGAAAGGCACTTGATTTTAAAATAACTAATTAAATAACTGTTACATTCTTTTTTAGCCCAACACTAAATTGGGTTGTTTGGAAATGACTTCTCTCTCACGTTTCTTGATTCAGGGAATGCAAAAAGACAGCACAATTTAAGATTGTTACAGTTCACTGTAGCCTAGAGAGACAGAATAGAATAGTTCATAGATCCTGGATCCATGAAGACCAAGGTTCATGTCCCACCTCTGACAACACTCTCTATATGACATATTCTCTGAGTCTACTATCACAGTCGTTGGTGTTGACAAGTTGGATATCTGGAAGATGGTAACTATGTCTCCTCAGGGCTAACTCTACAGGGGTTTGAGTATGGGATGGAGTCATAATTCCTGAAGTCTATAGCCCATGAACCCCAACCAGTGTGCTACCTTCCATGGTTATTAGTTGAGGTCAATTAGTTAGCTAGACATAATAAACAAACTTTTGGAAATGGCCATTTACTACAGTAGTATAGTTGCTACAAAATGCACCCTTCCCTTCCAATAAAAAAGAGTTCAGGATGTACTCTCCTGCCTGTATACACAGAGTCCAGGACAAAGCTAGCTCAGACTTAGAAATCACATGAGGCAACCAAGAGTTGCTAGAAGTCCTTTTGTCCCCTTTGGGATGGGGGAAGTAATCACGAAATTCCTCTTGGGCATGGCTCAGCTTTTCTTCTGGACTCCTTGTGTAAGTTTGAAGCAATCCTTAGTATGTTTAATTTGTTCTTGGCTCCCAAAGCTGACACCACCTTGGCCTTGGTGTTCTGGGAATGCTGCTGGGATGCCAATGACAATTCTGAATCTTCTGTTCCTCTGAACCTCAGGCAACTCTGTAAAAAGGCTGGGATCAACCTTTGCCTATTTTAGTACCTTATACAGAGTAGGCACT
Organism: Phascolarctos cinereus; assembly: GCF_003287225.1. Classification (NCBI taxonomy): domain Eukaryota; kingdom Metazoa; phylum Chordata; class Mammalia; order Diprotodontia; family Phascolarctidae; genus Phascolarctos; species Phascolarctos cinereus. The sequence goes on from NW_027555736.1 coordinate 197,081,200, forward strand.
TCAATGTTTGTTGACTTGAATTCAATTGGATGTAAATTAGCCTTTATACCAGCTCTAGGCTTCAAAGAGAAATTGCTAAGTAGAGGAAAATCTAAATGAAATAACTAGGAGAAAGGGGGGGAAGGAGATATTATGATTTTTCTTTTTTTCTATTTGTATCCTTAGAAGGAAAAAGATGGAGAAGGTGAAGACTTTTCTTGGGATTAACTAAGGCAGTCACAGATAAACTTGCTTTGCTGGGACAATTAAAATCACAGTGGGAAAAAGCTGTAGGAAATTTAACATTTGAGTGACTTGGCTAGGGATCTGAGAGTCCTAGACAGATTCCTGACAGCCTGAGAAAAATTTTGGATAAATTCTACTTAAGCTCAGAGATTTGAGAAGATTTAGATTAAGTACAGATGGTTAACTAGATTGAAAACTTGTTAACAGAAGAAAAATTATATTGTACTTCTTTTTATTACCCTGCAGTGTTTCGTATAATAGGGCAGCTAGGTGGAGCAGTGGATAGCATGCTGGGCCTAGAATCAGGAAGACTCATCTTCCTGAATTCAAATCTGGCCTCACACACTTACTAGACATATTTCTCACCATGCTTAGCACATGGTAGGTGCTTAATATATTTGATGAATAATTGTTGATTAATAGTTAGGGACTCATGAAGTACCTATTAAAATGTATTTTAGTACTGCATTTCTCTCTATATCGATCAAAAATATATTATTCCTTAAAATGTTATACAAATATTAATAATTACCAGCAAATATTTCTGTATTAGCTTTAAGTTTTATCCATGGATAAACAGCACAACAGAATGGAAAAATGAATGTAAAATATTTACTAAGCTCCTACTATGTGCCGCTGTAGATTCAAATACAAAAGTGAGGCAGCCTCTGGCCTCAAAGAGCTTATATTTTAGCACAAGGAAACAACAAATAGAGGGAGTTGTAACTTGAGAAGGGTGTTTTCATCTAGAGAATCATAGGGATGTTGAATAGTGCCATAGGAGAATTGATTACAAAGCCCTTTTCAGGGAAAAAAAAGTTTTTATTTGATAACTCTTCCCATAGCAAGAGGTGGGAAGACCTGGAATGAAAATGGGGAGAAGATGGTATGCATGTAGCAGAAGGGCAGTTAGCAAAATATTTGGGCTGGATCGATGCACTGGGTATAAAGCAAGATCCAGTTCAACAAGTCAGGATAGCTCAGCCCCAGGACAGAGCTCCAAAGCTGAATGGATTAACTTCCTCAAGGAAAAAATAGTCTCTGGAGGTTTGGTTTGAAATCTATATTCTAGACGTAGAAAAGTGCAAAGTTGCAGGGGTTGTGCTGGAGGTGGAGCAGGGAAGATACCAAAGTGGGATGGCTGGCTGGAGTTTGAGGACAGATATAGTGCATTAGATGAGTTTACTTATACTCACCAATCAGGGAGAGCCCACAGTAATTTTTGATTCATTTAATAGGGTGATGGGAAGTTTGCTTCACTGGAAGGGCAAGCCCTTAGGGTATCTGATGTCAAAATACAGAAACAGTACTCTCAGATGAATTTTTCCAAACTCATAAGTGAAATAATACCAATGTCATAAGTAATTACAATAGAAGTGACTAATACTTTTATGGAGTGTGAAGCAATTCACTCTTCTCAAAGATTCTCTGTATAGAGGGATCAAAATTTTCTTTTTAAAAAATATTGTATTAATTTATTTTGATTTATTAACAATCACTTCCATATGCTTTTGAGTTTAAAATTTTTCTCCCCCTTCCTCCCCACCACCCTCCCCAAGACGGTGAACAATCTCACATGGGCTATACATTTACATTCCTATTAAACACATTTTCACATTAGTGAAGTTGTAAGTAAAAATTAAAACCAATAGGAGGAACCATCAGAAAGAGGAAACAAAGCTCAACAGAAGAGAAAAAAAATGATAGCGATTCAACTTCCATAGTTCTTTCTTTGGATGTGGATAGCATTTTCCATCATGAGGCCTCTGGAGATGTCTTAAATCCTTGTAATGCTGAGAAGGGTTAAGTTTATCAATATTAGTCATTGCACAACGTGGCTGTTATTGTGTACAAAGTTCTCTTGGTTCTTCTCACTGCACTTAGCATCAGTCCATGCAAGTCTTTCCAGGTTTTTTCTGAAGTCAACCTCTTCATCGTTTCTTATTAGCACAATAGTATTCCATTACATTCATATACCACAACTTGCTCAGCCATTCCCCAATTGATGGGCATCCTCTCAATTTCCAATTCTTTGCCATCACAAAAAGAGCTGCTATGAATGTTTTTGTACATGTGAGTCCTTTTCCCATTTGTATGATCTATTTGGGATATAGCCCTAGAAGTGCTATTGCTGGATCAAAGGATATGCACATTTTTATAGCCCTTTGGCCATAGTTCCAAATTGTTCTCCAAAATGTTTGGATCATTTCACAACTCCACCAACAATACATTAGTGTGCCAATTTTCCCACGTGTTCTCCAACATTTATCATTTTCCTGTTTTGTCATGTTGGCCAATGTGATAGGTGTGATGTAGTACCTCAGAGTTGTTTTGATTTGCATTTCTCTAATCAATAATGATTTAGAGCATTTTTCCATATGACTATAGATGACTTTAATTTCTTCATCTGAAAACTGTCTGTTTATAGAGGGATCAAAATTTTCCACCTAACTTTTTAATTCCCATCAGCCATTCTGTTGGGTTTTTACTCTATGAACATCATGCTCCATATTAGGTCTACCTCCCCCTCCTGAAGCTCCCTTTTGTATATTGTCTTCCTTCATTAGATTGTAAGCTCCTTGAGGGCAGGTTCTATTTTTTATTTTTTCTTATTTGTATCCCCAGTGTTTATTGGCTATTGAGTAACACCTCCATTTATTGGAGAGAAAAGGAACATACATAAATTATATCATTTAGTAAGTAACCTATAAATAAAGGCCTGACATACATAAGTGATGAGGGAAAATCAATCAGTGGAGAGATTATAGCAGTAGTTCTTAATCTTATTTGAGTCACGGACCCTTTTGATAGTCGGGTGAAGCCTATGGACCCCTTCTCAGAATAATATTTTTTAAATACATTGAACAAAATGCATAGGATTACAAAGGAAGTCAATTGTTTTGAAATACAGTTTTTGTTTTAAATTTACAGATCCCAGTTTAAGAACCCCAGAATTAGAGGACTGTTCCTCAAGGAAATCTTTTTTTGTAATTATCATCAGAGAGCTATATTATCCTCAAAGGAGGTGAGCACAGAAACAAAGAACTTACTGAGACTTGGACTTGAAGGAGGTGATGCAGACTGCTAGGAATTTAACACTGATTGAGGACCCAATAGTAGGAGATTACTAGTAATAACTAGCATTATTTTAATGGCAGAGAATATGGTTTTGGTTCCAGTGGTAACTGTCAACAAAGACAATTACAAGGGAGGGAAAGTGATGGATGTGGTTTAGTGGAAAAGAGAGAAAAGGGCATCCTAGGCAGGAATAACAAAAGTTATGTAGGCATGAATAAATAAATATGTGTAGGAGATGATAAGGAAACCAGTCTGGCTGAAACAGAGGGGCCATGTTGGGGAGCAGAATGGTTCAAAGTAAATATTTTTCTGAATTGTTCTATCTGACCAATTCCCTTTCACTGTTAATCAACTACTGCCCACACTCATATGTACTCCTTCATCTAAAGCATATTCATATGGTTATGCAGACTTTTTGGGAGCCAGTTTCCTTCCCTGTTTTATAATTATTCCTTTGTAATGTTAGGCTTTGGCATTTGCCATTCAGATATGAATATCATGTTGTTGACCTACAATCAATGCAACATGTACTTTGAATTATTTTCCCAGAAGTAATGATGGATTTGCACAGCTTGTGGAGATGAGCTGTACTATCCCAAGCAGCCACTAACTTGTGCTATTGTAGCCTTAACTCATCTCTTTTGTTTTGATCAAAGCAACTAGCTGCATAGAGCCTGGGCAGGGTTATGAGTGCTATCTTTGGTGTTGAACATAAGAAGCTAACCAGATAGTTCCCAAAGTATATATAACTAAAGTTTGAATGTTCCTTACATAGGAATGGCTGGACAGCTGAGCTCCCATTTCTATACCCATTGCCACAAACTTTCTTGCCCTTTCTTCTTTACTTGTCCCTTATAGTTTCTAGCCCCACTGCCAAACCCATTCTGCAAATGCCTAGGAGCCATGCCATTGCTCTTCAATTGCTCCTAGCCCTGATAACCTGTTTTTCACTATTTCTCCCATGTCAGCAATAGCATTTACTGAGATAATGGGGGAGAAAGAGGAAAGAGGAGAGTTGCTTGACACTCCTACAAGGGCTTCCTACCATTAGTATTTAGGAAAAGATGGATCAAATGGTGATGGAAATGGGAAGATAAGCTATGTCTAACTACTCCCAAAGTCTTTCCTTTTGCTTATTGCCACCCCAAGTACCACTGTGAAACAGGGTCAATTGTGGCCAGACATAGGGGAGTAACCGTAGAGCTATCACTATCAATATTGGTGTCTAGGGCAAGCTTTACAAGACGTACGCAGAGAAAACAACAAGGAACATGACTTCAAATCAGCTTCTAAAGACAAATTAAGTTGTGTGTGTTCATGTGTGTGTAGTGGGCAAAGACCCAAGAATTCATGGAACCATGGTTAAACAAACACCTTGGGATAACAATAGGCTACTCCTGGGTGAGATGGTAGAAGAGGGGGCTGGACTAGGAAGGAACTCACCTGGAGTGTAGAAGAGGAAGTTTTCCATCTGGTAGTTTCCTATTTTAACTAATTATTCTCTTTTTTCTAATTTTAGACCAATGCTAAAACTTAAATACATAATAAAAAAAAAAGAAAAAGAGACACTATAAACTTAAATATAAAATTAGAAAAAAACAAAGTCATGTGCACAGCAGAACATAAAAGAGGATTCAAACTATATAGTGATAACTTTCATTTCAAGAAAGCCTATATGTTAAATCTGTTCATTATGTTGATAGGTGTCCATCTTTTCTTTGCTTCCTTGTAGGTTATTCTTTTTGTTCTCTGCTGCACACTTTTCACTCTGTTCTTTTCCCCCCTCTCTCCTCCCTACCCACCACCCCAGGGCCACAGTTGAGCACTGGATATATTTATATATAGGCATTGACATATACATACACTTATACATATATAAATACATATATATTTTCCTTAAGAGATCCTACTCCTAATCTTTGTTTTTATGTTTGTGTACATCTTTTTATTTTTCTTATCTTTCCTGACTCCTTTACTTTAATTCTATTTGCTACCTTACCTTCCTATTACTTAACCTACCCCTACTCCAGCAATCCCTCCCTTATCCTCCCATTCCTCTAAATCTAACCCCCCTTCTATATCCTCCTTTTAACCTATTCCTACACCCTCCCCTCTAAAGATCCATTCTTTATCCTCTCCCCCTTCCCTATCCCCTTAGAGTTTTATTTCTTTCTAAATTTAGAAGACTTTTATATTATTTTCCCCTCTTAAACCCATTCCTGATGACAGTAGGTTTCCAGAACTAACATTCTCCCTCCACATCTAATTCCTCTGTGTTGGTTCTTCCTCTTTTGCTTCATTTGTAAAAGATAATTACTCTTTTAGCTGTACTTGAAAGACTTCACTTTTTAAAGTCATATCATACTAAGGTCTATCCCAATTTTCATTATAAGTTACCTAATTACCTAATTACTAGTAACAATCTTAGACACAGGTTTTACGTTTTTCATGCATAAAAGGTAAACATCTGACACTTATTTAGTCCCTCATAATTGGCCATTGGTATATACCTTATATTCTCTTGGCTCTTGTATGTTAAATCTTCTATTGAGTTTAGGGTTTTGTTTTTTGCTTTTTGTTTTTTTTAAACAAAGACCTAAAAGTATGGCAGTTGATCAAATGTCCATTTTTTGCATTCAGAATTATGCTTAGCTTTGCTGGGTAGGATATTTCCGGCTGGAAGCCCAGTTCTTTTGTTCTTTGATATGTAGTGTTCCAAGACCTGCCATCTTTCAATGTTGCCACTGCTAAGTCTTGTGTGATTCTAATTGTGGTACCACCAAGTGTAAATTGTATTTTTCTTGTTGCTCATAATATTTTTTCCTTGATCTGGGAATTTTGAAATTTGCCTATAACATTCCTGTGAGTTTTCCTCATAAGATCTCTCTCAGGTGGTGATTGGTGGATTTTTTCTATTTCTACTCTCCCTTCTTGTTCTAATACATCAGGGCAATTTTCTTTAATTATTTCTTGTATTAGTGTAACAAGATTCTTTTTTGATCAGTACTTTCAGGTAGTTTGATTATTCTTATGTTTTCTCTTTTTGATCTGTTCTCTAGAACCATTGTTTTTCTTATAAGATGATTTACATTCTCTTCTATTTTTTTCATTCTTCATATTTTTTGTTTTTTGGATTTCTTCATCTCTTATAACTTTGTTGACTTTCTCTCACCCAATTCTGATTTTTAAAGAGTCATTTTCTTCCTTAAGATTCTGGATCTCCTTTTCTAATTGGTTGGCTTTCTTTTTACAATCTTCTTGTTTTTCTTGTATTATTCTTATTTTTCTTTTTAGTCTTTCCTTAGTCTCTCTCATTTGATTCTCAAAGTCTTTTTTAAGTTCTTCAATGAGTTCTTTTTGGGCAAGTGACCATTTGACATTACTCTTTGGGGTAGAAGAAGGTTTTGCTTCAGTACCCTCCTTTGAAGATGAACCATGATCTTCTCTATTCCCATAATAGCTCTCTATGTTTGGATTCTTTTTCCTTTGCCCGTGCATTTTTTCGGGTAATAATTTAGTTTTTATAATCACTTCTAGTCCTGGGGGATGGAGGATGGTGCCTCTAATACTCTTCAGTTCACCCTTCTGATCTCGAACTGAAACCAAAACCTCTAGCCTTCTCTCAGTGCCCACACCAGAGGAGTCCCCACCCCACTGCATCTGCACTTAGTGGTAGTGTGCTGGTTCCTTCTCATCCCCACCAAATCTCTACAGCACAGCTGGGTCTGGCATTCCTTGTCAGAAGAGGTTCCCACTATCTTCTCCAGAACAGATGCCCAACTCCCCTCACTGTCTCAGGGGTAGTGGTTCCAGTGGCTGGGGCAAAGACAGTCTCCCAGACCAGCTAACCCAGGGCTCACTGCTCGTTGTTGAAGTGGAACTTAGTCTGAAGGTGTTTACTCTTCACAGGGAGGAAATCTTGTCTAGGATTTTTCTTCAGATCTTCTCTAATTGTCCTAGGAGGACTCCTCTTCTGCCCCTACTCCTATTTGTTTTCACAGTTCTATGTTCACCCAGAAGTGCTATTTTATCTCTTTTGTGGAGATAAGCTTGAGAGCTTGAAATTTCTGACCTACCCCACCAGAATTCCCAGAATCCTCTCCTAATTATTCTTACCAAGCAATGCCAAGCTCAATTTTACTGTGCTGAATGAGTGTGTTTCCACACTCTAAATTTCAAAACCGTGAAGACAAAGCACATCTTAGTCATGGCTCTGTAAAAGCCTATTCTGCCAAGAGCCAGGGCTTAAACTGCCACTCCTCTTTCTCTTCCTCTTCCCACAATGTAATTCCCCTTTCTTAGCATGGCCTAGAACTATTTGTCAGAAATCCCTGACTCCAGTGATGCTAAGCACAAGAATTGGGGGAGTAGGTTTGGATGAGATATAAGACCACAAGATTTAGAGCTGAAAGTAGCTTTGATAATCATCTGCTCCAACCCCCCCCCCACCCCATCAAATTATAGATGAGGAAACTGAGATGCAGCAAAGTTAATGACTTGCCCAAGGTCACAAAATCAACAAAGGACAGATCCAAGAAGAGTTAAGAAAAACTTGGTTCATGACCTGTTTCTGGCACATCCTCATGTAAATTACTTAACCTTTCAGGGCCATATGTAATCATTGGTAATATGTTGGAGATGAGCAACACCCACCATGTGCCTCTTCATTACCATTTGGAGCAGTTGCAGTCTTGATTACTTGGGGATTGTGATGCTACATGACTCATAAACATGTAGCATCACCAGGAGAATACTAATATTAAAAGCATGAATGTTGTGGGAGAAGGGGGTGGATCAACTTGAAACCTTTGAAATGCTGTTCCATTCCTCAAATGCAATTCATCTTACCCTTTCACATTCTATTCAGGTCTTAGTTCATAGCCCAACTGCAGTGCCTGTCCTAGATAGATAAACAGACAGACAGACAGATAGATAGAAAGATAGATGTAGGAATATATATATGTATATGTATATGTATACACACATACATACATATATATATACATGCATATATACACATGTATACATATGTGTATAAGCATATATGTGTATTATATATATACATATACATATGAATATATATATACAGATATACACACATATAAATATATACATATATGGCAGTAGTAGGGGAAAGAATAAGGAAGAGATTGCATGGCAGGAAGATGTCCAAATTATCTTTGCAGATAATTGGAGAAAATCAGTGGAGGGGAGTCATAGTTTAAGGTAGAGCTTTTTGACAATGAACCTGAAGGTCTGTAACACTCTCCAGTCAAAGCACTTTAAAATGTAATTGAGAAATTTTTAGCAAAATTAATAAAAATACAATGGAAGATAGAATGTCATTTTCAAAGACAATAGGAGGCCTGCAGGGATACTTATGTACCATTTAGTGGCCTCTGTTTCTATATCAATTTGATACCACTGGTTTAAGGGGATGTCATGGGTTCAGATTTGTCTCCATGGCAGATGTCATCAAAAGATGATCTCTCTTCTGGTTCTTTTCTGCTATCTATTCTATTCTATTCTGCTATTCTATTCTATCTATCTGTATATTCATTGATGCCTGGTCACTGCAATCAGCTGGTTCCATCTCCACTCCAGATTTGTCTTCACTACTACAACTCCCCAGAATCTCTTCTAGTTCACCTTTCTCTGCACGTAACATGGACTGTGACTCTAGTGGCAGCCACAATAAACCACAAGCAGCTAGCAAGGAGTGGCCACAGAGAAGGCAGAAATAATGAGGGACAAGTTTCTTCACAGAAAAAGAAGAAACTTGGGGAAGTTGGAAAATGTCTGTCCACCTTTATTTCCTGCCTTTCCTACTGTCCCATTGATTTATTCTTGCTAGTGCACTTCCAGAGAGCTTTAGAAATACATGTTATACTGTGTGGGAGGAGAGCATTCAAGGGCTGCATTTTACTCTCTGTAGTCAAACATTTTGTGATTGATAAAACACAAAAATGATATATCTTGTATTCTCTATACCTTTTAGTTAGCTATATGACTACGAAAATATCATCTGCAGTCATAATAATAATAGCTGGCCTTAAGTTTTGCAAAGCACTTTATAAATATTTTCTCATGTTATTCTCACAACAATCTTAGGAAGTAGATACTGTTATTATCCCCAGTTGGCAGATACAGAAATGGAAGCAAACAGAGGTTAAGTAACTTTCCATAGAAATACACATACTGAGTGTCTGAGGCTGAATTTGAACTCAAGTCTTCCTGATTCTAGGTCTAGTGCTCTATCTATCTACTTATTCCTCTTTCATATTTTCATCAGTGCTTAATGAATGTATTGTTGATTTCATATAGATTTCATAGTGATGAAACATATGCATATAGGTCATAATTAGGAATTTCTTCTCAATCACCCTTTTATTGTCATAGTACTATGTGACATTTTTCCAATTGTTCAACATCTTCCTCTCTTTCAAAAATCTTAAAAATTAATTCCTCATTTCTTTCAAAACGATGCCACCTCCAATACATTTGTTTTATGTACATATCCTTCTTCACCTTCAAAAGGTCTATTTCCACTACTTTCTATGTCTCAGTGGATATTGCTATTGGAATCCATGTAGATTGGTTCCACTGTAATCAGTGACGCTACTATTAGATGAATATATAAAAATACTATGAAGAATTTTCCATTTTTCTTCTATTTATTCTCTTTCAAGTTTCATATCTAAAGTCTCTTGGGATGGGCTGGCTCTCACAAACAGATTTTGACAGAATATACTTTCCTGTTGAATAATGAACATATGAATTTAAGGGGAAAAGTACGAGAAAACAGAAAATAGGATCTTTACTTTTAAATCAATCATTGATATATGCTTTCTCTTTCTTTATTGTCTGTGTCATTTTAATTATCTTTTGCCTGGACTATTGTTCTGTCAGTTCTCCATTTCCAGCCCAGTTTGAACTCACTGCCATCAGACTGATCTTCTAAGACATAGCTCCAAATATATAATTCCTCAGCTAAAAACTTCTACTAATTTCTTTTAGAATCATGATGTCACATTCCTTTATGTGCCCTTTCCTCTAGCCAAACTGGATTATTAACTGTTATTCCATGTGTAATATTATTACATTGAGAGCTTTTTGAGGGCAGATACTATCTTTTGCTTTTCTTTGTATCCCTAGGGCTTGGCAAAGTGCCTGGCACATAGTGGGCAATAAATGCTTATTGATTGATTGGTTGAGTGTCATGAACATGTATTTTCTCACTATTGTACCTTGCTTATTTTATTTCCTCTTCCTGGAAGGCCCTTCTCTACCGTCTCTACTAGCTCAAATACTAATCATCCTTTAAAACTTACCACTATTTCAATCTCCTCCTTAAAATATTTCCTGATTCACCTCAACTATAATTGATCTTTCCCTCCCCTGAACTTTCATACCATTTGGTGATATTTTTATGCATTTGGGAGAGGGATTGGTCAAAGGAGTCCCTAAACATTTTGATTAGTTCCCCATTTATCTTAAGAAGGTTATAGGGCATAGCCCTTGTTTAGAGACACTGAAAGGTAAGCCTGACATGGAGTGCGGGTAGGCCTATTCATGACTTTCTAAGAGGACACAGGTAGCTCCTAAAGATAAACTGACCAGCACTCAGGAGGATACTTTTGTCAGAGAAACCGCTCTACTCTATGGTCTAGAAAAGTGAGTTAACAGTTCTCTTTTCTGTATGTCTTTTCCGTTGAGCTTTTCAGCACTAGCACAACAAGTGTATATGTGTGTATGGGGGTAGTGGGTATTGCTTCTTCTTCCTCCACCACACCCCCACTGGGAACAGTTAATGGCAATATTAGGGTAGGAGCACATGTGTTCAGCCACAACTTCTGAGTGCAAGTCAGAGACTAGTATTTTTAAGAATGGATTTTTTTTCAGAACAAGAGGTAGCAGCAGCAAGTACACTGACAGTGTTTCTTCGGGAGATCATGCTACAATATCATGGCATATTTGCATGTGTTTGCATGTAGCCAGATAGGAGAGATCCTCAGAGTAAACCTTTTGCAACTCGAGTGTGGGTGGCATCTGTAGCACCGAGGTATTTCTTGTATAAACAGATGAATGCACCCTCTTGACCCAAATTCAAGAGTTTCTAAGTCTGAAAGTTTAGGAGTCATACCTTTCAAAGACAGAAGAAAAATTTTTGATACAATGTTTTAATTAGAGAAAGAAGAGAATTGTTCACGTTGTTCACCTACCTGAAAAGCTAAGGCGATGAATTACTAGGAGAGTACATGTCTAATAGGAAGGAGATTGCTTATTTAGAAGCCCCGAAAACATTTGCTTTCCATAGGGAGCTTAAACTACAGGTAGATAATGTAAGTCCTGTGAGGCCTATAGGACTTTCTGAAAGACAGGGACTCCCCAGAATGTCAGAAGGCTAATTGCCTAGATAGTGAACTAAAGTTTATTTCTCTTATTGTAGAGCTCATACGCCGAGTGCTTTATGTATTTTCTGTTTATATTTATTGGATTCTTTGACTCATTTGCATCTTTTCCCTTATGAAATACAAAACAGAACAAAACAAAACAACTTCATCCAATACATAATACGCATGTGCTACCTTGAATGCTTATACAGGAACTTTGGAGTCCTTTTACTCATACACAGGGAAACTTAGAATTGAGCTATACCTAAGCTGCATTTTGAGATTTCCATGAAAGAATTCCAGGTAGAAGTAATGAGCAAAGACAGAAAATGACCCTTATTGGACTACCCTTGAGATCAGACCTAGTTCCATGTGAGTCCAATTTTAGGAGGTGACAGGCCGTGGTTCCCAGTTCTCATAGATTTCAAATTCAAATATATAGAATGGAATGGGCACTTTGCCTAATCAAATTTTCTTATGAATCATTTTGACTATTTTAGCTGTGTTTCACAGATTAAAGGGACAAAAAAGATGTCATCTTCTAAAACTTAAATGAAAGCCTTCATTTATAATTAAACTCTCTTTGCTGGCATAAGACACTAGCTGACATCACTAGAGTACAAGTATTTGAAGCACAAGAATATAAAATCCAAAGAGAAAAAAAAGTAAAATGTTAAGCTTTTTTAAAAGTCAGTTCTTTCCTTATGAACAATCCCTTCATATTTTTTCTTTGTTCTGGGTATATTATATCCATTCTATCAGTCAACAAAGATGACTGGTTGATCTTTCTGTTAGTTGCAGGGCAAAATAAGGAATGCAGTTTCAAATATTTCACTTGAGATGATTTCCTATTATGACTCATTAGAAAACTGACTCAACCGTCAGTCTCCCTAAGAACTATAGGGGAAGAATGCACACCCACTTTCCTTTATTTTTTAATATTCCTTTATAAAAAGAGAAAACATAATACAATAGAAGACAATTACCTAAGTGAAATACTGTGATTTACATTAGATCTAAGCTGGACCAAGATCTAGACCCTTCTCTTAAACAAGAAAATGAATGAAACATGGGGAGACTTGAAGGCCTTACAAAGTCTCAGAGAAATTTAGGTCTAGATATAGAGTCTCAATTAAGAAACTGAACAATTTATAATCCTTATCAAACCTGTAAATTAAAAAAAATCAACATCTTCCTTGGCACAACATGGTTTTCAAATCTGTATGACATTGCTTGGCTCCAGTTTTAGTCAGTATAATTTTGGCTTCTATTCTAATGTGGATAACAGCCAAATTTGTCCGTCTTCCATGTCCAATCCTAGCATCTTTGTTTAGTTCCTTGACTGAGATTCTGTTTTAAATAGCCTGAAACATTACTGTAAAGAAAGAGATTTTCCCCAGCAATTTGAGGTATCTTTGTCAAATCATATAGCTATCATCTGAAGTTTTGTTTTCAATTCAGCTGTTTGAAGAGTGTGGCTTCCTTTCAGTAACTTACTTGGAAATTCTTATGCATGCTTTCACAGAAAATTGCTTTGATTAATATAATTCTCTCTCTGTTAGTTTCCCTTCTTCCATTCACTGCCCTCTCTGATGAGTGAAAAATACAGTGTCTAGACCTCTCAGAAGGGCTAAGCTGGAGGGCAATGGGATGAGTTTCTTATCTTTCCTGTTACAAATTGCTTCTAAAATTTGGGTTTTATATGTGGCTGAAAATCACTAATCAGATAGTAGTAACTTCTTTGTCTAAATATTTAGTGGTTCACACCCAAACTAAAGAGTTTAAGGTCACCCAGTTTCAGTATTCCTCTAATTTGTTAGACCAATCATGCAACAAGTCTTGAGATCTTTTTTTTTTAATTTGATTTGTTATGCTGTTCCCTGACCTCCTCATTTGGTCTTGTTGTGTCTGTAACTCTAGAGCCATGATCCTCTAAGTTATAGGTTGCTTTAGTTTTATTTTCTAAAGATGACAATTTTCTACAAATTTTTTTCTATTACATAATGCCAAAGGGACTTTTATTAATGTATTTCTTAATATTTTCAAGACACATTTAGGATGTTTTTTTTTGGGGGGGGTAAACCAAAAGTAATGCCAGATGGGACATCATCTGAATTTTTATGGCTTTTGTCTTTGTTTAGATGGTCAACAATCATATAAATGTTTGTGTTTAGTTTTAAGCTATATTCAGTCATAAATATCATGATAATGAATAAAGGGTGGATGAAGGTTACTTATGGATAAAAGCTATAAATGGAAGCTCATATTCAAAGGAAATCTTAATTGTGGAATCATTTTCAGTGCTTGAAATGCTACTCAAGACAGAACTACAGTAAAAAGAACAATGATCTTGGGATAAGAAAATCTGGGGGTGGAAGGTAGCCTAGTAATCATCTAATCCAATCCCTAAACATTACACATTAGGAAACAGCCTCAGAGAGGTTAGTGATGTGTCCAAGGTCACTCGACCAGTAAACAGGAAGCAGCATCAGAGATTAGAAAGCACACTGGCTCTGGAGTCAGATAATGTATTTACAATCACAGCTCTACTACTTACTGATGTGGCCTTGGGTATGACATCTCTCTTCTTTGGGACAAAATTTCCTCATATGGAATCAAGGAGTTATGTTAAATGATCACTGAAGCTCCTTCTAGCTTTAATCCCATGAGGCAATAGCACCAGTGTGGGGATTGGAAGCCAAGTCATCAGATTCCTGCTATGCTATATTAATAATTAGTCCTATGTCATAGATTTCCCAGGGTGCATGAAATAATAATATACCTCACAAGGGTATAGCTCTTAAAGTTTAAAAAGTTTTTTATATGTATTGTCTCTTTTGATCCTCACAAAAACCATAGGAGATACATGCTATTATTATTCCCATTTCATAGATGAGGAAACTGAGGTTCCAATGACTTGTCCAGATTGATGTGGCTAGTAAGGGTATGAAGTGGAATGTAAACCCAGGTCTTCCTAACTCTAAGTCTAGAAGTCTACTATACTATGTTTCCACAATTTATTTGAAGTAATCTTTTAAAATAGAAATCATTACAAAATGAAAGCTATTATTATTGTTGTTATTTTATCATTATTCTATGGAAGACTAGGATTCTTTTCAAATCTTTGAGGTTATCAATAAGCATTTATTAATGTTTTATTGTGTGCTGGGTACAGGACAACTAGGTTGAAGCAGAGGAGAGAGCATCAGGCTTAGACTTAGGAAGACTCATCTTTGTTAATTCATATTGGGCCTCAAGCACTCACTAGCTATGCCACCCTCGCTGTCACTTACCCTTCTTTGCCTCAGTTTCCTCATTTGTAAAATGAGCTTGAGAAGGAAAAGGCAAATCATTCAAGTATCTTTGCCAAGAAAACCCCAAATGGAGTCATGAAGAGTCGGATACATTTGAAAAAACAACAACAAAAACCATGCTAATTGCTTGTAATACAAAGTATGGTAAAATAAATTCTCAGCACTGCCCATCCACTTTCCTCAGGTGTAAATGATGTTATATTAGAAAATATACAAAAATGGACTTTGCCATTAGGAAGATGCTCTTGCCAGTCTTTCCCATATAGATCCAATGAAATAGCTAGAAGATGAGCTTTTGAGTCTGGATACTGAAATAGTGCTTAGACTCCAATACCTATGACGTCAATCAATAAATCAATGAGCATTTATTAAGTACCTCCTCTATGCCATGTGCTTTGCTAAGTGCTGGTGATACAAAGATGAAAAGGAAAAAGTCTGTGCCCAAAGGAGGTTACATTTCCATTGAGAGGATGTGATAGATACACGTATAATAGTGACCAGGCATGATTTACCTAATATAGGGGAATTGAAAATCACTCATCTCATAGAGTCAGCATCTTCTCTGCAAATAGTTAGAGAGTTGCTTAATGTGTTGAGGATTAAGTGACTTGTTGAAGGTCACAAAGCTAGCATGTGTCATAGGCAAGATTTGAATCTACATCTTCCTGGCTTCAGGGCCAGCTCTCCATCTTCTATGCCACTGCTGCCTTTACATATATATAAATATATATATATATAAATAGATTCAAAAGATATACAAAATTTGTACAAGTTACTTTAAAGGCAGTTTGGGAGAGCTACTGGCATCTGGTGGCAATGTGTTATAGAAGGTGGTGATTGCACTGAGCTTTGATTATAAGTTCTAAGTTTACAGCATTCTAAGAGGCAAAGGTGGAGAAAAAGTACATTCAAGGCATGAGACATAGCTTTTGGAAAGGCAGAGATAAAAAAGATGAAATGCATATATGAAGTTAAGTAGATAGGCCAATGTATTTGGACCGTAGTGGATTGGGAAGGGAATAAGGTGAGTAAGTCTGATAAGTCAGTCTACAGCCAGTTAGTAAAGAATTTTAAATACCACATAAAGGAGGTTGTCTTTTATCTTAAAAGCAAAAGGGAACCTAGAGTTTCTTGAGCAGAGGAATGACTAAGTCAGGCTTGTGCTTTAAGAATGTCATCTTGGAAACTTTGTAGAGTATGGGTTGAAGAAAGGTGAAACAAGACTAGGAGAAGAGACAAGGCAAAGGATTCAGGAAGACGTGGTGGAGGTAGGTTTGAACAAGATTTGGTAACTAGGATTTGATATTGGGTTGAGGGGAATGAAGGTGAGTGAAGACTTCAGGATGACTTCTAAGTTACAAACTAGAGTCACTGGATCCATGTACACTCAACAGAAATAAGGAAACTCAGAAAAGAGATGATTTTTTTTAGAAGGGAAATGGAGAATTTGTTTTGTTTGGACATGACGATTTTGAAAAGTCTACAGGATATCTCAGTCTTACTGCAGTTATTAACAGCCTATTCCATGTCCCCCACTCCAACCTTAGAGGGAAGGAGAGATACTTTGGGCTTCTATCAATTTGATTAAATAAACATTTATTAACATGCTATCCAGAGCACAAAGGCAGTGGTTGTGAAGGCCATTATATCATCTTTGTCTCTCATATAGGCACACAAAGACTTGAAAGAAAAACCATCACTTAAAGCAACCTAGGACAATTTCCAGGACAATGAGTAAAATTAAAGAAGAGATTAATTGGCTTACTGTTGAGAAAGACCAGTATTAATCTTTTACAGGAGGTAATGGAAACACAATTGTGTGAGACATTTAAAACCAGACTAAAAGAAATCATTTTAATGTACTTTTTAATGTGCCATTGAGTGGTAGAGGAAGAAAGTTGATGTTCAGATAAGTATTTGCCATTTCCAATTCATAAGAGAATCATTCATTTAGAATCATTTTATGTTCAATTCTCTCCCAAAGAACTGCATTATTATAGCAAGGAAACTTCTGCTACAATAATAGAGAACACAAGCTATGGCTCACATGAAAAACATATTTACATATGTCAGCACATTATCCTGTGAGAACAACAAAAAAAAAATAGGAAGAAAGGAAGAAAAAAAGGGGGGGGGAAGAAAGGAGGAAAGAAAAAGGAAAGGGGGAAGAAAGGAAGAAAGGAAAGAGAAAGAGAAAGAAAGGGGAATTGATGGAAGGAGGGAGGCAAAAAGTAAGAAAAGATGAAAGAAGTATTAGATGTCTAGGTAGAAGATCTTGGTTTGAATACTGGATTAACCACTTATGGACTCTGTGACCTTAAGCAAGTCATTCCTTCAGTTTCTTCATTGGGATTATGAGAGGTTGGGCTAGGTCTCCTCTAAGGTCCCATCCAACTCTAAATCTACAATCCAATGAGTAAGACATAAAATATTTCTATCTTTTTGTGTATTCTAAGGTGAATCATTATACACTGGTTAAAAGTAATGTTTCAAAAATCATTAAGACTTCATCTCGCTCTACAAAGAATGTCTTATTTTTTTTTTCTTTTGTGATTTGCTTGCCACACATGGGACTGAAGAATAATAAGCACTGAAGTATTTTTAAGTTCCCAGAACACATGTTGTCATGGAAAAGGAAGCTAAACTTTCCCTCAGATGTCCTGTGCTCAAACCTTAGTTCTTTCATTTACCACTTGTGTGACCTTAAACCATTTTAAGTTTCTGGACTTCAGTTTCTTCACCTTTATAAAATTGCGGGAGGCTCTATATCTATGACTAAAATGGCTCTATATCTATGACTCCATGAGAGAGCTAATTAGAACTCTAAATAAAGCTAATTAGATTAGCATTTTTTAATGAGCCATTTAGGACACAGATTGATTGTGAAGATTTGTATTATGCTTACACACATGCTTACACATTTCCATAAATGTTTCAACGGTAATCTCTGGTTTTGTTTATCATGGAATGTTATGATGGATATGTGGAAGTGGAAAAGATACATGGGGATGGGAACAAGTATCATGATAATACCAAGTCTAAGTAACACTGGATGACCTGTAGATACCTATGTGTAATTTTTGGAACCCAGAGAAATGGGGATTTGATACAAATAACCAAGTAAAATTTCAGCTATCCGCCTCCCAACCTAACTAAAACCCCCACCCACTCTTCCCTAAGCTAAGGAAAATGGTGCATTGGACTGAGACAAGTTGGACAAAACACAACACAAAAGATACTCTGGATTGTTCTGGTAATTTTAAATCTAATAAGTTGATTTGAAATTTTTGGCTTCAGGGGAAAATGTGTGTTTGAACTATCTCTAAAAAGAAGCTGAATCAGTGTGAGATTTTGACTCAGGATTTCCTCTACTGTTCCTGCAAAGCTACCCTGTTAAATGCTGTCCCATCTGAGGAGCCCCTTTAACCTGAAGGATTTAATTGGGGACAGCCTCGTGGTCACAGATTCCTCTACATCCATAAAGAAAGCAATAAAGGAAATAAAAAGCAAAAACTACTTTTGATGTGGCTTCATAGAATCATATTTCTATCAAACTGACATATTGTCAACAGTAATCTGACTGTTTTTTCAATATGAAATGTAAACTGAAAACTTTCAAATACAAATATTCCTTTAAAAACTTATTTTTGTGCTAGAAAAAAGGTGTTTGACTGACACTTTCTCCTCTGCCTACATATCAGATAAAGTTTGGATGCTCTTGCTTTCTAGGTCCCAACCAACTCTAAATCAATTATCCTTATGCAGGCTCCATTCTACTTCCCTTCCTTCTGGGACTAGAATGATCATATCCACTCAAGGTCTCCTTACTCATTCCCTAATATTCTTCTTGGAAAGTCTGATGGTAGTTTTAAATAGATGCAAAATGGGAATGTCAACAAAACCATATTTTAATGTGTTTTTCTATAGGTATCATCTATAAAGGATACAAAATGTAGATAAAAAAAGTCATTCTTTATTAAAAACCCAGACTATGTACCTTGGTCCTAAATTTCTCTGAAAAACTGCTTTAATTTTCTATCCTAAGTTCCGTGTTTTCGAATCTCTGTGCTGGAATGCAGTTCATTATATCAGGAGCAGGGTAAACTCTTACCTTATGGTTAAGAGCAGTTACAACACTTGCAAAAAGGCATGGTGCTGAAAAAAAAAATCTCTAATTGCCGTATAAGCCATTCAGTTTGTGGTACACTCAATAGATGACTATAATGTTAAGTAAATTACATAATTTCAAACTAAAATCAACCCATACATTAGAATAAATGTATTCCTAAATTTTGCATTTAGAATAGCCAAATAGTGTGTTAAGCAATAGGGAACCCACAATCTTGAGCATTAGAATATGCTTTTTACAGTGAGAGAAGCAAAGTTGCTCAAATCAGCAGGGCTTTCCTATACACATATGAAAAAAGCTCTTGGATTCTGGGCAAGCAGAAAGGTACCTTGGTGTTAATGTTTTGTGTGAAAGGTAGTGCCAGAATGCCCTATAAATTATGTCATAACATGAGAAACGTGATGTACAGTCACACCTACTCAATATGTTCCTCTTCCGCTTCTTCCCCCCCAAGCAGAACCATAATAAACCCCAATTCTGATGGAACCTGAAATGATCAGGAAGAATCCCCAGATTACACACCTCATTTGTATCTCAATAGTCCCCTATTCCTGTCTTTTCTTGTGCCAGGCAAGTAATCAGAAATTATGTTAATTATTTTAGTTGGGAAAATGGAAAGGAAAGGGAAGGGAAGGAATAGGCATAAAGAAAGGGGAAGGGAAGAGGAAAAGAAAAGAAAGAAAAAGAGAAGAGAAAGGAAGTGAGATTATAGGACTGTGATAGAAGAGGAGGAGGAGGAGGAGGAGGATAACAATTCAAAGACTGGCAACTGCTATTTTACTTATTCTGTTAGTATCCATATGCCTGTAAGTACGAAGTTGAATTGTTTCTATTGGAAAGTTGTTTTGTAAAATGCTAAGCTTTTCTGGATGTTGATGGCTGAAGTACGACAGCTCATATGTACCGTTGAATACTCTGACAGCATGAAAAAATTCACTGGCTCCTGGATGTTTTAGCTTAATGTACCTACAAGTGCCACATTATATTACAGGTTCTTTCTCCTTAAAAGGTTTTTCTTTGTTGAATGGGACACTTCTGTCTGGTTTCACCTCGTGATTTCCTCACTGGGGCTTTTTCTCCCTTCAATAAAGTATGATCAGAATAAATCTCAATTTCTATATATTGCCCCTTTTTTTCATTATGTAGACTAAAAATTGCTATCTCTTTTTTAATTAACTTAGTATAGCACTGTTCTACAAATGAAAACAAATATTAAATGTCATTAGCATGAAAGGGTTTTATTTAAAATCATAAACATTGATAAAAATTAGATGAAAAATTATAACCCTTCATATTTCCACTAAAGTCCTACACTACACCTCACTCTGGGATAGAGATGGCCCTAGTCTGTCAAAGGCAAATCAGAGCTCATTGAGTGAGATCCTCTAAAGCTAGAAAGATGCAAGATCAACAAAATCAGAGATTTAGAGATCAGAACAGAACAGATTTAGAGATCGAAGAGTCCTTAGAGGCCATTTCGTAAAACTCTCTTATTTTACAAGTAAGGAAATCGATGCCCAGTTTCTTTCTCCTTCATTAGTTCATAAGATCCTGGAGGGCAGAAGCTTATAAACTAATTTTATTTTTATTTTAAAATATTTCTATTTTTACTTTTCTGTTATGTCTCTGGCACAGAATAATAAATATGAACTTGACTCAGGTCCTTTGATTCCAAATCTAAGACTTTTCCATGGTACCATGTTGTCTCTCATTTCTAATATAGGACTGGCAATGGACTTTGCATCTGTTGCCTATGAAGACCAGGCTAGCTTGGTTTGGTGATACATATCAACAGAAGGTGAGACGTCATGCACTGAATAGTTTTGTTTTGTTCTATTTTGTTTTTCGCAGGCACAGCAGCTCATGAAGCCATCAACTAAGTCTTAGCCCTGTTCAGAGGCAGGGTGGAGGGGATGGTGGTATATAATATTTGTGAACAGAAGTACTGATACTGGTGAAATCGTGACTCTTTGAGATGCTGACACAGGTAAACAGGAAAAATTAGGTTTCTTGCTTGAAATATATGACTATAAATATAAAACATAAAAAATATTAATTTTTTTTCAGAACAGCCCTATGATTTTATAGGGAACTCACAGAGAGGGTTATCTTAAAAATTCACACAGTCAATATGTTTCAGTGGCAAAACTCAAATCTATGTCTTGCTACCTTTTAGACTAGCCATGCTGTATAATACAAAGCTTTGCACAAAGTACATGCCAGCTTCATATGTAATTCTGAGAATGAGTAGCCCCCATATTTTCTTATCCATTATTATCATTTCCCTTTTCTCTCTTCTTAGGATCCAATCCTTTCTGACAAAACCTAGTTATACAGGACACGGCAGATCATAAGCCCAAATAAAGCAACATTTGGCATTTTCTCATCTTCATTTTTAGAATTGGCACCAATGTATTTACTCTGAGAATGTAATAATTAAATACCAAAATACAGTCTATAATACCACCACATTCTAAGCAGGAATAGGCTGTCTTTATCTGGAGACATAATAAAGATGCATGTTTTTCACCCACACTACCCAGGAGCATGCCAAAAAAAAAAATTTTAAGCCCATGGCATCCCACAATTTTAGTGTTGAAGAGGATGTTAAAGGCCATCTAATTCAACTTTTGTATCTCAAGAATAAGAAAACTGAGCCTCAGACAGTCAAATGACTTGCCTAAGGAAACATAGCTAGTTAACAGCAGAGTTGGGTCCAAAATCTTTCACAAATCCTGTTTTGTAGGATAGCAAATAATAGGCAACAACTATTCATACTGAAAGATAGTGCAGGTTATATTTGTCCCCAGAGTGCCTGCACTGATTTTGTTTTGGTCAGTCAATAAACATGTATTAAGTACCTCCTCTGTGGTAAGTTTTGTACTAAGCATGGGTGATAAAAATTTTTAAAAAAATTTCTGTCCTCAAGGAGCTTACAATCTAATGGGGGAAGACACACAAAGGAAGGTAAAAAACTGAAGTGAGGAGGGGAGGGACTTACAAAGGGGGTGGAGGAAGGATGAGGTACAATAGAGATCAGGATATGATGGAGAAGTCGAAAGAAGTTCAAAAACAGTGTAGTTGGTGGGAAATGGAGAGAAGACTATGCCTAGCCCCTTTCTTAAATAGAAGCCTTGGACCCCAAAGCCCTTCCCTCCAGTCAGATGGTCCAATTAGAGGGGCAAAGGGTACTAATGAGATGTTAGTACCAGGCAAATTCAGTCTGATGGTATAATGATGAATTTCTTGGGGTAGGAAGGTGTGATAGAAAGGCCGAAATAAATCCAAAAGCAGTGCTGAAACCCATTTTGTTTATAATGCCATATTTATTACTATGGTATTCTTTTTAGATATTTAAGAGACAAATGTGAGAAAGATAGCGTCACACTATCTTTTCTAGTTTCTAATATAGATTTGGCCACAGTGTTAGGAAGACCAGGATTCAAGTACTACTTTTGTCAAATATTGGCCATGTGATTTTGGACAAGTGACAACTTCTTGGTGCCTTCAAACAACTCTTCAAGGTTATAAATTTCAAAGAAAGCATTGATTTGCCTTGGGAGAGAAGTTTCCTTCCTGGGATGTTCTTATACCAACAAAATCACAGGTAGGAAAGGAAAGAAAAGCAATGCAAAGCAAAGGGAAAATATAAACCTATTCAATAATATTATATTAACCATTCAGAGAAGAAAATTATATATGTAATACCCAACAGAAATTTCACCTTGGTGACTTTTTTGAGTTTTTTTCCAAAATTTTTGATCATTTACAAAGTTCCTAATTTTATTCACCTATTATTCACACAGAACTGTATTATTAAATCCATTTTGGTAGCAATAATGCTACACATTTAAAAAAAAATATTTGTTGATATTATGGCCTCAGAATCCATTCCCCTACTGTCCAACCTTCTGATGATGAAGATATATAGTCTATCACTAGGACCAAATCCATAGAAGCTAACAGGGCTTAAGTTCTAGTAACATAACTTTTGATAAGCTGGCTAACCACAAAACTGTAGTGAGTCAAGACTCTTTCACACGATGGCCTTGAAAGCAGAGAGGCCAAAAGCAGGTTGTTTTTATAGAGGCCAATTCAAAACTGAACTAGATGAAATGTTGCTGGGCTACCCTCCAAGTTGAGTCTACTTTTGCCTCCTGGGGTACTGTTTCAGAATACATTTTCTAGGGTGGAGGCGGTAGGGAGGGAGAAGAAGAGGAGGAGATACATGGAAATTGGACAAGTATGAAAGCCTGTATTTTAGACTTTTGCATTGATGAATCTGTGACTAGAATTTTTTTTAAGGAGTTTTAACTTCAGAAGAAATTAACATGTCATTACAACTTAATATTCTTGATGGATTTTTGCTGTGGTGATTTAGATAGCCTTAACTGAAGCAACAGCTTCTAGTGTCAGCACTGTTGGTAACACTCAGAAGAGCTCTTGCCACCAGAGTCAGCAGAACCTAAGAAATGTGCATGCTACGTGATCTGAAAATCAGGTCAGGAAAAGCAACTCTTGTTCAGCTTGTGAAGTGGCCTTCCTAGGATGAAAGAGTTAGAACTGGAATGAATCTTATCTGGCCTGCATGCAGGTAAAGAAACTGAGGCCCCAAGCAATAACCTTGCTCACTGAGCCAAGGATATAGAGTGCAGATTCAACAAGAAAAGCCTCTTTAAGCTAGCCATTCTCTCTCTTTTGAAGAGATTGGGGAATATGGATGTGGAACATTGAATATACTCAGTTGAAAGTGTTGGTTAAATTTACTGAACTGCTTTTATTTTTCCTCTTTTTTATTCTTTGTTATAAGGGAATGGCTCTCTAGATAGAGGATAGGGAAGATTATATTTGAAAATGATGATGATGTAAATGTAAGATACATCACAACTGATAATAAAATAGAAAAAAAGCAAAAGCATATTTTTTCAGTTCTGAAAAGGGGAAGGTCAAGTAGTGTCATAGCAGTTCATATCACTTGGCATTATTTGGTATTCCCAGGCCAGGATAACCTCCCATTTGCATTATATGCAAAAGTTCATTAGCAGGATACTTCAGGAAACTGGTGTATATGAAAAAAAGTTTTTATAAATATCTTTGAGTGAAAGACAAATCAACTCCGGTTATGGTGTTATATTAGTCACTGGTACAGATCTCTTCCAAAATATTTTCTCTTTAGGCCCTTTGCCAAAGCTTCTGAGTACACAGTGCATTCTCAAGGATGACAATGATTATATAATTATCAGTGTTAGAAGCTATACTGTGACCATGCAATGTTGGGGTTTGTATGGTTGGGGTTTTGTGTGGTTGAAAGGTGGAGAAAGGTACAGGTATAGATCTTCTTAACACCAGAGGGAATATTTTTGCCAAATTTACTAACGTCAAAGCAGTTAAAAACATGAATCATTGGTTGCAGTTGCATTTGGAGCTGCCAGGATGAGGACACATATTGCTGTTGTATGACAATTGGTAGCTAATAATGACACTAGCATTGGTACAGAGAGAAACTTGTGTTAGGAGAGTCAGTGGACAAAATATTTATGGGTAATGATCAGCAGAATTAACAAATTCTTCTGGTTCAAGTGACCCTCATGCGAACATTGTTTTAGTTGGCATGAGAAGGTCATGTAAGTAGTGACAAGAGTGCTTTGTGGGGAGAGAAGAAAAACTGAGAAGCTTAGGGTGGTTTCACCATATCTCATCTTAGAGTCTTTTCCCTTTGATTATTGTGGTCTATGTGGAATATCTTGTGTTAATGTCATTTGGTTTATGTTTTATATTAATACTCAGTCCACACATAGAAGAAATGGAGGCTCAAGAAGCAAGCAAAAAACACAATCTAATACCATATTTACCTAGATACACCATCATTGACCTATATCAACTGATCATCCCGTCAGTTCTTATTCCAAGACAATGATGCTGCTATAGCTGCTGAAATTAGGAAGACCTATCATTTAAAGCAGCAAACATTAAAAAGGCTCCATCTCTTCCACTGTTGGATGATTGAGAGTGGGATTAAGAGTGATGCAAAGTCTGAGGAAGTAATCAGAACTATAGTTTTAATAGATTTATAATTTTAAAAAGGAAAATGAAAATAAATAAAAATAAAATGCAGGGGTTGAAGTAGATGACCTCTCAAGTTCATCCCATCTTTAAATCTATAATCTGAAGATCGTATTAATAATTAGTCATCCTTATCATTACTCTAAAGGAAGGGCAGAAAAGATGTTTTTAAGGTACTGAGAGTCCAAGATGAAAAATACTGAGACATACCAACAGAGCACTTTCCTACATGTTCACAAACCCAACAGAAAGAAATGGACCAGAAGAAGTCCAGCTCCCTAAGAAGCATAGTCTATTGTAAGAACTAGGTGCTTTGCTCTGGGACATATGGAAAGTCAGAATGGTCAGTTCTACTATGAGAGAAGACTAGGGGAACACAGGCCTTGGAATGGAGAAACAATTTGGTTAGAGTTAGATGAATGAGTGTGGAAGAAGAGAAAGAATAGGACATAATGTTTGGAAGTACTCCATATTACCTTGTGGCTTCTTCCCTAATGTAGCCATTAGCATATATAAAATGTCTACATATATATCCATAATATATTTGTGTGTGAGTTTCTATAAAATCAAGACATTGTAAATTAAATACATCTCTGGGGATTATGGAAAGATTATATAAGGGCTGTTAGGTTTATGCATGACAATAAGATGAATTTCTTAAATTTTAACTCAGAGGATAATTATGAGTCACTGACCACCAAGAGGCTCAGATTTGAGGCATTGGAAGATATAAGAATCCAAAAGGAGAAAAAGCAATAGCAACAGATAGAAAAAAGAAAGAGGAGAGCAAGCTGAACACAGGACTCGAGAGAAGCCAGGAAAAGAAGACATAGAAGGCTTCATCTGAGACAGATAATTCTTCAGTTTCTTCACTGAAATTGCTTAGAAAGCATTACTTTAGAGGCAGCTAGGTGGCGCAGTGGATAGAGCACCGGCCCTGGATTCAGGAGGACCTGTGTTCAAATCCGGCCTCAGGCACATAACACTTACTAGCTGTGTGACTCTGGGCAAGTCACTTAACCCCACTGCCTAACCAAAAAAACCCGAAAAAACAAAAAAAAAAACCATTGCTTTGGCTGGAGAAAGGCTGAAGAAGCTGTTTGAAGCTAGGGAGAGCTAAACATTGCTGCAGTGGACAGAGATGTCTGAGCTTGTGCTTTCTAGTGACATCTCAAGTCTGAGACAGGGGAAAAGTCTCAGAGGGAAAAATGAAAGACAGGATTCCTATCTGGTTGTTGTTGCTACTGCTGTGATTGTTTTCCTGCCAGCTGTGCTTTGCTGTAAGAGGCTTGATCTTGCTTGGACAAAGCCAAAACTCCTGTTATTTGTTGATCTGAGGAGCTTGACAGTTTGATAACTTAAGGAAATGCTTGTTATTTAAGAAAAAATTATAATTTATTTTTAAATATCTTATTAAGAGTGGCTATGAATGAAAAAGAGCTCAATACTGCTTCATCAACTCAAGAATTGAAGATGAGAATAATGAGGACCAGAGAGGGAACAGAGCTAGCAGATTAATGTTTCTGTGCGTTATTCCTGAGGCAACAAGGACATCAAGACTTTTAGTCCAGTTATGAGTTGCTGTAGTAAAAAGGACTTCCCTACTCAAGGACTTCCCTGTACCTACTTTTCCTCTTAGACAATAGTGGGAAAGGGTGGCGTAGGTTTATTATTAGATTGTGATCTTTTGTATTATTCTTGCTTTTACCTTCTGCTCATTTCTTACTTAGCCTTAACCACTGAATGGGTGTTGTCTCAGTCAAACTGAGACCAGTTAAAGACCTTAGCTTAAAAAAGGCCAAGGTCTCCTACTACATCCAGGGCCATTTTCAGTCTTTCTGATCTATATCCTGCCTCTGGACCCAGATGGCTCCGGAGGAGAAAGTGAGGCTGGTGACTTTGCATAGCCATCCCTCACTCAAATCTAATTCACTTTCATGTCATGGAATCATCTCCCTAATGTTATGGTCCTCTTTAAGAATGAAGGACAAACAAAACTGCTGTGAGTAGAAATAAGAGCTGTCCCACTTGGGGACCCAACTGGAATTGGCCAGTTGAGCAACACAGCTGCTCTTTTTACTCTTCCCTCCTTCCTTCCTTCCTTCCTTCCTTCCTTCCTTCCTTCCTTCCTTCCTTCCTTCCTTCCTTCCTTCCTTCCTTCCTTCCTTCCTTCTTTCTTTCTTTCTTCTTTCTTTCTTCTTTCTCTCCTTCTTCTTCCTTCCTCCCTCCTCCCTCCCTCCCTCCTCCCTCCCTCCCTCCCCCCTCTCTCTCTCTCTCTCTCTCTTCTCTCTCTCTCCTCTCTCTCTCTCTCTCTCTTTCTTTCTCTCTCCTCCTTCTCTCTCTTTTTTTCCCTTCTCTCTGTCCACATAAAGTATCATACTCTTACTTGTGGGTGCTGTGCCCAAAAGAAAGGAAATTTTAATCTTTGAAACTTTTTTTTCTTAAAGATAATGCCTTAAACCCAAATCACTCTGGCTCTCATTGATTGGTAGGTCCCAAGTCAAGCCTCATATGATCATTGTTTGGGCACTGATTGGCTCAGTGTGAATGTAAATTGCAATTGTTTCTGTTTTGCCCAGAAATTGTAAGGGTCTTCCCCTCCCAGACTGATACATTTTTTTTACTAGGTAAAAAGGCTGTGCCCTGCCTTATTTCTTACATAATCTTCACCACTGAATGGGTGTTGCCTCAGTCAAACTGAGACCTGCTAAAGATCTTAGCTTAAAAAGGTCAAGGTCTCCCTCTGAATCTAGGGACATTTTCAGTCATCCTGATCCATATCTTGTCACTGGACCTGTCTGGCTCTGGAGGAGAAAATGAGGCTGGTGACTACACAGCCTTCTCTCACTTAAATCCAATTCATTGCATGTCATGGTGTCACTTCCCTGATGTCCTCTTGGTCATGGTCTTCTTCAAGAA
Organism: Phascolarctos cinereus; assembly: GCF_003287225.1. Taxonomy (NCBI): domain Eukaryota; kingdom Metazoa; phylum Chordata; class Mammalia; order Diprotodontia; family Phascolarctidae; genus Phascolarctos; species Phascolarctos cinereus. The sequence goes on from NW_027555736.1 coordinate 197,109,321, forward strand.
TGAAGGACAAACACATTTTGCTACTTGATTGTCTTCTATTGAGTAAAAGTTATGAATATTCCTGATTTTGTTTTGTTGCTAAGTAAATGCCTCATCTCTAACAACTGGTAGCATTATGTTGTCTAATTTTCTGTAAGAGGGATATGCAGTGGTGGGGACTCAGGAACTATACTGCCAAGTAATAGCATGTATCCTCTACACATCAGGGTTGCCACTAGTACCCTCACAGACAGTAATCAGTTGTAGCCACGCAGCATATCTCCCTTTGGGAATCCTTGACCTACTGGTTTGAGCGCAAGTTAAGTGAGTGAGCCAGCAAGAGTAGATATCTCTATTATGCCAAGATTCATTGCTTTGTACATACTGAGTTGTTACAATGGGTTTGTAATTGGTCTCTCTGCTTTAATTCTCTCCCTTCTCTTATTTATCCACCACACAGCTGTCAAAATACTTTTCATGTACCACAGGTGTTACTATGGCACCCTTCTGCTCATAAATTTTCAGTGGCTTCCCATTTCCTTTAGGGTAAAATACAACATTCTCAGATTCTTTTTTTTTTTGTTTTTGGTTTTTACAATATGTCTCTAGCCATCTTTTCTAGGCCTGTTTCATTTTTATTTATTCTACATTTCAGTAGAGTTGTCTCTGTGGGGTTCCCTATGCACAACATTCCATTGCCTTCCTCTGTGTATATGCACTGAATGATTTTCTGATTCATTGAATGATTTCCTTACTCACTTCCACCTCTTGAAATCCCTAGCTTCCTTTAGGGCTCAGCTCATGTCTCATCTCCTCCAAGTGGCTTTTATCAACTCTCTCAGTTGTTAGTAATTCATTGAAATTACTTATATTTGTATATGGTCTATGTTATTTGCTTGTGAATTTATTATATTGCCCTAATATAATGGAAGCTCCTGAGAGGCAAGAGCTGCCACATTTTTTCTTTGGTATCCCTAACCCATACCACAAGTTTTGGCACATAACGAACACTAATAAATGATGATTGATTTATTGACTTATCAACAACTAATTATTAATGAAGCTACTGCAGATACTAAAACAATAATTTCTTGTTAAAAATGTTCCAAATTAAGTATCTTCATGTTAGAAATTGTGTTGACCCTGGAATTTTCCAGGGCTTTATGAACACCATATTATCTATAGGGTTCCAGATATGATATCATAAATCATACCTGTCCTGATCATTTGATCAATAAATATCAATACAAGATGAACAAAATATTTCAGGAAGTGCTACATAACCAGATCATAACCTACTCATGACTTAGTTGGTAAGTCAGGATAAGTTCTGTGAATCTCTGCATATTTAAGGAACTCAACCATGGTCCTAACAAGTAGTAAGTGTCAGAGATAGGATCTGAACTCAGCCCTTCCTAACACCAAGTTGCTTCTATGTTATAACTTTAGTAGAAGTAAATTAGGTATCAGAGGATAGAAGATTTAAAGATGGAAGGAGCCTTAGAGGTCATGGAGTCCAACCCTGTCATTTTATAGATGACAAAGCTGAGCACAGAGGTTAAATGACTTGCTTAGAGTAGTAATGTACAGAATTTGAACCAACTATTCCATTTCATCATTAATTTATTCCACAAAAAAATTACCATAGCTGAGTCACTTCGTTGCTCCTGCTATGAAAGTTAATAATCATTAATAATAGAGCTCAACCTGTAAAATTGATACTGATTATAAATGTCTTATTCCATAGTTCCACAGCTATATGCGTTCCTAAGGCTGAGCTTAAACCTTTATTCTCTCTCTCTCTCTCTCTCTCTCTCTCTCTCTCTCTCTCTCTGTCTCTCTGTATGCATACACATACGTTCTTTTGCTCAGTACTTATAACTATATGTTCAATTACAAGCCTAAAGAATTGTATTCAATAATCATGCCTTGAAGTATTTGCACCATATCTCAACTTATGCTTTTTCACCATTACTTAAACTGTTAATGGCCTTTCTGACTTATATCTTTAAGCTAATAAAATCCTGTGATTAACTGTGGGAACATAACCATGTGGAGGAGATGGCACAAAAAGTCATTGCCTAAAGAATTTAGATTATTCCTAAGACATGGATCAACTGTCAATAAAGAATCTCTCATACAAAACTCCTGCCATGTTTCTAGAAGGTTTTCATAATATTCTGATGACCATGAGAAGCAGCATGGCATAGTAGATAGAGGGCCGACCTTGGAGTCATGAACATCTGGGTTCATTTCCTGCGTCTGACTGATACTAATGATGAGACTATAAACAAGTCAGTTGACCTCTCAGTATCTCCAGATGACTCTCCATGATCCTAAGCTACAGATTGATTACTGATCTGAATCAGTGAAACAAGTTCACTGCTTGGCTTGCTCTTCCTTCCTTTCCTTCCTAGGAGAGGTGTGCTTGTTTCCGTAATCTCTATTTCTTTGAGGGCTTGTTTGTTTCTTTTTCCTTTTCTTTATAAAAGTGATTTTCTAAGACTAGTGTGCTTAACCACTGCATTACTGATCCAGGTGCTTTGCTACTTAAATACAGCAAAGAAAAGTTGAAAGAGGGGAACCCCTGGGGGAGAGAGAAGACATTTCACATACCGCAGCATAATTTTTATCAAAGATATTTTTTTCTGGCTAGGGAATTGAGCTGAATGAATTGTTTATTCTAAGTTCCCAGAGTATCAGAAAACTCAGACCCAGACCTTCCTAAACAAAGAGTAATAATTTTAATTGAGGGAGTTGTAAGGGAGGGTGGACTGTGAAGAGCTGGGACTGGTATGAGAGGTGGTTCATTCATCACTTTCCTCTTGGTTTGTTTTCCTGCAGTGGTTGGTTGGAAAGCAAAAACAAATCTTTTAGAAGGGAGGAATTGCAGGAGTGACTATGACTAAAGAGAGGCACAAGGAAAGGGTAGTAGTGAACCAATCTCATGAAGCTGGGGCTTAATAAAAGGGAATGATTAGCCTTCCTCACCAGCATAACAATGCATTATACCCTACAACCTAGCTAAAATAAAATGTTAGAAGGTAGACACTATTTTGGGTAGCCTTAACTTGATTATGTAGTTTAAAATATTGTGAGGAAAGTGGTACATGCCAGACTTCTTGGTTTAATCCAGCCCAGGGATATAATTACTTTTGCGCAAAAAGTCTCTAGGAATCCTTGGTCTAGATTCTATTGTTATATTCAAAAGATCAAAGAGTCTAAAAGTTGGAAGTTTCTTTAGGGATCACTTGATGATCCCTCCACTGGACCAAAATTTCTTTCTAAAATACTACTTTTCAAAATAAAATACTCCCTGTTAGTAAATTGGGCAAGTTTTTTGACCTCTCAGGGCCTACATTTACCCATCTGCATAATGAGGAGGTTACTTCTTAAACTGTGGGTCCCAACTGCATATGCAGTCATGAAAAATTTGTCAATAGTAAAAGGTTTCTGAATGTGCAATGACCAAAAATTAATTCAAAATCAAATGGTAATGAATCTGACTTGCTTCTGTCAGTGCTTGCCCATGTTGCATTGAATAACTTCACTGCAGCCTTGGTTCTGAACACAAAGCATGGGCACTTTGTGCTGAGCACGCCCTCAGGCTACGCAACACCAATGAAAGGTGCGGAAACAGAAGGGATTGCTAGTAGAAAAAGTTTAAGAAGCCCTGGAAAAGTTTCTCCCTACTCTATCTCTGATACTATGATGTTGCACTTATCTGTGTAAACATAGGTGGAATGAAAGTTCCTTGAGAGCAAGGATTTACTGACCAGTGCCTAGAAAATGCTTTACACAAAATAGGTAATTAACAAATACTTCTTGAATATTGAACATTCCCAACAATTTATTAACTTGAAGAACTCAAGTGACAGGAAACTTACTGTATCTCAAGGCATGTTTTCCCACTATTGGATAATTCTAATTGTTAGGCCATGTTTTCTTCACATCAAGCTAAAAAACCTGCATGTCATCAACTTCCTAATTATTACCCACAGCTTCTAGTTCTGCCACTTGGGACCAAGTATAACTATTTAAGTCCCTCTTGACTTTGAAAACCTTCAAATACAGGAAAGCAGCTGTCATCCCTACCTCTTACCCTTTCTCTTACTGCACTCTTCTTTCCTCCTGGATAAAATCTGCATATAGTTCCTTCAACTTATGGCATGGTTTTCATTTCTTTCATCATCCTGGTGACCATGCTCTAGACACCATTCAGATTTTGAGTGTCATTACTAAAATATAGTACTCAAGATGGAACACAATATTTCAGATGTTCAATGACCAGAGTGGAGTGCAGGAAGATACAAATATCCCACTCGTTCTGGACACTATGACTCTTAATGTAGGCTAAGATTGCAGTTGTTTTCCTGCTTACCACATTGCATTGTTGATTGAAATGTTCATGCAAGCCAATAAATTCTATGACAAAATGTTGTCTAATATTTCTCTCCTGTCTTGTACTGGTACCATTGCTGTTGTTTCTCTAGAAGGGATTTTTATTAGGATTACTGTATTAAATACTTCCATGTTGATGGCCTATTTATTCCTGACCTTTTATGGATATTGAAACAACAGACAGGATTTTTTTATTTACAGAAGGGGAGACTAAAACAGAAAAATTAAATTATGAGATGTTAGCAGAATAGAGAATAAAACATAACTATAAAATATGTGTATGTGTATGTATATCTCTTTATGTATGTATATGTGTGCATATATATGCCTACATATACCCCATGCAATATATATGTAAAGATGTACATATATACCATACAATGTATGGTATATATATATACATATATGTATGTATACATACACAGTTTTACTGTCTACAAAAATGGCAATATATGTTTTAACTACTTTTCATTAACAAAACTTAAATTAGGCCAGAGATGTGGTTTACTCACCCAAATTGTAATTAAATACCTCTTTCATTCTAATGCCTTTCTTTTTCTGTCTTTAGACAGCTATTTAGCCTCTATGTAAACTGGGATGTCTAAGTACTACTACGTGGCATATAAAACATAGTGCCATGAACGTTATTTGTATACAGGTACATATAATGCGCATGTACATAATAAGCTGAAGAAAGTATTATTCAGCCATCATTCTACTGAAATACAAACTAAATTTCTAAACTATATATTTATTCATGTATTATAATTCTTGTCTACTGTATTTGAGCCCATAGGGAAAAAACAGACATTTTGAAAAATCTTATCTATCTTAGATTATAACATCATTGGCAGAAGAGTCTAGCAATAAGGAGTCACTTGTCACACCAGTTGCTATAGTGTCACTAAGAGGTTTTGCATTGCCACTTGGCAATCTTATATTACCATGTGATATTTGTCAGATAGGGCATTTGGTGGGAGGGATCCAGCAGGAGGGCATTGACAGAAATAGGTATGTCAAAACAGAGTTCAGCAAGGCAGGTAAAATTATTCCAGTGATTAGAGCAGCAGACTAAGGAGGTAAGAGCTCTCCACCATAGCTGCACCTTGTGACCCCAGGCAGATCATTCACCTCTTAGTCAAGTCAAGCCAACAAGCATTTATTAAGCACATTAGTGTCTCCAAATGTGAGTTATGCACAAACTTTTCCTTCCAATTTTCACTTAAACTAAGATGTCAACTTTTTTCTGACAAAAAATAAACAAATAAAAACTCAACTATGTGTTGACAAATAAGCATACCTTTTAGCTCAGCATCACTTGTACAATTAAGAAAGGTTTTATTTTAAAATTGGGGTTTAATGAGTTTTTGATTTCTCATTTTAAAATTATTTTAAGTTGAATTTCAATCTAGTTCTTGTGAATGTAAAAATTATACATAAACTGACTGACTTTTTAAAATAATATCTCATTTTGATATCTCATAAATGTGTGTGTGGGTATAGGTAAGCAAGAAAGAGATGAATAAAAGAGTTGTAAATAGACAAAATCACATAGAGAGAGAAATTGGCAGAGGTGGAAGAACCTCAAACTTTGATTAAAATATAAGAATGAGAAGGACCAACAATGTTAAGGATAACAGTTAATAACTCATATTAATAAACATTAAGCAGTAATATGAAGCAGAGGGAGAGCTGGCTTGGAAACCAGGAAGGCTGAGGTTTAAGTCCTTTCTCTGACACATACTGGCTGTATGACCTTGGGAAAGTCACTTAGCCTCTCAGCGATCTAGGCAACTCTTTGATACTATAAGTTTCAGAGAAAGTGCCAATTTGCATTTGGTAGATGATTTCCTTAGCTGGGTATGCCTTCTACAAATGAAATAATAGATGTAGTCCCCAACTTCATTAATAAATGTAACTGGTTCTCAAAACTTTCTCATTTCTCTCCCTCCTCAAATGAATGATGTTATCAGGTATGTGGTCCTGAAGACCAGAAGAAGTATAAAATCTGTATCCTCTCTATCACCACCACTACTACCTAGGAGTTGTTGACAGAGACCCTCTTGAAAATGGGAGAATAATAGGAATCTTGATCCTTCTCCAGCTGAATGGAAGATAGTAGAAAGGAAAATTATATCAAGATTTATAATCTCAGCATATGAAACTGGATTTGGTGCATGACTGGTACCCTGCTTCCTAGAGTTGCTAGACAGAGGCAACAGGCTCCAGAATGTAACCTTTCCATCAGCCATTTTAATAAGGCAAAGAACTTAAGCATACTTTATGGGACTTCTCAGTTCTCTCATAGCCCCCACTCTCAAAATAAGGGAAAATCTCTCGTGTGCTGACAACAACTCTTCTTGCAAGTATATTCTTGACCAAATTAATGAAAGTTTTGTTGAAAAACTGAGGAAAGCATACTATAATCCCTACAAAGCAAATGGCTCCTTTTATAAATAAGCCTCTCTAAGAATTCTCAAAAATTTCTTAGTTGTTTAAAGTCATCAATATGCAGGTTCCTTTGCCTTCTGTAGTCGCCTGCGACTCCATTCAGGTACAGCCCAGAAAACTGATTGCTAAACATTTAACAGCACAATCGTCTCTATATATGCATACATGCATACACATACACATACACAGAGAGACAGACAAATATATATTACACATATACACACATGTGTTTATACAATCCTATATATTTATATACATAAAACAATCAGACCAAAAAAGGGAAGAGGGAGTAGGACTGATATCAGCTAAGCACTTGGCTTCTAAGAAAGGGATAGTAAATGGCTTCTCCATCCACTGAATATCTGAAAGGCAGACACTGGGACATTGGATATTTTGCAATATACTGCAAAATCTTCTGTAGTGAAGTGCTACTGTAACCAAATCTCCTTTTTATTTTTTTAATTAATAAATGTGAAACACTTGCTGGCTCTTTCACTTCTGTGGCTATTCTGAGAACTCTCTAATCTGCTGGAGATATCAACATCACTGACTAATAGTCCTGCTAGTTATGATTCACCCAATCTCTCCCTCCCTTTGAGGATGTTTGAACAATAAATAGGGCCACTTTAGAAAGGTGAAAAATATGTAGTAGTTCACAACAGAAGAGACAATCAATGCTATCATCTGATCAAGAGCAGGAGGATCAATTGAAATAACCCTTCATAGGTTCCTGAGGCTTTCTGAATAAGTCTCCCAGTCCATTTTATGACCTTAAAGGGACTAAGTGTGACCAGTAAAATATCACAGAGAAAGCCAAGGAATCTGATCCTTAAAGAATTTTCAGCACCTAGCACAGTGCCTTGTACCTAGAAGGCAATAGAGACTTGGGGATATCTATGATTTGTAGGAATGATTGGAATGAAGATGCAATAAGAGATTGAGAAGGAATGGTCAGACAGGTAAGAGAACCAGGAGAGAGCAGTGGTGCAAAAAATAAAATGTAAAAACTAGAAAGGAGAATATCAAGGAGAAGAGGATGATCTACCATGTCATAGGTCATGAAGTATGACAATTGAGAAGAAGCCATTTGATTTAGCAACAAAGAGATCACTGGTAACTTTAGGGAGAGCAGTGTCAGTTGAATGATGAGCTTAGAAGGTAGACTGCTAACAGTCATGAAGCCAGTGAAAGGCAGGGCAGTGGAGATATTGATTGTAGAAAGCCTTCTCAAGGAGTTTAGATACAAAAGAGGGGAGAGATATGAGGTGATTGCTAGGATGGTTGGATGGATAAAGTGAGGGAGTTTTTGAGGATGGAAAAGTCAAAGGTATGTTTGTAGGCAGTAGGTAAATAAATATAGTAACACATAGGGAGATGTTGAAGATTGACGTGAGAGATTGGTGATGATAAATGGGACATTCTGCTAGAGAAGATGACATGGATTTGTTCATGCATGCTGAGGCATTAGGCTTAGCAAAAGGGTCATCTCTTCATTTCAGTCAAGGATGAAGGAGGAAATAGTAGTAGAATGCATCTGAATGATGTGAGGTGAAGAGAAGAGGGATGTCTCTAAATGGCCTCAATTTTTTCCAGTAAAATAAGAAAGAAGGCTCTTTTCTGAGAGAGTAAGAGGGGGAAATCATGGTAGTTTTAAGAAGGTATAAAAATATTAATCAGTGTTCTATGTGGCTAATCAGCATATGTTAAGTGATTACTATGTACCAGGAACTGTGCTTAGCACTGGAGATACAAAGGAAGGGAAAAACATGATTTTGACCTCAAAGGATCTTATATTAGTAACCATAACTGTAAATGTGAATGGAATTAACTCTCCCATAAAACAGAAACAGATAGCAGAGTGGATTAAAAAACAGAATCCTACAATATGTTACTTACAAGAAATGCATTTGAAACAGAGAGATACACATAGAGTAAAAATAGTAGGCTGGAACAGAATATGTTATGCTTCAGCTGAAGTGAAAAAAAAAAGTAGGGATAGTAATCCTGATCTCAGACAAAGCAAAAGCAAAAATAGACCTAATTAAAAGAGATAAGGAAGAAACTATATCTTGCTAAAAGGTACCACAGACAATGTAATGAAATCAATACTCAACATATGTGCACCAAGTGGTATAGGATCCAAATTCTTTTTTTAATGCTATTTAATTTTATTTTTTAAATTAACTAATTTATTTTAGTTTTCAACATTCTCTTCCATGAGTTTTTGAGTTTTAAATTTTCTCCCCTCCTTCTCGCCTCCCTCCGCAAGATGGCATGCAATCTGATATAGGCTCTAAATATACATTCCTATGAAACATATTTTCATATTAGTCACTGTAAAGAAGAATTATAAACAATAGGAGGAACCACAAGAAAGAGGAAACAAAACAAAACAGAAGAAAAAAATAAATAGTATACTTAGATCTGCATTTAAACTCCATGGTTCTTTTTCTGGACGTGAATAGAATTTTCAATGAGACTTTTGGAGATGTCTTAGATCCTGGCATTGCTGAGAAGAGCTAAGTTTATCAAAGTTAGTCATCCCGCAATGTGACTATTACTGTATACAATGTTCTCCTGGTTCTGCTCACTTCACTCAGCATCAGTCCATAAAAGTTTTTCCAGATTTGTTTGGGGTTTTTTTTGAAGTTTTCTTGCTCATCATTTCTTATAGCACAATAGCATTCCATTACATTCGTATGCCATGACTTGTTCAGCCATTCCCCAATTGATGGGCATCCTCTCAATTTACAATTCTTTGCCACCACAAAAAGAGCTGCTATGAATATTTTTGTACATGTGGGTCCTTTTCCCATTTGTATAATCTCTTTAGGATGCAGCCCTAAAAGTGTTATTGCTGGGTTAAAGGATATCCATATTTTTATAGCCCGTTGGGATAGTTCCATATTGCTCTCCAAAATAGTAGGATCAGTTCACATTCCACCAACAATGCATTGGTGTTCCAATTTTCCCACATCTTCTCCAACATTTATCATTTTCCTGTTTTGTAATGTTGGCCAACCTCATATGTGTGATTTGGTACCTCAGAGTTATTTTGATCTGCATTTCTCTAATCAATAGTGATTTAAAGTATTTTTCCATATGGCTATAGATAGATTTAATTTCTCCACCTGAAAGCTGCCTGTTCATATTCTTTGACCATTTTGCAATTGGGGAATGATCTGTATTCTTATAAATTTGACTTAGTTCTTTATATATTTTAGAAATGAAGCCCTTATCAAAGACACTGATTGTAAAACTTCTTTCCCAGTTTTCTTGCTTCCCTCCTAATCTTGGTTGCATTGGCTTTGTTTGTGCAAAAATGTTTCAATTTAATGTAATCAAAATTATCCATTTTGCATTTCATAATGTTCTCTATCTCTCATTTGACCATAAATTCTTCTGTTCTCCATAAATCTGATAGTTGGACTATTCCTTGCTCTCCCAGTTTGCTTATAGTATCAGCTTTTATATCTAAATCGTGAACCCATTTAGACTTAATTTTGGTATATGGTATAAGATTTTGGTCCATAGCATCCAAATTCTTAAAGAAGAAGTTAAGTGGGTTACAAATTCATGAATAGACAAAAGATAGAGAGCATCATGAAATGTAAAATAGATAATTTTGATTATATTAAAATAAAAAGGGCTTGCACAAACTAACCAATGCAATGAGGATTAGAAAGAAAGCAGAAAGCTGGGAAACAATCTTTACAGGCAAACGGAAAGCTGGGAAATAATCTCTGATAATGGCCTCATTTCTCTCTCTCTCTCTCTTTCTCTCTCTCTCTCTCCCATGTATGTATATATATATAATATATATATATATATATATATATATATGTATATATATATATATATATATATATGTATATATATATATATATATATATATATATATATATATATATATATATATATATATATACAGTACTTCTTCAACTGTAGGTCATGACTTCATATGGGGTCATGTAACTGAATGTGGGGGTCATGAGAAATTTGACAACAGTAAAAGGTTTCTGAATTCACAACAACCAAAATATCAGTATCAAATATTCCACCAAGATTTAATTCTTTATGTAAAAATAAAAAAACACATGAATCTCATTAGTATACAAATTTATTTTCATCTTTAATAAATGATAAAATTTTATATATAAAAGAATTGTTTTAAAATAAATTTCTTTATGATTTATTACCAGTAAGTATTTGATCTGCATACCTATTTTGTATACCCATATACCTGGGGTTGGTTAAAAATTTCTTGGGAGGAAAGGGATTGCAAGAGGAAAAAGTTTAAGAAGCCGTGATACAGAGAAATCAGTCAAATTTATAAGAACACAAGCCATTCCCCAATTGATAAATGGTCAAAGGATCTGAATAGGCAGTTTTCAGATGAAGAAATCAAAGCTATCTATATTTATATTAAGAAGTGTTCTAAATCACTTTTGATTAGAGAAACGCAAATTAAAACAACTCTGAGGCACCACCTATCAGATTTGGCAAATATGACAGAAAAGGAAAATGATAACCATTGGAGAGGATGTGGGGGATATTAATGCACTATTGGTAGAGTTGTGAACTGATCCAACCATTCTGCAGAGCAATTTGGAACTATGCCCAAAGGGCAACCAAACTGTGCATACCCTTTGATTGAGCAATATCACGATGAGGTCTGTATCCCAAAGAGATCATAAAAAATGGAATAGGACCTAAGTGTACAAAAATACTTATAGCAACTCTTTTTGTGGTGGCAAAACTTTGGAATTGAGAGGATGCCCATTAATTGAGGAATGGCCAAACAACTGTGGCGTGTGAATGTAATGGAATACTATTGCACAATAAGAAATGATGAGCAGGCATTTTTCAGAAAAACCTGGAAAGACTTGTATGAACTGATGCAAAGTGAAGTGAGCAAAATCAGGAGAACATTGTACACAGTAACAGCAATATTATGGGATGATCAAATATAAATGCCTTACCCCTTCTTAGCAATACAATGATCCAAGACAATTACAAAGGACTCATGGGAGTCCTTTGAGGACTCAAATCTTTGCTACTGCAAAGAGAACTGCTATAAAATATTTTAGAACATATAGGTTCTTTTCCTTTTTACCTGATCACCTTAGGGAACAGAAATAATAGTGGTATTTCTAGGTCAAATGGTATAAGTCTTTAAATAACTCTTTGGGCATAATTCCAGATTGCTCTCCAAAATGGTTGGACTAGTTCATAGTTCCACCAAAAGTGTATTAATGTTTCAATTTTTTCCACACTCCCTCTAATACTTATCTTTTTCCCCTCTTATCATTTAGCCTGATAAGTTTGAGATGATAGCTCAAAGTTGCTTTTAATTTGCATTCCTCTAATCAATTATGATTAAAGGCATTTTTTCACATCATTATATACAGTTTTGATTTCTTCATTGAAAAACTACCTGTTCATATCCTTTGACCAATTTGTCAATTGAGGAATGACTCATATCCTTATAAAGTTGACAAAATTCTCTGTATAGTTAAGATATCAGACCTTCATCTGAGAAAGTGTAAAAATTTCTCCCAATTTTCTGCTCTCCTAACTTGGTTACATTGCTTTTATTTGTACAAAAACCCTTTAATTTAATGTTATCAAAATTATCCATGTTATATCTCACAACGCTCTCTGTCTCTTGTTTTTTGTTTCATAAATTCTCCTATCCATAAGTCTAATAGGTGGTATGTCCCATGTTCTAATTTTCATATGATATTTCCCTTTATATCTAGGTCATGTATCCTTTTTGACCTTATCTGACAAATGGTGTAAGATATTGATCTATACCCAATTTCTGCCAGACTGCTTTCTAGTTTTCCCAACTTATTTTTACCAGATAGTTTATTGTTATCTCCAAAACTTTATCTTTACATTTATCAAATATAAGGTCACTATAATTATTTACTACTGTGCATTTTATTTCTATCCTGTTCTACTCATCCATCTTTCTGTTTCTTTTCCTGTACCAGATGACTTTGATAATACTGTCATAATATAGTTTAAAATGTGGTACTATTAAACTTCCTTTCTTTACTTTTTTTATTAATTCCTTTTATATTTTTGACCTTTTGTTCTTCCAAATGAATTTCATTATTATTTTTCTAGCTCAACAAAGTAATTTTTTTTGGTAATTTAATTGGGATCGTATTAAATAAGTAGATTAGTTTAGGTAAAATTGTCATTTTTATTATATTGGCCCTACCCACCCATGAAAATTAATATTTCTCCAATTATTTAAGTCTGACTTTACTTGCATAAAAAGTATTTTATGCTCATATAGTTCTTGGGTTTATCTTGGCAGGCATACTCCCAGATATTTTATATAGTCTTCAATTGTTTTAAATGGTATATCTCTTACTATTTCTTATGGAGTTTTGTTGTTGATGTAAAGAAATGCTGATGATTTATGAGGGTTTATTTTATATTCTGCAACTTTGCTAATAATTTTTTCACTGAATCTCTAAGATTTATCAAATACATCATCATATCATCTCCAAAAAGAAACATTTTTATTATCTCAATGCCCATTCTCATTCCTTTGATTCCTTTTTCTTCTCTTATTGATAGTGCTAACATTTCTAATCCAATATTGAATTGAATAATATTGTTGATAATGGGCATCCTTGTTTTACTCTTTGGGAAATTATTCTTAATAAGTCATTTATTGGGAAGGCTTCTAGCCTATTGTCATTACAAATAATGTTTGTTGTGATTTTAGGAAGATGCTTCTTAAAATTTTAAGGAAAAATCCCTTTATGACTATGCTTTCCACTGTTTTTTTAAGAACAAGAATAAGGGAGTAAATACAGTATTCTGTCAAAAGATTTTCTGCATCTATTGACAATAATCATATGATTTTTGCTACTTTGGTTATTGATATAATTAATTATGTTAATAATTTTCTTTATGTTAAACTATTCCTGTATTCCTGGTATAAATTCTACGTTGTCACTCTGAAAAATCTTTGTGATACTAGCACTTCATTTCAGATTTTTGCATCCATACTCATTAATGAAATTGGTCTACAATATTCTTCCTCTGTTTTTGCTCTTCCTGGTTAAGTATCAGAGCCATATGTGTTTCATACAAGGAATTTGGTAGGACTCCTTCTTTGCCTATTATTTCAAGTAATTTACTTAATATTGGAATTAGTTGATCTTTGCATGTCTGGTAAACTTCACTTGTAAATTCATATGGCCTTGATGTTCTTTTCTTTTCTTAAGAAGTTCATTTATGGCCTGTTCAATCTCTTTTTCTAAAATAATTTTATTTAGATATACTATTTCCTCTTCTGTTCTTCTAGTAAATTCATATTTTTGTGAATATTTTTTGCATTTCATCAAATTGTTGAATTTCTTGGCATATGATTAGGCAAAATAACTTCCAATAATTTCTTTGATTTAATCTACTTATTGACATAGTCACCCTTTTCATTTTTGATACTAGTAATTTGGCCTTCTCTCTTTTTAAAATTATATTAACCAATGGTTTACCTTTTTAATTTTTTTCATAAAATCACTTTGTAGTTTTATTTACTAATTCAATGGTTTTCTTACATTCTTAATGTTTCTTAAATTCTTAATTTTTAGTATTTCTAACTTCGTGTTTAATTGGGGATTTTTAATTTGTTCTTTTTCAAGTTTTTTTTTAGAATTGCATACCGGGGGGCGGAGCCAAGATGTCGGAGTGAAAGCAGTGACTTGCTTGAGCTCTCCCCAAAACCCCTCCAAATACTCATAAAAAATGGTTCTAAACAAATTCTGAAGCAGCAGAACCCACAAAAAGACAGAGTGAAACAAATTTCCAGCCCAAGACAACCTGGATGATTGATCAGAAAGGGGTATCGCACCGTCTGGGAGCGCAGCGCAGCGTGGGCGTGCAGGCCGCAGCAAACCTGGAGCAGGTCTCAGAGGACTGAATTGCCGGCAGCTGTGGAGATTTGCAGACTCCTCAATCCGCGAATGCCAAAGACAACTTAGAAGGTCAGTGGGAAAAGTCTGTTTCTGTCGGTGGTCAGAGAGGAAGGCGGGGTTTCAGCTCCATTCCCCAAGAGCGTGGCCCTGGGGGGGCAGCTGCTTCCCAAGCTTCTGGCCCACAGACTGAGGGGGAATCCAGTGGCTGATCAGAGAGGGACTGCAGGGATCTCTTGCTTTGCCCGTTTGTGGATCTGGGTCACAGTTCTGGGCGGCAGTGCTGGGGTGAGGAGGAGAGCTGGTCTGGTGGAGCTTGGAGTAGCTGTGGAGAGCAACCCCTCCTCACAGTTACAGGACAGAAAGGAATACTTGTGGTCACAGGCCAGGAAAGGAGTAAACACCTCTCCCCTTATCATACCACCTTGGAAGAACTGAAAATTTACAGGTCCCTACAAGTATCTCTGAAAACAGCTACACAAACCCCTGAAGCTTGGGACAGTACACTCTCCACATTGGAAGCAGACTCTTACCTTAACAAAGAGTTTAAAACTCAAGTAATTGGCTGGGATCATGAGCAAGCAGCACAAAAAGAGTCAGACTATATTATCTTACTTTGGTGAAAAAGAAGATCAAAATATACAACCAGAAGAAGACAACAAAGTCAAAGCTCCTACATCCAAAGCCTCCAAGAAAAATATGAATCAGTCCCAGGCCTTGGAAGAGCTCAAAAGGGATTTTGAGAAGCAAGTAAGGGAAGTAGAGGAAAAACTGGGAAGAGAAATGAGAGTGATGCAAGAAAATCATGAAAAACAAGTCAACAGCTTGCTAAAGGAGACCCAAAAAAATACTGAAGAAAATAACACCTTAAAAAACAGCCTAACCCAAATGGCAAAAGAGGTCCAAAAAGCCAATGAGGAGAAAAATGCCCTAAAAAGAAAAATTGGCCAAATGGAAAAGGAAGTCCAAAAGATTACTGAAGAAAATACTTCCTTAAAAATTAGAATAGAGCAATTGGAAGACAGTGACTTTATGAGAAATCAAGACACTAAAACAAATCCAAAAGAATGAAAAATTAGAAAACAATGTGAAATATCTCATTGGAAAAACAACTGACCTGGAAAATAGATCCAGGAGAGAGAATTTAAAAATTATTGGACTATCTGAAAGCCATGATCAAAAAAAGAGCCTAGACATCATCTTTCAAGAAATTATCAAGGAAAACTGCCCTGATATATTAGAACCAGAGGGCAAAATAGAAATTGAAAGAATCCACAGATCTCCTCCTGAAAGAGATCCCCAAAGGAAAACTCCTAGGAATATTGTAGCCAAATTCCAGAGTTCCCAGGTCAAAGAAAATATTACAAGCTGCCAGAAGGAAACAATTCAAGTACTGTGGAAACACAATCAGGATAACACAAGATTTAGCAGCTTCTACATTAAAGGACCGCAGGGCATGGAATATAATATTCCAGAGGGCAAAGGAGATAGGATTACAACCAAGAATCACCTACCCAGCAAAACTGAGTATAATCCTTCAGGGGAAAAAAGTTGTCATTCAGTGAAATAGAGGACTTTCAAGCATTCCTGATGAAAAGACCAGAGCTGAATACAAAATTTGACTTTCAAATACAGGACTCCAGTGGAACATGAAGAGGTAAACAGGAAAGAGAAATCATAAGAGACTTATTAAGATTGAACTGTTTACATTCCTGCATGGAAAGATGATATTTATAACTCATGAGACCTTTGTCAGTATTAGGGTAGTTGAAGGAAAAAAATTGTATGTATGTATATAGATAGATAGATAGATAGAGGGCACAGGGTGAGTTGAAGATTAAGGGGTCATATCTGGAGAATAAAATTAAGGGATGAGAGAGGATGATACTCAGAGAAGAAAGGGAGAGGTAGAATGGGGTAAATTATCTCACACACAAAAAAAACAAAAGAAAAGTCTCTTACAGTGGAGGGGAAACAGGGGAAGGTGAGAGGGAATGAGGGAATCTTATTCTCATAGGATTTGGCTTAAGGAGGGAATAACATACACATTCAATTGGGTATGGAAATCTGTCTTACCCTACAGGAAAATAGGGGGAGAAGGGGACAAGAGAGCAGGGGGTGATAGAGAGGAGGCAGATTGGGAAAGGGGTAATCGAAGTAAATACTTCTGAGGAGGGACAGGGTCAAAAGAAAGAATAGAATAAATGGGAAGGCAGGATAGGATTTAAGGGAAATAGAGTTAGTTTTTCACAACATGTCTACTAAGGAAGTGTTTTGCATAACTGCACATGTACAACCTATATTGAGTTGCTTGCCTTTTCAATGAGGGTGGGTGGGGAGGGAGGAAGGAAGAAAACTTGGAACTCAAAGTTTTAAAAACACATGTTTTAAAACATTGTTTTCACATGCAACTGGGAAATAAGAAATACAGGAAATGGGGGTACAGAAGTCTATCCTGCTCTACAGGAAAATAGAAGGGGAAGGGGATAAGAGAAGGGAGGGGGGAGAGATAGAAGAGCAGGCAGACCAGGGGAAGGGGTATTCAGAATGCATCCCATCTTGGGGTAGGGGGAGGGGTGAGAAATTTGGAACTCAAAAACTTGTGGAAATGAATATTAAAAACTAAAAATAAACTTTAAAAAAAGAGAAAAAAAAAGAATTGCATACCCAGTTCATTGGTCTGTTCTTTCTCTATTTTAATTATGTAAGCATTTAAAGTACTGCTTTTGCTATATCTCATAAGTTTTGATACATTGTTTCATTATTTTTATTCTCTTCAATAAAATTATTTATTATTTTGATGACTTTTTCTTTAACTCCCTCATTCTTTAAGATTAGGTTATTAAGTTTCCAATTAATTTTTTAATCTGTGTTTCCATGGTCCCTTATTAAATATAATTTTCATTCCATTGTGATTTGAAAAGAATGAATTTAACATTTCTGCTTTTCTGCATTTTACTATAAAATATTTATGCCCCAATATATAGTTAATTTTTGTAAAGGCACCATGCACTGCTGAAAAAAGTTATATTCACATCTATTCTTACTCACTTCTCTCCAGGTATCTATCATATCTAACTTATCTAAAATTCTATCCATTGTCTTGAGATCTTTTCAATTTATTTTTGGCTATATTTATATAATTCTGAGAGGAAAAGGTTAAGTCCCCCAACTATTATAGCTTTGCTACCTATTTCAACCGGTAATCCATTTAGCTTTTCCTTTAAATTTTTTGATGCATAGAATTTGGTGCATATAGCTTTAGTATTTATATTACTTCATTATCAATGGTACCTTTTAGCACAGTGTAGTTTCCCTGTTCATCTCTTTTAATTAAATCTATTTTAGTTTTAAATTTGTCTGAAATCATGATTGCTATCTCTGCTTTTCTTTTTTTTACAACAGCTGAAACATAATAAATTCTACTCTAGACCTTTATTTTTACTCTGTGTGTATACCTCTCATTTTAAAATGTCTTTCTTGTCAGCAACATGTTGTCAGATTCTGGTTTTTAATCCATTCTTCTATCTGTTTACATTTTATGGGTGAGTTTATCTCCTTCACATTCAAAGTTATAATTACTAGTTGTGTAGGTCCCTTCATCCTATTTTTCCTTACTATTTATCCTTCTCTCTTTCTCTTATTGCCCTATCAGTCCTCAAATGTCTAATTGATTTCTAGTCACTGCCTCCTTAATACAACCCCCTTCTATGAATCCCTCCCTTTACACTTCTATTTTTTGATCTGCACACACTTTGGAAAGTCCCTCCCTTATTCTCTCTCCTCCCCCTTCTATTTCTCTGTATGTTAGGACTTTTATACCCTTCTAGATGTATATCTATCTATCTATCTATCTATCTATCTATCTATCTATCTATCTATCTATCTATCTATCTATCTACTTACCTACCTACCTATGCTATTCTCTCTTTAACCCAGTTTTGATAGGAATAAGGCTCTAGCACTACCAGCCCACCATCCCCTCCTGCCTCTATTATAACATTTCTTCCATTTCCACCTCATTTATATGAGATAATTGCTCCACTTTACCTCTCCCTATACAATTTTATTTGTTAGGATCATTTCATCATACTCAATTCAACCCAGGCTTTCTTATCTCTGTATTCTCTTTCAAACTATCCAAAAATGACATTCTTAAGAGTTAAAGATAATGTTTTCCCATAAAAGCAGTAAACATTTTTTACTTTATTAAAACCTTAATAATTTGTCTTTAATGTTTACCTTCTTGTGTTTCTCCCGAATCGAATAGCTACAATTTTCCTTTCAGTTCTGGTCTTTTCTTCACAAATACATAAAAATCCTTTCATTCATTAAATATCCTTTTTTTTTCCACATTCAGGCTTGCATTCAGCTGAGTAACTTCTCCTGGTTTGAAAACCCAGATCTTTTGCTCTTCAGATTATAATGTTCTAAGCCCTTTGGTCTTTTAATGTAGAAGCTGCTAAATTTTGTGTTATCCTGATTGTAGTTCTACGTATTTAGCTATTTATTTATTTGTTTGTTTGTTTGCTTGTTTGTCTATTTATTTATTTACTTATTTATTTATTCATTTATTTATTTAGTTAGTTAGTTAGTTATTTTGCTTGTAGTATTTTCCCCTTGACCTGGGAGCTTCAAAACTTAGCTGTGACTATGATGTTCTCATGAGTTTTCATCTTGGGAGCTCTTTCAGGTGTTGACTGGTGGATATTTTCAATTTCATTTTCTATTTTACCTGCTTGTTCTATCACTTTAGGGTAATTTTCCTTAATTATTTCTTGAAGTATATTGTCTAGGCTCTTTTTTTATCATAACTTTCAGATAGTCCAACAATTCTTATATTGTCTCTTCTCAATCTTTTCTCCAGGTTAGCTTTTTTTCTAATGAAATGTTTCACATTCTCTTCTATTTTTCATTCTTTTGATTTTATTATTATTATTATTATTATTATTATTATTATTATTATTTGTATCCTTTGAAGTCATTAGGTTCCCCTTTCCCAATTCTAATTTTCAAAAAATTATTTTCTTTCATAAATTTTTGGATCTTTTTCAGATTGGTTGACTTTTCATAATTTTCTTGATTTTCTTGCATTACTCTCCCCCCCCCCATTTTTCCTTTCTCTCTCTTGTTTTTTAAAGTGCTTCTTGAGCTCTTCCAAAAATTCTTTTTGGGCTTGTGACCATTTTTTTTTCTTTCTTTGAGATGGAAGTAACTATTTTAACTTCACTATGTTCTTCTGAGTTCAAACCCAGATCTTTATCACTGTAGTAGCTATCTGTGGTTGGGTTATTTTTTTGGCTTACTCTTTTTTGTTAAAGTGAGGTTCTAGTCCTGAGGTGTGGGGGGAAATGTCTCAGGCTTCCAGTTTTTGTGTTATTGTTTCAGGGGCCTAACCTCAGATACTCCTCTCCTCCCCCAAGCCATGCCCAGAGCCCCCAGCAACACTGTCACCATAAATGCTTGCATTCCCTTGAAGTCTCTTCTATGGCTGCAAGCTTTATGTCACCGCTCTGCACTCAGACCAAAACCAGAGCCTGATCTTCATCGAGTAAGGATTCCACCCCTTTGCTACAGCCCTCACTGGTGTGTGCTTGTTCCTCCTCAGCCATAAGCACAGGCCAGGATCGTGTCTGGTCAGCTCAGCTGGGCCTGGTGTCCAGAGCCAGTAGATAACCCTGCAATCTCCCCTGATCAGCTATTAGAACAGTTCCTGAAGCTGCCAGCCTGTCACAGCTGCCCCCAAGGCTTCTAGTTTGTTAATTCCAAGGTATCAGCCTGGAAGTATTTGCACTTCAATCAGGCCAAACCACCACCCTGGGAGGTCAGGTCTCTTCTACTGTTCTCCCAAGTCCTATTAGGAGGACAGTTGCTTTACCCTGACTTTTAATTTATTTCTGCCATTCAAAGTTCACTTTGAGTCATTATTTTATTTTTTTTTGTGGGGGAATTTAGGAAAGCCTGATAATTTTCTTCCTTATTCCACCATCTTCCTGGAATCCTCTCAAGAAATGGGGTCTTTATAAGAGTAACTTGCTTTAAAACTTTCCCCTTAGTTTCTTGTTTTTCTTCTAACTTTGGATGCATTGATTTCGTTTGTACAATTTTAAAAATCTTTAATATGATTAAAATTATTCATTTTCTCTTCTGTGATTTTCTCTATTTCTGGCTTGGTCATGAACTTTTTTCTTGTCCATCAACAAATAATTTTCCCCCACATTCCTCTGATTTGCTTGTCATATCACTTTCTATGTTTAAATGATGTGCCCATTTTGAGTTTATCTTGGTTCACAGTGGGAAAGGTACGTCTATGCCTAGTTTCTGCCATACTGCTCTCTAGTTTTCCTAGTCATTTTTGTTGAATAGTGAGGTCTTGCCCCCAAAGCTTGAATCTTTGGGTTTATCAAACACTAGGTTACTGTGATCATTTACTTCTGCATATTGTGTGGTTAATCTATTCCACCTATCAACCACTTTTTTCTTATCTAAACTGTTTTGATGATTACCATTTAGCAGTATATTTTGAGAGCCAGTACTTATACCCTTTAAAAAAAATGATTCAATTGACATTCTTAACTTTTTGTTCCTCCAGATAAATTTTGCTACTTTTCCCCTAGCTTTATAAAATAATTCTTTAGTACTTTGATTGGTGTGGCACTGAATAAATAAATTAGCTTAGGTAATACTGTTGTTTTTTTCATATTTTATCACAATGGCTCAGCCTAACCATGAGCAATTAATGTTTCTCCTATTGTTTAGATCTGTCTTTATTTGTGTGAAAAGCGTTTTGTAAATTGTGTTCATATAGACCCTGTGTTTGTCTTGTCAAGTAGACTCCCAAGTATTTTATACTGTCTGTAGTTATTTTAAATGGTCTTTCTCTTTCTATATCTTCCTGCTCGGTTTTGTTGATAATATATAGAAATGCCAATTATTTGTGTAGGTTTATTTCATATCCCACAACTTTTCTAAAGTTGTTAATTATTACAACTAGGTTTTTAGTTGACTCTCTAGGGCTCTGTAAGTATACCAACATATTATCTACAAAAGGTGATAATTGGGTTTCCTCATCAATTTCTTTTTCTAGTGTTAATAATACAACTGGCACTTCTAGTACAACACTGAATAGTAATGGTAATAATGGGCAGCCAGGTGGCACAGTGGATAGCATGCTGACCTTGGAGTCAGAAAGACTTATTTTCCTGGGTTCAAATATGGCCTGAAATACTTATTAACTCTGGGTCCTTTGGCAAGTTACTTAAACCTGTTTGCCTTAGTTTCCTCATCTGTAAAATGAACTGAAGAAGGAAATGGCAAACCACTCCAGTATCTTTGCCAAGAAAACTCCAAATGGGGTCATAAAGAGTCAAATGTGACTGAAACTAAAATGGTAATATTAGCTGTGGTTTTTTAATAGAAAAGCAGCTTTATTAAAACTATGCATTTCCTTTCTTTGACAGAGATGTTTTACTTTCAATTTCAATGCTTGATCCTGGCCTAATGATTGGTACTGTATGTGACAAATAAAAGAAATAGTATCAAGTTTATGCTTTGGAGAATCTGCTCTTTTGTTAATTGGGAATGTTGATAGTATTCTCATTTAAGCTTTAATTTTCAGAGATTTCTAATAAAAGCAAAAGCATCTTATGAAATGTTGGTTTGGTCATACAAAAAAACACAAATAATACATCTATCAATGCCAAAAGTTAACACCACTAAGTAGCAGTTCAGTGGTAGTCAACTGATAAGTTAATGTACCTTTCCATGGTATAACATTCCTTAAAAATGGACATCGTTTACCTGTAGCTACAACTCCCATGCGTGCTTATGTGCTCATGCTCCTCAATAAACAACTGCAGGAATGGGCATTTTGTTCCTAAGATTGTAAGATTTTGCCTTGAGATCAGTATTGCAAAAAAACCAAAAAAACTGGTAATTTGACATACAATATTGTTTCACCTTTGATCTTCTTAGAAAGGCTTCTAGTTTATCCCCTTATAGATAATGCTTGCTCTTAGTTTTAGATAAGTACTACTTATCATTTTAAGAAAAGCTCAACTTAGTTTCACTCTTTCTGATGTTTTGAATAGGAATAGGTGTTGTATTTTATAAAAAAAACTTTTTCTGCATCTATTGATACAATTATATGATTTTTTGTTGTTTTTGTTATTGATGTGGTCAATAATGTTTGGAGTTTTCCTAATGCTGAGCCAACCCTGCATTTCTGGTATAAATACCAACTAGTTATAGTACATAATCTTTTGCAATACATTGTTGTGATCTCCTTGCTACTATTTTGTTTAAACATTTTTGTATAAAAATTTATTAGGGAAATTGGTCTATAGGTTTTTGCTTGTTTGTTTGTTTTTGATTTCCCTGGTTTAGGCATCAAACCATATTTGTTTTCACAGAGAGAATTTAGTAGGATTCCTTCTTTACATATTTTTTCACACAGCTTATATAAAATTGAAATTAGTTTTTCTTTAAGTGTTTGGTAACAACCAATAATCAGATAATGTAGATAATTTTGTCATATGATTATGGATAGTTTTTATTTCTTCCTTTAAAAACTGTCTATTCATATCCCTTGATCATTTATCATTTGGAGGAATGGCTCTTATTTTTTATAAATTTGACTCTCTTCTCTACATATTTGAGAGATGAGGACTTTATCAGAGAAACTTGCTGTAATTTTTTTTTATATTACTCCATTGTCTACAATACCTTATAGCAAATACAGTTTCCTTGATTATCTTTTAATTAGTTCTATTTTTTCCTTTTGCTTTGTTTGAGATCATGATTGCTACCACTGATTATTTTTTAAATTTTACTTACTCTTTTACTTCAGCTGAATCATAATGGATTCTTCTCCAGACTCTTATATTGACTCTGGTGTGTCTTTATATTTCAAGTGTGTCTCTTGTGAAGAACTTATTGTGGTGTTCTGGTTTCTTATCCATTCTGCTATCTGCTTCTATTTTGTGCATGAGTTCATCCTATTCACATTGATAGTTATGATTACTGTGTATTATTTCCATCCTATTTTCTTTCTTTATCCTTCTCTCTTTTCACCCTGTTCTTCATCAAGACTGTTTTGCTTCTGACCACTGCCTCTCTTAAACCATCCTCCCTTTTATTACCCCCAGTTTCTCTTATCCCCTTCCCCTCCCACTTCCCTGTTGGATAAGATAGATTTCTATGCCCAAGTGAGTGTATACACACACATTCAGCTTATATATATAGTCATTCATTCATTTATTTCATTTATTTATTTATTTAAATTATAAGATGCCATATATATATGTATGTGTGTGTCTATTTCCTTCTTTGAACCAACTATGGTAAGAATAAGGTTCAAGTATTTCCCACCACCACCACCCATTTTCTTTTTCACTGTAAAAGCTCTTCCTTGCATGCTTCTTTTTTGTGACATATTTTTTCCCATTCTTCCTTTCTTCCCCCTTCTCCCATGCATCTCTCTTTCTCATCCCTTCATTTTTTAGGCCATCCCAACATAATCACATCCATGCCCCATGTAGACAAAGAAAGAGAGATGACTTCAGATTCAAGAAGACCTGAGTTTAAGTTCTACTTCTGATACAAAATGTATGTGTGACCCTGGCAAGTCACTATCAAATACTATCAAATTTGCTCCCTTCTTTCATTGGTGTGGTCTTCAAAGAACCTCAATTTTGAAGGACTCAGTTCTGAAATTCCTTTTGTTGGAGTACTTTAGATGTTTCCCTTAGTTATGGTATAGCTTTCATGGTGAGCTCTTTTTAAAACTTTAAATCTGTACCCAGTTTGTCCTTCACTCCCAGTGTAAATATTGCCATCAGTTATTTCAAGGATGCTTCTAGGTTGCCAGTGGGAAGATGGAAAGTCCAAAATTCTTCATATTCTTCAAATTTCACAGGGTCTTCTTCCAACCAAGGCAGCAAAGGAGACCAAGACTGAAATTGAGACATTGTGATCTGTCCCCACTATCCCCACTGCCAATAGTTTAATTGTTTCTCTTCATGACCAGACATTCAATTCTTCCGTTCCAATAACCTTAAAATGTTTATACTCCATAGGGCATGATCAAGTCCCTCAGCCAATTCTAACAGATTTCCTGTTCTGCTTGGGTTGGTATTCAGGTTTTGATCACACAGTGCACAAACAAGATGTGTTCTCACCTCATAAATGACTAGAAATATGGTATCTTATAATTTATTTTATATAAATTGAGGTGGGGCAATTATCTCAGTTGACTCATCCTTACATGGATAAAAGTAACATTCATTTCCAGCACTTCTGATTCTGCCACTTCATTGTGCTTAGGGAAGATGCTATCAAGTTTCTTTATCAGGGCAAAAGGACTACAAATGATCACTGATGAAGAAGAAGCACCAAGTGCAGCCCAATTTTAGCAGGCCAGTATCACTCAAAATATTATGGACAAGTCATTCTAGAAGAGGTTGAAATGATATCACTGTTGAATGATCATAGAAAAAGCAGAGAAAACTATAAAAAAAGAATAGCAATTAAATACTATCAATACAGTAATGTAAAACTGAAACTCTTATAGGATAGATTGTTTAAAAAATAAAATCATGCTCCTTCCCTTCCTCCCTGCCACCTTTTCTCCTTGTCTCCTTTCCTTCCTTCAGTCCTTCCTTCCTTCCTTCCTTTCTTTGTCTTAGCAAATCTCAACTCTTTCTGCATTGATATCCATGAAATCTACCCATCCTTCAGTTCATAGTTCAAATTCTACTTCCTTCAGGGACATTTCCCTGACCACTTAGGTGGACAGTGACCCTATGAATTGATAAAATGGCATGTAATCATATATTGTCTTGTGACATTTCATATTATAGCAATGCCTCATTTATCTGTCATCCTCAAAGAATTAACAGATGTGAATTCAAATAAGGAAATCCTGTGATGAATTAAAAATAAGTGCCTTTAAGGGTCCTTTTGAAATTTTGATTATTTTGATGAAAAATTTCCGGCACTTTTCATACTCTTCCCTACCACCTTATTCTGATTCCTTGAGTTTTTAATTCTATCACCCTCACCCCTAAATTAATTAATATTTACTTTGTATATATATAAATATACTAATCTATGTACATGTTATTATTCTCAGGATAATATAAGCTTTTGGGGGAAGTAACTGCTGTTTTTTTTTTCAAGAATTCTCAGCATCTAGCACAGAGACTTCTATAAAACTGATGTTTAAAAATATCCTAAAATGGAAGTAAATTTCCTTCTTAAACAAATTAGGCCAACAAAATTTATAGCTTCTTAGTGGCTTAGAGTCATTGTATGTATCTGTATACATGCACACATTATCTAGCTAGGTAGCTACCTACATTAAGATATCATGACATCTAGTTCAATCATGTCTTTGCTGGCTATTGCATCTGCACTAATTGGTTCAACTTATTTTATTTTTACATTATTCTCTACCTAGTCTTCAAGCCCCCTCCACCTCCCTTGTCAATCTCTGAACTGCCACACACTGCTGGTTTATGAGAAACTTAGGACATTCCAGCCAACAAATAAACAGGATGAGCTAGATTAAACCCATGGATCTTTAGCTAAGGATGCGATTAGAATGTTTAAGGAGACTGTGGCAAAAGAAAAGGGATATGTTATTGGACACTGGTTTAGAAAGCACTGAAAACAATGACTAAAGTAATGTAACGAAAATAATGATAAAAAGGTAGATCCGAAACACTTGGAAGGTGATTGTGGGTTCCTCTTCATGAAGTTAAGAGGAGCAGCCCAACTGCCTAATTTGTTGCTTTAATTTTATGCAGGTCAGAACTCTAGATAATCAAGCCTCTCATAAATGTGTTTTAAATGAGTTTAATTATAAAAGGCAACGGACTTTGAGTAGAAACATGAGAGTATTGCCTATGTAATATAGCCAATGTGTTTGATACACAGACTTTGTAATAGGGGTTCCTCAGTAGCTGTTTGTAACTTCTGGGTTTGGGGTGATGTTCCTAATGGCTACTTTTTTGCAAGAAGGTTGAAGAGTGACCAAGAGGTTATTTTTACATAAAAACTTATGGAGAAATGTTTTGTCTCCTAAACATTGACCATGAGCTCCACTAACAGGAAACGTGATCTTTCTCTTGCTTGTCCTTAGCAGAGTGCTATACACATAGTAGATACTTAATAGCTAATTGTTAAATGTGTGAGTGAGTGAATGCATAAAATACTTGGACCACCTAACACCCACTTTATTAGTGCTGATAAAAGTATTCTCTCTTTTTACTGAACAAGAAGCATTACTTTTTTTGGTATTAATGAAACATATATACTAAATTTTCATCATAATTTATGGATAAATAAACGGAAAGCACTTTCAGGTAAATATGGTAATTAGACCAGCCTTCAATTCCATTCAATTCCCTAAGCATTTGTTAAGCATCTACTATTGTGCCTGGTCCTGTCTTTGGTGCTAGGGATACAAAAATAAAAACAAAAATTCTCTATTCCCAAGAAATTTACTTTCTTTTAGTAAAAATTATATGTAAACAGATTAAAAATTTTAAATACATTTAAGTAAATATAAAGTAGTTTTAATATGTGAAGGTAAAGCATTAACAACATTGGGAAGTGGAGGAGGAAGAAAAGTCTTGTTTAGGAGAGATGGTGCTTGAATTAAGGAATATTAAAAGTAAAGCCAAGAAGGAAGTGTATTCTAGGCATGGAGTATTTGTGCAAGTCATGAAAGTGAGAGAGAGATAAAATGTGTATGGGGAACAGAAGTTGGTGAGTTTGGTTGGAGTGTTAAGTGTGCAATGTGAAATCAGTCTGGAAATGTAGGGGGGTGGGGAAACTGGTTGGATTAAAAGTCAAACAAAGAAATTTTTATTTAGAAGCAATAAGTCACTGAAGTTTCTTGAAAAGACAAATGCCATGATTGAGTGAGTACAGAGGGAATCAGAATTAAAGTTAAGAGCACCCCCAACGTTTTCTTTTTGTTAAGTGAGTACTCAATGAATACTGCTATTGCTGTTGATTGATTCTTAGGGAGAAGACTGAAAATCATCCATCTGTTCTGTTTCCAATGAACATGGAATTGTCAACTATGAGAAAATTATTTTCAATGCTCCATTTTAAAATTAATCAATAATCTAATCTACTAGGTGATATGTAAGAATCTTTGTACATTGGTGTTTTCCTTCCACTAATCTTGGTTCAACTTTAGCAATATTGTAAATTAATATTTATAATCTAGATCACACTACTGATTAAAAAAAAAACAAACCTTTATTGGGAATGAATCTCTCTCTTGAGAAAAGTTACTAACTGTCCCAGGTTGTTGGGGAATTATTAAAGAATTTCAATTAGTGATTCAATGGTTTTTTAGTAAATTGAAACAGTTAATATCCCCAAGAAAGTATTCAGTATTTTAGCAAGAATGACTAAAGCATAGCCACGAAATGAAGAATTAAGTGTTCATTGAAGTTCACAGTATTCTAGACACCAAGAGGACCTGAACTGGAGGAAGACAGGGGTTTAATTGCTGGGCATGATACAGAATGTGTTTCCATATGGAAGTCACTTAACCTCTTTGAGTTTCAGATTCCTTGTCTGTAAAATGAAGTAAACACCAGCAGTACCTACTTCACAGAGTTGTTATAAAGATCGCATGAGAAAGTATTTGTGAAGTCCTCAAAACTTAAGTGCTGCATAAGTCTCAGTTAATATCATTAGGTTATTATTACTACTATTATAAACTAATCGCTGCAAAATGCCAGCTATTATTTATTTTTGATATTATTATTTTATTGATATTAACCAGAGATAATTCAATTTCTTCCTTGAGGCACTTAACTTGTAATAATCATTAATGAAGTAGAAGTGAAGCTTAATGGTACATGCCAACCATAGGAGACAATGAGATCTATTATTTTGCATGCACACCTACATGCACACATGCAGGCATATATGCACATATGTGTGTATGTTTTAATTATATAAGTCGACCTAATACTAGTGCCATTAGAAAGAAATTATTTTTGCTTTTGTTCACAATCGTTGACTAAGGAGAAGCTGAACTGTGCCTTTCAATAGATGTAGAATCATCATGGAAATGATTTTAATAACATTCCAAGTCTCTCCTCTCTATGACTAAAGCTTATGTGAAGAACCAAGTAATTAACAAGGCAATAGGTAACTACCACTTAGGTTGTAGAAGTGGGAATAACCAATGACAGATTTTTTTAAAAAAAAGAGGGGGAGAGAACAGGCATTAATAAAAATAGTAAACATTTATGTAACTCTCTATTCCAGGTATTGTCCTAAGTGCTTCACAAATATTATCTCACTTGATCTTCACAATGGCCCTGCAAGGTAGATGCTGCTATTATCTCCATTTTACAGTTGAGAAAACAGGCTAGCTGAGATTAAGTGACTTGCCAAGGGTCACACAGCTAATAAGTTTCTGAAGTCAGTTTGAATTCAGGTCTTCTTGACTCCAAGCCCAATGCTCTACTAATGCACCATCTAGCTACCATCAAAATATTTGAAATGAAAAAAACCCATAATTATAATTTAAATAATTTATATAATTTATAGTCAACAGAATTATAATGCATGTGTACATGTATAGACACTTATATACATATATGTATATATACCTGTGCATGTATCTGCATATATTCACATAGGACTATGTATATACATACAAGCATGCATGTATGTATGGTATTTGTTGGCACAATGATAGTCGGTGGCTAAGAAAACCCAAGTAAGCAGAAGTTGCTGTCAAGTTGTTTGACGTATGTTGGCAGAGCTATGTGAGAAGCTTGAATTGCCTCTTCCAGCATTATGCCTGGCATGTCAGCAGCTCAGTTTCATGAGGGTAGAATCTGGTGTTCTATAGTGCCTTTCATAATTAACTCCAGGTAGCCCAAAGCAACATATTACTTGATGGTAATTCCATGATTGTGTAGGCAAATATGGTAATATGATCACCTGTTTGAGAGAGGAAATATTTGTTAGAAAGCTGGGGATATGCGTGATTCTTCTTTTGCCTTGACTTGGACATTTCATTTCTAATTGTTGATTCCTGAAGATAAAGTTTATCCTTTGGAAACAAAATGTTCCCTTTTTTTCTTCTTCAAATGAGCATCATTGACAAATCAATGGAGATCAAACCATTTGGAAATGTGAGGTATTTTAAAATCTATGCACAGCACATAAGAAATTAGATACCAACCTTTCTGTACTCCTGATGGGGTCTGTGAGTTTAAATATCTATTCACTATTAATAATTTGCCATCCGTGGCTGTGGAAAAAGTGAGTTTAAGTGTTTCAGACATTATCATATGATGTTTTCTACCAAACTTTTTGCCACTTAGTCCTAAGGAATATCTAGGCAAGAGAGAGCAATTCTTTTGAGAGGGAAGTCATGAAGCCCTTGAGGATCTAGGTCAGACCGGCTGATAAATGAGCTGCAGAAATGCAACCCAGCAACCGACAGTTAGAAAGACTACTGTTGATTTGCTTAGCTAATGAGTGCCACATGCTCAGCATGCCCAAAGCTCATCCTGAAAAAGGTTGGAGCCATTTTTAGTGCCACATCTGGATGCACATCCAAAGTGCTGTACAGCTGCATTGTGGTCGGTGTATTTGTGCGAGTGTGACTATAAAGACTAATTTTCTCATATGCCTTCTGGAATCAGCCTCATCACTTTATAATCACACCTCATCTATCCTGGCACACTCATCGAATAAACTCTCCTTATCCCAGTACCCTTGGAAAACTTCCACTTTTGCAGATACTTGTCAGAACATCTTGACACCATCTCCCCGGGCTCCTTGGTCTTAGATGATATCCCCCACGCTGATTTTTACATTCATAACTGACTTGAAAAACAGGTAGCCTTTCACTGCAATAATACAATGAATCCTGGCATAGGAAAGGCTTTAAATAGACATTTTCAATTACGGCACAGTCATGTGACCTCACTTGGTCTATTTCAGTGCTATTAAAGTTGGAAAAGAGGAAAGGCGTTTGCAAAGAAAAAGTTAAATTAAATGCTTAAAAATAGCCTCTGCTATATTTTGCTTTGAAATACCTGCATGTGTACTTTAAGAGATGTCTAAATGATGTGTCATGTTATGTTGAGGATCTTCTTTCAAAATAAATCCTGCCCCTCAAGGATATCTATATCCAAAGTAGCTATGCCGTAATGCAGACTATAATAGTCCTTCTGTGCTAAGAAGAAGAGGGATAGAAATAGATACTGTATGACTAAATGCTGATTGACAGTTCCATCACAGGCTTGGCTCTTCTTTAACTAAACTGCAATAAAAAGACTTCATATCATACCATTCAACAGATAATAAAATAGTGTAAACAGATGTAACCTTGTGGAAGAAAAAAATTCTACTCGATTATAATGATAACACACTGAACATTTATTTTTCAAACATGTTAGGCAAAGATCACAGAAGTAAGTGTCTATTCACAAGGCAAACTTCTTTCTCAATTACTCATTTAAATGTTGTCTCTAATAGAAGAGAGTGCTGGAGGAGCTGGTACAATGTAAATAGTTGTAAGGCAAATATTTTCCTGGCAGAGAAAAAAAAAAGTTTAAATAAGAAGAAAAAATGCATGGAAGAAGACCCTGCCTGAAATGTCTCCCAGCTTCACATTTAAGACAGCTTAAAAGCCCCTATGAAATGAAACTTGGCTTTTGAACCTGTCAAAGTTTACCACATCAGTACATTATTGCAAAAATCTGAAGTTACTTGTCATCAAAAGTTTCACAAGAAATAGGTAGGATGCCATCAAAAGCAAAAACCTTTACTCACAGTCTCATGGGTTACCTTCACACACGACAAAGAACAGTATCATTTCTCTGAGTAACAGAGACTCAGTTAAATGCATCCATCAGAACATGAAGATCTTCAAGAAAGTAGACCTCCTCCTCCTGTCAGAAAGAAAAGAAAAGTCTATGTAGAAAACTTTAATTGGACATATTGTTATCTTTCAAGAAACTAATACACTTTTTTTACAGGTCAAACTTTTTTAAAAGATGATATTATTCAGGGTTCTATCTATGTATCTGTCTGTCTATGATCTATATCTATGAAGATATAGGTGTTTTTAGTAGCTCTCAGAAATTCTTAAACTAATTAAGTGGATGATTGTTTTTGTTTTGTTTTTGAGACTTAGTCTTCCAATCTCTTCTAGACTGAGAGCACAGTGGCCCCTCATAGGAGGATCGCTGTACTGATCAGTGGGCGCCTCGACTTGCTCCTTTTCTGACCGGGGCCAGTTCATTCCTCCTTAGGGAACCTGGTATCCCCTTCCTTCCCTACGGACTTATCATACTAGTGCTGGCCTTAGTGTGGACTACTCATTGATTATAACTCAGGATTCCCATCCAGTCTCCGACTCCCTGGAAGCAGGCATTGCAGGCATGCCTTCCACACCATGCATGGCTAATGCTGAAGGGCCAAGATAAGAGGGAATACTTTTATTGTAACAAGTTCTCCATCTATACATTGATTTGGTTATTTTTGTGTTTTTCTCTTCAGTTCAACAAGCATTTATTCATAGGATCATAAATCTTGATCTGGAAAGGATCTCAGAGGGCATCTGGCCTAACCCTTTCCTGATTTTATGGATGTGGAAACAGGGTCCATAGCGGTTAAGTGACTTGCCCATGATCACACAGTTAGTAATCATCAGAAGGGAGATATGGACACAGATCCTCTAATTCCAGAGAGAATATATCAAATTTAACACGTGCCAAGTGCTTTTTGCTGGATTCTCTAAATGTATTGACAAAAATAAAACTGTCCTTCCCTCAAGAAGTAATCCTTAAGGAGATTATATACTCCTGCTAACAAAGAATATATACACAGTTAAGTAACTATGAAATAAATACAAAGGGATGCTAGGAAATTAAATTAAATCAGGTAAGATCTTTTGTGTCAGGAAGCACTTGAGTTGATCTCTGAAGGAGTTAGGGGAATTTGCTGTCCCATTGCTGATTCTGATTTCATTGAATTTCATTTCATTTCTTAAAAAGAAAAGTGCCCTGCTGCCTGACCTTATATTTTAAATCCAACACAACTTTTAAAGTTAAAAGTTAATCTGGTCTGTGTTTAAAATTTTTCTCTGCTTGCAGCTCAAGGGAACAGAAAGGAGAGTCTCAAGTGATAGTGCAGGGGTGAGAGCCATTATTGGCAGGTACACAGACTCCTACAGGACATATAAGGTTTCTGAATCTCTGGATTCAGCAATGCAGTCAGTGTTTTGGCCAGCAGCCTGTAACGCCCTTCTTAACCTAAGCCCAGCTTACTCAGCAAGCTATGACAAATGGTTGCTGAGCTGTTACTTTCTTATTTTTAAATACACCCAAAGTTGAGAAAGCGGTCTTGCTCTTCTACATATGTTACAGGATTTTATGTGAGAACCAAATGTTCCATTAAGTGGTGAAGTAGACAGGAGAATTGAATTTAAATCCCAGCTATAGCCCTAACCTTAGGCAATTCACTTCATCTCTCTAGGACTTGATTTCCTCATCTGTAAAATGAAGGGGATGAAATAAATTATCTTTTTGTTCTTCTACCCCTAAAATGATATGTTAGTTGTCTTTTATTAGAAATAAATGTGCAACAACATTATTATTATTATTATTATTATTATTATTATTATTATTATTATTATTTATTAACAAACATCATGAAGAAGGAATGGAGAACTAAAGTAACCCTGGGAAGTTAGATTCAGCATGAGAGCCTAGTGAAGAACAGGGAAATAATTTAGAAATGGGCGATTCCTAAGGAGGACTGAACCCAGGTATTTCTGTTTATAATGATTTCCCAGAGCACCTATTTGGAGTAGTCAATATGGTACAGTAGAATATGTGCTAGCTTTGGAGACAGAGGACAGACTGAAATCCTGGTTTTGATATTTCGCACCTTTGGGACCTTGGGAAAGTAAATTCAACTTTCTAAGGCTGGATTTCCTCATCTGCATAACTGAAGGGATTGTGCTTGATGATATTTCAGGTCCTTCTCGGCTCTTAATCAAAGATCCTATGAACTCCACGCTATTATCACTACTTTCTTCGTAAATTGGCATCACTTGCTCCAGTATTCACTTTCTCTCATCTACTTGCAGATAAGGTGCCGGGTATAGAGAGGAAATGGAGGAAGGGTGCATGTTCACAAGAGAGGGAGATGGCTCATCTTCTAGTGTGTCTATATGAGTTACTTCAGTCACAGCTCTTTTAGAACGCTTCTATCTCATATTATACACATATATGTATATATGTGTGTGTGTGTGTGTGGTGTGTGTGTGTGTGTGTGTGTGTATGTGTGTAGTTAATAACAGAACATCCTACTGGTTCTAATATACATATATCCAAAACTAATGCCTTTTTAATACCTTAGAACAATCAGAGAGGCCCCAAATTGGGTATTGCCATCTAAATTTCAATTACAAAATCACTCAGTGTTTTAACAATCTCAACATCCCATCTTTTTTAATGCTGGTTTTTTTTCCTGATATTACTCTAACATGGAACATATCCAAACATATTGGGTTTTTTTCTTCCTAATTCTGACGTTAACACTTCGAGGACAGGGGCCATCTTGTTTTTGTCTTTGTATCCCCAGTGCCTAGCACATTGCCCAACATATATTAAGAATCTGAAAAATTTTTGTTACCTCTAGGAGGATGTAATAGAAAAAGAAATTCTTTTTTTAAAATAAATGCAAAATGGATAGACTAATTGGAAGTTAATCTACCAATACACAGTCAAGACATATAAGTACCATTACAAAACATTCTTTAAAGAATAAAGACTGGTAGATAATTGGAAGGATGGTCAGTGTGCCTGACTAGGCCATACCAACCAAAATGATACTATCTAAATTAATTTAGTGATAAATCAGTCAAATAGCCAAGAAGATACTGTAGAGAAATGAGCAAAATAATACAATGTATGTGAAATATAAAAATTTAAAATCTCAAGGAAAATAATAGAAAAGCAGGAATGAAGAATGAATAGCATATTATATGTTATTCCATAATCAAATTATCCTTTAAAACAATAGTCATTAAAACAATTCGCAACTAGTTACAAAGTAGAAAAGTGAATTAGCAGAAGAGACTAAAGAGGAATAAGACACAATTTAACTCAATAACTTGGTGATGAATAAAGCTGAGAACATACATTACTTGGAAAGAACTCCATATTTGACAAGAATTACTAGAAAAGCTGGAAAGCAGTTTGGCAGAAATTAGGTTTGGAAACGCAGCATATAGCATATAAGACAAAAATTGTGTCCTAAATATTAAAGGTCACGTCACTTAAAAAAATCAGAACAGAACAAGTTTGAGAACATTTCACAGCTATTAATAACAGCTGAATTCTTAACCAAAAATTCATCAAGATTTGTCTGTTGGGTACATACCCCAGTGAGAGCGAAGAAAGAAAGAAAGGACATATATGCACACATACATACATAGATGACAGATATTCCTTCCTTCCTTCCTTCTTTCTTCCCTCTCTTACTATATACAGAGGAAGAGAAAACTAAAAATGGATAATATGATGGAATGGACAGAAGGTAGAACTACTCAATTCTTATTTTGTTTCTGTCTTCTCTACTTTCTCTACTATCTTTACGTCAGAAAGAATAGTACAAACAGAATTAATAGGAAACTGAAATCCCAAATAAGTGATGTACACAAGAAATTGTCAATTTGCACTCATGTCCAAGTTACCAGTCCAGGATCAATATCTAAGAGCGCTAAAATAATTTGATGTGATTGTTGGGCCACCATCATTGATATTTTTTGAAGTCATATAGAATGGGAGAGGCACTAAAAGGTTAGAAATAGGCAAATGTTTCCCTGATCATCCAAAAGGGCCCTGGCTTCAATCCTTCACAAAATCCAGAATGTATCCCACTGGGCCAGTTTGCCTATCTGTAAAATAAACGGGTTGGATTAGATGATCTCTGAGGCTCCTTCTAGCTCAAAAATCTACAATTCTATGACTCCCACATGGTAATCAATATCAGCCAGCATGACCTCACTAAGGATAGACAGTGTCAGACTAAATTCATTTATTGACAAGGCTATTAGATTGTTAGATCAGGATAATACAATTCCTGGATTTCACGAGATATTTGACAAAATCTTACCAATACCCTTTTAGACAGGCTACAAAATATGGACTGCACTATAGTAGGTAGGTGAATGACCAGAACCAAAAGAATGGCTCGATTTTGAGCTTAATGAAAGCTATCCAGGAAGTTCTCTCGTATGGTGTCCTTAAAACAAAACCATCAGCAAAATGTTGTCTTTTAAGTTGTCAAAGAAACTCCAGCAGGATTGTGGTGTAGATGGATAAGGATATCCCACTTAGAAGATAAAGGTTGGTTGTAACATAAGACAATACAATATGTAATGATATGGTGTGATCAATGCTGTACTATGATATGAATGTGACATGGCATCACATGATATGGTATGTTGCTACAATATGATTATGGTATGAGGTGAAACATATAACATGACAATGTAATATTCTGTAATAGAACATGACATAGCATGATGTTATATAAAGTGTGCTATATGACCATATAATTAACATTATATGATTCAGAGGAAAAATGTTTTATAGTATAGAGACAAATAATGCTCAAAAGTCAGAGGATTATAGGGTAATGAAACTAGAGGCAGCAGAGACTTTGGAGACCCTCTAGCCCAACCCCCTCTTTTAGTAAAGGGGACATCTAATGCCAAGAGAATTTAAGTAACTAGCCCAAGGTTCCTGAAGGAGTATCAGAGGTGAGATCCAAAGAAATCCATCTATTTTCTGAAAGTTAACTAAGAAATGAGTTAAGTTGGGAGTACAGCTCATGCCCCTTTTGTTGCAAAGGAGCCATTAAGCTGTATTCCTAGAGTACTGCGATATGTACTTTGGCCTTTAAATATAAAAATATGCTGAATTTGGAAAATCTATCACGTATTAGTGAATCTTCCCATTCAGATTCATTCCATACCCCTTATTTGCTTCTAAAAGAAAGAAAGTAAAAGGTTATTGACTACTACCCAATTTTCTCAAAACACACATTCCAAATTCAGGTTAAATAGTACCTCCTAGAAGAAACCTTTCCTGATTCCTTGTTTGTAAGTGTTCTCTCCCCGGTACACATGCACATGTAAACACATGCAAATACTTTGCATTTATTTAATATAAATTTTGAATTTAGTTATCTGAATATTTGTTGATTCATCCCAATGGAATGCAAAGTCTTGAGGGCAGGGACTGCTTCATTTTCTTTGTATTCCTACCATATAGCACAATGTCTTAAATATAGTGCTGTTATTGTTCAGTGGTTTCAGTTGTGGCCTTCTATTCATGACCCCATTTGGAGTTTTCTTGGTTTGCCATTTCCTTCTCCAGCTCATTTTTCAGATGAGGAACTGAGGCAAACAGGGTTAAGTGACTAGCCCATGGTCACATAGCTAGAAAGTGTCTGAAGCCAGATTTGAACTCGGGAAGATGAGTCTTCCTGACTTCAGGCCCAGCTCTCTATCCACTCCGCCACCTAGTTGCCTCACTCCATAAATACTTATTGAATTGAATGGGATTTTAACAAGGCAGGGACTAATTCTGCACTAGCTAGAGGACTCCAGGGACTTGGAAGGTCTTGGTATGGCTTTGTGCTCACTGCCAGAAAGTATAGGTTAAACGTTTGGTGTTGCAAAAAATAAATATTCTCTTTATAAATATTCCCCAGAGAACAAGTGATTTAAACCACATCTTCAGGAAAATAAAATATCTGGCAGCATTTCAAAGAGTACTAAAATAATAAACTGCAGCAAGGGAGAGGTTATTGCAATATTCCACTTTATTTACCTGATCCTACATATCTCATGTTTATAACACTTGCAAAAGGCATATCTAGCTTATTCTTATTACATTGAAGACCTTTTATTGAATTATTTCTCTAACAAAGGACAAAATGAAAAATTCCCTGCTTAGGAATATTCTCCCCAATACTTAGCTTAAAAGTTTAAGAGCATGAAACATGCTAGCAGGAAAATGGGAAAAATAGAGTAAAATGTGCCATGACATATATGCCTTCTAACAGAGTGGAAAGCAAGCAGTCAAGCAGTTCTATTCTTAAGATGACTCTATATGAGTCAGATTATGCTTGCCACAAGTGGGCAAAAACCACACCACGGTCTGCTGCTCATGTGGCCATCTTGCTTGATAGAACGGATTGAAGCAAACTGCTGTGATATAAACATTTGTCACGATTAAAACACCTTTATGCTTGAGATTCAGGATCAAAGGTTTTGTATATAATTGGTAATCTTATTGTTTATGAACATAGAAACAACTCAGACTGGAGTCAGGAAGATATGAGTTCAAATCTGGCCTCAGACACTTAACTGGCTATGTGACCCTAGGCTTAACCTCTTAACTTAACCTTTGTCTACCATTCAACTATAGAATGGGAATAATGATAGTGCCTCCCTCCCAGGGTCATTTTGAGGATCAATTGAGGTAATATTTGTAAAGTGCTTAGCACAGTGCCTGGCACATAGTAGGTGCTTAATAAGTCCTTCTTCCCTTCCTTCCTTCCTTCCTTCCTTCCTTCCTTCCTTCCTTCCTTCCTCCTTTCCTTCCTTCCTTCCTTCCTTCCTTCCTTCCTTCCTTCCTTCCTTCCTCCTTTCCTTCCTTCCTCCTTTCCTTCCTTCCTTCCTTCCTTCCTTCCTTCCTTCCTTCCTTCCTTCCTTCCTTCCTTCCTTCCTTCCTTCCTCCTCCTTTCCTTCCTTCCCTTCCTTCCTCCTTCCTTCTTCCTTCCTTCCTTCTTCCTTCCTTCCTTCCTTCCTTCCTTCCTTCCTTCCTTCTTTCTTCCTTCCTTCCTTCCTTCCTTCCTTCCTTCCTTCCTTCCTTCCTTCCTCCTTTCCTTCCTTCCTTCCTTCCTTCCTTCCTTCCTTCCTTCCTTCCTTCCTTCCTTTCTTCTTTTTTCTTTCTTTATCTTTCTGTCCTCTCCTTCCTCCTTCCCTTCTTTCCTTTCTCTCTCCCTTTCTTCTTCCCTTGTTTTCTTCCCCCTTCTCTTCCTTCCTTCTCTCCCTCTCTCCCTCCTTTCTTTCCTCCCTTCTTTCATCAACCCAGCATAATCAAGACTTGTCATTTCAAGGCAGCTAGGGGCACAACAGATCGATCGTTTAACTGGGAGTTAGGAAGATCTGAGTATTTGAACTTAGCCTCAGACTCTTACTAGCTGTGTCACCTTAGGCAAGTCATTTAACTTCAGTCTGCCTTAGTTTCCTCATCTGTAAAATGGTGATAGCAATAGCACCTACCTCCCAAGGTAGTTGTGAGGAGAAAATAATACTTGGAAAGCATTATGCAAACCTCAAAATGCTATAGGAATGCTAGTTCTAATAATAACACTATAATTATTATTATCATTATTACTTTCAGAACATATCTTGTATTTGTTTCCTGCTCTCTAGTCACATCGCCCCCACCCTCATTCAGACCTTTAAGTGTTCTCCCCTGAACTACAGCAATACCCTCTTAATAGATCTTTTTGTTTTGAGTCATTCTCCCAGCTCTCAAAATAATTTTCCTAAAGCACAAATATTTCCATGTCACTCTCCTGGACAACCTTCAGTGGCTCCTACCAGTTCCTTGGATGAAATACTTTGGCTTTGGTAGCTCTTCACAATGTAACTACACCCTAAATTCCCAGGTTTATTTCACATGATTCTCCCTAAGGCATTCTACCCTGCAGCCAAATTGCTGCAGCATGCTTGCCTTTCTTTGAATCTGGTATGCCATCTCCTAACTCTATGCCTTTGTAGAGGTAGTCATCCATGCCTGGAATATACTCCCTCCTCACTTCTATTTCTTGAAATCCCAAGTTTACTTTAAGGCTTATTTAATGTCATCTGTGGCAGCTGGGCGGCATAGTAAATAGAGTGCTGGGCCCAGAGTAAGGAAGATTCATTTTCTTGAGTACAAATCTGACCTCTGATACTTAATAGCAGTGTGACCCTGGGCTAGTCACTTAACCTTGTTTCCCTCACTTGTCATTTGTCAAAAAAAAAAGGCGTTGGAGAAGGGAATGGAAAAACACTCCAATATCTTTGCCAAGAAAACCCCAAATGGAGTCATGAAGTCAGACACAACTGAATCAACCAAACAACAACAATAAATTGCATTTCATAGGATTTTTTGAATCCATTATTTAAAAATTGAAATAGTTCCTTCTAGTATTTCTATTTGCATATAATTCAACCAAATAGAGATTTGTATGTTGTTTTTTTTAAATTCCATTATATTAATTTTATTTGTTCTTCTCCCTGTCTCTTTATGGAGGTAGTGGTATATTGTCCCACAGAAACTTCATCTGTTTACTAATTTCTTTTTGGACTTAACCAAGTTAAGCAAAAATACATGTGCCACTAACTTTTAATCAGTTAAAATCATACCCGGTAATACACAGAATCTTAAGGCTGAAAGGAGCAAATATTTAGAGTTGGAAAGGACCTCAGATTTCACTGAATCCAGCCTTTTCATTTTACAAATGAGGAAACTGAAGTCTAGAGAAATTAAGCTACTCGTTCAACGTCGCCTTGCTAGTCACTGTCAGAGGATGGATTTGAATAATATTCTTCCAAATAC
Organism: Phascolarctos cinereus; assembly: GCF_003287225.1. Taxonomy (NCBI): domain Eukaryota; kingdom Metazoa; phylum Chordata; class Mammalia; order Diprotodontia; family Phascolarctidae; genus Phascolarctos; species Phascolarctos cinereus. The sequence goes on from NW_027555736.1 coordinate 197,149,786, forward strand.
CGAGTCTGGTTTCTCCATTATACTATGTGGGCTCTAAAGATTTTAGAGATCATGCAATACAATTCTACTCTATTGTGGATTCCATTATGGGTATTTAAACAGGGCTAGGAAGCTTGACATTCAATAAAATTTGGCATTCTGCAGCAATCAAAACAGGCTTTTGAATAAAAAAAAAAGACCTCCTGAATCAAGCTATCCTCAATATTAAAGGTGTATACAGTGAGATCAAGACGTTTCTCACAGTCATTAGCTTTTCCCAACGAATTGCAAGGTTTGTAGTCCTATTCCATCTGCGCTCTCAAATTCACAAGCCACTTTGTCTTGCTAACACCTACCTCCCAAGGATGTTGTGACAATCAAATGAGGCAATATTTGTAATGTACTTAGCACAGTGCTGCTTAATAAATGCTTGTTTTCTTCCTTCTTTTTTCCTTCTAGCCACTCATCATATCCCAGCTATTGTCCATATTCTGACTGACTTCTTTCTCTCCTAGGTCTCAAGTCCTTCTTCAGACTGTCAGCGGTAGCTCTTCAAGTGACTAAGCAGGGCAGTTGGAAATCCTTTTTCCAAACCATTAATTCTGTGTTTGCTTAAGTCAACAGTCACAACCCCACCTAAGCCCTCTGTCTTTGCCTCTAGGTCTTGACCCTTTCCTTTGAAGAGGCAGCAAATCCTCTCACAGTCCCCTCAATGAAACGCAAATAAGGGTTAAATGCTGACCCCTATTTGGATCTGAAAACTCTGCTCCCTTCCAGACACACACGGAGACTTGGAACTATGAAGGCAGAATCTGATAGAATGTCTCCTGTCCTAGTCACGTGCAGAGATAGATTAAAGCTAGACATGGTTCGAATCAATCAGAAGTCCAGGGCATTGAAAACTACTCTCTGGGAGACTGGTGCAGCATGTTATTAGAAGGGGGAAAAATCCATGAGCTGAGAAACCTGCCTGCCATTAAAAAGTGAAGAAGAAGGCATGTCGCAACTCTGACAATGGGTTTACTGTCTGATAGGAAGAAGAGAATGGCTCTTCCACTATTTGATGGGTCTTCTGCATGATCTGACAAAATTACGTGATCAGAGTACGTTGCTATGTCTCCTCTGACTCTCATAATAAAAATATATTGTATTTTTAGATTATTCTGTAATTTGGGAAGTAGAAAGAGCTCTGGCTATGGAGTCAAAGGACTTGAGTTCAAATGCCACATCTGAGGCTTACTATCTGGGTGACCTTGGGCAAGTCACCTGACCTCCTAAGGCCTAAGTATCCTTATCTGCAAAGTAGCTAGCATTCATATAGTGCTTTAGAGTTTGCAAAGTACTTTACATATATTATCTCATTTGCTCCTCATGACAGCCCTAGGAGGTCAGTGCTGTTATTATGCCATTTTATAAACAGAGGCTAATAGAGATTAAATACTGCCCAAGTTCACACAGCTAGCGCCCAAAGCAGGTTTTGTATTAACATCTTCACATTTTCAAATCCAACAATCAATCCACTATACCTAGTTGCCTAGGTAATGAGGGGCCTCAGGTCCTTTCAAGCCATAGATAAACTGACCATTCATAGCCACATAGTGAAGTCTGTCCTTATTCTTACATCATCTAAAAAAAGAGCAGAATCAATCCTTCAGCTTCCAACACTAAATCATATAATAAGCAATCATGTAAGGCAAAGAAAGAAGTGTATATTATTAATCATAATTATTAGACCCTGAAAATAACCCAGTCTAAGATAATATATTTCCTCTTGGCTAGAGGAAATTGTTTTCTCCTCTCTTCCCTCAACTCCATCTCTCACTGATTATTTTGTTTTAAACCATATAACATTTCTTCTTTTTTTCTCTTATCATCAAAAAATTACGAACAATACAAAAGGTATACAGAGTATTAAGACACTGATGCATGGTGCTTTTCTTTATTTCAGGATCTTTTCTTTTCCCTGTAAATATTTTTAAGCACACCCCAAACCCAACTATTTGGCTCCTCACTTCGAAGAGTGTTTTTGTACCAGCAGGTTCTCCGAATCCTCATCGTTTGCTGTTGGCTCTGGTGTGGCAGATTGCATCCAGATTCCGTCTCAAATGTCTTGGGTAAGCAAAGCCCAGAGTGAGAGCCTTCAGCAGGGCCTCAGCATGCTAAAGGCTTCTGCTTAGCTGGCATTCATTGGTAGCAGTGAAAGTGGTGCAGAGAAAGACTGGCGACATCTCTGCTCATAATCTATGCCTGCATTGGAGACATTGTTTAAGTATCACAAATACTCACTTACAAAGCTTCCAAAGGAGAGTAAGCAAAACATTTCTGACTTAAAAGAAAGGATACCTATTTTCTTTCGGCTGCACATGATAAATGCTCAATCAATGTTGCTGACTGATTGACTGACGCCTGTCCTGCTTCATACACCTCCCATTCTTAACTGGCTGGCTAGCATCACTGTTCAATATTTTTTTCATTGACCTTGTCAAGCCCCATCTTGCCCTGACACTGCCAAGCTGTCCTGCAAAATGAACACTGGTGCTAAATGCCAAGGCGATGCCATCTTGGATTATATCCCACTCAGACAACAATCTGGCAGGGACTCTCCAGGCTTTGACAGATATAAACATTTATCTGTGAGTTTGTATGATGTCATGTCAGTGAGTAAATAAGGACCCTGCTCACCATTCTATTTACATCAGCAGCACACAAACGCAAATTGTTTTATTATGTGGGGCTTGGCCGTGTATAACACCTTTTTTCCTACACCAAACAGATCAGGCACCACCCCCTTGCCAAAAAAAAATGGAGAATATGGTTTACATAGCTCAAAATGATCACTGGATTTTTTTTAAAGGAAAACAGATACTGCAAGATGAACTTATCCCAAAAATATATAGAGGAAAGTGAAATTGGCCAGAAGTAAATTTAAGTTGGCTAGCTCATTTCTTTCCAGAAAATTAAAAAAAAATCTGTTGATCAGTAGCAAAAGGCATCCGGGCTTAGTTGATAAAGAGCTGCATTTGGAGTCTGAAAGACCTGGGTTCAAATCTTGCCTCTGAAACTCCTGATTGAGTGACCCATGGACAAGTCATCTAATCTCTGTGAGCATTATCTCACTCATGTATAATATAGAGAACCAAGATACATGGGTGGTAATGAGAGCCATATAATATAATACACATGTACATGTATAATACATATACGTAGATTAATATGTACATATACATGTGTATGTATATGTATATGAGAGGAGAGAGAGGGAGAGACAGAGAGAAAGAGAGAGACAGAAAGAGAGAGAGAGAGAGAGAGAGAGAGAGAGAGAGAGAGAGAGAGAGAGAGAAAGAGAGAGAAACTTTGCAAACTGTAAAGCACCATATCTATGTCAGTAATTATAGGGAAAGGTTTTTAAGCCTGACCTCTCACAGTCCTTTCCAAGCTCCCCAAATGTAAAAATAATATCTATAGTGTGGAAAGGATAGGTTCTAACAATACAATGTAATATTTCAACCTGTAATAAACTAATAAATGATGACAAGTTAGTATATTTGTATTGGTGATTTTTCCCCCTCGTAACTTATCAGCTTGGGGGTTTTTAGCTAACATATCTGTGAGCAATTTTTGTCTTGCTTTTAGTATGTACAGAAAACCCTCGCTTCATCAAATTACCTCTGCCAGCTTTCCATACATACAGTAAACGATTTCAGGAATTAACTCGCTCAAGCTCTTTGTTAAAATTTGTCATTTATCTATTAACATTCTTCAGCTTTTTGTCAGACAATGTACTTAGCACCATAATGAGAGTCCCTGAAGATATGTGTGTGATTTGTCAAAAGAGAGACAAAAAGTGTATAAAACTGTAAAATGTCAGTAATCAGGAGATTGAACAGACCTCAGGAAATTTACATAGAATGAATAGGAATCTTTGATAATAATAAACTTAGCTCGGGGGAGTGAAAAGAGGGGGCAAAAGAAGGATAATTTTTGATTTTGAAAAGAAATGTAGAAAGTGTATGAAAATTATTATAGATATATGTGTATATGTGCATGTGCACAGTCTTTCTGCACAAACTTAAATGTATACTAGTATCTAGAACTTTAGAGTGAAAAATGAATTGTCATATATATCGTCATATCTGCATACATATACATATGCATATATTCTTTTTTACCTGACTGGGATTTCATTAATGTAAGAAGCTCACAGTGAGGCCCTCCCTCTACCAATCTACCAGTGCAGATAGATATCTGCAGCTAGAGGCACTGACTTGCACAGTGATTTGACCAAAGTCACACAGCTAGTATATGTCAGAGATAGTGGTCGAACCTAGGTCTTCCTGACTCTAAGGCTAGCTCTCTGTCTCAAACTATACTTTGTGGTACAACAAAATCTATTTACCATTTCCTATTTTGATTAGTCGTTTTTCAATTGTGTCTGACCTTTTGTGACCCCATTTGGGGTTTTCTTGGCAAAAAAAGCTTTGCCATTTACTTCTCTAGCCCATTTTACAAATGAGGAACTGAGGAAAACAGAGTTAAGTGACTTGCCCAGCATCACACAGCTACTCAGTGACTGAGGCTAGATTTGAACTCAGGAAGATAAGTCTGACTCCAAGCCCATCACTATATCCACTCCACTACCTAGCTGCCCTACTATTGCCTATATGGAACAAGTTTCCATATTCCCAGACCCCTGACTTGGTTTAATTTAGGTCATTCAGATATCTAGAATAAGCTTCCAGCTAGTTATGTAAGCCAATATATATATATATGTAAATAGGCCAGTGATATATCTATGTCTATTTATACCTATTGGTTTATTTAAATGATGGAGAGACATGGTCTAGACATTATTACAACTAAATCTGGAACTACTAAAGTAGCTGGATTATGTCTTTTAATGCAACCAATGAACTCACTATAAATCTAACTATATAATGATTTCGTATATATCTCTTCATTTTTTTGTCACAAGAATCCTGTTTGCTAAAATTTGGGTAAACCATATCTATTGCATTTCTCCTACTGTACCAATTTAATAGGAAATAAGGTATGGAAGGAATATAAAAGGAAATAATGACCTGTTCTTGATGAAGCCGAGGTGACTTTTCGTATTCATATGTCTTTCTTTAGAATGTTTAAGAATTTACGAACCAACTCTTTAGTGATCTGTGTCAGAATTTCTCCAGAAATGGAAGTCAAGCTTCTTTGGCTTATAGATGGAAAAGTCTTCTTCCCTCTTCGGAAAATTCTTCTATTCCTATGCTATCTCTCCTGTTTTCTAAGATGTCTTAGATATCACTGACAGTGGCTCAGTGATAATTTCTGTCAGTTTGTTCAGTACCACAGTACCAGGTATAGTTCTTCTGGATCATATGTCTTGAATTTATCAAGGACAACTAGGAGCCTTACAAGGTACTTTACAATGTTGTTACTTATCTTGGGTATCAATTATCTGTTAGCCATTTTTCTTCCATCATTTTCAGTTTGATGGTCTTTATTCTTTGCAGGGAAAACGGAAGAAAAAAGATGAATTGAGAAGTTATGCCTTCTGAAAATTAGCAATCCTTGTCCTCACTTCTAACCTAATAAGTGGTCCTATCCTTTCTTTAATTTTTCTGTTTTCACCAATAACACACAAACACACACACACAGACACACACACACACACACTACTCAAAACACCCCAAACCTTTTTTTTCCTTAGCTTTCTTTAATAGCCTTAGCTCATTCTGAGATTAGTGCTTGACACTATTTTACCATATCACATTCTGTATTCATCCTGTAATCTACAACTGCTTCCAACATACACAGAGATAGATAGATAGACAGATAGACAGACAGATAAATAGATGGGTAGGTAGACATAGATAGATAGATAGATAGATAGATAGATAGATAGATAGTAGATAGATAGATAGGTAGATTTTGGTGAATTCTCTGGGCATCCACTCTTGTTTCTTCAGATAACTTCTATTTTCTCTGCATCAGAACTGTTTCCCTTTATATTTTTCATAACTTAATTCTTGAGAATTTCCTATCCCTCCTGGTTTAACTGCCTCTGTAGAATTTTAAGACATAAGATCTTACCTTTCCATCTTCTGAAACTTCTGAACTTTGCTCTCTCTAAGCTTGCCAAGTTCTAGATAACCTTTTTTTCCCTTATTTTCTGTCTTAAACTTGAAAAGGGGTCACATTCTACAAAAGTTCCTATTATTTTCACCCTATTAACCAGTTCTTTTTACATATCCAGAATAGAATTTTCCCTTAGTGATCCCTCCATCTTTCAAAGGATAGAATTATAATTAAGGCAATTCAAGAACTTATTAGCTGGCATAGAGAGTACTCTAGTAGTAGATATCTATGTAATGGGAGTCTCTCATCTTTATTATATTGTGCTTTTCTGCCAAGCTGGTTCTGTGCTTCCCAAACCCTACATTTAATTCTTCCTTCTTTCAAAGTATTCTGTGTTACATTCTGATGACAAAATCACTTCTCTTTCACTCTGATCTCCCCCCAGATGCTTTCCACCATGCCTCCTCTTGCTAGTTCTCGGATTTCCTCACATGAATATACCTTTTTAATATTCACTGCTATGCCTGTCCTACATTTTGTGAATACTCATTCTGCTTTGTTTGTTTTAGTTTTGTTTTAGTTTTTTTTTTTTATTTAGATGTACTCATCCAAACCACATTCCAGTAATGGCTTTCACCCTACCAAATCTCAGTGATAACTGCGAGGTCAAATTTGCTTCCTTGCATTACAGTCTCTAGTTTTCTTGCCAAAATGAGGATGCTTCTGTATAGACTTTTAAAACCACGAATCCTATGCCTGATACCTTCACTGCATTTTGTTTCCTATGAATTTCTGATTGTCACAATTTTTTCAGGTAGCTAAGTTGGATGGTGGCTAGAGCTCTGGACTTGAAATTAGAAAGGCATAAGTAGAAATCTCTCCTTAAACATTTACTAGCTATATGACCCTGGGCAAACCTCACTAAGCCCTGGCTTCCTTGTTTATTAAATGAAGATGATGACAGCACCTACCTTACAGGGATATTGTGGGGATTAAAGGAGATAATGTACTTAAAGCACCTTACAAATCTTAAAGTCACATAAATATAGCCATGATCGTTGTAGCTATCTAGAGTATCTACCTTCACAGATCTATTTAACAAGTTTTCTTACTCCCAGCCCCAATCCTTTAAATTTTAATATTCTTTTCATTAATTTACAAAGCAAGCAAATACATTATTGTCTGCCTTTTTCTGTTGCACTCCATTTCTGTCATTCCTATATTTTTAGTTATGGTCCAGAAATCCAGGATGCATTGTCAAATATCATTTTTTAGCTCAACTCTCTTACCTTACCAAAAAGATGGCTATTTGCCCACTCGGCTCTTTTGCTTCCAGCTCCTCCACACACTTACATGCACACACATTTGCATGCACAGACAGCTCCCATTGGTTTCTCTCTGTTCTGACCCTCTTCTGGAGAATGCAGGATCAATATTTCTTTGTTTTTTCTCTTTTCCTCTTCGTTTGCCAGGAATTGGGAAGTCTATGTCCATTGTTAAGGCCATTGCACCTGGACCTAATATGTCATCTTTTCAGGGGAAAAAAATGTGTCTTATATTTTTGGTATTATAACAATTTTTATTTTCATCACATAGGAGTAACATTAAATGGATCTGCATGCTTGTATTAAGCTATGAATTTCTATTGAGAGGGCATGTGCTCAATGGATCCCCAAGAACTTTGTCTTTTTTTTTTTCATGGGATTCAGTTCAAGGTATTCTAATATTCAGTGAGTAGCTAGACAATCCCAAGAAGATCTCCTACATTTATGGTTAAAGGAGGTTTGATATAAATGGTGGAGAAGACAAGAAATGTCTCCAAGAAAACATTTCCTTTTTTTCCCTAGACAGTAACACCATTCTCTAGTATTTGCTAAATGGGAAGTTTTGAAAACCAGATCCAATGCCCTTCCATGCTTGAAATTTTATGCCTCTCTTTCCAGATGAACAGGTCTCTTCTTGGGTGATGAAGAAGAAGGAATTTCCTCTGAGCATGAGAGGAATTCATGGAAGAGTTCTCTCCCATTCCCCCAGGGATATGTAGGGTGATAGCTGGCCAGCCAATTAGATTTCACATTCTGTACATCGCAAAAAAAAAAAAGTGAAATTTCAGGTATGAACAACCCTCCTCTCCCCCTTTAAAGAAAAAAAAAGCATTCTTTTTAGAAAGAATCTCTAATAATTAAAGAATTGAGTACATTAATAACTAGAAGACCAAAATTTCAATAAAAACATAGTCTCCTCTGGTTCCCTATTACTTTCAGAATCAAATATAAAATCCTATTTGGCATTTAGAGATCCTCACAACATGGCCACTTTCTAACTTTCCATTATTTTTAGGCTTTACCCCTCTCCACTCATTCTTATGTTCCAGCTGTTCTAGACTTCTTTCTGATCCCCACACACAACAGTCCATCTCACAAATTCATGCTGTTGGGCTAGCCAGTCCCCATGCCTGGAATACCTCCCTACCTCTGCCTCTTCACTTCCCTGACTTTGTTCAAGATTCAGCTCAAATTCCACCTTCTACAGGAGCCCTTTACCTGCCCCACCATCCTCCTCTCAGTGCCTTTCCCTCTGAGATTATCTTGGTTTACACCATATACTTACACAGATTATACGCTGTTTTTTACATGTTATCTTCCCTTTTAGAATTTGAGCTCCTTGAAGGTAGAGATGATATCTTTGTATCTCCAGTGCTTAGCACAATATCTGGCATGTTGGAAGAACTTTAAAAATGCTTGTTGACTAATTATTATTAATGAAAATGGGGGACTATCATTTAAAAATGAGTCTCTACTCCAATAAATAACAAAAAAGGCTCATTTTTCATAAAAGGAAAGAGTTCAGCTGAAGAACTGGAACCATATGGCAAGGAAATAATACACAGCTCAGTACTCTGAGTTCTCTTCCCATCCAATGCTATTTACTGATGTCCTATTTGGATATTTGCTGACAAATTCCCTGTCTCTTATTTGTAGCCATGCATTATTGATCCATATCTTATTAATAAAACAAAATAATATGATATACAAGCTTAGATATTTTAGAAATGATGCTTCAGAAACTCAACATAACCTATAATAACAGATGCCAAATATTAAATGAATATGGACTATCATCTTATAACTCAAAAGCATGTTTTCAGTATCCTTATGTACCTTTCTAAATATAAGTACACAAGAATTGACCTTTGGTCTAGCTATATATGATTATCTTGATTATCCCTGCAAAGAAGGTAAGTAATGATGTATTTAATTCAATTTAGCAACCATTTCTTAAGCACATACTTTGTACAAAGCAGTGGTCTAGGCACTAGGAATGCAAAGACAAAAATGAAAAACAATCCCTGTCCTCAAGCAGCACACACATTCTAATAGGTTGCACAAAATCTAAACAGATAAATAAATGCAAAATAATTTGAGGAGGGAGATACAATTAATAATAAAAAAGGAACAGGAGAGTCTTCTTATAAGAGATGGCACATGAATTGAATTTTGAAGCAACTTAAGGATTTTAAGAAATAGAAGTGATGATTAATGCATGGAGTATGGTCTATCCAAAGACACAGGTCCAGGATATTGAGCATTGAGTTTGGGAAATAGCAAATAGCCTAGTTTGTCTACACGGTAGAATGTGATAGGGAATAACATGAAGTCAGCTTAAAAGACACATTGGACTAGGAACTGGTTTTATGAAAAATAGAATAAAATAGATAAACCATTGGTTAATTTGATTAAAAAAAGAAGAAAACTAAATTATCATATCAAAAATGAAAAGGATGAATTCACCACCAATGAAGAGAATATTAAAGCAATTATTAGGAACTATTTTGCCCAATTATATGAAATACATCTAAAAATTTAAATAAAATGGAAGAATATTTATAAAAATATAAATTTCCCAAATTAATAGATGAGGAAATACTTAAATAACTACATCTCAGAAAAAAAATTGAACAATCCATAAATGAGCCCCCTCAAAAAAAACATCAGCACCAGATGGATTCACAAGTGAATTCTACCACCCATTTAAAGAACAATTAATTCCAATATTATACAAACTATTAGAAAAATAGACAAAGAGTCCTACCAAATTCCTTTTAAGACATAAATATGGTGCTGATACTTAAGCCAAGAAGAGCAAAAACAGAGAAAGAAAACTATAGACAAATTTCCCTGGTGAATATTTATGCAAAATTTTAAAATAAAATACTGGTGAAAAGATTGCAGCAATATATCACAAAGATTATACACTATGACAAGGTGGGATTTATACCAGGAATGCAGAGCTGGCCCAATATTAGAAAAGCTATCAGCATGGTTGACCTCATCAGTAACAGAAACAACAAAAATCCTATGAATATATCAATAGATTCAGAAAAACTTTTCATAAAATACAACACTCATTTCTATTAAAAACACTAGGAAGCGTAGGAATAAATTTAGCTTTCCTTAAAATGATAAGTAGTATCTATCTAAAACCATCAGCAAGCATTGTCTGTAATGGGAATAAGCTAGAAGCCTTACCAATAAGATCAGGGGTGAAGCAAGGATGCCCATTATCACCACTACTATGCAACATTTTACTAGAAATTCTAGATACAGCAGTAAGAGAGGAAAAAAAGAAATTGAAGGAATTAGAATAGGCACTGAGGAAACAAAACTGTCACTCTGCAGGTAATGGTATACTTAGAGAATCCTAGAGAATCAACCAAAAACTAGTGGAAGTAATTAACAACTTCAGCAAAGTTATAGGATACAAAATAAACCCACATAAACCATCGACATTTATATGTATATATATATATATATACATATATATATACGTATATATTTAAAAAAATAAAATATGTACATATATGTGTGTATATATGTATATATATGTGTATATATGTATATATATATATATATATATATATATATATATATATATATATATGTTACCAACAAAGTCTAGCAGGAAGAGCTAAAACAGAGAAATTCCACTTAAAATAACTGCAAACAATGTAAAATACTTGAGAATCTACATGTCAAAACAAGCTCAGAAACTATATGATGATATATTATTATGATGGAGTATTATTATGCTATAAGAAATGATGAGTAGGACAGTTTCAGAAAAACCTTGGAAGACTTACATGAATTGATGCAAAATGAAGTGGGCAGAACCAGAACATTGTACACACTAACAGCAGTATTTTCTGATGCTCAACTGTTAATGACTTGGTTATTCTCCACAATACAACGATCCAAAACAACTCCAAGGGATTTATGATGAAAAATCCTATCCATATCCCAGTGAAAGAACTGATGGAGTTTAAATGCAGATTGAAGTATACTTTCTTTTTTACTTTCTTTTTCTTTTTCTTTTTTTTTGCTTGTGTTTTCTTTTGCAACATGGGTAACATGGAAATGTTTTACATGATTGCACATGGATAATCCATATCAGATTGCCTGTTTTCTTAAGAGGGGGCATGAGAGGAAGGGTAGAACAATTAGAACTGAAAGGTTTTTTTTTAATGGATGTTAATATTTTTACATGGAATTGAAAAAAATAAAATGTTGAAACTAGACTGTAAAAGGCTTTAAATGACAAACAAATAAATTTACTTTTTATCTAAGAGGCATTAGGAGCCACTGAGGCTTCTAGATGGGAAATAACATAATGAGGCCTCTTCTTTAGTGATATTATTTTAGCAGCTTTGTGGATTGTGGGATGGATAAGGGAAGAATTAGTAAAGGAAGAACTAATTAGAAGATAATTACAATAATCTAAGTGACAGGCAATGATGACCTGAATTACAGTGGTGGCCATGTGAATGGAGAGAAGTAGATTGATATGAAAGATACTGAGGTAGTAGAAATGATAAGAGTAAATGACTAATTTGGATATGATGGAGGTAGGAGAGATGAAAGAGTTAAAGAAAACTCCAAGGTTACAAACTTGGGTGACTAGGATGGTGTGTCCCTTAACAGAAATAGGAAGGTCTCAAGAAGGGAAAAATTTGGGAGAAAAGACAGAATAAAATTAATTCTTCTTTCATAACATGTAGTTTGAAATGCTTGTGGTGTAGTTGCAATAAACAATTAGTAATCAAGAACCAGGGGTCAGGAGAGGCATGATGGCAAGTAATCTGTATATAATTGATAATTCAAACAAAGGGAACCGATAAGACAACAAAGAGATGCTATGTACATAGGTGACACAGAGAATAAGCTTTGAATCAGGAATACCTGAGTTCAAATCTGGCCTTAGATACTTACTAGCCATGTGACTATGGGAAAATCATTTAACTTTTGTTTGTCTTAGTTTCCTCAACTGTAAAAATAATAATAAAACCTACCAGCCATGCTTGTTGTGAGGATCAAATAAAGTCATAAGTGTAAAGCATTTAGCACAGTATCTGGCACATAGTAAATGCTTTATACATGTTAGCGATTATTATCTAGAGAAAATGAGGACCTCCAGGGTAGAATTTTGAGGAACATCCATGCTCCAGAGTTTCATGGATGATGATCCAGTAGAAAAGACTGAAAAGGAATGGTAAGACAAGTAGAAGAAGAAACATGAGATAGATGTGGTATGAATACTGATATATTGTAAATCTGGCTATGAATCTGGTCAAATTCTGACCCTCATATATGCAGTGATATGTTATACTATGTGTGTGTATGTGTAATATGTATATACACACATCACATATATGTAGTAATATGTACCATTTTCAAAGTTATGATATTTCAGGAAGCCTCTAATATGGACCTCATCTTTGTCTTCTAACACTAACAGCATCTTTTTTCTTTAATCACATACATTAATAATTGTGTGAATGTGATAACCTTGGAATTCAATGTGATATCAGCACTTGCCTCAAAAGAAGTCAGGAGATTTATTGTATTTCCCTACCTGCCTCCTACTGGGATCCCTCTTTTCTCACTTGTGATGGTAGGAAGCATGATCACTTCTCAGACTAGTGCAAAGCAACAGCCTAAATTATGCAAATTCCTCTTCTTCACCTCTTTCAGGTGAGACTATCCTTTTAACTATCATATTCTCATCTAAGTCAAAAATTCCGAGTTCCTTTATATGTTGTCATTTTGATCCCACTCACCATCCTGGTGCTCCTCCACACATGTGCTTGTTGATCAATATCTCTTTTAAAATATGCAACCCAGAACTAAACACAGTACTCCAAACATAGAAGATACAGAACTACTATCTACCTGCATCTTGACACTATATTAGCTTTTTGCCCTCTACATAACTGAATTGATTGCTGTGGAACTTGCAGTCACCTAATATTCCCATATATTCTTATGAACTGTTCAGGAAAGCCATGAGTTCAGAATAACAGGTGCAGGTGACAGTAAGGGTAATGAGAAAACACATAGGAGAAAATAAAAGTTAGGATCTCTGATTTTAGTGCTAGAAGGAACTCATCATGAGTAAACTTCCCCTTTCAATGCATAATCAGCATCTATTCTGCTACATATAGTCAGAGTTTCTTGTGACACTGAGAAGTTAAGTGACTTGACTAGGCTCATATAGTCAATATCAGTGCCAGAGACAGAACTTGGAAACATGTCTCTCTAACGGTGAGGTTAAATTCTAGACTATACTCTCTTATGTTTTATATGTAATACATATATACATATGTGTATATATGTATATATACATATGTGTATATATGTATATATACATATGTGTATATATGTATATATACACATATGTATGTATATATATATTCTGGTAAAATATGTTCAAGAAAATTACAATGAGCTTTAGGTATGAAGTATCTGAATGACATATATTACCGTGAAAGGAAATTTGCTGGGTATATAACGTTGAATGATTGGTTGAATCCAATGTGGAGGATAAATGGAAAACTATGGTCAAGAAATTGGCAGGTTGAAAAGGAATAGGTGATTTGATGTTTCTATTTGTTGAAAAGTACATACATGGAGGAGATTTATTGAAGTATAAGCTACTTCATATCCTCCACTACAGCCCTACTTTATTCCTCATTTAGGAGGTATAAGTTCTTGTAATAATACAGTAGATTATAAGCTCTGGTAAGTTCTACCAAGATGACAGGACTTCAAGAATGCTTTCATTGATAGAACGAACATTAGTCTTCTTAAGAGAAATATAATTCATTTTGAAGAGGCACATTATCAAAAGACTGTCAAGTAGGAGATTACATTTTTTGCTAAAAAAAATTCACATAGACGGTCTGCTAAGATAAAGAGATTTTGAAATCTGTGTTGATAGAGTTGAAAAATCACAACTATTTAAGCCCTGTGTTAGTTCCTTCAAAGGTCATCATATTCTGCACAAAGATGCACTTATAACCCATTTCCAAGGCTTGATATATCCATGATCTCATTCGTGTAGGTATTACTTGCACTACTGGTTTCAGAGTCAGGAAGACAAAGACAAGTCATGTAAACTCTCAATGGCCTAGCTAACTCTCATGGGTAACAAATGCTACTTAATTAGTTGCTATGTGCTAGATGCTCTGCTGAGTGCTGAGGATAGAAATACAAGAAAAAAGAATGACAGTCCTTGAACTCAAAGAGCTTACATCCTAAAGGGGAATGAGAAGACACAAAACGGAGCTGAAAAGAGAAACAGTCATTTGGTGGGGCAGCTAGGTGGTGCAGTGGATAGAGCACTGGCCCTGAAGTCAGGGGTACCTGAGTTCAAATCTGGCCTCAGAACAAACACTTGACACTTACTAGCTGTGTGACCCTGGGCAAGTCACTTAACCCTAATTGCCTAAAAAAAGAGAGAGAGAGAGAAATAGTCATTTGGAGGGGAGGTACTCATGCAGGGGCATGGTGTTAAAGTCCAGAAACAAAGACAACAAGGGAATGAAGGTTGGCCATCACAGGCCATTCCTCAAAATGAAGCTCCAGGAAGAAGTCACCAATGGAAGGAGGCTGGCATAAAGAAGAATGGTCCAGAGTGAGGAGGTTACGATAGACAATTGATGTTCCAGCACGGATAGGTACCAGGTACCAGGGACTTGTTAGAGTGAGACTGAAGTTAAGGCAAAGTATCAAAGACCAGAAAATCAGAAGAAGGGCACCCAAGGGAGGAATATCTATATCTGTAAGATCCAGAGCAGTTCCTGATCTTCCTTGTTGGGGGGTGGGGAGGGGAAGGTGGGTTGCCTCATGTGGAGTTTTCTAACAGGTTCAGACTAATGCAACCATGGACTTGTCCAGCTATGATCCTTTTGTCTTTATACATGAAAAGTCTATTTTCTTTTTATAATCATAAATGTCCCATAATAACATATTTATATAAATTATTTCATGCAAATCATCATTGCTAATATTTTCGCTAATATGCAACAGCCTACTCATACTCACTGTACATCTTTCTATTGACCTTTGAGTCACCTGCAATTTTGATTTCTTCTGAGAATGTGATGTTCCATGATTCATAACCATATGGCCTCACTGGAATAATGTCGATATAAAAAAAAAGCAGCTTGGAATCATTGAAAGAGCTATGTCTGTGCTTGAAAGGACCAGAATTAAAATAGGATATTTGGAAATTTACTGGATTTGTCACTTTGGGCAAGTCTTTAGACCCCTCTGGGCTTCAGATTCCTCATTTGCAAAACAAGAGAGTTATCCTCAAATGTCTCTAAAGTGCCTTACAATTCTAAAATGTAATGATTTTGTGATGCCAATGGTAAAATAAAAGTTCTGAATGTAAAATCCCATTTGCCATTGGAAAATTGTAATGTTTCCTCTTCTGTTAATAATAAAAATATTGTAATTATGCCATCTTTTTCCCTGTCCCTTTCATAACTATTGCATCCCATCCCATGGTATCCGCTGTTCCTTAGAAGTTCTGAGAATCTTGTTTTTATCACCAGGAATTTTACTTTTGCTGCTTTCTAAACTTCACCAGTCACCAAACTCCAACTCAAGGTACTTGAACATCCTGAACTCCTTGACCAATAAACCTGTTGCCTTCCTGGATCCAAAACTGGCCCACATAGTCTCTATTTAGCTTTCCCCTTTCCTTTGTCACTACTCATATAACTGAATGCCAGATTATCAAGTCTGTTCTCTTTTATCCTTCTACCCTCTTCTGCATACATGCCAAGGACATAGGAGTGTGTTATAGGGTGCCATAAGCTTTGGCTAGGCTTTGCTATGATGACTAAGTTCCTGTTATATGCAGAGAATCAGAATGAAGAAATACCTCAAGGGCAGTGCTGCTGGAGAAATTTAATCATCTAGAAGCAGATAAACAAAGTTGCAAAGACAAAAGGGTGAGGGGAGTCCATGAAATACATAGCACTATGCTTTAATGAATATGTTTTGACAACTGCCAGAGTGTCCCTAGTCTGGCATGGCACCTAGAATTTAAGGAGGATGAAATCAGTTGTGGAGAAAGTTCTACTATTTCCTTGAATTGGTAAGATCTTCATTTCTATATTGATTAATGTCATAAGGTCCACCTAGTGCACCTCTGTGAGGAATAGGGAGGTACCAGGAAGCAGCATTCAACTTTCACCTTCATGTGTCCTTGAATGCCTATGGGCCTATATCCTTCTATAATAGGAATAAAAGGCTTAAGACTATTGCCTGAGATTTTTTTCTCAGTTAATCCAACAACCAAGAGATGGTACTCAGTGGCACTACATTAGTAGCTGGTGGATCAAGAAAGAGAAAAGTTGCATAAGATGGTGTAGAATAGGGATGGGGAACAGATTCATTCTATGAAGTGCAGTCAAAGGGCTGCACTTGAGGATCTAGAGGGCCACATGTGGCTTTGAGGCCACAGATTCCCCATCCCTGGTCTAGAGTTATGTCTTAAAGTAGGAGACATACTTGCCAGACTTACTCTGCTTACTATCAACATATGAGTCCTTTCCCACCCCCAAGAAAGAGAAAAATAAACAAAAAGGCCAAAGTGCTTTCATCACCACAAAAATAGAATACAGCCACATTCCACAAAGTACACAATGATAAGGTCATCTGTCACAGAAGTCACACTGACTTTAGAACAATATAAAAATAAAAGTGAGGACATAGAGCTAGAAGAAAGTGCAAGAATAGAGAAACAGATACTATAGAAATCCTTAGAACTAAAGCAAGATTAGAAGGCTCTTGGAGGTCCATAGCTCATTAGTTAAGCACATTTGTGTTAGGTCAGCAAAGAAACAGCCTGTATTTGTAGAACTGTTGATTAGAAAAGCTTCAAAGATGCCATAGTCTGATCAACACTTAATTATTTTTTTGTAAATAGGAAGCTATTTCAATAGGTCAAAATGAATATAATTATTTTCTTCAAAGGAACATTAATTTCCTGAAAAGAAATTATGCTAATCTTTAGGCACATTACTATATAAAAAAAGAAATAATAGAAAAATATATAAAGAAGTAGAGTAGAGCTTTTAATTCACAACCTTACAAACTATGAGTCATTAAAGAAAACTATTTGTAATAGAAATGTTAGCAAACTGTTAATAATAGTTAACTTATATTTGAAATGAACTTGTGACTTTAGCTGTTTTCACAATAAAGTCTAAACAATGATCAATGAAGAGCACGATTACTTATGACTTAAAAATATTCCGTTATTGCTACCCAACTAGTTTTCAATGTATTTTGTTCAGCTGAATTAAACACTGCTACAGCAAGTTAACTTGTTGTCTAATGAAATAATGATTGTCATAGACAAATCTAAAGGTCTTGCTGAAAGCACTCTTACAGATGGGAAAAGCTTACATTCTTCCAGCAAGCAGCACATTATGGCAAACCTTTATCCAATGTGCTCATTATTGACTCACTTCTTTCTTTAAACCTTGGAAGCAATTTTTGGAGGGTCAAAAGGAGTTGACTTCCTATGAGTCCCAACTTGTTTAGTTTTCCTAGTCTCAAAAGTTTCAGAAATTTCATCTTGTTTTGTACTTTGCTCAGTATGTTCTGATAGAAAACTCTTTTAAAAAAACAGGACAGGTAAACAATTTGAAAGTAATCACAAGATAAATTTTGAAACAATGCACATGAATATTAATAAAATATGTGTAAGGGAAAAATAATGTTTCTTGTTAAACTGCATACAGAATACATAGTTCCATTTTAACCAACCACAAATGAACATAGACTATCAGAAAAATTCTGAACCATACCCTTTAAGCAATAAAATATGCATATTTTAAAAAATAGTCAACAAAATGATAAAAATGTGTGAATAGTTTTCAGTTTTTCGGAACCTTTTTCTGTAACCTTCAGCTTCTCCAATCTATCAAAGATGAAAAGTAAATATTGGAACTAGAGAGTTCCAGGGTGATCTTAAGACCTAACTTCATGCATATACATATAATGCACATATATACGTATATATGTATATACAATATACACACACATATATACGTATATATATTTCATTTCAGACATAGATTTTTATAAAAATTAGAGATACAGATCTGACTATATTTCTAAATACTTTAATCAACAAGAGAAATAACAAATCAATGAATTCAGCATTCAATGAAATGAGCATGAATAATGGCAAATGCAAAATCCCCAATAAAATTAAAATTCTGAAAAAATAAAGAAAAAAGTGATGAAATTGAAAGCAAGAGACCATTCAATTGAGAACTAAACAAGAAGCTACTTTTAACTAATAATATAGACAAACAGTTAAATGTAATTGTTCATATTGAAATGAAAAAAGAATAAAGTAAAAAAGAAATAAAATAAGTTATCTGAAGCCATGTTGTTTAATTATATGCTAACAAAAATAACTTACAGGAAATAAATGAACACTTGGAAAAAATATAAAAACTCTAGATCTAAAGAAAGAAATAGTCTATTTAATCGAAACAATTCTCAGAAAAAAATAAATTCAGCAATTCATAAATAAACCACCAAAGGAGGAACAAATCCTCCAGGACCAGATGGATTCATAAGTATATTCTACCAAAGTTTCAAAGAGAAATTAATCCCCATACCACATACAATGTTTGCCAAAGCAAGGAAAAAAAGGTACACACTCTTCCATTCTCTTTCTATAATAAAAATTTGACCTTAATAACTAAACCAGGGAGAGACAAGGCAGAGAAAAAAAATATACACCAATATACCTAATGAAATTTGACACAAAAATTTTAAATAACATATTAACAGGTAGGCCAAAGTAATATTAAGACATCTTGTACGCTATGACGTTTTTTGAATTATACCAATGTTGGATGGATTCAAAATATGGAAGACTATAAAAACAATAAACTATGGTAATAATATAAAAATAAAAACCATCTAATTATATCAATAGATTCCAAAAATTTTTTTTATAAAATCCAACTCCAATTTTTATTAAAATTTTAAAAATTATAGGAAAATGGACATTTCCTTAATACAATACATCTGTGTAAATCCAAGAACAAATATATGTAAAGGAGAAAACTTGGAGTCATTTCCAATAACATTGGGTAAAGACAGGATGAACATTATTGCCACTACTACTTTATAAAGTGCTAGAAATGCAAGCTACAGAAACAAGACAAAAATAAAAGAAATTTAGTAAATAAGAATTGGCAAAGAAGAAACAAAATTATAATTTATTACAGATGAAGTGATAGTATACTCAAAGAACCTAGAAAGTCAACTAAAATTAATTGAAATGATAATTTATTATTTTTTTTAAATTTATTTTATTAATTTATTTTGATTTATCAACAATCACTTCCATATGCTTTTGAGCTTAAAAATTTTCTCCCCCTTCCCCTCCCCAAGATGGCACATGCTCTGATACAGGCTATACATTTACAATCCTATTAAACATATTTCCACATTAGTGAAGTTGTAAGTAAAAATTAAAACCAATAGGAGGCACTATCAGAAAGAGGAAACAAAATTCAACAGAAGGGAAAAAAAAAGATAGTGATTCAACTCCAATAGTTCTTTCTTTGAATGTGGATAACATTTGCCATCACTAGGCCTCTGGAGATGTCTTAGATCCAAGAGTAAGTTCTTATCCCAGAAGCTGGGGTTTTGGGGTTTATCAAATAATAGATAATAACATATTGTAGGATTATGTTTTTTAATCCATTCTGCTATCTGCTTCTGTTTTATGGGAGAGTTCATCCCATTCACATTCACAGTTATGATTACTATCTGTGTCTTTTTCTCCATCCCTTTTTCCCCCTGTTCATGCTTTTCTTTCTCCTTTCTCCTTTCCCCCCCTCACTAGTGTTTTGCTTTTAACCATTGCCTCCTTCAGTCTCTCCTCCCTTCTATTATCCCTTTCTCTTTTCTTCCCCTTTGCCCTTACTGCTTCTTCCCTCCCTTCTATCCCCCCTTCTTCTTCTTTCCCCTTTTCCCTCTACCTAACTGATTATGTTATTCCCTTCTTGAGACCAATCTGATTAGAGTAAGGTTCAAACAATTCTCACGCCCTCTCTTCTTTCCCTCTGCTGTAATAGGATTTTCTGTCTTTTCCTGTAATGTAATTTACCATTGCCTGCCTTCTTTCTCAGTACATTTTCTAAGATCAGTCTAATCCACTTACCTGGATCTATTTAACCCACTTGATTAGATTTTTTTTTATCATTACATCAAAGTCAACTAACATCCACCCCCTTTATGTATACTCCTTTAAAATGGTGTAATAGTAATACAGTTCTCAAGAGTTGCAAGTGTCATCTCCCCCTTGTAGGGATGCAAACAGTCTGCCCTTACTAACAACATTTTGTATCTTTCTGTCCCATTTACCTTTTTACGTCTTTCTTGAATCTTGTACTTGAAGATCAAATTTTTTGTTGAGCTCTGTTCTTTTTATCAGGAAGGTTTGGAAGTCCCCTATTTTGTTGAATATCCATCTCCTCCCTTGAAAAATCATGCTCATTTTTGCACGGTGATTGATTCTTGGCTGCAATCCAAGCTCCTTTGCCTTATGGAATATCATTTTAATGTAGAAGCTGCAAGGTCCTGTGTAATCCTGACTGTGGTTCCATGATATTTAAAGTGTTTCTTTCTGGCTGCTTGCTCCACCTTCTCTTTCATATGGTAATTTTGGAATTTTGCTATCATATTCCTTGGTGTTGTCAATTTGAGATGGTGAGCAGTGTATTCTTTCTACGGTTATTTTACCTTCTGGTTCTAGGACTTCCGGGTAGTTTTCCTTTATGATTTCCTGAAAGATACTGTCCAGGCTCCTTTTTTCATCATGATTTTCAGATAATCCAAAGAGTTTTAAATTGTCTGTCCTGGATCGATTTTCCAGCTCATTTGTTTTACCAATAAGGCATTTTACATTTTCATCTATTTTTTCATTCTTTTGTTTCTGTTTGACTGATTCTTGCTCTCTCATAGAGTCATTAGTTTCCATCTGTCCAATTCTAGTTTTTAACAGATTGTTTTCTTCTGTTACTTTTTGTACTTCCTTCTTCATTTGGCCAATAGTATTTTTAAGGGATTTGTTTTCTTCAATGTACTTTTTTTCCAGTTTACCAATTGTGTTTTTTAGGGACTTGTTTTCTTCAGTATACTTTTTTTTTTCCAATTGGCCAATTGTATTTTTTAAGGACTCTTCTACCTCTCTCATTAGACTTTTAAAATCCTTCCTGAGCTCTTCTAAGAAGTCTTTTTGGGCTTCAGGCCAGTTCATATTCCCTTTTGATGTTGCAGATGTGGGTTTGTTGACACTGTTGTCCTCTTCAGAATTTCTGTTTTGATCTTCATTCTTCTCATAATATGAATCTATGGTATGTTTCTTTTTACTCATGGTTTCTTTATTCCCCGGCCTTTAAAGAGATTGAGCTTTCCTGCTGGGGAACAGAGGGCACTGACCCAAGTTTCTTGTGTTGGGAGCCTAGGTCTTGGTCACTGGCTTTGTGTGCTGGAGCCTCTTATGTTGGCAGTTGGAGGCTGGAGGGTTTTGACAGCTTACCTCACTTTGGGCTGGAATCAGGAAGGCTGGAACTTTCAGGCAATTCTACGTTGCCTGCTTTTCCTTTCCTTTAACTTTCTTCGGGCTCCTTTTAGATGAGTGCTACAGGGTGTTTATCTGCCTGGGTCCCCTTGCAATGCTGCCTCCCTCATTTCTGCTAAGGCACTGGGAGATTCCTTTGTGGTAGAGTGCCCAGGCACCTGGTGGTTTTCTGAGCTGGTTTCCACTGGTTTCCCTGCCCTCACTGAGGCACTTTGGAGGTCCAGCTGTTGGTGTTTGTCTGCTCTACCACCTGGGCTTCAGGATTTCCTCCTGGTTAACAGTTGGAAGCTGTAGGGTTCTGACAGCTTAGCTGGTGTTAGGTTGGAATCAGCAAGGCTGGGACTTTAGGAAGACTCTAGGTTGCTTTCCTCAGCTCCTTTCAGGTGAATGCCGCAGGGTGCTTATCCGCCTGGGGCCCCTTGTAGTTCTGCCTCCCTTATTTTTGCTGAGGCACTGGGAGACCCGTTTGCTGGGCTCCTGCATGGCTGTTCCCTGTCTTTCTTCTAGTTCAGCTGTTCCAGGGTTTGTTTGTTTGTTTCTGGGGTGATATTTTCTGGGTTTTCAGAGGTTAATAGGGGAGAGTGAGAGCAACTTCCTTTTCACTCTGCCATCTTGGCTCCTGAAACGATAATTTAGCAAAGTTACAGGTGATAAAATAAATTCACATAAGCCTAAGCATTCCTGTATGTTACCAACAAAATTCAACAGGAAAAGTTAGAAAGAAAAGTTCCATTCCAAGTAATTCCAAAAGCTATGAAATATATGGAAGCTGATCTACCAAGAATCAGCCAGGAACTATATGAATAAAACAGATCTGAATAATGAGAGAAACAGCAATTACTTATGGGCAGGTATAAACTATAATTGAAATTACCATGCTACTTAAATTAATTTACTTATTCAGAGATGTACTAATAAAACTACTAACGGTCCACAAACTACTATACTATATAAAATTTAAACTACTTTATAGACCTAGAACGAACAATATTGAAATTCATATAGAAGAAGAAACAGTGAAGAATCTCAAGGGTAATTATGAAAAAAAATGAGAAGGAAAGGGATCTATTAGTGCCACATCTCAAACTTTACTATAAAATTATAATCATTAAAATGATTTCATACTGGTTAAATAAAGAAATTAGTCAATCATTGGAATAAAGTATGTAACATACAGAAGCAAATAAACACAGTAGTATAGTGTTTGATACACTCAAAGATCCCAGTTGCTTGAGGAAGGACTCACTATTTGACAAAAACTGCTGAGATAAATGGACAGTTGCCTGGTATAAATTAGGTTTAGACCAACACCTCATCCCATATACAAGATATGCTCCAAGTGAATATATAAGCTAGTTTTTCAAAAAAGGGCATATTATATACAAATCAGAGGAATAAGGAAGAAATTACCATTTGGATTTATAGATAAGGGAAGCCTTTATGACTAAATAAATGCTAGAGATCACAAATGACAACTGGAAATGTTGATTACATAAAAATTTGAAAATTTTTGTCTAAATAAATTTTCTGAGGAAAATATTTGCAGCATATTTCTCTGATAACTGTCTCTTATCCAAGATATATAGGGAACTGAGTCAAATTTATAAGATTAAGAACCATTCTACAATAGATAAATGAACATATGATATAATCAGGCAGTTTTCAAGGAAGATGTCAAAGCTATAAACAACCATATGAAAAAGTCTCTGAATCACTAGTGGAGAATGCAAAGTAAAATAACTTTGGAGTTCTACACTCATCATATTGGTAAAGAAAAAGAAAAAAATGAAAAAATTTGGGGGGTTACTGTGATGAAACCTGTTGGTGAAGCTATGTATTGGTTCTGCTCTTCTGGAAGGCAATTTTGAACCATGACCCAAAAGTTATTAAACTGTATATGAACTATAATCAAGTTATACCACTATTAGATCTATGCCACAAAGAAAGAGAAAAGGGACATCTATGTGCAGCAACATTTAAAGTAGCTCTTTTTATGATAGACCCAAATGGGAGAGTGTCCTTGTAATGAGGAAATGCTAGACAAATTTTAGTGCATGAATGTAATGGAATATTATATAAGACTTATATAAACAATGCCCACAGTTTGAGAGATACTGGGAAAATCTTTATGAACTGATGAATGATGAAGTGAGCAGAACCAGGAGAAAAATTCATACAAAAATAACATTGGTGGAAAAAAAATATTTAAAATCTTGGCAACTCTGATCAACATAATAATAAATCACAAATTCTAATTAAAGACGAAACACATCACTCCCCTTTTAGAGAGGTGGTGTATTTAAATTGCAGTAAGAGATACACATTTTATGCCATGGCCAATGTGAGAATTTGTTTTGCCAGACTATATATATATATATATATATATATATATAACAATTTTTTTTTTGGCTAGGCAATGGGGTTAAATGACTTGCCTAGGTTCACACAGCTAGTAAGTGTCGTGTTTGTTCTGAGGCCAGATTTGAACTCAGGTCCTCCTGACTTCAGGGTTGGTGTTCTATCCACTGCACCACCTAGCTGCCCCTCATAATTGTTATATTCTCAAAGAACACTGACACTGTATGTTGATAGAATGACTTTCACCCATAGCAAGTTGGAGAAATCCCTATGATATCAAGCCACTGTTTTGGATAGTACTAGCTCAGCAGTCAGAAGTCGTGAGTTCAAATTCCATCTCCAAGGACCTCCATTTCTTTGTAATATGAAAAGATTGGACTAGCTGGTCTCTGGGGTCCCTTGCATTTCTATATCTATATGTAACAACACACATGACCATTGCTGGGCCCAGGAAGGCTGGAGTACTCACCCTCTGCTTTATACACTAAGGAGTTCCTCTCAGCTCTGATTCCATGCAGGCAGACTGGGTTTAATTCTGAAGGAGTCTGGCCTCTGAGGAGAAAGCTTGGGCTCTTTGTCTTATACTGTCTGGCTTACTGTACCTCTGACCAGGAGACCCTGAGAAAGTCATCGAAACTTTAGATTTAGCTCTTGCCAGAGTCTTATCCAAACGAGACAGCAGAAATGTACTTAACATTACAAAGTAACTCAGACATAGGGCAGCTATTTATTTTTTTCAACACAAAAGAAATCTTAATGAAAATATGTTATAAGCAAACACAAACAAAGAATTAAACCAGTAGCATCAATAACTTATGGCTAATGTTATACTTTCCTGGCAGATGTATATGTAAAATATACATATTATAATTTCCTGGCAGCTAGGTGGCACAGTGGATGAAGTGTTAGCCCTGGGGACAGGAAGACCTGAGTTCAAATTTGGCTTCAGACACGAGCTGAGTGACCCTGGGCAAATCACTTAATCCTATTTGCCTGTTTCCTCATCTGTAAAATGAACTGGAAAAGGAAATGGCAAACCACTTCATTTTCTTTGCCAAGAAGACACCAAATGGGGTCAAGAGTGAGAGACAAATGAAACAACTGAACAACAAAAAAGCATAAAATATTTTGTAGGACTGCTGAGCAGGAGCTTAATCTTTGTTTTGGCTCTGTACTATCTTCTTCAAGGTCCAAGTCTTCTGTCAAACCAAGTAAAATCTTTTCCAAGGAGTGCTAAACGGGGTGCAGTGGGGAGCATTATGCAGCACAACTACAACCATCTGATGGTCTCAGAAGCTCTTGACCTCTCAAACTCACAAGTTTGTCTCCAAATATGGAAATATCCATATTAAGGTTGCTATTTGTTCATTTATACTCAGCAAAAGAAACACAAGACAGAAGAGGAAACCAGGGACCCATGATTCTGACTAAGCTTTCTTAAGGAACAGATGGGCCTTCTACCATGTGTGAGCAGTTTGCCATTTTTGACATGGTGGGGGAGGACACCACCCCTTCCCCATCCCTCAAAGGAAATCATGGCATAGAGAGAGCTACTTCTATTTTTCACATATTTCAATGACAGAAAGGAGAGAGAAATAGAGAGAGAGACAGAGAGAGACAGAGAGATGTCACCCTTTTTAAAGTCTATGGGCTGGTAGCTCTTCCTAGCTCAGTGACCAATCCTTTTACTGAAGGTACTCCTTGATGCCATCTTTTATAAAGGGATTGATTTGTCACCCCAAAGTACCCAAGTCCTTCATCCCCAAGTCGCCTGGTCAGGAGCAGGTAGGGTCAGCTCCTTCTGTGCTCCATGTTGTGCTCTCCTACCTCCAGGCCCATCCTCACACATGATCCATGGAGTACACACCACTCCAGCCATCATATGCAAATCCCATTATTCTATGATCCTAAAAACTTTGAAGGGACAACATGAGGGGAAGGTGAAGAGAAGACAGATCACTGTACTTGGCTGTTGTTATTTCTATTTGAAAAAGAACAAACTACAACACTAAGGCATTTATTTCACTTATGCATCATTTCTTTTTTTTTTTCAGTTGAAACATTCCAACCCTGACTGGAGGGGAACCACTTCTTCAAGAGATAAATGAATGAATGAAAAATAATTTAATAAGCATTTATTATGTGCATTGTTTTATGCTGATGACTGGGATTATAAGTAAAGATTCAAAGGAAGTTACTGCTATCAAATAGCTTACATTTTAATGGGGTAAGGGAAGTGATGTGTGTATGTGTGTGTGTGTGTGTGTGTGTGTGTGTGTAGGACAAAGATGGCCAGGGAGGAATACTTTGGTCTGGAAAGTTACAGGGATGTTAGTAGGAATACAGGAGAATCAATTGAAAGAAGGGAAGGAGAATGTTGCTACTCCATAGTCAGCAAAATTTCATGTATAGATATATACATATATATACACACACATATATCAGTTAACTGGGCCATCATTATCAAGGGTCTAGAAACCCCTGATATAAGTTTTGAAGATCTGGCTAGTGTACAATTAAACAAGTAAAGTCAACCCTGACTTCTTCAGGCTGAGATATAGGAACGGATAATTCAAGGCAGAAGATAATTCTCACATCCTTTCCAATTGGCTTTGTAATACAGTATATTATTATTTTTTTGCAGCACATTTACTTTCCTAATTATGTTTTGCTTAGATTCGTATTAAAATGAGTTTGCTTTCACTGAGCACACACCAGCTGGGCAGTGGGAGGAAGTGGCCTAGGAGCTTCCTAGGCAGTGGGGAAACACTGGTCTAAGATCCAAAATTAGTCATGCATAATTCACAATGCAGATAATCTACCCCAGTATAATCAAAAGTTGATTGGAAGCCTCCCAGGATTATTTCTTCCTTTTCCCTACTCTCAGACAACTAATGTTTTCTTTTCATTTTTGTTTCCTTGTTAATATATGCTCTTTCTTTGATAAATAAACTCTAATTGCATCCACATAAATATTCTCTCCACTATTGCAGATTGCAATCCCTTTATGGCTTGGTAGTTCCTGTTGGAGGGTTCCTATGGCTGAATAACTAATTGTCCCATGGTCAACCTGGTGATGAGCCTTTCCATCCTTAGCAAGTTTATTCTTGATAACTAGGCACAGGATTCATCTTTAGGAGGACCTAGAACATAGGTAGCATGTGCTGGAAGACCCTAGGGAGTATCAACATGGTCATTTCCTGAGGGGGAGAGGAAGGACCAAAGAGGATACTTCCTCAGGGTGTGCCAGTTCAATCAGCTCATCCTAGTTTAATAGTTAAAAGTCTTCTAGCTTGGTGATAACTTGTTTCTTCAAAAAACACTTATTAAGGGCCAGCTAGGTGGTGCAATGAATAGAGCACTGGGCCTGGAGTCAGTAGGACCTGAGTTCAAATCCAGCCTCAGACCAGACACTTAACATTTACTAGCTGGGTGATGCTGGGCAAGTCACTTAATCCCAATTGCTTCACAAAAAAATATAAAAATAAAATAATTATTAAATATGTCTTTAGAAATAGAATAATCAAATTTATGTCCCCCTTTGAATATAGGATTTATCTATTGAATATAAATTTTATGTATGGATTTGTGGTTTATTAATCTTTAAATGCATAAGAATCTTTAAGAATCAAGGAAATGGGATCTTGGATATTTGGTTTTCTTTTGATGCGATAATAGGAAACAAAGATACTTTTTGCCTCAGTTCCTTCATCTGAAAAGTAGTGGGTGGGGGGAGAGTGTGAGGGGAGAAAAACAAAACTTTCCACTCCCTCCCCAAGCCATTGTAAGGATTAATAAGATAACATTGATAAAGACTCTGAAAACCTGGAACAAAAAGTGCTATGTTAAGAGCAAAGTATTATTTTTTTCTTCGTATATTTCTTTTGTTGTGTGTCAGCCTCATCTAGGATGCCAGGATAATTGTTATTATTATTATTATTTAACATTTATTGAACAGCGACAGTATGCTTGGTGCTACACAAAACACAGAGGAGGATACACTTCCTGCCCAGTGGGCCTGCAATCTAAGTAATTGAGGGTACAGTTTGGGGGTAGTTAACTACAGAAACAACAGAGAGATCACAAGAACACAAATTACTGTTTTTGTATTCAGTTGCTTTAAAATAAAAATTGTGGTGGCTGCTTTCTCTGCCTTTCCCCCCCCCCCTTAACATTCCTTTTCCTAATAAGCAAGAGTTTGTTGTGTGTATATATATATATGTTTGTGCATTTCAAGATATGTGAAATCTATTAAGTATTCTCCTTCATGCCATGAACATTCTTTAGGATTTCTAACATTTTAAATGGTACCCCACTGACAGAAGCTGCTTAGCTTTCTGTTTGTGCTAACTCTACCATCAGCTGGCTGGGTAGGCTTGGATAAGTCATTCTTCTATCCCTGTGTACTAATTTCCTGGAAACTTACCACTGTTCACACTCCCACGCTACTTCCTTTGCATCCTTGAAAACCCACTTAACTGCCACCTGTTAATGTTATTGAAGTCTTGTTCAGTTGAATGGAATGAGGTGTACAGCTCAACCCATTACTAATTAAACCTCATCTTTGAGACAAACATGAGATGCTCCCCTACTCCAGATCTATAAAGCAAATTTTTATTAACACAGAAAGCTACCAGAAGTATTTGGGTTTACTGGCCTAAGAGCCAATATGAAAGCTCCTTATATCCATGAAAATCACAACCAATATTTAATAGTAGATAAGTCTTAGGTATTGGGTTCAAAATTACATTTGGCCACTTTTTACCTATGTAGACTTGGTCATTACTTAGTTTTTCTGGGTCTCCTTTTCCTCATCTTTAAAATAGGGAAGAAGGACAAGATGATTTGTGTGGACGTTTCCAACACTAAATCAATGATTCTAGGGTACTGTCTCAAAGCACAAAGAGAGTGACTTGCCCATATTATCAAAAGCCACTGTCAGAGGCAAAATATGAACTCAGGTCTTCCTGAATCTACTCACTGTATTATGCTTCTTATACTCATTAGATTGTAATCTTCATAAAGAGAGAAACTAGCTTTCATGATCTAATATGTGTCTATTATAAGACCATAAACTTGATATTTATTACTTTTTTTCTTCTTAAAAAGCTGACCCTAGGTGACTTCTAAGGTTCCTCCCAGATCTAAATCTATGACTTTCTCCTCTCTGACTTCCATAAAACTAAAATATCCTGTTTTCCTTCCTACCTTTTCATTCTTTCCTCACTGTCATTCAGGTCTTCCTTCATCCCAAATAAACAAATATATAAAACATAACTTGACATATAATTTTCTCAAACTATTTTCTCCAATCTCTCACTGCAAAACTCTTAGGGGAAAAAAATATTTTTCTCCATGTCATCATGATGTGTCTTAACTCTTGCAGTCTGGCTTCTGGCTGTAGTTCAGTCCCTTATCACCCCTTAACTAGATAACTGTAATAGCCTTTTAATTGATCTCTTTACTTACAATCACTTCCTTCCCTGCAATTAAGAGCCTTTTTGAGTATTGAGTGTGATAAAAATGGATTATTTTTCTGTTCTATTAAATCTATGTCATTTTAACTTTGTGAATAACTTAACTCTATTATTGATTTATATTTAGGTGATGACCTACTATTACCACTGTCAAATTGCAGCCATAGGGCTTTCTAACATATTACTCTTTATTCTTTAAAATCTCAATGTAGATGTTATTCACTTCCTAGTTACCTTCTAATGTATTGACCCTCAATGATTTCATCATATTTCTTCCCATTTCTCTAGTTTTTCATGATTGATTAAGAAATATTCTGATGGACTCAAATCAATAAAACATAGTAATAATTCTAAATAATATGGTTGCATCCCATTTATCAGAAATTCCTTTATTGTTATAAAGTGTTTTGTGTTCAAAACACTGGTACATTTTTTGGGCTTCTGACTTCTCTAGCTCTCTTTTTCTAGCTATAAGATCTGGGAAAGTCAGTACCTAGAACTTCCCCCAAGGACAGTTTCCTGTTCAAGTACTTGCGTTCACAAATATCAAAACATGGGAGAGTTTTACCTTTTAATTTACAAATTAATAGACAAATTAAGGACTATTATACAAGGCCATGAAATATCAAGGAACTCTCTCCCGAATGCACATTGGGCAGCCTCCTTCCAGAAACTTGTAGTCTCTATGACTTATAGTAATGCTGTGGTTGGGACTCCAGCAAGAGAGATTGAGAACTGCTCCTTCACATCAGTGCTGTTCTCTGGAGTTCTTTACCCATCAGTTCTCAGTTACTCACAGAAATAAAATAAAAACTGGAGATGCTTGAACAAATTATGGTGTATTTTTAATGAAAGGGCTTTTTATGTCTCCAGGTACAAATTTTGCTATGACGTAGTTGTTTTGAAAATAAAAACAAAGTCACAAAGGGACCACGAGATTTGCAGAATATAAATTTCCTTGAAAATCGAAACCAGAGTGTTTCACCTATATAAAATCAAGGCAGAACTACTTTTAGAGTTGTATGAGAATATTTTGATGTCTCATACAATTGTTAGCTTCTACTTGCCAATTCTAATTTTAAGGATTTATTTTGCTTTTGCACCTCCTTTTCCATTTGGCCAATTCTGCTTTTTAAGGAGCTATTTTCTTTTCCCAAGCTGTTGACTCTTTTTTTTTTCATGATTCTCTTGCATCATTTTCATTTATTTTCCCAATTTTTCTTCTTACCTCTCTATTTGATTTCTAAAATAGTTTTTGAGCTTTCCCAAGAGGACTTTTTGGGCTTCAGACCAATTCATATTCCATTTTGAGGCTTCACATGTAGGCATTTTGACATTGTCTTCTTCTAAACTTATGTTTTGACTTCCCTGTCACAACAATAGCTTTCTATAGTTAGGACTATTTTTTCTCTCATTTTCCAGCCTATTTCATGACTTTTAAAGTTGAATTCTGCTCCTGGGGCATAAGGGGCACTGTCCCAAGCTTCTTATGCTGGGAACCAGGTGCTTGGTCACTGGCTTTCTTTATCAGGGTTAGCAGCTTGCCCACTGCACTGGGGTGGTTCAGTCTAGTTGAACCTATTGTGCTGGGGGTTTGGAGGCTGGCAGTTTTCCTGCTGCTCTGGGGCTGGAGGTCTCAGAGTTGGCCTGCTGTGCCACTGGCCTGCTGAGCCAGGACAGAGGGGCTTCAGTTGCAGATCTGTGCTGGGGCTAAGAGCATCCTGCTGGCTTGGCCAGATACCACCTGTACTAGACTATGCTTCCCTTTTGGCCAAGTGAGACAGACCTTTTCTGAAGTCTTTCTAGGTTATTTGGGCTGGAAAATTGTTTCATCCCATCGTTTGTGGGTTCTGTTGCTTCAGAATTCATTTAGATGCTTGATTTAAAGTTGTTTCATGGGGAACTGAGAAGAGCTTAGGCAATTTCTTGGCTTTTCTTTGCCATCTTGGCTCTGCCAAGTTTTGTATGAGAATATCAAAGTCAAACTGAATGGCTTAAAATAAGCACTCATTAGAAGATTTTAAATGTTGTTCTCCTTCAGTAATTTTAGTGGAGAAAATGAGTATTAGAAGCAAGAAATGCTACCCTACAACAAGCTCCTCTTAGTACTCACTTCTTTTATATCTCCTAGTTCTATCTTCCTGTCATCTTGTGTGTTGGTAACACATAGGAGATGTCAAGTGAGTTGATTAAGATCATAGAGGTAATAGGTGATAGAGCTAAGGTTTGAAATCAGGTCTTTTAGACTTCTAAAATGAGGAGCACATTTTTCACTTCTCCTACCTCCCTCTTCTAAGAGTTTATGTCCTCATATGTAAATTGAAGCACTTGCACTAGATTGTCTTTAAGGTACATTTCAACTTTAATGCTCTATGGCATCATGTAGATTTGCTGGTCAACCTGTGCCATTATGAAACCATCAGCCAACATCAGTAAGTCAGAGCAAATGCTTGGTGCTTTTTCAGACATTATGACCTCTCAGAGAAAATCTTGTAGTCAAAACAGGCATTTGGGTCTAGAATTTTTAAATTCTAAAAATCAATACTTACAATATCAACTCATATTCTTAGAGTAGTCCCAAACCAAGTCAATCTGGTGTGAAGATAGCAAATTAGTTTGGACAAATGGTGCTTAATGTTGGTCAAAATGGAAAACAATGAGTTGTTTCATTGCTACTGGGTATGCATAGTAAAGCCAGTAATTTAGAATAAACGTATAAAACTTAGCCACATTACATTTGTTAGCCCTTTTCCTTGACGCTATTATAATTAAACTGTCTAGCCCTAGGTTTATTTTCAAGGAGTAATATGGGGGACTAAAGGGAACCTTATTGCTCCCTGGTCCTCATAGCTTTTCTGTGGTTTGTTGAAGGGAATCCCTGAGGTGGCATGAGAGGATAGAAATTGGCAATCAGAAACTTGATTGGCATTAATAGGAATTATTAAATACAAGACAGATAGTTGATTGAGGTCAAGGACTTTGAATTTTATCAGGACAAGGGCAGTCAAAAACGACAAAAGTATTTTTAGCCTAGGGCTCTTGTTAGCTATTTGGCAGCATTGGCTTATAGCCTCATGTCATGGATCAAAAGAGTTTAGCATCCCTTGCTAAGCAGGATCTTACTGGATACTATGCCCTGGCAGATGGTAGAAGAAAGCATTAAATGGAGCTGAAAGGGCTGAATAGCTGAAGATCAGAAAATAATAGTAGAAAGCAGCTCAGCAACCATGAAACTAGAAGAGATGATTTAACACTTGGTGGAGAGTGGAGATACCATGTCCAATAAAGTACAGCATGAAAACATCACCAAAAAAATATAAGTGATTTTGGCGTATGGTAGCAGAGAATATCTCAGTAATCAGGAGATCAGAAATAATGTGACAATCAGTGGAGAAAAGAAATGTGATGTCCAGCAAAGAACAGGAGAGGATATTACAATGAAACCACTAGAGGATATCAGCAGCTCCGTAGTGTCAGAGGTTTTAGTTGCCCTGCATAGATGTGCAACCTAATCGTACATGTTCATGTGTTACTGCCCTACATGTTTATTTCCAGGTCATGCAGGTTCTGTGTATATATTCCATATGCACAATGATGATACACTAGCCAAGTGAAAGTCCCCCTTGTACGTAGGTGAAGATGTAAATCTTTCCTTGTTATCTAATTAGCTATGTCTTTGGTTTTATTCTAAATTGTCTTTTGGTCTTGGAAAAGCAATCTCAATGGTGGGGGTTAATGAGCTATGGTTTTAGATGGATGCTGTCTCCATCCAAAAGACCTTAAGATTGGGACAGGTGCCCTACAATTAAACAATGCTAGTCTTGATCAGATACCAAACTTTGTTTTTGCAGTCTTCCCTTCTAACCCAGATCAGGAGCTGGCTGGTCTCCAGGAATATGGCAGAGTGATATTATTTAATAGAGATGTTCACCTAGAGTTTTGTATCTGGTGTTAATCAGGACTCAGTTACCTTTTTATATCATTCAGGAAGTCTATCTTAACCTAAAGGAGGGAAGGAGGAAGTAAAGAAGGAAGGAAATGAGAGAAAGAAGGATATAGAGAGGGAGAGGGAAAGGAAGGAAGGGAAGAAGGGAAAAAAGATGGAAATGAAGGAAGAAAATTTTTTATCAGTTACTATGTAGTGGGAAACCTCTGGAACTTATTATATGAGGTTACTCAAATCTTTTCAGATGACTTACTACACCTGCCACCCAGCACATCCAGATGAGTGAAGATAGGATAATGTGAGCTGTCCGTACAAAAATTACATCGGTAAAACCTAAAGGTGAAATCTATCTTAATCTAAAGGTACTTGGACAATTTGGTAAATATAGCAGAGAGTAAGTGGCTATTCATTATAAACAATAGTTCCTCTTTTTCAAGTCCACAATGACAACATCCCTAGTAAAGGCATGAAATAGCTAACTGTACTCATTTGGTAGCACACACCCTAAAAGAAAATAATAGGGTAAACTAGTCTTGGTAACCCTATTCTCTTCTTAAAGTTTTGTCTTCTATAATTTCCACATCCAAGCCCCT
This sequence comes from Phascolarctos cinereus, assembly GCF_003287225.1. Lineage (NCBI taxonomy): Eukaryota > Metazoa > Chordata > Mammalia > Diprotodontia > Phascolarctidae > Phascolarctos > Phascolarctos cinereus. Next base: position 197,184,180 of record NW_027555736.1, read on the forward strand.
AAACAAAAATCTGTTCTTAGGAAAGTTCTTCTTGGAAAAAATTTTCCCCAGAGATAATTTGTTGATAAGTTTGAGTGCATTACCCCTTAACAGTATTAACATTTTAACATTTTAAACATGCATGCATAACATGCATAAAAGAATGGACAACATGTATTTTAACACTAGAAAGGCCAAGCAAATCAAGTGACAATTTTAACAAATTACTATAATTTATTATGTCTCATATATATACACACATATGTTTATAAATTCACTTTAAATATAATTACAAGCAGACACAATTTTACTTTGAAATAAAAAAAATCATTCCACTATCTGTATTTTATCTGATTATGCATAAAATATATATACTTCATAAATTAACACAGCTTGGTCCTTCTAGTGCGCATAAAATTCCCTGCTGAATTTAAAACAAAGGAAGGAAACACTAATTTAGGAACTTCAAGAATCATTGGTTCATGTGGGAAGACATGCCCTCATCTGAGGAAATCATGCTAGAGTATGATTTCTATCTCTATCCACTCATGACATCACTAACCCAGAACTAAATAACATTAAAAATATGCAAAAATCATAGAATTTTGTAATTGAGAAGGACCATAGTGATCATCTAATTCAAATTCTGCATTTTGCTTGCGGGAAACTGAAGTCCAGAAAAGTTAAGGAATTTGCTAGTAAATGGCAAAGACTAGATTAAAACCAATATCCTCAATCTTCAAATCTAGTCTTCTTTCCAATAAATCATGCTGTGTTTTTTTTCCTTCAAGTTTAGAATAAAGTAAGAGCTATGACTAATTCCCATGTTCTGCATAGCTTCTAACATGGTAGATATTAATTAGGTCAAATTTTTTCCCTCTTTGAAAAAAATGGATTGGAAGGGCAATCTGGCATAAACATGACCACCATATAGTTTTCCTTATCTCTAAACAGATGTTGGGCATGGATTGCCATGGTGCCAGCACAGATCACCTGAGATTCAAGTTTGAGCATGAGCAAAACTATAGTGGGAAATCTTGAACACTCAGAAAAATTTCTTAGATGCACCCCTGGTTGGTGGGAATGTTCATTCTTGGACAAAATGACTAATGTGTAAATGTTTTACATGATTGCACATGTATAACCTATATCAGATTGCTTACCATCTCGGGGGGGGGAAGGGAGGGAGGGAGGAGGGATAGAATTTGGAACTCAAAACTTTAAAAAAAATTTTTTAATGTTTTAACATGTAATTGGGGGAAAGTTATATATGTATATATATATATATAAAATCTGTGCTAGACACTGAGTGTACAAAGGAAAAAATGAAAAACAACCTGCCCTCTACAAGTTTACTTTTCTTTGGAGAAAAGTAACAGATATATGCAGGTACATATGGAATTACTGGAGAACAACAGTATCCAGAAAAGCAAATACAAATGTACCCAAAATTATTGCTGAGGCAAGCAACTTAGGGGCCAAGAATAGGTTTCATTTAGAAGGTGGTACTTGAACCAACCCTGGAAGGAACCTGGAAATTCTCTGAGACCAAAATGAAGACAGAATACCTTCCAGACATTCAGAAGATCCTGCACAAAGGAAGGAGGTAGGAGAGGTTGGAATATAACATAGAATAGCTGTTCCTGAAGTATTGAAACATAGAATAACATGGCTGTGACATGGAGTGTGTAAAGAAGTCATGTATAAGTCTGGAAAGGGATGTTAGAGTCAAATTTTAAAAGATTTTAAATGCCAAAGAGATGAAGGATTCTAAATGCCAAAAAGAGGAGTTGATACTTTATTCTAGTGGAAAGAGAACCAGGGGGGATTTCTGGAACAGAGGGGTTATTGTTAGACATGTATTTTAGGAATAACAACTTGGCAGTGTGGAGGATGGGTAAGAGAAGTCAGGGACTTAAGGAGGGGAAATCAGTTCAGAGGCTATGCTATTGAAACAATTAAGGAGAAGAGTGATGAGGTCTGATCTAAGGTGGTGTCTAGGGGGTGGAAAGATAGGAGATAAGGATGGATTGGGGAGGTGTTTTATAGAGGTAAAATTGAATATGCCGCAGAGCATAATGAATAATTGATTTATCAACTATGAAGAAATATGCTAATGGGCATGCTCTTTTGCCAAAATGCTGATACATATGAACACTTTAAAAACTGAAAAGTCATATAAATATCAATAATGATTATTATTAATTTTTTACTGGATGTGATTTCATTGGTAGGAGTTCCCAGTGAGAAGGCTTCCTCTGCCAATGCAACTATTATGAAACTTAGAATTTTAGAGCTACGTGGAGCATTGATGAGTTAATTAATTTGCCCAGTGTCACTGAGACATTTATTAGAAATAGGACTTGAACCTAGGCTTTCCTGACTTGGAGTCATCCCTGTCCCTATAATGCCACGCTAATTGAAGTATGCATAGAATGATTTCACATGCACACACACACGCACACGCACACACACACACACACTATACATATTTATATATGTATATATAGATATATATTTATAGACATAGACATAACACTTAAACCCAGTTGCCTCCAAAAAGAAAAAGAAAGAAAAAAATGTACTCTTATACATGTACACGCACAAACACACACACATACACACACAAATTATATTCTATAAAGTACGGATACATGGCACAGCTTGAACTATCTAATGATCAGAACATAAAGAAAAATCAAGCTACATAAATTCATTTGGAACAGTTGCACTATGTTGGAAATGTACAGTATATATATAGTAACTCTAACCTTATATTAACTTGTTTTGGGAACAAAGCACATTAACTAATTTGTTTTGCTTTCTTCTCTCTTTGAAGATCTTATTTCAACTATCATATAGCAAATGTTATCTCACTATTGATCCTTTCAACTTTCAAGTCTCAACATTTGTCTTTCTGTTGTCTCTTTGTCACCAGTAGCTATTATGGCTGTCATAGCATGGTTCTACTCTGATACCCATAGGAAGTGGCCATGCATAAAAGGAGGTATTGTCTAAAGGGTCAGGGTTCCAGATGGTTGGCCCAAACTGTAACCTATCCTGCTTTCTTCAATGTGCTTATTAAGTCTGTGTAATTCCTTATGTGTCTTTCATTTGAAATCCTCTCTCAAAGTTTGTTTTTCAGATTAAAAGAATAAACAACATCCACCTAATGGGCAGCCCTATGTTATTATTGTGTTGCCAAAAAATATAACAATAAAATAAAGATATAAAATAATTCATTTAGTAGAAGAAATGCATAACGCTGAAAATCTCCATGTTATTAAGTAATTTTTATGAGCTGAAATTATATACACACTTTATTATCATCATAATTGTTAAATACACAAATTATCATAATAGAACAACAATAATAGTAATAATTCACTTAAATATAGCCCTTTCAGGTTTGTGAGCTGCATTTGCTCCTTACAACAAACCAGAATCATAGAATAATAAATCTGAACTGGAATAACCTTAGAATCCTTCTATTTTGACTGCCTCTTAACTCTCATTTTATATACGAAGAAATTAAATGGATCCATAGAAAGTAAATGACTTGGACAATGCCACCTAAATAATATGTGGCGAGAATGTGATTAAACCTCAAGGTCCTTTGACTTTAAACCCAAGGCTCTTTCCACCATTCTATTCTGCCATCTGAGATAGGTGCCATTTTTATCTCTATTTTATGGGTGAAGAAACTGAGACCGTGAGAGGTAAAGTTACTTAACCAGGATCACATAGAGAGTAAGTGCTCCTGAATAAAAAACTGGTGCTCTATTCACTATCTTATGGATTTTTCTGTATACGATGTAATGTAGATTGAGAGCTAGAAGATATGCTAAAGGCCATCTAGTCTAACCCCTTCATTTTAGATGAGGAATTCGAAGCTCAGGGAGAACTAAATGACTTGCCCAAGGTCACCCAGATAGTAAATAAAAGTCTAGATTTGAAAATAACAAACAAGAAAAAAAACCCAAAACACTAGCTATGTGAACTTGGACGAATCACATAACCTCTTTTTGTCTCAATTTCCTCATCTTTTAAATGAGAAAACTAATAGTACTTACCTTCTAGGGTTGTTGTGAGAATCAAATGAAGTAACAGTGTCTGACACATAGTAAGTGCTATACAAATGTTAGCAATTACTATTTATTATTATTTTACAGTGTTTTAAGATCAAATGCAATTATTAAAATAGTATGTTCAAAAAAAGGAATATTTGGAAAATTCTATCAAGAGAAAATCTTCCTTTTGTTTGAAGGCAGAAATGTTCATCTTCCATGACATTGATGTTCTATATCTTTGATAAGCATGTTTCCCTGTTTTACACCTTGATTGATTTCTCCTGTATACATTATTTTTGCACAGAGTTGGTTTCATGTTATCTCCCCTGTTAGACTAAAAGCTTCTTGAGAGATGAAATAGAACTGTCTTTTCCCTTTCTTTCTATCTTCAGTGCTTAGAACAGTGCCTGGAACATAGTAGGCACTTAAGGTATGCTTTTTGACTGATTGACAATGTCAATATTCAACAGATCATTGAATAAAATCATAGTTATAATTTCCGTAAACTCTTGCATAATTTTAAGGTAGGAGTATGTGGTATATGCTTCAAACTCAGCCTTCAAGAGGCAACTAGGTGGCAGGGTATATAGAGCATAGGCCCTGGAGTCAGGAGGACCTGAGTTCAAATCTGGCCTCAGACACATAACATTCACTAGCTGTGTAACTCTGAGCAAGTTACTTAACCTCAATTGCCCTCACCAAAACAACAGCAAACAAACTGAGCCTTCAAGGCTGAACTTTAAATCTACTGATTTAAATGCTTAAAACAAATCAATAAATATTAGATGTACTGCATCTCTCTCTCTCTCTCTCTCTCTCTCTCTCTCTCTCTCTCTCGATATATATATATATATATATACACATATATATGTATATATATATATATATATATATACCCAGACTATAATATATTATATATATATAAAATATATTATATATATATGTCTCTGTCACTTGAATGACAATGTAAATAAAATCCAATTTAGAAAATCATCTTCAGAGACTGCTAAATTCTCTTACATTTTCATTCATTATAAACTATAATTATATATAAATTCATCAAATAAATATACTTTTAAAAATCTTGATAGCCAGAGGTAAAATGGTCCCTTCCTCATTCCCACCCCATGCTGTATATGCTACATTTACATCTTATCAATATAATTCAAGATTATTCCCAGATATTTCTCTGAGGTTTTCCAAAACCTCAGTATCAGTAAGCATATGAGATAGAAGCTAATGTAAACTCTGTGTATTCCATTAACAATATGTCAACAATGAACCAAAAACAACAAAGTATCACTAGAAACCAACAACTTTCATGGAAAGTAGATGAAGAATTTCAGCAGTTCCTTCGTCTTCTGTTCACACCAGCAATAATCAGGAAAAAAAGTCAACTTCATATTCTCACTCAGTTAATGCTCTGCAGCAAGACAGCTTTTGACTAGGCTAAACAGAAGAACTGATGATATTAACTCTCTACAGTTGCTTTTTCTCTTAAAGTAAAATGTCACTTCATTTGAAGGTGACAGTTTTATCACCTATAAAATGGAGTAACAACCCCAAGTTACCTCTAAGTGTCAAAGATTATAAAGCCATTTCTAAATGTGAAGTTATTAATAATAGCAATCACAGGCAGATTTTCACTATTAGTCACCTCCTCTTAAATAAAGAGAAGAGTCCTTATTTTAACTTCTGCATCACATAGTTCTGGCTACTGAGGATTATACATAAGTTCGTCTTTCAGGGTCAAGGATACCGAAGTGATTAATGTGGAAAAGGGCATCCAGAGGGATCATATCATTCAAAATCATATTTCAGAGAATACACGCTTCTGATAAAGTCCTAACCGCATGCCTCTATAAAAGTCCTACTCAGATGCATTATTAGGATATTACAGTACACACTCACAGAGTGGTTTCTCAGGAAGCACAAATTCTAACAGTTTCTATCAAGGTAAAGAGCCATTAGAAATTATCTAGGCTATGAACGGTATCTGCTATTTAAAAGACAGGCTGGAAAAGTCTTAAAAAGCTCATCTCCAGTGAACTGGTTAGATACCAATGTAGTTCAATGAAAGAATACTAGCGCTACCATCAGCAAACCTGGGTTAAGCCCAATCGCTCATGCTTACTTACTTCCTGGGTGAGTTTAGGCAAGTCACTTAATCTTTCTTGTCCTCCTCTTTATCAGAAGAAAAATGAGGGAGCTGGACTAAATGACTTCTGAGGTTCCTTCCAGGTATAGATATATGGTACGATGAGACAAATTCTTCAGCCATGGACACCCATAAAAGAAAGAAAAAAATTGAATGGTCATTAGAACCAAACCGTGCTTTTTTTTTTAGTGGTCATTAGCGCTAAGTACTAACTACTTCCATTTCCAAAATAATGGTAATGAAGTGGTTAAAAAGGAGGAGAAAGGAAGAACCAGAAGAACAGAGTACTATGGTGTATGAAAAAAAGAATTGGAAAAGAATGGAGAGTCTCATTGATTTACTTTTGTCCATTTTTCTCTCAAGAGAAAGTCTCTTGAGGCCAAGGACTATTTCATTGTTGATTTTATATCCCTAGCACCTGGCACAATGCCTGGACATAGAAAGCACTTAATTGAAGCTTATTGTTTGATTGACAAGAATTCTAATGGAACTTTAGTGCAATCAAATGCAATATTCTGGTGACATTTTATGGGTTGAATTTCATTTATTCAAATGCAAGGAGTTGCAAAGTAAATTTAATTGATTATATTGATAACTGATATTGTCTGTGCTGAGTCATTTCTAATTTCACAAAAAACATGAAAGATACCGGGACAGATAGACATCTATAAACAGTAATTTTGCTATTAGTGCTGTCATGGAAGTATTTTAAACATGAAAAGTTTTAAAATTTTGTCTTTGTATTCCAACTGCCCAGGATAGGATCTTACATATTATAGGTGCCTAATAAATGCTTGTCTAATGACTGAATGACCAAATAATGGATTTGGCCTGTAGGAACTGAACTACATCTTTGTAGATCATTTGTGACATAAATGAAATCAAAAGATGTAAAAAAAAAGTTGAAGGTAAGTGAAAAAAAAACACAGCTTACAGAAGTTTTTAACCCTGAGTTCATAAACTTTTTAAAAAAATTTATTAACTGTATTACAAGGTTCCTTTGTAAGGTGTGTGTGTGTGTGTGTGTGTGTGTGTGTGTGTGTGTGTGTGTAATTTTATTCACTTAACAACATTATTATAGGAAGGGATCTATAAACTTTTCTAGACTGTTAAAGGGGTCCATGACACAGAAATGGTGAAGATTCCCTAGTTTATAACTTCTCAAGAAGGTAAACAAAGATAATGTACTCAAAGGCAGTATAGAAAGCATTATTTCAATAGATAGCTCCCCTTGCATTGCTTATGATAATATAAGCAAAAAGACCAGAATCTGTTGCAAAGGATGAAGAAATAGAAAAATTATATCAACTAAACAACTAAATTACATTGAGCAATTATTAAGCTCCTATTATGTGTAAACTCTACTCTTAGGGAGGAGGATGCAAAGATAAAATTCAAAAAGTTCCTGTTCTGAAGTCATTTACTAATGGAATTACATGCATGAGAGGTAGTGTGGCATAGTGCATAGAGAGCTGACCTCTGAGTCATGTAAAGAAGGTTCGAATTCTCCCTTAATAACTTTAGTAAGTTGTAGGCTCCCAAATTAACCCTAAGACTCAATAGTGTTTCTATATAATAATAACAAACTCCAAGGGGACTAATAGAAAGAGAAATTCCATTTTAAATAATTACAAAATTCATAAACTCTCTGGCAATAAGCTGCCAAAACACACAAAATACTTACATAAATTTAATTATAATTTAAAGAAATAAAGGACAATTTTAAAATAGCTAGAGAAATAGTGTTCATGGCTGGAAGGAGTACCAATATAATAAAAATAAGTATGCTATCAAAGTTAATTTCTGCTTTAATGTGATGCCAATCAAATTATCAAAGATCTATTTTATAGAAATAAATAAATAAGAAGAAAAGTAATTTGGAGAAATCAAAGTTCTGGAATTTTGAGGGAAATAATGGAAAAAAGGAATGAAGAGTAGCACTTCCAGATCTCAAATTAAAATCATCAAAACCATGTGGTATAAGTTTAAAAAAATATATAGGTAGGTCAATGGAATAGACCACACAAGGGAGAATCTGATATTGGTGGAATGCCATAACTCATTCTTTAATAAGCTGAAAACCACAAATTACTTAGGTAAAATCCCCTATTTGATAAAAAAAAAATTGTTGGGAAAACTGGAAAATGGTCTGGGGAAAATTAGGCTTGGACCAACACAACACCATACCCCATAACACATTCTAAATAGAGGTGTGATCTTCATATTAAACATTAAAGGTAATATAAGAAAGATTGGAAAAGATCTTATATCATTCACAGCTACAGGCAGACATTCTTAACCAAATAAGGAATAGAGGCAATAATAGAAGATAAAATAAACAACTTTGATTACATGAATTAATGTACTTAAGATGAGAAGGAAAGTGGTTGAATGAGAAAAGCTTTTGTGCCAAATATCTCTGGTAGGGTCTTGAGATCCCAGATATATAAATAACTAAAACACAGAGGGCAGCTAGGTGGTACAGTGGATAGAGTATCAGGTTTTATGTCTAGAAGACTAGAGTTCTAATCCAGCTTCAGCACTTACTGGTTTTGTGTGACCCTGGGCAAGTCTTTCACCTCTGTTTGCCTCCTTATCTGTAAAATTAGGATAATTGTAGCATCTACCTCTCAGGGCTATTGTGTGGATCAAATGAGGAAAAAAAAATGTAAAATTCTTAGTGTAGTTCCTGGCATCTAATTAAGTGTTATATAAATGTTAGGTATTGTTAGCTATCCTATTTATATGCATTTAAACACATATGCATATACACACACAAACCTTCCTCCACTAGATTAATAGTCAAAGGACATGAAACAAGTTTTTAAAAAATTGCCAGGGGCAGCTAGGTGGCTCAGTGGATAGAGCACTGGCCCTGAAGTCAGGAGTACCTGTGTTCAAATCCGGCCTCAGACCAAACACTTCACACTTACTACCTGTGTGACCCTAGGCAAGTCACTTAACCCCAATCGCCAAAAAAAAAAAAATTGCCAATGATTAGCAGCCATATTAAAGGATACTCTAGATCACAAACAATAAGAGAAATGCAAAAGAAAAGAATTCTGGGATTTCACTTCACAGCCTGCAAAGCCGCAAAGTTGAAAAAAGATGGGAATAGTCAATGGTAGAAAGATTGTGGAAAAGTAAGCATATAAGCATATTGTTGGTGAGTCTGTGAATCAGTCTAGCCATTTTGGAAAACAATTTATAATTATGCAGATAAAATGAATAAAATATCCACAACATTTGACCAAGAGATTCCATTTCTAGACTTCTATCTCAAGAAAGTCCTTGATAAGAAGAAAGTCTCCATATACAACAAGATATTTACAGCACCACTTTTGGTAATAGCAAATATTTGGAAGAAAAGTGGATATTCATCAATTGGGGAATGATCCAAAGGTCCCCACCCCTTTGGCAGAAGAGGTCTGTAAGTATTTTGCATTGCATATATTTTCAGGTTTTTTGAATTTTATTAATTGTTTATGGTGATTTACTTTTCCTCTTTTTTTTCAATAAGAAAACATTCTATAGAGTGGCTCTGTGGGAGGGGAGGAAAGAAGATATTGGGAGAAATTTTGGTGATGTAAAAAAAAAGATATTAATAACCACTTTTAAAAAAAGTATTGAAACCATCCTTTGTGCTTTATTTGCATGGGAGCTGAAGGTTCCTCCTGTTGGCATCATTTCCTGGTTGCCAATATAAAACCATCATGAAGAACTTTAACAGTGCTTTGATACTTGGTTGGTGGACCACGATGGGGAACTCATGCAAGGAACCTTTGCTTAGGTGAATCAACACAGCGTATCTTCAGTGCCTATCCTTTTGAAATATCTTTCTCATGCTATGGCTACATAATTCTCCTTTCATTAATCATTGAACAAACTATGAGTACCCCATTTTCTTCTAATATCTAACATAAACTGCAAGGGAAATGGCCTAAATCAGACCCAGCCCAGGTAACTATCTTTCTCTGAAATCTTCATTTGTGGTTTCCCACATCAACATATTTCATTGTTTTCATTTACCATGATTTATTCAATTAGTATGAGGACTGAGAAAAGGTGAGCTTATGTAGTAGTTAAAAATCATCTACAAATGGAGAGATCAGCTTAAGTAGAGGAGATAAGATCTTAAGTTGTAAGACTCTGAGAAATGAGTGGATGGTGAACTAGAGGAGGCAACATGCATAACCATTTCTATGAGTTTGATAATGAAACTGAGAAAAGAAGAGATAATTGCATAAAAATATGTCAGTTCAAAGTTGTTTTCTTTTGATGACTGATGAGACCTGTGTATGGTTGTAGGCTGTGGAAGAGGAACAGATAGTGAGAAGTTGAAAATAAGTTGATAAAGAATGATCAATTGGGTAAGCTCCTGAAGGAGACAGGGGTGGATAGGGTTAAGGGTATGAGTAAAGTGGTTAATCTTGCCAAGGAGAATATTTTTCTCAAAGACTGATGCAAAAGAATAGATGGAGAAAGAAGTAGATGATCTTTCGGTGTGGAGATGGCAAAATGAATAAGCTCACAAGGGATGACCTTAGTTTTCTCATTGAAGTGGTACATGAGGTCATCTGCTGAAGAACAGTGATAGAGTGAGATTTTGTGAGGCTTTGTAGAGATGAGGAAATAGGAGTAATTTTGGAATGGTCAGTTTGGTGAGAATGATAGATAGTAAATCAGGGCATAATATAAGGATTGCTAACAGCCCAGCTGACGTTAGAATGAATTTTTAGTAGTCACAGTTGTGATGGACTGTGCTACTATTTCCAATCATATTCAGTAAGATAGGAGTAGGAATAGAGAACATAGATGATGGGAGCATATAAGGGCTAAAGATTAATAGGGTCTTAATCATGGTAAAACAAAGAGAAGGAATTCAAAGGTAGAGGACATTGCATCATTAAACAAGTTAACTACAGGTAAATATATTGAAGTGGAGAAATTTAATTCATCACTTAGGAGAATAGGAAGGAATAAATACTATTTGGGGTCATGATAAGAATGAAAAATAGGTTTAGGAAGCATGAATGAGGAGGAGGGAAGGAAAGATGAGAGGTTATGATAAAGAAGGGAAATTCTAGAGTTCCAGATTTTGGTGGTGTCATAATTTTGGGCATTGGTGAAATTTGTGTTATGACCGCTATAGGTGACTAAAATGCAGTACAGATGTGCATGGTAGATAATGAGATTAATAAAATGGGGGAGAACTGAGTTCATATGATCATAGAATCATTGAACAGCTGGGAAGGGACCTCAGAGGACATCAAATACAGTCCCTTAATTTTAGAGATAAGAAAATGGGAGCCTATATGATTTTCTCAAGGCCACACAAGAAAACTTATGATCCAGGGAACTGAGGATAAAATTCCTGAACTACTTAAAAAAGAATGCCGCGTGCCCTGGAGAGTGATATGTTGTATCAGTATGTAAGTAGGCCAAATGATACAGACAAATTGCATGATACTTGAAGGAGCAGTTTTTGCCAAGACATGAAGCACAGAGAGCATCTAGGGGTACAGCAGTGAGTAAGAAATATACTAAATCATATTTCTTGTATTGGGACATTAAGACGTAGAGCAAGGAGACAGATAAAAGAATCAATCTGTTTTGGGAAATGATGATACCCTCTGGGGAAATCTAATTTTCTTTGAGTACAAGAAGATGTGAAGAATGTGAGAGGAAGGGATCTAGACTTAAAGACGATTTGTTAAAAGCATGGCTGTTTAAGACAGTACAACAGAAAGGAGAGAGACAGAGAGAGAGAGAGAGAGAGAGGAGAGAGAGAGAGAGAGAGGAGAGAGAGAGAGAGAGAGAGAGAGAGAGAGAGAGAGAGAGAGAGAGAGAGAGAGAGAGGAAAGGAGAGGTAGGACTGAGTTGGATGGGGATGAGTGCCAGGAGAGAAAATAGCAAAGGACTGTTTGTCTTGTCAGACAATGATAAGGATTAGGGGAGAAGGAAGTGAGAATTTTCTGAGTTATAGGAAATGAGAACTATGACATCACCTCTTGGGTTCTCTTGCAATCAAGGGCAAGGTAGATTCTGAGACAGGAAGGGACATTGGCACTCATGATACGTTCTTTCGTCAAACACAGGGGAGCTTAGATTGGGAGTGGTGAGGAGTTGCAGCTAGGTTTCTGAGCCATTTGATAAATGACTGTTGGATCCCACAGGACTAGAACAAATGATACCAGCTCCATAGATTCTCCCTAAGATGAAGGGAGTGAGACGATACTAGAAGATCCTTTAAGTGTGTAGTGTGATCTCAGACCAGATCCAGGTTGGGCAACTATGGTAGGTAGCTGTGGCCTGGGTGGCTCTTAGACCAGGTGGTTCAGGTCTAAGTTATAGACAAATAACTCTGCGCTAAATGATTTTAATCTAATCAAGAAGACTCCAAGAGATGATATTCCCCAAATCAAATCAAAATATCCCTGGAAATAAGCAACTTCAGTACGAAGATGAACACAAAAATCGGGTGGAAAAGCTGAATCATCAAGTCAAAATCAATACCCAGTTAGAAAGAATGCTAAAGGTCAGGGGACATTTTATACAATTAATGTAGCTATAAGTCAATATGTTTAAACACACTGTCGAATGGGGAAAAGACAAAGGAAAAAATGTGCTCTGTCACCATTTCTAATTGTTTAACCAATATTTTTTCCATCAAGATGAAAAGATCCAAAGACAGCCCAAACTACCATAGGCAGTAATCATTTGATTTCTATGTCAGGTGCCAAGACATGACAACTAAGTGCAACACTAGTTTAGAACACTGAGTACATTTGTAGAACATCACACACTAGGATGGTGGAGGATCTTGAGCAGTAGCAATGCCTCACAAATCAGAGAAAAGCAGTAAAGACAAAAATGAATCTACAGAAAGCTTGGTGTTACAGCGATATAATTCAGATCATTCCAACAGCATTTATAAAATAATAACTGACATGCAGTTTGCAAAGCACTTTACATATATTAGCTAACCTAATTCTCCCAAGAGCCCTGAAGTAGGCATACATAAGGAAAATGAGGCCCAGGAAGGTTAATTGACTTGCACATGCAAATGTCAAAGGTTTTATTTGTTCCCAAGTCCCTGTTGATTCCAGGTCTGTCCTTTGTTCCACTACATAAGCTGTTTCTCCTATAGGTGAAACTAAAAAAGAAAAGGAGGGAGGAAGTACCACAAAGAAATATGGTTTGAATGGGTTACCCAGCATTTTGCAGTGATATAATTGCATCATTGATGATCATCTTGGGCCTTTATCTAGGTTTTAATTCTTTCAATTCTTTTTGTTTTCACAATCACAGCCTTTCTCTTCATAAGGGGAATGTTTCTTAGTTCTACACCTTTGTTTTATGAATGAGGAAAATGAGGCGCTTAAATGTTGAGTGATTTGACTAAGGTCACAGAGGTTAAAATAGTAGAGTCAGAATTGAAACTGAGTTCTATGGACTCCAAATCCAATTTTGTTTTTAATATACTATCCTCCTTGATAATCATGACAGGCACAAAATTGTATATGAATTGTTCTACTTTCTCTGTCTTCTGTCAATAGCACTGTGCTTTCCACATAGCCAATAAATATTTGTTTAATGTTGAAACTATTATCTTCATGTGATCAGCCCCTAAGAGTGTGTACATATATCCCTTCCCTCTGCTTCTTGCTACAAGATAGCTAAAGAAAGCCATTTTCCTTTTCCTCAGCATTTTTTAAATCCTTAGCTCCTACTGAGCTTTATCCTTCCTGATGCTATTCTTATAAGTCCACGCCACATTTTTGTATTCATTCTCATTTGTCTGTCCTTACTTCCATCTTTTGAATATGACCTTTTAAAATCTGAGCTCATCAGAGAGCTCCCCATGGAGCAATATTGTTCTCTTTGCATGCCTCCCCCTTTTCTTTTTCATCAAAATCATTCATGGCTGCCTTGTCAGAATTTCTTTCTCAAGATTTCCCATCCCTTATAAGCTTATTTCCCTTTTAGCATTTCAAACCGTGGGCTCAACTCTTTCTTCTCTGAACGTTCTGAAATCCACAATACAAAATCTAGGATACATGTCAGACAATGTCCAGAATTCCCCTCGGCTATCACAAATGCTCAGATGACATAATTGATTTCTCACATTGTTTGCAACTCAAGAGGTAGTTTTTCCTTGTTATCCAGAGTTAGGTTCAGAATACCAGTTTCCTTATTTACTTCTTTTATCTTCTGAGAGATGGAATTATCAGCAAGGTACATTAAGCCACAAATGGATCAATTGCTTTTATCTTAGCTGAGAGACACCTCCCATAGATATTCATAAAATTGTGGTCTCCCATTAAAACTAAATGTTTCCTCTGTATCAGGGTTCTGATCTACAGTATTCCAAGAATTCATCATCAATTTCTTCCAACTGGCCAGGCAGTTTATAATTTTGTAATATACTCTTAGAGCTATATCATTTCTTTTCTCTTACTAATTGTTGGACACCTTCCCTCCTTCTTTGTAAGCTGTTTCAGCATTACTCTCCACTGGATCTAATTTAGTTATTGCATGTGTGCACCTTTTTTAAAAAACATTTCATTTTATTTTTTCAATGAACAAACGTCTATTTTCTCTCCCTCCCTGCTCTGCGTAAGATTGATTTTCCTTAGCCAGTGCCTTATTTTGGCTGCTGTGATACACCTCATAGTTTGAGATGGAACTGATGGAATTTCTGCCTCTAGAAGTGAGGCAAAGTGATAGATCAAGCCTGAATTATTTTGTTGTTATTATTGCTATTGTTGCTTATTGTCTACTGTAACTTCTAACGCAACCCCCATTTGAGGAGACTTCTTTCCTAAGCAGAAGAAACTTTTATATTGAAAATATAGTTTATTATGATCTTTTTGCTTTCATGCTAAGAGTTAATCATTTTCTCTGAAGACACTTTTAGCATCATAAATTCACCTGTCAAAAGTGCTACAAGATACTTTTCTTCTAACTTCTGCCAAACAATTTGCACACACATCTCTACCACACCCACACTCATACTCACACACCCACATCCCTACACTCCCTCACATACATACACAAGATAATATTAGCACTTGATGAAATTATTTTCAGAACGTTTATTGATATCTAAGCTGAGCATACTTACCATCCTGAGATGACTCTCCCACCTCCCAATGTCACTGATCATATATCATCCTTAGAAAAATTATGGGAACTATTCCTTAATATCTACCCCTCCTATAATAGGACCCTACATGTAAGTTACTTGTGGTTAGAGACCAATCATGGGTACAGATTGGACTGTTTATAAGCTAGGCTTCTGTACTCTCACCAATTAGCATTGAGAATAGAAAAGTTCAGGCATAGAGCATATGGTCAACAAGCAATCATAAGTCTCTAAGAACACTTGCAGAGCGAGGGGCCTCATTCATAAAGATTGATATCAAAGGCAGAGTTGGGGTTTCCCCCTCAATATAAGCAGATCTATATAGCTTCAAATTATATTGCTACCAAAGACTTAGATACCGGTACTTATATATTTAAAGAGAATGATAATACAAAGTCAGGATAAACACTATAGTCCAGGAACAGTAAGTACTTCATCTGAAATCACCTGATTGGGCTGTTGGCAATATTCTCATCCCATGAGCTCATTATCTATCTAATATCTGACTGTCTATAATTCATCTCTGCAATATTCTATGTTCTATAGTAAATCTCCCTACAATATGTGTGAGGTGTTTATTGGATTTTGTTTTCATCTTTTAGTGGGATGGTGTTAATGATTAACATATTCACATTCGTTACCATATTTTTACCATATTTATTTTTTCCATCATTACCATATTCAATTAGAGCATTAAGTATTAAATGTGGGGAAAGAGTAAGGAGATCCTGATCCTCTCCAGTGCTTGGTATTAGTCCCACGACCCTAGATCACTTCCTCTCCATTTTCAATTTAGAGCTCTTTTGCTTAGATCACTAAGCCTCCCAAGAAACATATCCTTTCTGGCCTTCATTATTTGTGCTTCATCCATGGCAAAAATCTCAGCATTCCTGTACCTTAAACCCATTTACCAACATCCTGTTAGCCTGGCTGCTCCTATTGCATATGGTCTTTCTTCCAACATACATACAGTACCTTCATTTAGAAACAAGAAGACACTGGACATGTGCCCCAAGTCATTCGGTTTTATGGAAATTCTTTCAAGATTTCTTCTGGTTATAATTCTTCCGCATAAGAGTCAGGAGAATTGAAGTAGAATAATATAATTTGGTAAATCTTGGGAACCTATGAATCACACTCTAGATACATGAGCCCTAAAGAGGGTAAGATCCTGATAGACAATATTAGTTCTAAATTCAGCTACCATGATAACCTAAGCCAGAATGTCTTTCATGGGGCTGATAACATATTTCCTTAAAATTTTCTGATACCCGTGGCTCTTCTTTATCATTACCTAGATCCTGGGACGCTACTTCCTTCTCAGAAGGTCCATATCTACCCTTTATGGCAAAAGTCTCTTACTCATTATAAAACTTTAAGGTATAATATTATTGTCAAAACTGGCACCATTTGCTGAAATAACAAAGCCACAATGAAAAGTAGGTTCAGGGGAAAAGATAGAAAGTTAGTCTTTGAACAAGTTGTATTTGAGGCATCAAATAGAAAGCCTGAAGTGAATGGCTATTTCTAACTAAAAATGTATACCTGGAAGTTGGGAGAAAGGCCCAAAAGTGATGCAAATTTGGGAATAATTCATATAGAGTTGATCATTGAAATTGTAGGAGCATATTAAATTGCTAAAGGAAATGATATAGCAAAAGAGATAAGGAGGCTAAGAATAAATACTCCATAATAATCTAAATTAAGGGAATGTGAGTAGAAAGAAGAACTATTGAAAGAGGAAGAGAAAGAGTAGTCAATGAAGTAAGTGGGGCAGCATGATGTAATGGATTAAGTGCTGGACAGGAAGTTAGTAGAGATCTTGGTTTGAATTTTCTTCCAACATTTGAAAGATGTCGGACTCATTTCACTCTTTCAATTTTAGTTTCCTCATCTGAAAATGGGGATAAAGAAGCTGTAGTATCTGCTTCACAAGGCCATTGTGAAGCTCAAATAAGATAATGTATGTAAAGCACTTTGCAAACATTAAAGCATTATAGAAATGTAATTAATTAGTATAATTATCTATCTACTTGTCTATTTTTTTATTATGTGGAAGAGGAGGAGGAGAACCAAGAGACTGCAATGTCATAGACGCAGAGGAGAAAATAGTTTCATAAAGAAGGGAATTGTTCCACAGTGTTTAATATTACAGGCAGTTCAAGGAAGATGAAAGTTGAAAAAAAATGACATTGGATTTGGTGATTAGAAACTCAGTGTTTGCCTTTGAGAAAGAATTTCAGTAGACAAGGGAAGGACAGTAGAAACATAGTGTCCATTGCAAGGGATTGAGGGAAAAGTGTGGTGAGAAAGTGGAAGGTGTTGGGTGTTCTTTAACCAAACTTGGCTGTGAAAGGGGGCAGAAATTGTCACTCTACAAGCAAGACACTAACTAGAAGCCATAGGTAGTGACTGAGATTTGAGTGTGACTTTCACATGTCAAGTGGCTTGATATATCTGGTCATCATCATGCCCCATCATGGTTTTCCATATTTGGTCTCTGGTTGGGCACTCTAGCTCCCACCAGTGGCCCTGGGTTCCTGAGGGGTGAGTGTTCTTTATTATCTAGCCTAACTCACACAAAGTACACTGCTTTCCAGTCACCCTATGGCTATGTTGACATATTTATACCTTTCTCCCCAGAAACAGCACTTCAGAAACAGCGAACAAATCAACACTAGCATTCCTAGAAAAATACTTCACAATCTATAAATCCTATAGATATACTCTCTATCTCCTGTAACTTCTCAAACCAAAATTCCCCTTACTAGTTACCAGGCCCTCATCTGTACTGTCTTCCATATGTAAAATATAAGCTATGTAAACACAAAGACTGTCTTACTTTTTGTATTTGGATTCCCAGCACTTAGCACAAAGTTTGGCACATATACTTCATTCATTCATTCATCCATTCATGCATATCTCAAAAAAGACAGTTATTTTTCTATGAGAAAAGATCAAACTGTCATCATCATGAATCCACATATGTTTTATAGGACCAGAGAAATATCTCAAAATGCCTCTGTTCCCACTGGATGTATCCACTGCAAGAATGATAACCTTATACCAGCTACTTGCAAAATTAATGAGTTTCTACTTAATTCATTGAGTTTGATGGATTTATGGACAGGAACTTTATCTGAGCTATCATTTTTTGCCTCACTATATTCAAGCAAAAGTTCAGACAACAGGGATGATGGAAATTACTAAATATGCCACCAAAATGGATTTTTTTCAGGAGATTGACCAAGAAGACTCATCCAGTTTTTCATTGTTCAAAATGTCTCTCCCTGTTCAATAGGAGACAGTACCACTGAATTACTAGGGAGGTGATGTCTCAATATTTTCTTCAATTGTCTCCATCTAGATTTCCTGAAAACATAAGATAGTTAAGAAAATATTGTAGATATTACTCTGTACACTTTTTGTTCATGTTTGCTGCAGGAGTTTCATTGTTTCTAGCATCTGTGGGATGGATGGATTAAGAAGGATTCTTGTCACTATAAATAGTCATAAAACCTATATTATATGAAGTTCATATTAGAGAATAGTTCAATATAGCCATATTGATCAATTGTAAAATCCTTCCTCCTAGGATAAATTAAAAATGCATATTAACAAATTTCAAGTTATTAGGAGCATTTCATTTAATATTTTGGCATTAATATTACCTGACAAAGTACACTTTAAAATTATTATTATTATTCATAAATATAGCATGTAAATTTTTACCAGAAGTTTTCTCTATTAAGTTCAGGAAAGTAGATAACCACTCAGTTATTCTCAGTTCTCCTGAAAAAGAGACAACTTTTTGTTCTACATTTTATGACAGAAAAGAATAGTAATTAAAGTCCACATAGATATAAGATCATAGATTTAGAGGTGAAAGGAATCTACAAGGTTTTCTAGTCTAAGCGCTTAATTTTTGGAGAAGAATAATGAGATCCAAAGAGGCTGTGACCTTTCCGAGGTCATACAGGTAATACAATAAGTAGTAGAACAGGGATCTGAACCTAGGTCCTCGTACTGCAAGTTCAGGACTTTTAACATTACACTGCGCTACCTCTCAGTCAGAAAAGACCGTCTTGTTTTGAAGAATGATTTCCTTTTGAATATTAATAAGCAAATATAAATGGAAGATTTTCTTGTTTTTGTTTCAGCAATTAATTTTATGATTAAATTTAATTTGAGAATGAAATATTTTATAAGCTAAAGCAATAAAGTACTAGCTAATAAAAATATTTTCAACTCAAATGTTTTACTGACAATGACTAACTACTCATCTTTAGAAATTCTTTGTAAGACAGGTAAATACTGTGTTTTTTTTCCCCTCAGACTTCAGTTGTGCATAAAATTTTAGGGAAAAAAATCTATTGCAGTTATTATGGACAATTGGTTAAAGACCCATGATTGAGAAGTTCCGTTATTTAATTTATAGAAGGTGACAGCTGTGTATTACATGAATAAGTAGTTATGGACTTTAGAACATTTATTACTTGCTTGATGGTCTGTAATGGCTCTGAATGGTCTCCTACGTAAGTACATATTTAGTCATTTTGAAAAACACATATTATTTACTTGGTAGATCTTGTACCAAAGTACGATAGAAGAGGTATTGTTTACTCAGTACTGTTCTGGGGCCATGCCAAGTATTCATAAGTGATTCTAAAACATGTATTATTTACCTAGTACAAGGTTTGAGGGTTTATGTAAGTGCATTTAAAGTGTACATTGTTGCCCAGACTCCTTTAAATAACTGCATAAGCTTGCTGACTTCTTTATAGCAAGAGAAACTACATTCATTTTCCTTAACTTGGGTTGTGCATTTCAACCTTGTCTTTTGACAGTAACAAATATTTAATTGTTATCTTATTTCCTCCTTCCTCTTAGTTCTGTTCTTCTCATGCATATCATCTCTACCTATAGTTTTGATACTCTCTTTCCCAGATCATAGCATTTCTTCCACCTTCTGCAATCTGACTTTCAAGCCCCTCACAGCACCCAAACAGTTTCCAAAATAGTACGTTATGTTACATTTCCTTGATCTCTAGAACTCCGTTTTAGTGCTAATAATTCCTTTTTTACTCTTTAGAACTTTTATTCCAATTTCCTCATCATTGTTTTAAAAAGTCTCAATTCTTTACTTTTTTCTTTCAAAATGTTCACTAAACTGCACTACTCACTTTCATTGCTAACTTATCTGTGCTAATATATGCAGGAACGCATTCATAACTGTACCTGGAATTACAGACTGTGAAAGAAAGATGGACAAGAACTTAAGACCACACAGTGCAAATCCCTCCTTTTATAAAAGAAAAAAAATCAGGTTCTAAAGACTCCGAGTAAGTTGCCCAAGGTCATACAGTGACAGCTTTCCTCATCCTTAACCCAGTGCTCTTTCCACCAAATGCTGCCTTAATGATCTATTATAGAAAGTTAGTGAAGGCAATTTTATATTATCTTTAATTTGTAACCAAATTCAAAATGATTGTTGATAATTCTTTGGTATTTCTTTCCTTGACCTCCCCCCAAACCCCCATCATTATTTATACATCTCAGTGGAAGGAACAATAAAAAGAAGGATGCAGTGTTCACCACTAAGAGATAGGGGAAAATGAAAAGAAAGGCAGATCTTGAAGATTTAATTTGACAAAAGATACTTCCATGGGGCTTCAGAGAATGCAAATTAAGTATTTAAATAAAAAGGTAGATAGATAGGTAGATAGATTGATAGAGATAGATAGATTGATAGAGATAGATAGATAGATAGATAGATAGATAGAGATAGGTACATAGAGATAGATAGGTAGATAGATAGATAGATAGATAGATAGATAGATAGATAGATAGATAGATGGATAGTAGTAGATAGATAGATAGATAGATAGATAGATAGATAGATAGATAGATAGATAGATGATAGCTAGATAGATTGATAGAGATAGATAGGTAGATAGGTAGCTAGATGGATAGATAGACAGATAGAGATAGATATAGAGATAGATAGATATAGATAGATAGATATAGATAGATAGATAGATAGATAGATAGATAGATAGATAGATAGATAGATAGAAGATGGATAGATAGATATACTAGGGTCATAGGATCATAGGTTCATAAATTTAGAATTAGAACAGACCTAGAGGTCAATCTAGTCCAGCTGTCTTACTTTGCAGATGAGAAAATCCAAAAGAAACTTGCTTAGGCTTATACACTTAGTTAATTGAAGAACCCAGTTCTTCTGACCCTAAATCCAATACTTCATTCATCACAAGACAAAGTATGCGTTCTGGTTGAGTCAATATGTTATTACCAAGAATACATCATTTGCTTGCTATTTTGGCCTCAGACTCATAAATGCTTTTTGTTTGTTTTTTGTTTTTGTTTTTGTTTTTGCAGTACCTTTCAAAGAGGGGTTTTTAACCTGGAGTTCACAATAGATTTCAAAGGTCCTATAAACTTAAATAAGGGGAAATATATACCTTTATTTTACTTTCATTTCTTTGGTAATAATATATGTTTTATTTTATACATAACCTGAACCCCAAAGCCCATTGGTACAAGACTCATTATTGGTGGATATCAGTGCTCCATGCCTGCACGAGGGATGGGATGGGGGAGGAAATTGGGAGTGAAGAGATATGCTCTTGAGTCTCTTTGTGCTCTGCAATTTCTTTGGGCTCTTCTGGCTTTTAGCTTTAAGAGAGAAGGTGGATGATATCAACTCTATTTCAGGTTGCTGAATGGAGAAAGACTCTGGGAAGAAGCTGACATAAGAGGAGTTGGCTGTCTCCATCATATCACTTTCCCCAGTGTGCTATACTAGAGACTTAGGGGAATTTCCCCTTTGGATGAGACCTAGGACATTGTCTCTCTTGGTTGAGCTGAGTTCTCTCACTCCCAATAGGAGAGCTTCTTCACTCTGTTGTCTGGTATATATTCTCCTATGTACACAGCTATTCCTTCCACGTCTTGACTTTCCCCATCATGGTTTCAATGTATTGCGGATTGGCATAAGAAATTAAATGGGAATTTGGGGGGATTTCTGCAGATGACATGCAAAAACCAGTGGACAGCACAGAAAAGTGTGGAAACTCAGAAATGTATAAAACATATGTATAGTATTGTATAATATCAACATATTTTATCTTTTAATGCCATCATAATTCAGACTTCTTCTCTGGTACAAAAGGAGGGCCAAAAATTTGTGCAGATTTTCCAGATTGTGGTGACATCATGCTCCTAACCCCTGTGATGTGGAAGAGATAACTGTACTTTCATTGATTTCTATATTCTATGTATGAATTTAAAAGCATTATTCTGAGAAGGGGTACATAGGCTTCACCAGACTCCCACAGGAGAGTTTAAAAAACAAAACAAAACAAGAATCTCTGCTTTAGAAGATCCATTCTCTCTTTATAGGTAAGAACAAAAATAACATTTATATATTATTCTGTCTGTATGTGGGTTTGAGTTTTCATTTTGTCATTCCCTAGTTTCTCTTTTTCATCCTATAGAACCAGTAAGTTTTAATATATCTTGAGTTGATATAATGAGAACCATGTCTCAAGGAAAGTTTAATCAGAGGATCTGTGTTCAAATCCAATTGCTATCTTTTACTACCTATGTGATCTTGGGGGAAGTTATCTAACTTCTCTGGGTAGCAGTTTCCTCATCTGTGGAATGAGAAGATTTGTCTAAATGGCATCTAAGTCAATTTCTAGTTCTAAATCTATACTCCTATGATACTGACTGAATTTACATTTAAGAAATGTAGATGTTGGTTGAATGAATTTTTGCTTCATGTATGTTTTACTTTATCATATGTTTTCTATTTCTTTAAATAGTATAATTTTTAACAACTTTAAAATTGAGATTTATAATTTTTAAAAAAAATTGACAAACCCATATCTGAGACTTAATTAATGTACATAAGTGGCCATTTTGATCATATGTAGCTGTCATATTGTAAGTTAATATAGACTTTCTCACAGTTAAAGTAAATTACTCTGACATTGGCTGTACTGGCAAGACTAAATATACTTTCCCCTAAAAAAAAGTCCTGTCTTTTCTATTAATTTCAATGTGTAACTGTATATAATTAACTGAGAATCAAATTTCACATTTATATCTTGACAAATTAGTTTAATGCTGCTAAGGAGATAATGTAAACACAGTAGTCTGAATCTGTGTTGCCTTCTCAAATATAACTACATAAAACAGCATTTACTCAAGGCAGTGGAAATTCACTTTTCTCTGGTACAGGGTACTCAAGTAAAAGTTCTGGAATTTAAGAAGCACTTAGTAGCTGCATTAGGCCATTTAGGTTGTTTCAGCCTCTCAAATGACTGTAATTCCAATCTGCTCAAGTGCCCTGTTAATGACCTTCCATCTCAAAGCAAGCGGAGGAATTCAGTGTTTATACTTTAAAAAAAAATACTATATCACAAACAGACTGAAGGACAAGTTCTTTTCATTCTATCTTTACCATAGTAGAAGGGTGTAAACTGTTACCACTATTTCAACTTGGAAAAGCTAACCTTCTGTGGCTCTTAATGAAAGCCCTCATTGACAAAACAAAATCGACTTGTCCAGGTAGAAGGGAGCTACATAAGTGTTTTCCATTTCTTATTATCTAACATCCAGTAATTATATGCATGGAGTTTATATAACCAGTGAAATTTAGCCATGTTTACACACTTTCATTCCAGTGAAATGAAGTAAACAGGTAGGTCTCTAGGCTTCCTTCAGGCATGTCATTCTAACATCTAAATATATACACAGTTCTAGGGAAAATGTAAAAAGTTGACCACTGGGGCACTGTGACAAAGGAGACCCATATACAATCAATATACTCCCCTCTTCTCTCCCGTCCCACTTCCCCCTCCCCCGCCACTACACCGGCCCTTTGGATATGGCAAACTCAAAAAAAATTTGTATTTTGTATATTGGACTTTTGGCATATGGAAAACCAGTATCTACTCAATGCTTACTGTACCAAAATTAAGTTTAAAAAAGCATCTATTTTAGTTTCTCCTAAATTGAACAAAACAGACAACAAATGGATATTGAAATTGTATGCAAAAAGCCTTTGTGTTCCAGAGCCAGATTCAGTTACTGAATTTAATGGGAACCTTTAATGTCAAGCTCTAAACAAACAGTGTCGTCTTTCTTCATAAGTATTAAAGAAGAAAAAATATATTTTCTTACATATTTACTCTACAAATGATTTATTTTCAGTAAGGCACAATAAGATCCCTTCAGTTTTCCAACCTATGAAAAAGAAATCCATTTCCCTTTTGTTGAGCATGATTTTGTATTCAAAGAAAAAAATATGAAGAAAAATATCAGAAAACTTAGCATAATACCCTGCACCTTGTCAGGAAAAGTATCAAACAGAATATGTGAACTTTTTTTTTATTTAGTAGTTACAGTGTTTTGTCAAAGAATAAAACAGTGATACCATGCAATTTATTAGTGTTACGAAAAAAAAAATTTGTTGAATTCTGGAGATCAGCTGAATTCTCCACAGAATGATTATCTTCCACGCCCACCCCCTACACACTCTTTTCACATCATAGAAATGAAAAATGAGAAACTAGGTATAGAATTATAGAATTTTACAGCCAGAAAAAAAATCTTGTAGAATAGCTAGTCTGGTTCTTTCATTTTGTAGAAAATACATGTATAGAGTTAGAAGGGTTCTTGGGGATCATCTAGTCTAAACCCCCATTGTACAGGTGAAGGAATTGAGGCCCTAAAAGATTAAGTGATTTGTTCATAATCCAACATTCAGTAAAGTATCAGATTCAGGATTCAAACCTGGGGTGTGGTTTCCCTCCTTTTTTCTACCTCCTGGCTTCCATAGCTTTCTTTAAGTCCCAGATAAACCATACTTTCTAACAGATGTCTTTATCAATCCCTTTTAATTCTAGTGCTTTCCCTCTGTTAATTATTTCCTATTTATCCTGTAAATAGCTTGGTTGTACATAGTTGTTTGCAGGTTGTACCTCCATTAGATGGCTAGCTCCTTGAAAGCAGGGACTACCTTTTGCCTTTCTTTGTATCCCCATGGCTTAGCACAGTGCCTGCCACATCGTAGGCATTTAATAAATGTTTATAAACTAACTAACTCTATGTTGAGTCTACTTTTCTCCAAAATAATATTTTTCTTTCAACAACTTGCATTTATAAAACACTTTAATACAGTTTTCTGTTTGAACTGCCCCCCATCCTATGTAGTAGTAAAGATATTATTATTATCCCCATTTCATTGATGATAAAACTGAGGCTCGGAGACCTTAACTTACTTGCCTATGGTCACATAACTAATAAGGATACGGAATCTATACCCAGTTATTGCCAGAGCTAAAACTTCAAGACAAGGCTTCAGAATACCAATTTGGTGTACTTTCCACTTAATTAAAACAGTACTGATTCTATAGTTGAGGACCTGGATCTAAATCCTGACTCAGTTACACTGGACAGTGATTCAACCTCCCCAGACCTTATTTTTCTCAAATATGAAAAAGGAGGTAGACTAGATTGCTTCTAGTGTCCCTTTTGGTTCTAAATCTATGATCTTATGATCTCATAAAATAACATTACAAGAAAAAATATCACTCATGGAATTAACATCACAAGTCCAAATAACATCACAAAAAGTCAAAAAAAGACTCATCAAATTAACAACACAAAGAATAAAGAATAAACCCTAAAAGAAATATAGAGGTTATAAATAGGAAATTATCACTGTGGGTTGTAGTGATTGGTAATATTTTCATGGAAGTAAGACTAGGGTTTGGCCTTAAAAATACGTAAGATATGGATAGGTAGAAATGTGGAGACAGGAGCTATGAGTCAGAGCGAATTGTTGAGCAAAGCTAACGAGGCTGGAATAGGTGGACAAATTTTATACATTAGTGAATAGCCAGGTAAGAGTCAAGAATATGGTTCATGTGGAAGATGAAGTCCTATCTATGCTTTATTGTGAAGTTAAGATGGCATTTGGGGTCATAAATGTTACGTCAGTGAGGATTAAACTCTGGCATTTTCTATGAAGTTTGATAGACTTGGAATATGATACTAATACTTAGGCAGAGTTTAGGATAAAATGGCATCAAGATTACCAATTGGAAATAAGAGGACAGACAGGAGTCAAAGATGGTTCCTTGACTTTCAACTTGGGTAGCTGAGAATGATAATGTCATTTATGAAAAATAAAGAAGCAAAGGGAGAAAGCCATGTTAAATTTAGATGAAGTTTGATTATTCTTTTTGATATGTTGAGTTTAAGTGATAACATGACAGAAAAGAGAAAATGTCCAGTAGGCATTTGGAGATTTGGAACTAGATCTTGAGAACAAGTTCAGGTATGTAGATCCAGATTTGGAACCACCCTCTTTGGGGTCAATGTTAAAGCTTTTGAGTCTGAATGGGTTTTCTGTAGGTAGATCTGTGAAGAGAGAACAGAAAGTCACTAGATAAGTCTTTGTAAATGCCTATAATTGTTGGTAGAATTATAAGCCATTGAGAAAATCAGGAAGGAGCCATCAGAGATAAGAGAAAGCAGAAGAATCATGATAGTGTAGCACCAACATCTCCCAGCTCCCCACTCCTCACCCTCCCCACCCTGCCAAAATCAAGGAAACAGTGAGTTTCAAGAAAGTGGTAAGTGATAAACAATCAGAACAGTTCATAGAAAATTAGAATTAAGAAAAACCCAATTGACTTGATAATTACATTATCTTCAAGAATGGTTCAATTTATTGTTGAGATTGGAAATCTCAATCTTGGTCTAAAAACTAATTCTCACTAGATCAGCCCCATCATTTAATGTTTTTTGGTTATATTGTTAACATTTATTTCTTGTTTTCTCCCCTAGATCCTTAGCAGGACCTGAGGACCCCACCATAATGCTTGACAATTATGAAATTTGAAATTCTAAAGTGGGTGTAGTCATTTAACCTAACTTGTTAAAAAGCCAGGGTACATAAAATGAAATCCTAGAATGGGCCAAAGTATTAGAAAAATAATTTTCAAAGGGGTCTTATAGTTAGAACTCTCTATCCTACTGATTTTATTTTTGTATTAAAGGAAAAAAAAATACTCCTAAAATAGAGTCCCAAAACAACGTTCATCTAATACTTATTCTAACACCATATTATAGAGACATAGTTGAGATGCTCTTAAGAACTTTTTACTTTACCATAAGACATTTCTGATTGATAGAAATCTCAAATAAATCTAATAAAGAAAGACCTGAGGATCTTTCTAACTATGTCTGGTGCCAGGAAGAATAGCATGAATCACTATTATATTTACTCAGTGGTATGACTACATAATTCTCATGCAAACCCTGAAGAACCCTTCTAACTACATGTAATATTTCAATGCATTGGATCTATTTCTATTAAGCATGGTTTTGAGATATACTAGTCCACCTGGAATAATAATAGGATCATTGAAAAAAAACCAAACCTGTGTACTGTACTTCGCCAAAGATTGTCTGAGACAATTAATTTATTAATATAGTAGCATTCTTGCTTGGTGAGAGGTTCAAATGGGTAAAGCTTCCACCTATTCAAACACATTTTATAGTAATCAAGAAACAAAAGACAAAATTCCACATCAAAGTCAGACAAGAGTACGATGTTTGGTTTTTTTTAATTTGCTTACGAAGGATATTTATTATTATTTTTATTATTAGCTAATATTAATATAGTATTTCAAGCAAAACACTTATAAAGCAGTTCACACATGTTATTTCATTTGCCAACATTTCATGTTGGCAAAATTTTGGAGAAATTATCTTCAGAAAAATCAATTATTCATTTTTTTAATCGCTCTTTTTAAGAAATCCCATTTCAACTTGTCAAAGGTTACCAAAGAGATACCTTTCTAAATTATATTAATCAAAAGATGATTCTATGTTTGGTCCAGGCACCATAAGTAAGATTAAGTTCCTTGGTTATAGGGAATCTAGTTCCCTCCTCTCTGAAACTGATTGGCTTCTATTCAAGGAAGAGTGATTAAGTCTTTGATTCTAGTGAGACCAAGGACTTCAGGTCAAGACATTGTCATAATATTATTTCTAAATATTTTATAACATGACTGAGGCATTAGTGAATATCTTTCATATAATTATATGGATAAAAAAGAACCCAGCTGTCTAGCACCATAAACTACTGCTGGCCCAAACCCAGAAGGTTGGCCTACATAGGGAAGCTATAAATCTAAAAATAACATGCTCTGGTTTTGGTTCTCAACAGTCATTCAGTTGGGACAAGCTTAAGCCAACTGCACTGTTGCTTGTTCGTTGTGTATAGAAATAGTTACAGTGTCATGCAAACTTAAGACCTGACCAGCGGAATGGTACAATGGAAAGAACATTAATCATGGGGTCAGAAAAAATAATAGATTTAAATCTTGCCATTGATGCTTACTACCTGTGTGACCCTTGGAGGGTTATTCTCTCTGGTCCCAATTACCTCATCTGCAAAATGAGGGGCCTGGCTTAGATATAGTACCCTCTGAAGTCCCTTTTAGCTTTAGATAATAATGTAAGGGTATGAATTGAATTCAGGAAAGAAGAAAAGAATAAAGGAAGGAAGGAAGGAAGGAAGGAAGGAAGGAAGGAAGGAAGGAAGGAAGGAAGGAAGGAAGGAAGGAAGGAAGGAAGATTTATTGTCAGGCAATATGCTAAGCACTTTACAAATCTCTCATTTCATCCTGGTCACAATCCTGTGTGGTAGATACTATTATTATCTCCATTTTACAATTGAGAACACTGAGGTAAACAGATTTTAAGTGACTTGCCTGAGGTTATACAGATAATAAGTGTCTGAGACTAGATTTGAACTTGTCTTCCTGACTCCAGGCCCAGCCCAGGCCCCTGCAACACCTAGCTACTTCTGCTTAATTTAGTTTATTACATTGTTGTTGTTGTTGTTGTTGTTATCATTGTTAGGGTTTTGGGGACTGAAGTTGTGGGAAGATGGCAAGGAGAAATATTTCACCTCAAGTTTAGTGATAGAAAGAAAATGGAGCTTGGGATTGGGAGTTCAAAGAAGACCCTGAGGATTGTGTGCCAAATGAATTAACAGGAATCAAATCTCTCTAAAACTTCAAAATCTTGAAATACATTGGAGTCTTGTCTGAAAAAACAGTAAAAGACAAGATATAAAGAAAATACATCTCAATTTGTAATGCATTTTCCTGTGCTTTAGGAGTAGCTAGAGAAGTTTTACATTATTTAATACTGCATGAAATTACCTTGAGGAGAACAGGGTTCACAACTCATAAATCAGCCATTTTTTCCCAAGCCTAGTTTTCCAAGAACATTTATTGTTGTTGTTGTTTTTAATAAAACTGGAATTAACCAACCAATCAACAAGAATTCAGTACCTTCCTAGGCCAGGCACTATACAAGGTACTGGGAATGCAAAGGCAAAAGTAAAACTGTCCCTGCCCACAAGAGGCTTCCATTTTTTGAAAAAATAGATTTTTTAAAAAAATCCTATCTTTTATTTTCATATTACCTAAATTTTGCCCTATCTTCTTCTAAACCATTCCATAAATATAACCATTTAGAACCATTCCCTAAAATGAATAGTTTTTTAAACAAAGAAAAGCATAATGGGGGAAAAAAATCAATAAAAGCCAATTAACATAATGAAAATATCCAGAGTCACATGTGATATTCCTCACTAAGAAGCTATATTTTAATTCAGTAAGAAATAGGTATATGAAAAAGTATACATAAATCGTATACAAATCAGTTACGAGGTAACAAGGGAAGGGAAAAGGGGGAGAGAAGAACAAGCAATTTTTTGGAACCAGGAAAGGCCTCAAACAGAAGGTTATATTTGACTTGAGTTTTTTTTTAAGGCAACTAGGGTTAAGTGACTTGCCCAGGGTCACACAGCTAGTGAGTGTCAAGTGTTTGGTCTAAGTCCAGATTTGAACTCAGGTCCTCCTGACTTTAGGGCCCATGCTCTATCCACTATGCCACTTAGCTGCCCCCTTGACTTGTGTCTTTAAAGAAACTAGGCGTTCCAAGGGGCAGGAGTGACAGTCAGGGCAAAGGCATGGAGGTGGGAGATATAGTGCCGTATGTGAGGAATAATCAAATGCATATAAGCAGTAATTTTATTTATTTGAAAGATCCAAACTGATTATGAGAAGGTTGTTTCTGAACATTTCAGTAGGTATACTATGTTCTTTCAACCACACCTTCTACATTTTGACTTTGGCATAGGTGTGGGTTTTTATTGATGTATGATGAAGTATAAAGGAATTTTCATTGTTGAAACTTGGTTCATTAAGAATGGTGGGTCTCTCATCTCTCTATAATGCTAGCTGTGTGACTCCAGGCTTAACCTCTCTTAGCCTCAGTTTCCTCATCTGTAAAATGAAGAAAATAATCATACTTACCTCCCAGAGTGGTTATGAGGATAAAATGAGATAAGACTGTAAAGTTCTTTTCAAACTTTAAAGAAACTATATAAATGCTAGTTATCACCATCACCCTCTTCCTCATCCTCAGCCTCATCATCATCATTAGGAAGTATTAGGCTGACATTGTCAAAATCCGGTCTATCTAAAGATAGAATTAGTCAAACTGTTGCCATCTTTAGGGAGGTAAGGAGAAGGATGAGAGAGAAGCAGAAACTGTTTCCTGACACCAAGCATTTCTCTCTTTGGGCCTTAGCTGAAGCTCTTCTACCACTAGACTGGCTTGGGATTGAACTGAGTTAACTTCTGAAAGTACTTCACTATTTAAAGCCCCCAGGGAAGTGTTAGTTTCTTTGTCTAGACTACCTTGAGTCATTAAAAAAGAGTTCCACCTCATAAAGTGTTCACAGAGCAGAAGACTTCTTGTTCACACATTTAAGACTTCCTCACTGTGACCATCTTCATATTTCACGTGTTGTAATTGGGACTGGGGTGGACCCCAGTTTTTGTTCTGCAAAACAAAATAAAACAAAAAGAGGTTAGTATATTATTTGACTTCTAAACCCCTTCCTTCAAACAAGAGCATCAGAAGAAAGGTAGATAGGAACAATTATTAAGAGAAAACGAAGTACCAGATTCAATTCTCTCCTTGTGTTTGGTGGACTACTGTTTTTGTTTTGTGGTTGTTATTGTTATTTTTTGTTGTTGTTTTTAATGATAAAGAGAGATCTGTGGGGTAAAAGGAAACATAAAATTCCTTTTTACTGAGGGATATTAAAAAAATTATGGACTCAAGATTTAAAGGAAGTTTAAAAAATAAGGAAAAGTGAAGGGAGAAGTGTTTATTTATAACTAAATTCCCTGACACTTTAAAATCCTTTTTTGGGGGGGGGATAAGAGGGAGGGACTAGCAGTGCAAAATTACATAAATGTGAGAAAGCATTAAAAAGCTGACAAATACTCCTAGCAAGTTCATGGGTAAACAGTAAAGAAATAAAATTACTTTTATCTCTCAATATCGAGAGAAGGAGCAGGAGAATTGAATAAAACCATTGGAATGGAAGGACAGAAATGAGAAGACTACAAGGGTGAGGTCCTTGCAGCAAAAGGAAAAAAAGAAAAGATATTACTAAAAAACAAAACAAACAAACAAAAAAACCTCAAACATTTCTATGGGGGGACATGCAGGTGAGGCGGTGGGTAGAAAGTCTACAGTTAGTAAGACTCATCTTTGCAAGTTCAAATCCAGACTCAGACACTTACTAGCTCTTATGACCCTGGGCAAGTCATTTCATCCTGTTTGCCTGAGTTTCCTCATCTATAAAAAGAGCTTGAGAAGCAAATGGAAAACCACTGCAGTATCTTTGTCAAGAAAACCATAAATGGGGGTCACAAAGAGTTGGACATAACTTAGAACCCTGAAGAACAAAAATGGGAGTGTCAGTGCATATCCGAAGTAAGACACTGGGACCTTATCATTAGTTTTCTTTGAGTTCAGAGTAAAGATTTGCATGTTAGAAGAATACCTTCTATGATAAGGTCCTATGCTTCTTGCACAGCATATCCCTATATGTGCTGTAGACAGCTCCTACTTGTTATAGAGAGCTGATTGTCAAGTTTTTGGGTGAGCATTTGTACATTAGAAATCAGCAAACACTACAAATCAGGGTTTAAGTTTTTGTTTTCTTGATTATCTGGACGTAAGAAACTGATAAAGGATTTTTCTTTTTCTTCTTTTTTTTTTTTGCCTAAAGAAAGTTACTAAACATTTATTTAGCACACCAATAGTCCTATACTTTATCATTGTTATTCTAGAATATTCTATGTATACTTCTGAGATTATCCTTCAAGAACACATGAGAAGGAAACAGACAAGTTTTTATGGATTATTTTCTACAACAATTTACATCCTCACCATTGTGGAACTAGCTATGAGGCATAGTGAATACAGGATCTTACTGTATTTATTATCTGTTTAAAAAAAATTGATTCAATTGAAGAAAATGCTGTCCTCAAATAATATATACAAATAGATAAATAATATACTTCTCAGATCACAACATATGGTCCATTGAATTAGTCCCTCAATATCTAGGCAGTCTCGTTGAGGTAAGAAATGAGTGGCTTTGAAATTTAATAGGAGTAAGAGGTTAGACCATATCACCCTTGGAAAAATGCCACCATGTCTTTCAGTGACTACCAAGCTACTCACTTCTATAAAAGGCCATCACATAAACACCATTATTCTTCTAGTGACGCTATACAGCAACAAATCAGGGAAAAGTATGATTTCAGAATAATCTTAATTTCTGATGACCCAGTCATGCAGCAAAAGGACAATCCTATTAGTAATCACCCATGAAATAGTAAAAGAACCTGAGGAAGATTTCTAGCACATTGTAATACAGTTTGAGGGTTCATACTGCTAACTTTTTTTCCTCCCCACTTTTTTTTTATTATTTCTCTCGAAATTCTTGAACTTTTGTTTTTTTAGATGGTTTTGTTATTATTCTTTCTGTCTATACAATCATCATTTGGTAGTTTGATTGTTAAGATACTGAATAAGTAAGTTAATTTAGGCAATATTGTCATTTTTATTATGGAGACAGAAAAATGGAGGGTATTAGAAAAGCGAGAGGTTAACTATGGGAATTGAGTGAGCCACATTGAGTATCTGGTGATTCAGTTCTGAAGGTAGTTCAGTTTCTGTTCAATTACAGACCTAGTCCAGTACCTGTCTTGTGAGAAATTGATTCAGTTGTGGGAATTGGGAGAAAACTTTATTGCATCGTTTGAACCTAGCCTTGCGTGGCTGGGAAGCTGGACCACCTCCACCTACAAGGATCTAGGTTATACTGACCAGAACCCCAGTCAGATCCAAAGAGTGATGCAAGGAGTTTTCTCACAATTGTGCATCTCAAGCAACTCACGTGTCTTATCTGAAAACGTGCCGCATACTGAGCAGTTATTCTTACAATGTTGCTTGATAGTTTATAGAAACTTGGGGAGTAGAAAACCTTTCTTGAATTCTGGAAATTGAACCTGTTCAATCTCTCCCTCTCAACTTGGAAAGTCCCTAATACTTCATCCAATTAGAAATTAGATTACCTAATGTTATATTGCTTCATTTTAATTAATTGGCCTTATTTGATTAATTGTTTTTAATGTATAGAAATCTGTCTCCCCCTGTATTCAGGAACCAAGCTTAAGCTGAGGAGGTCTGGTTCTGATTTGTCAGTCAATTGACATGCATTGTTTAATAAATTAATATGCTCAGAAGATCAAACCTTTGTTTCCTCAGTCATTTCATCTTTCACCCACAACATGACCGTTCTCAAATTGATAAATAGTCAAAGACGTAAAAAGAGAATTTTCAAGGGAAGAAATCCTAGCTGTCAATAGATGTATTAAAATGCTCAAAATCACTTATAATTAAAGAAATGTACCTACTTGTACATGTTAGATTGGAAAAGCTAGCAAAAAAAGGAAAATGACAAGTGTTGGAGGGGCTGTAAGATAATGTGCATTAATAAACTACTGGCATAACTGTAAATCGGTAGAGCTATTCTGGAAAGCAATTTGGAACTTTGCCACCGAAGTTATTAAATCATATATGTTTTTGACTCCCCAATACCATTATTTGGCTTATACCTCAAAGAAACCGGAGAAAAGGGAAAAGGACCCATAAGTAAAGAAATATTTATTTTCATAGCAAAAAAAAAAACCCAAACAACTGGAAACAGCCATTCCCCAGTAATTAGATAATGCTGTAAGAAATGATGAAATGAATAGGTTCAGAGAAATATGGGGAAACTTGTATTAGCTGATGTAGAGTGATGTAAGCAAAGCCAAGAGAATAATTTATACTAAAGTAACAACACTGTAAAATGCAAACCACTTTGAACGACACTGATCACCACAACGGCCAGCTATTATTCCAGAAGTCTGATGATGAAGAGTACTACCAAATTCTTGATACAGAGGTGAAAGACTTGGTACGTAGAATGAGGCACAACAATACACATTTTTAGATATGGTCAATGTGGGAATTTGTTTGCTTGACTATGTATATTTATTATGAGGTTGTTGTTTCCCAGGGAAAGGTAGAGCTGAGAAGAGATAACAAAAATTTGTTAATTTTTAAAAATTAATTTAAAAATATATAAAATCAGAAAGGTCTTATTAAAAAATGTATGATGTCTCACTTCTGGTGGCAGTGAGGATTCATTTTTTGCCTTGCTTCCTTTAGAAGCAGCCTCTTGTAGTTTCAACAAAACTTTATGTCTGAATAATCAATGTGTTAGGTGTTTACTTTCAATTATGTCTAATGGCAGTCAACCATGGAAATCAATAAGTTTATTTGTCATAAAAATAACATAGGATATCACTTAGATTTGGAATCCAATCCTGTGTTAAAGTACTTTAGGGAAAAGAAAAAGAAATAGTACATGCGTAGCACTTCATCTGAGCAGTGAAAGTTGAAGAGGCGTGCATCACCATTAATCAATTTGAGACAGCTGTAATAGATGCTATTCAGGTTAACTTCTCTTCATTTAAACAATGTCTTTTAGAAGCCTATTTGGGCTTAACTAGGTCTTAACAAAGAGTATTTTGATTAAAGAAGCCAGAGACATGATACCAAGTCTTTGCCTCAGATCCTATCCATATTCTAAATGGCCGCAATTGCCTCTATCAACATATAACCTTCTTGATTTTGAAGTGGCTGGATGAAACTGCCTATGTTTACATTGGTATGTGCATAGAATGAGGCACAGAAACATACATTTTTAGGTATAGTCAATGTGGGAATGTATTTTCCTTGACTATATATGTATTTGTTACGAGGTTGTTGTTTCCCAGAGAAGGGTAGGAATGGCAAGAGAAAATAAATATTTACGAGTAGCTATTGAATTATCATTGATGAGTTAATACTGGTTTTCCTATACCTGACAGTGTCTGGATTTTCTTTGTATTGTGTGATGTCCTCCTGAAAAGGGAAAGTAGAAAGACACTTAAAATGTGATTCAAAGGTTAACTACCTTAGGGTCTCACATTCTCTCAAGTAACTCCTTCACCAGTGTACGATGGCATTGCCCTGTCCTCTGAAATAATTATCATTGAAGTCATTCCTTTGGGATAATAGAAAAAAGCCAGAAACATTGCCCTTAGAAGGCTACTGTTAAAATGATCATATGCTACACAGAATTGATAGGATGTCCTAAAACTCTCACCAACAAATTAGCTTAGTTTGTCTGACCAACTAATTGTTGTTGTCTTGGGAAAAAAAGAGAGAACCATAATCAAAAAAATAATAATAAAATTGGTTATTGGAGTCAGGCAGGAAATGAGGGAACACAGGAAAATTTCATTTCGTGTGGGTAGTAATCGGTAACCTCCCTAATTAAGAGACAACTATGATTAACCCTGGGAGGATTGACATTGGTATAAGAATGCCGGGGTAGGAAGTTTAGATTCTCAGTTGAAGAAGGCCCAAGACTGGAATGGAGAGATGCTAGGCTCCAGAAAACATAAAAATACTTTGATAGCCAGAGTCTGGTAAGGATGTCAGAACCTCATCCCACAACAAGCTAAAATATGTTAAGATGTTCTGATATGATTTCTTGGGCATTGTAAACATCAAGAAATTGCTTTTCATGTCAATATGAAAGACAACTGTTAAGCTTCCATATTTTGTCTTTTGGTACTTTCCATCCATCTAGAAAACATCATTTGACCGAAAATTACATCAGAGTTCTATTCACTGCTTTGTAACTAATTGTGTGACTTTGAGTAAATCACTTAGTCTCTCCATAGTTTCATTTTTCTCACTGGTTAAATGATGGCTTTGAACAACATGAGCTCAAGTACATCCATTTTATAAGTCTGAGAGCTTCATATGTATTTATATGGCAAATCTTGGAAATGACAAAGAAATAGGTTTCAGCAAACGAAGTCAATGCCTTAGATAACCCATGAAGTAGACTCTGATTTATCTAAGAATTAGACAAAACCTTATAAGTGTCAGTCCTCCAGACAACTTCTTTGTATTCGCAAGGTCCTACTTGACTGGACTAGCCATTGTCCATATTCTTGACTGCTTGCCATTTAAAATTCAGGTTTCTGTGGACTATACAAAAATTCACTTATGAGACAAGAAGACAGAGAATTGGAAAATTATTTCTCAGGTCATATTTCACAAAATATGACAAACAAGTTATTCTAGAGCTCTTGAATATTCTCATACCTCCTTAAGTTCCTCATGAATTCAATTTGTGTTTGATTTAGTAATTTGGTGTCATGTGCCAATACCTACAGAAATAAAACTTGAAATTATGGCTTTCAAGTTTCCATTGTTCATGTGTGAATTTAATATGCAGTTGGGTTTCTTACTTGAATTGTAATTCAGAAAGCTTAGTGGCAGTGCCCACTTTTTCCATCAATGTGACATCCAGGTGTAAAAAAAAAAATAATTGAAGTAGCTAAGCTACTTTGCAGAGATGGTCTGGAACATGTCTGAGAGATCAGGTATTCAGGGCCCTCTTCAGTGTCTGAGATAATACGGGGCTTCTTATACTTGCAAAGTTGGTGGTCTGGTAATTAACTTTCTATTGGCAACTCCTGTGTTTTCATACAGTAGCTCTCAATAAAGGAACCTAGATGGTCACTTGACTTTTTTTCTTTTTTGGCTGGGGACCAAATTCTACCTGGGGATACCAAAAGCAACTCTGTTGCTGCTTTCACTGAGCATTAGTATCAAAGGGAAGGACCATTTTCCTCTCTATTTAATTGTGGAAACACTACATGAATAATTTTAAAATCATCCTATAATACTTACACAGAATAGAAAGAATTGTTTTGAATATCGATGAAGGCCAGCAGTGGTGTCATGTAAAAAGGAATCTGAAAAAGAAACAAGATGAAACGATTAGACTTTCCTTTTTTTAAAAAAAAAATTTAATGAGAGCTTGTGTTTAGATAATTACTTTTCAGTAGCTTCACATGTTTTCTCTTCCTTTGACTTTGAAAAGCAGCTCCAAATTCTTTCATTTAATTTTAGCCTTAAACTACTGTGTTGTTGCTGATAAAACAGCAACTTAAACTGTGTCTTTCCTACTACATTATCTAACTAAATACAGTTTACAAAATATACTTACAATGCAATGAGTGGACAAATGCTGAGGCAAGTTTGATCTAATCTCCATTATTTTTTTAAGGTCTGTTTCAAAGATCATTTCAACTTCTTAGGTTACTTCTCTCAAATACCCTAGACGTCCTCTAGAAGCTACTTTATTGTGATAAACAATTTAATCAAAGCCATTCCCGAAACCAGTTGGCTACTTTTCACTATTTATTTTGCTTTGAATGTACCAGACATCTAAGATGTCAGGCCCTTGCAGGTACTTGGATCAGAAGTGTTAGAGAAATCAGTACAGTTGTCTCCTTCCTTCAATTTGTATGTTCGAACAAGTAAGACTAAAATAAGGAATCCAGTGTCGAACAATAGCATAATAAATTCAAATCATCACTCAACTAAAAACTGCTTTCTCCAAAGTTACTAACAATCTCCTAATAGAAAAATCTGATGTTTTTTTCCCCACAATTCTCATTCTTCCTAACCCGTTACTTTTGATACTGTTAACTACCTTATCTTCCTTGATACTCTCTACTCTCTGGGTTTCCATGTTACCATTCTCAGTTTTTTCTCCTACCTGTCTGCAGAGGCATGCTGCAAACATTTAACCACTAGCTCTCAAACAAATATACATATGCATGACATACTGTTATGTTTAACCTCCATTATTAACATTTTCTCCATTATTTTCTTAAGTCTAGACAACCAACAAAACAATAAATTAAGCCCCAATTTGTACTGTTTGCCAATTTCCAACATATAAATGCTCTCATTAAAAATTAGCCAGTCTGAGTTGTCTCCAGCACTCTCAGACCTGGCTGACCAATTCTTAGTTTTCTTTGTTAGTTCATCCATATCACACCCCCTAACTGTGGGTTTGCTTCTGTCTGGGACTCTGTT
The DNA here is from genome assembly GCF_003287225.1 of Phascolarctos cinereus. Lineage (NCBI taxonomy): Eukaryota > Metazoa > Chordata > Mammalia > Diprotodontia > Phascolarctidae > Phascolarctos > Phascolarctos cinereus. Next base: position 197,223,025 of record NW_027555736.1, read on the forward strand.
CTCTTCTCACTTTTCACTTGGTCTCTTGATAACTTCGTAAGCTTCTATGAGTTTAATTATTATCTCTTTGTAGCTACCCATGGATGTGTGTATGTGCGCACACACACACACACACACACACACACACATATATACATACCTATACATGTATGTATGTATACACACATGCATAAGTTTATACATACATGCATACATACATACACACACATACATATTTATATAGCTCCAGTCTCCCTCCTGAGACAAACTCCTATATCACCAGCTGCTTACTGGACATTTCAATCAGAATATCCCAGAGATATCTCAGACTCAAAATAGCCAAAACAGAATGTATTATCTTCTCCTCTTTTCCTTTCCATCAAACTTCCTTGTTTCCATAGAGGGCAACACCATTCTTTGAGTCACTGGGTTTGCAAAAGTGTTATCCTTGATACCTTATTCTTCCTCACCCCACATATCAAATCAGTTGTTAAACATCTTCTCTCTACTCATGTCATCACCTTAATTCAGCCTTCATCACCTCTTGCATAGATTATTACAGTGACCTTTTAATTGGTATTTTTGCCTTAACTTCCAACTATCTCTTCCAATTTTTCCTCCACATAGATGTCAAAGTGCTTTTCCTTAAGTGCAGATCTTACCATGTCATTCCACTACTCAATGAGCTATAATAACTCCCTTTTTTCTTTATGATAAAATATAAGCTCCTCTGATTGGCTTCTTTTTTCTTTTTTAGCCCTGTACTGGTTCCATCCTAAGTTTTCCAGCTTCTTTATATTTTATTCATATTCCCACAATATAATGTCCAGCCAAGCTGGTCTTTTCTCTGTTCTTCACACATGGCACTTTCTCCTCCCATCTCTAAGGTTTTGACTCAGCTATCTCCATGTCTTGAACATACTCCCTCCTATCCTCCATCTCAATGATTACATGACATTCTTCAAAATATGACTCAACACCATCTTATACATGAAGCCTTTCCCAATAACACCAACTTGTACTGATCTCCTTTCCAAACTATTTTGTATTTATTGCATGTTTATTCCCTATATATCACAGTTCCTGCCATGTAGTGGGTGTTTAATTAACATTTACTGACTGAATATATTTATTCTACATATATTTATATGTATATAAGTGTTCCTTCCTCTGATATATATAACGGAACATATATATGTTCCTCCTCTGATATAAAGTAAACTACTTGACAATAATGATTGTTTCTTTTCTTTTATTGCTTTCTTTTTCTTTCTTCCTTTTTCTTTTTTTGTCTTTGTATCTATAGCAACTACCATGCTGTCTGAACATAGAGATGCTTAATAAATGTTAGCAAATTGATGAATTGGCTAAATAAGAGTTTAAAAATGTAAAACCAACCCCACCAGAGGGAGCTGGGTTGAGACAGTCAATATTTAGGAGCATTTCTAATGTAGGGCAGTGAGGGAAAGGTGAGGTTTTCTTTCTCCTCCCTACACTGGCAATAGCTTCTTGCAGCAACAGAAGTTCTGTTCACAGAAGATGTGCTTGTATGTTGTCTGGGAGCAGACTTCAAACATCCCAATTTCTATATATGAAAAGGTAGGAGGAAAGGAAGGAGAGGAAGAGGAGGTGTGAGGGGGGACAGAGATGAAGACAGAGACATGGATAAATGGAGGGAGAGAGAGAGAGAGAGAGACAGAGAGACAGAGAGAGACAGAGAGAGACAGAGAGACAGAGACAGAGAGAGCACGTGCACATGGAATAGGGATCTTGATGCTAAGGAGATAGGAAGCCACAGAGTCAAAACTATAAGAGAACAGAACTAGCACAGCTTCTTATTTGTTCTAAGCTTAGAGTTTTGGCTTCTTATGCTTATGAAAGCCTCACCATGCCCTAGCCAAGGATTTCAACTTGACTAGACTACAGACAACCTGCAGAGCAATGTTCTCTGCAGCTGTCTGACCCAGTGAACTCAGTAGATCAATAAACCCAGCCAAAACACCCTGACCAGGGAGGAGCAGCATAATGTCGCTGTGTGAAGATATCAGGCACCCTGTAGTACTGGATGTGGGAATCCTCATCCACATATGTTTCTCATGTGTTGGCCACTCATGTGCAGTTTCTGTACTTACTCTTGCCACTGATGATGTATATGGTTGTGGGAGAGCATGTCCTAAGTTTATGGAGAGGAATATTCTATTGCAATTTATTTTACTATACTTTTTCATAAATGCATTTCTTTTTAGTTAATTATGACTTCTAGCCTGCTACTAAAAGCAAAACAGATTCATGAGCTATATTTTATAGTGAGTGGACCCACCCAGTATCTTATATCTATGGTAGCCATTCTCTAAAGGATCCAACCTATGAGTTCAAGTAGGGGCATAGTCAAACAAGGTGCTAGATTTGAAAACATTTTGATGCTGCAATTTGTAAATTATGAGACATTGTACCATAATATGATTGTAATGGAATACTATTGCACTACAAGAAATGATAAGCAGGATGGTTTCAGAAAAACTTGGGATGACACATCAACTGATGGAAAATTAAATGAGCAAACTTAGGAGAAGAACATGTATAGTAACAGCAATATTGCAACAATGATCAACTGTGGAAAACTTAGCTATTCTGATCAAGTCAATGATCTAAGAGATCAAAGTATCTGCAATGAAAAATGCTATCCACCTTCAGAAAGAGAACTGATGAACTCTGAATGAAGATTGAAATATACTTTTTCCACTTTCTCTATTTTTCTCGTTTGTCTCTGTGTGTTTTCTTTTACAACATGGAAATATGTTTAGCATGAATTCACATGTATAATTGATATCATATTGCTTGTCTTCTCAAGGGGTGGAGGAGAGACAGATGGGAGGGAGAGAACTTGGAACTCAAAGTTTTATGAAAATGAATGTTAAATTATTGTATGTAATTGAGAAATATTTAATGAAATAAATACAAATATGTAAAAATAAAATAATAAAATAAACACAGAGAACTATGGAATGTTACATATGGAAGGGACATCAGAAATTATTTGTAAACTACCTCATTTTATAAAAGAGGAAACTGTACCCCAGAGCAGTTAAATCATGGTTATAGTCATCAGCCCATTCCCTAGTCTCATAGAAATGTTCTGCATCATCCACACAAAATAAGAATTCAGTATCAATAGTGAGGCTCTCCAAGTACTCTAATTTAAAGATACCACACCAATTTTTTCAACCCTACAGTGTTGTACAGTCTGCCTAGTGAAATCCTCAGCAATGTAAAGAAGATAGGTCTAATCACCCACCATGGAAAAATAAAGTGGATAATATACACACATTTCCCAAATATGTAGGCGGATCAGTGAATTATTCTATTTGTCTGTCTCTTCATCCATCTTGGGAAGGTACAATAGATGGATAATGAGAAAGATTCTAAATTAAGTAGAAGGAGATCAGGTTGGATTGTACTTGAAGAATTGAATGGTGCTTTCAATGATATCAAACTGCCTACAAATACAAAAATTCCATCACTTGAACATCAATACACTACTATCTACGATACTATACATATATGAATCATGGATCACAATGATCTCAGAAAAAGCAAAAGTGTAAGCAACCAAAGATTAGCAGAAAGACCTATGGTGATTGTTTACAGGCTACAATCACTTATGATGACAAGTGCTGCAAATTAAATCATCAAAGATACGAGTGACTAGATAAGAAGATGGCCTTGTCATAAGACAAGAAAAAGAAACATGGACAGCCAACTTTTACCTTGATACCCATCAATATATTAAAAGAACTTGAGGACAATTCCCAGAATGTTGAGTGGACCTTCTATAAACAAAAAAAATCATGTGATTAAGTTGAAGGTAATCAATATTGGTGGAAGGAATACTCCTATTTATGATATCACAGATCTATTGAAATCTCTATGTTTATGGGCTAATGAAAAATAGAGTCTCATATGTGTTGGCCCACAATAAGCAGAGAGTCAACATGGTTTAGTTGAAAATCAGTAGATTAAGAATCAAGAGACATGGGTTCTTGGCCCAAGTCTGGCACTAATTAGCTATATGATTTGGGTGAGTCATTTAACTACTTTGGGCTTCATCCCCAAGATAAGATGGTTATATAGATGATCTCAGATGTTTCTTCTTGTTGTAACATTCTATGTTTCTATAACCAAATGTAATATATGTGTGTATTCATATAGTATCACACACTACACACACACACACACACACACACACACACACAAATGAGGCTAATGATGTTCCCTTTATTTTCTATCCCTCCTCTTTCATCTCCTAAGAGAGCTTTCACCACATAGTATTCTCCATTCCTCTACTATGCAGACAGTTCAAATGCTACATCAAAACTGAGGAAGTGAAGCTGGCTCAAAATCTCCATGCAGCAAAATCTGTACATTACCCTCCATTGACAGTACTTCACTCAATCATGCCCATGGAACTTAAAAGTGAAGATCAAATTAAAAGAAATAGGTGCCTGGTGGCTCTTTTGAGGTATTTAATATTTGTTGGCTGAAAATGGACAATGCCTTTCACAATGCAATATCAAGTCGAGACTTTAAGATCGCCTTGCCAATAATGGTCAATACATTATTCACCGAAGTACTGACATTTTCAAACTGCAAAAGCACAATATTCCAGTACCTCATTTCTCAAAGGGGTTGATTTTCAGACCACGAGGTACCACAGCCTTGAGTTGAGAGCAGGCTGTATTAAAAAGGGGGAATAACCTGAGACAATACAATCATATAGTAGTATGGAGTATATTAGTCTGGCCAAAAAACAGTAACTCCAAACCAAGATAGAAATGTTTACATTTGCCTTCCTATAGCCTTTTACTTTTCATCTCTGTATTTCTTCAGGAGCTGGGTTCCTCTTTAACTGATAGATAAAGCTAGTGAGCTGGCTTCTTTTAAGGGCCATCAAGAACTAATTTTTCAAAGCCAATTCCAAAGTTTTATTCCAACTCAAAAAGGAAAACTTTTCCACACTCTCTAAGGTGGTAAAAGAGACTGCGGGCAGGATATTTGCACTTAGTTAAACATATTTGTACTGCTTTATCTCTGTTGTCTGACTCTAACTTTCGATGATTATTTCACCTAAACTAGAGTTGGGAATCAATCCAATTGTCAAAATGTGCTCCTTCTCCACTAAATAAGGAAAAAAGCTCTTAACCTTTAGATATAGCCAAAAATGAATAAAATTCCTCAAGAAAGTATAGGCTTACTTTTACTAGAAGTTTTCATGTAAAGACCAGTTGGTCATTTGTCAGCTATGTGGTAGGGTGGTTTTCTGTCCGTGGATGGTTTGGTTTAGATGACTTCTGTAGTCCCTTCTAGGTGCAACATTTTATGAATCTTAAGTTTTACGAAATAGATTTGGGAGTCATCTACAAGAAGGTGGGAGTGAGTGGCTTTAGCAAAGGGAATAGAACAGGAGAAACCTGAGCAACACCAATATTGAGGGGATGAAAGAAGGAAGAGGCTGCAATGGAGAGCCACTGGTGAATCAGGTATAGTGGAAAGAGTGTTAGTCCTAGAGTCAGAAAGCACTTCAGTTCACTACCTACCTCCTTAATGAGTTATATGACCAAGGAGAAGTCACTAAGCCTCAATTGTTTCATCTATAAAATGGGAATAAGTATTACTAAGTAGTACTACTAAGCTATAGCAGGGTTTGTATTAATTCTGGCACCAATATGGTAAGCCCACGAGGGAAAGAGGGTCGTCAGACTGCCTAAGGAAGGGCGAACCAATCCAAGTCAGAAATAAGCAGATTAAAACTGCCGTACAGATCAGCAATAAGGTCTTCTAATGAGCAACCACTGTACATAATGATGATGATGATGATGATGATGTTAGCTAGCAATGCAACAAGGTTTGCAAAGCTCTTTGCGTATATTAACTCATTTGATCCTCACAATAACCCTTTGAAATGAGTTCAGTTGAGGGCCTTATATTCCGGGTTAAGGAGGTTTGTTTTGAATTGTTTCCTATAGGCAACTGGAAACCACTCAATGGTTTTGAGCAGGGAAGTAACATATATTTACACCAAATGCCGACATCGTGAAGGAAGATGGGAGATCCATGTGTGCAGATGTATCCACAAGGATGAAAAGGTTTGAGAGGCAGCATAGTACAATAGAAACTGTTCTGAAGTTAAAGCACCTCACTCCAAGGACCTCTGACATTTACCAGCTATATGTCCTTGGGAAAATAACTTAACCTCCTCAGGCCTGAGTTTCTATAAAGTGAATGAGTTGGACTGGATACCCTGCAAGGTCTTTTCTAATTTAAAACTATGAGTGTATGTGGTTATTGGAAAATAGTAGAGGAGCAATGATCCTATAGAGTCAGTCAGGAACAAGGATTATGCAAACAACTGACCTGTCTTCCTGATCTGGGAGGAGTGGGAGGAAAGTTCTAATGAGACATGTATTTCAATGAAACAGAAAGTTATACATTTTAAAATGAATTTAGGCATGTATGTATGCATAGAATGTATGCAGTCTATCTCTAAAACTTTTGAAAGTATTCAGTGGTTGCATTCAGAATCTCCATAAATGTTTTTAGTATCTCATCTTCTAATTAAATTTTCCTTGCCAAGTACCTTCTTCGAAGATCTCAAGAATTATTTTTATTCATTTTTAAAATCATACATTGTTTCTTGGGAGGTACAAATGTATGTCATTTAAGCTACATTGTTGTGTTAATCTAGAAACAGTCTGCCATAGTGAATCTATAGGTAGGCTTGGAGACAGGAAGATCTACGTTCAAATGCCACCCTTGACACTGAGTAGTCTAGGCCAATCACCTAACCCCTGTTTGCTTCAGCCAATTCTCCAAGATTTATTTACCAATCTGTGAACAGGATGCCCATCTGCACTAATGAAAGGAGCTCTTATGACAACAATTCCCTATGCTGAAGAAATCCCAGATACCTTTAGTATTCAAGAAATAGCCAATGAGGCTGAGAGGGCCATCCTAGCAAACCAAACATCATACATTATTCTGTCTGTGGAAAAATATGTCTCAACTTCTGAACTACCAACTAACAAGCAAACGCTCTAACAGTTTGTCTATATGTGTTGGACTGCCTGTGTATGAACTTACACAAGGAAAACGTACTGTGTGTCTGTTTTTAATTCAACTCACATGTTTGAATTCCTGGGAAATTGCTCAAATGAACCAATTGTGTTGAAATCATGATAATAATATTTAGAATTAATGTAACACTTTACCAGCATTAATTAATACTCACACTATCGTTGCATTGTCATCTCTCTTTTACAGATTTGGAACCTAGGGGATGAAGAAATGACTTGCCCAGAGGCACTGAGGAACTTGGTGTTGAGATTAGAACTCAGAGATTCCTGGCTTTCAGATGTGTGCTACTACCACCAGGCCACACTTTTCTCTCCGGAGAGAAAATGTGTCAGCATAGAACTGCCTGAGGAAAGACATGTGAAATGGAACCCTTATATGTCTTCTAGAGTAAGGAGGAACTGGAGCTGAAACTACCAAACTATATTTGGAGAATAGGAGCAAGTCAAATGATTTTGGAATCCCATTACTGATGTCTTCCAGTGATTAAATTTAGGGGAAACAAGCTATTATTCAAAGTACAGAGACAGTTCAGACCAAAACCAAACAAAAATTGCTGAAGTTTTCATCTATAAGAGATTTGGCTTTTTTTTCCTCATATACGTGAATAATATGAAAAATTACCTCAGTTCTCTGCTTTGCCTACTCTGGAGAGATTGTTAAATCAAATGGTCTGTTTCTGACTCCTCTAAGCCAGTCTTGACCCATAAAACTATCAAGATCAAAGTTAGGCAATCCAATTTTCCTTCCCAGAAGTAGAGCACAAAAAGTTTAATCTCTAAAACCTCTCTTCATTTCTCTGTTTACTATTAAAAACTGCATATGTCACCAGATGGGTAGTCCTCCTTTATAAAGTAGTGGTTTTTTGTACCTTTCTCCTTGAAAATACACCCACGCTTCCTTAAAAATAAGTTGGGCAAACCCTGAATGTGAATGTGTTTTTGTTTTCCTAATGGAACTTCAATGGGAGCTGTACACACAGATCAAAGGCTGTACACATATTATTATCTCCAAATAATTAATATTTGCATATTATTTCCCATGGGCTTGCTATACATGAATGTGGAGGCATGGGTACTACTCGTCACAAAGTACATTGTTAGCTGGTTCCAGGGGTGCCTTTGTGAATGTTCCCTGCCAGTGGTTGAAGGGACTAAGGAAGCACCCCTGCTGTGTCCCCTCCCAGCCTCCTTAGGGGGTATGGGATAATTCTACCCTCTCCTATTGGGAAAGCAGCCAAAGGCAAAAGCAGGAAGGACAGTATTATAGTTCCTAAAGAGACTGAGGTACTACCAGTCAGAGATGGGGGGAAATGTGCATTTACTCAAGTAAGACTAACAGAAACTGTAAATTAAGGTTTGAATCAGCCCATGACAATGGAATGCTGAAGTTTGCCTTCCATGGCTGGCAACAATTAAATCATCCAACTTTCACCTTATGCTTGGCCCCCAGAACACAAAGGAAGCTAGGAAATATGATCTAATGACTTTAAGCTGCCTAGCTGAGGCTATGCGGCCAGCCTGAGGCCTTAAAAGAGAACTCACTGGCCTGATTTAACCACAACAGAGATGTAACATGATGTTTTGGAAAAGAGACTCAAACCAGGTTGTAAGACCTGGGTTGAAGGCCTATCTTCATCACCTGCTAAGCTCATGCAGCCTTCAGCAACTACTTCACATCTCTGTGACTCTCCTTATGGAGAAAATAGGGATAATAATACTTAGATGGTTATTCACAGGTTTGCAGTGAGAACCAAAGAAATTCATATATGTAGATGTATGTATGTTATAAACCATAATGCACTATTTAAATGAGAAATAATATTTTACCTTCAATTACCATGGCCTGTGGCCAGCAGACCTTTAGTAAGGGTCTCACTTCTAATGCCTGCTGTCTGTATGAACTTGGACAGGACACTTACCTTTCCAGGGTCTCATTTGCCCAATTAAAACCTCTGAAGTTTCTTTTAGCTCTGTATCTGTGATCCTACAATCTATTTGGAAAAATAAAACAGATATTTGTTAAGTTTCTACTATGTACGAGGCACTACAAATATTCCAAATTCTTCCTTTGCTTCCAATGTAGAACCTTAGATTTAATCTAACTCACCTTAGAAAAAGTAAATGAAGCTAAAGGATGTTTGAAATGATGATGGTGAGGCAGTGCAAAGTGAAGAAAACAGAAGAGGTAAGTAAAATTACTAAAGTAATATCAAGGAAAATAATATGAAAAGGCATCTAACTTACATTCAGTGCAATGACCAATTTTCATCCCAGAAAACAGATAATCAAACAGGCTTCTGCAACTATTGGTGGAGAAGTGGGTAATTATGGATGAGAACAACTGCTGAGATAGCATTGTTTTGTTGGCTTATTTTTGCTTAACAGTTTTCCTTTGTTACAGGTGGGGTTAGTGGGCAGGGACAGGGGCTGAATTATATTAAGAAATGACTGTGTTGTAAAACATAAGTAATTTTTCGTTTTACATAAAAAGTACAAAATTTGGGAATCAGAAGACCTAGGTACAAATACTGGCTCTGCTACCTGTTACCTGTGTGACCTTGGGCAGGTCATTTAACTTCCTTGTGCCTCAGTTCCTCATCTGTAAAATGAGAGGGTTTAACTAAATGTTATCATTGTCCCTTCTAGTTCTTGACCTGTGATTTTATGATCCCAATGAATGAGACTTGTACTGAAACAAATAGCAAAGACAAGATGCTCCTTTAAAGTCTGGGGGGAAATCATATCATTACTAATTGTGGTTATTTTTTTCTTTAATGGGAAAAAGCCATCCAATAATAGCTTTTCTTACATAAACAACATCATCCTTTTGGTAAAATTTTCTGCCCTATACACGCCTGTCTGTACAGAAACACATTTGTGAGCACTTAACCTTTTCATTACGGTGTAAAAGAAATCTCAGTGACCCTGCTGAACCTTTTTCTATGTTTATGGAGGAAAAGGCAAGGTGAATATTAAATAGAGTTTGGAAATTATATCAACATTCTTTACAGAGCTAAAAACTCCTATCACTCACAAGAACATTAAATAGAACCCACATGATCACTGTATATTCAAATATATTAAGGTCATAACCAGAGTGACATTTATTCTTAAATGTGTCTTAAAAAAATAAAAAATAAGAAAAAAAAAACCTCACACCAAAAATGAAGAGAAATTAATATTGTGGAAAATTCTTTGAAAATTAAGATCTCCCACTTCCATGGTAACAATGCATTATAAAGTTAAGCAGCAATCACATGTATAATTAAAGCAGTAATTATATGTATACTTATAACATCAATATACAATCCTCAATTTGTTTATCATAAAACAGACAACATTATGAAAATGAAAAACTTGTTTTTTTCTCATTTAATATCAAGCTTTAAGACCCTACCTCTTCCCACCAAAAAAAAAAATGTTGCTTGTCATTTTTATACCTTATAACCCAACCTCAAATCTAGAAGAGAAAATATTTGAGAGGCGGAGAATGAATTCAAAGAAGGCAAAATATTAACTTTGTCATATTTCCAAGGCAATAAAGGAATGAAGGCACTGGTATTTGAAAGTGAAAATTATCTATAATTTCAGGCTTTTAAATGAAAAACTGAAAAAGAGAGAATGAAAACTTAAAAACTATCCATGGGAACTGAAATGTCTTTTCTTTATTTTGACCTTTTCTGCATGGTTGTCAGGGCACCTAAACCTGGCTCTGTTTCTGACCATTTTATCCTTTGACACATTGCCTTAAAAGTTGGGCAAAAGTTGCTATGGGCTGTCTATCATTTTAGACCCCCAGCATACAGGATTTTCACAATGCTGGGGGGAAGGACTGCGACAACTAAATAACTCCTTGGATTTATCAACCTGAAAAGATTTTCATCATGTCAGCCCAAGGGGGAGAGCTTTGCAGAACCATTCCGCCAAGGGCTAAAGGTCTGTTCAAAATAGCCTTCTTCCAGTATGCAAAATTTAAATCAGCTGGGAACCAGCAGTTTTTCAGTTTGTTCAGGGAACCTAGTAATAATTACAAAGAGGAAAAGGAGGGAAAAAGAAGTAATAAAGTATTTATTAAGTACCGACTATGTACCAGGCACCGTGCTTAGTACTTTGCAAATATATTTTTTGTTATCAGGAAATAGAGCTATTGATTCCAGTAGATGCCATTTCTTCCCCATGCCCTACCGCCTCTTTTCATTTCTTCCTCTCTCTTCTACTTTGTCAATTCCCTATGTTATTAGTCATGGAGGTAGTCATCCTCACTCTAATAAGGCTATTTAAGATAGTGCTTTAGTTACATATGACCGTAGTAATGAAAGACATACCCATGTTTAACTTCGTAAGGTAATCGATTCAAAAGAAGTCCAGCAGAGATGCCCACCAGCTCTGCTGAGATATTTGCATATTATACTGAGCATATCTACAATGTTCTCTTCAGAAAGTGGAATTCATATTCCCACGTGAACTGGAAATGCTAAATCGTTAATTGCTTCCCTGGGGTTTTGGCTTTTGCTATGACACCTGAAACGATTTTTGTCATAGTTTAAGCATAGTACACTATCACAATTTAGCCTTACAAGCATGAAACTTTAAAACTGCCTCTACAAAGCACAAGGCAAAGGGCAATTGTGTGGTTAATATACATGTGATGGATGATCCAACGAGACAACACAGGCTAAAAGATCCAATTTGTGGCCTGAATTATATATGGACTGATTTTCTGCAGCAATCTGACTTGAAATAAGGAAGACCTAGGTTCAAATTCCAGCTCTGACACTTAATATTTATATGACTATGAGTAAATTACTTAAGCTCTTTGAGCCTTAATTTTCTTATCTGCAAAATGGTAATAATGATACCTATAATAACTAACTCATAAAGTAGTTGTGAATCTCAAATGAGATAATACATGTAAATCCTTTTGTGTTAGGAATCTGTAGGACGTTGAGGACCACAGGCTATTCATGAGACTTCACTGATGGGCGAAGGCCCCTCTCAGGTGTTAGTACATGTGCAGAATATCCTGGCTCGGTTCTCCATCCAAGGACCTTGCACCCCCAATCAGCAGAACTCTGATACCAGGCAAACTCAACCATAAACAATGTTGCCAGCTCAAGCACAGTCAGCTCTAGCACAAGTATGTATCAAGTATTGCCAGCTCACACATCGAGTATTGGGAACATTCCAGGAACAAGAAGTACGTGGTGTTTTTACGGGTACAGCACAGGGGAAGGACACAGTCAGGACAATGTTGCAAAGAAATGTACTTGCTGATACTTTGATTGGTATTCGCATGCGAGAAATTCTCGGTGTTGCCTATTGGTAAAGATATGTAAACTTTGTTGCTTTATTCACTGTTACATTGGGGTATGTTCCCATTAGTAAAAGATATAAAACGCTGAAGGCAGGACCAGCGGAGTTACTTACCCGCTTGAGACAATGGCTGAATAAACCTTTTGAAACTACATCTCTCTGTCTACTCCACTCCTTCGTTATCCGGGGACCCGGAAGACTGCAGGTGAGTATGACCCAGGCAGCCCTCCTCAAGTTACGAGGATGTTACACTTTTGTATAGCAGTATATCCATCAATAATGAAACAACCTGCCATTTGTAAGAACCCTTAATGGGTTAAGTGATTTGTCATGGTCACATAACTAATATAGGTCAGGGTAAGATTTGAAGATGGGTCTTCCTTATTCCAAATCCAGCACTCTACCCACTGTGCCAACTAGCCTCTCGAAGACCTATATAAATACCAGTTATTATTATTTTTGTTGTTATTCAGCTCATTCTCATCTTCAAAAAAAAGTTCAGATAGAAATAGCCATAGGACAAATTGTTACACTTTAAGTGACTCAAATGCTTTTGTGATCTCATTTATTTATGAATAATACCCTCATATCTCACTCTATCTGTGCCTACACATTTAGTGTAGCTCTTCTGTGTGTCCTCCCAATATTTAACACAGAAGGTCCCCCCAACATCCCAACATCTTCCTTCTGTTCTTCCAATGTTATGAGCATGGCAGTGGACCCTTTATTCACTGATCATCCTTCATTATAACTACTTAACCTGTTCTTCATATTTTTCTTTCATATACTTCTTTCATGACATCTCTTATTCCTGTTATTTAGTTTCTTGTTGCTTATTTGTTGCAGCCTCTGCATGCCATGTGCTTTTTCATTGCCCTTTGTGTGAGGCTCATTTTTAGGTTTACAGATGCAATGAGATTCTAAGTCTTATCGCTGTACAACAATACAGGTATCAATGTTTCCATTGAAAAAAAAACCAGACCCATAAAATTTCCCTTTTATGAGAAAGTTGGGGTCAGTGCTTTGCAGTTTTCTGAAAGCAATCCCACTCTTCCTCTTTTTCAATTATGAGCCTAGCTCATTATCTATCTGTACTGTCTGTCCCAGATAAACATATTGTTCAAGGCCTATAGAGTATCTAGTCAGATACATGTTGAAATACAAGCAATAGATTTTCTTCATCCAATGAGCATTTCCTATGTAGATAGACAAGTCGAAATCCTTTGATTGATTACAAATGTCTTCCAAGAGGTTCTGTGATATTGAGACACAATGTAACCAGCACAAAGTTATCTGCAAAAAAAGGCATTTGAAGGACCTCACAAAGCACAGGGAATCTGTCCTAGACTTGTGCTCTGTACTAGATTTCCTCCATCCCAGTGGCAAAGATCTTTGGTATTACAAAAGATGGGATCTCCCTGTTTTATGCCTCCCTGTGGTTTATTATCCCAGAGTCAGTGAATAAACATTTTTATTGTTACATATTCCAAGGAATCTTGAATGATTTTGATATGTAAATGGTAACACTGTTTTAAAAGAGCCTGCAAAGTCAGAATTTTTGTTCTACCAAGTTTCTCCATAACAAAAAATAAGCACAACGGGATCTTATGTTCTCTGATGATAAAGCTGTGGTTTATTATTAAGTATCACTTATGACAATATTATTTCCTATTAATGCCCTAATAAAAGGTGACCTCAGTTCATGTATAGATGAACCTTATAAAAACTTTATATGGGTGGGCAAGTAGGCATAAATATGTTGATAATTATTGAAGTTCCCTCATTACTTTAAAATTTTTTTGAACTAATATATGGGAGCACCCCCTCCCCCAACATACACACTTATCTTCCTTGACTACTCTGCAGCATTGTTTAGCCACTCATTCACCCTGGTACTTCACCCTTCCTGAAATTCAGAAACAATGCACTCATGTGATTCTTCTCCAACTCTTGATTTCCCTCTCTTAATCCTCTTCATTGACTTCTGATTCTTTTCCTAATCCCTTAAAATGATTTCCTCCTAAAGAGCTCATCATAATCCTCTTTTCTTTCTCTCCTTTGTCAATTTCATTCATTCATATAGCCTCAATAAAGAAGTGACCCTTAGATTCTAATCTCTCATCCTGATATCCCAGAATTCCACATCTGCATCTGTAAACCCTTACTAAACATCTACACTTGAATGTTCCTTTACATGCTGAAGTCTATGCTTATTATTGTGATTCTTATGTGGCTGCATTAGCTTTCCATCAATTTTGGTCCTATCTCTGGCTTCACTTTTTTTCAATAGAACCAACTACCATTTGTCTCATCTTCCTTGTTCAAAACCTTCATGTTACCTTTGAGTTATCCCTTTCCCTTGCATCTCCTTTATTTCCACTGCTACCACCCGAGTATAAGCCCTCATGTCCTCTCTCTGGACTATATCAATGGCCTACCAACAAATATTCCCATCTCTACTCTCTCCTCTAATCCCACTAATCCATTCTTTGTGACACTGGATAGCTCTTCATAATTATGGTCTTGTCACTCTTCTGCTCAAAAAGCTTTGGTGACTTCCTATCGTCTATTGAATAAAGCACAAATTCTCTTGGTTGAACCTTTAGGTTTCATCACATACATTTTTGTAGTATAGCCACCTGCCCTCAGAACACACCCTGTGGCTCAACTCTTATAATCTAACCACTGCTCAGATTTTTACATTCTAGCCAATAACTCACAGGTGCTCAGATTCCTTAAGAGTCTAGCCAATATGGCAGATCTTTAATAAACCTTGTCTTTGGCTGAAAGAAGGATTTGTGATGTTGGGGTTCCAGCACCCCTAAATCTCTAGACCTCATCATATAGTTTCCTGCACTGAGAATAACTGTCAAATCCCAAATTCTTCTCCAGCCAAGACTGGAAGATATGTAAGCCTCCCCCTCTCCTTAATTCTTTTCTTGCCCTGTGGTTGGAGGGGATTTCCAAGTACCTAGCAAGGCTTGGTTTGGAAGTGTTTTTCTGAGCCTGACCTCTTAGGTCGCATTAGTTCAGACAGCTATCAGGCTATCTCAAACTCAGCTTGATGCTCTCAGGCTCTTTCTCCAGTGATTCTGTTCAAGACCATGGACCTGGGCACATCTTCAGGCGCCCTATCCAGGAGCATAGGCCCAATCCTCTCAATCCTCTCAGCACTAGGGACTTGGGAAACTTAAGGTACTTCTTTGGGCTTTTGGTTTTTTTGTTTGTTTCCCAAGGCTTATTCCCATATCCTCCTTTAAAGAGAGAGGGACTTCAAGCCTCCAGGCCACAAAAGGGCCGGTCCTCTTAAATTCCTAAAGATTTGCCTTTGGGCTGTGTTTTACAAAATTGGGAAAAATTTAGTTTCTCTAAAGAACTTAAAAAGAAAAGGCTGGTGTTATTTTACAACACTGTTTGGCCTCAGTATCACCTGGAAAATTATGAGGGATGACCGATTTTTGGGACATTATAGCAACATACCCTCTCAGAGCTAGAACAATATTGTAGCAGAGAAAGAAAATGGGTGGATATTTCCTACATAAAGACTTTTGTCAAACTTTCTTGTGATGCCATTCTCAGAAAAGATTGTAGGACGCTTGTAGCTAGAGCTATCCCCAAAATGGGGAATGGAAATCAACTAGATTTTTTGGATGACCCTCTTATGGCCCCCAGTGCTAGAGTATGGCTTTCTTCCCATACTCTGTTCCCCAGCTCCTATCTTCACCCCATTCTCCCCTGGCCACCCCTCTTTCCCATGCACCCCTCCTTCCCTTGGTTTACCTTCCCTTTTCCTCTAGCCCACCTCCCTTCATATCCTGCCTTGTTCACCCTCCATGTATCCTGCCTTGCATTTCCTCCCCAGGCCCCTGTTCTGGAGGTGATTCCTACTCAGGTTTAGGACAAGTGCCTTGCCTCAGCACCACCTCCCCAGGCTCTTTACCCTGAGGCAAGGACTACCCAGGCCCCAGTCTCTATGGCGTCTCCTCTCCTGACCCCTCCCCTTCCTCCTCCAGTGCCAGCTGATTTTTCCCCTTGCCAGCCAGATCCCCTGGCTTTGCAGTCCAGTCCAGTTCAGCTAGCAGTCCCTCACTCACAAGAAATGAGACTTCATATCTCTCTTCCTCCCTAGCCCCACTTCCCACAGGGCCTTCAGGGCTTTTTCCCTTAAGGGAAGTTCTACCTTGCCTAACAGGACAATTACGGTGCATGTTCCATTCTCCATTTCAGACCTCATTCTGGTCAAGGAGAAACTGGGGCAATACTCAGAAGATCCCACTAAGTGTACTGAGGACCCAAAAATTTGGGGACCATTTGGCTAGCAATGACCCCACAAAATACCCCCTAGGAACAGCTGCTGTTCCCACTACTGACCCCAGGATGGGATTACCCAAAGAGTGAGGATAGGGCAAAGAGAGACCACATGGTAATTTGCCTGCTAGAAGTCCTAAGAACTGCATTTCATAAGCAAGAAAATTTTCAAAAAAATTAAGGAAATTACTCAGGGAGAAAAGGAAAACCCTGCCATTTTCCAAGACAGGCTAGTAGAAGCTATTAAAAATTACTGGAGATGGCCTTTGGAGTTTTTAACAACAGAGACTTAGTAGCAGCAGAGGAAAGAACAAGAAGTGAAAGGGATAGAGACAGAGAACATGCTCAATTCTTGGCTACTGTCAAGGCCAGGAAAAGACCCAAGGTGCTCCTAGCAAATCCTTCAGTGGGTAAACCTGCTTTCGATGCCACCAAGAGGGTCACTGGTCCAAAAAATGCCCCTCCAGGGCAACCCCCCCCCCGCACAGAGGGAGCTCCCATGACCGATGCCTCTGGGACCATGCCCAAGACGTGACCAGGAAGGATATTGGAGGAAGGATTGTCTCCAAGGTTGGAAAAGTGGTGGAGTTGCCCCCAAGTACCCCATCCTCCAGTCTTCTCAGCACTGGGAATGACAGGGGAGGCTGCGGCTTGGCAGCACATCCACTTTCTCCATCTCTCTTGTCAAGCCCTGGGCAAAAATCAAGGCCAAAGGTTACTCACTTTATCATAGCTCCATTCTCTATTTTAACCAATTACTCTGTCCCTACCTGCCTTTTGGCCCAGTGGGCATTGAAGGGAAAACTAAGAGATGTTTCCAGATATACCCTCTCCCCTACCTATTTGAGGATCTGTTGTTTGAATATTCTTTCCTCTTGCCCTGCCCCTTTGTTAGGAAGGGACCTAATGGTGAAGTTGGGGAGTCAATCTTCCAGTCAAGCCTCCCGTCTCCCTTTTCCCTCTGTGCACCAGAGTTCCCCATATTCCCCCAGAAGTGTGGGAGAAAGTTGAGATAATTGTTTTGCATCAGGGAATTATGTCAAGCAACTTTTCATAATTTGTTTACCATCAAAAAAATTTCACTATTATTGGTTATTGTTTTAATGTGTAAACTTGCCAAAAAGCTCATTTGGGTTTTGTCTTGCTGAGAATTTGCAAGTATATAGAAATAATCTCTAATGATTGGCTTTTTACATTAGGACAAATCTAAGTTTGAGATGTAAATCTTGGAAAAGTTTTTCCTAGGCTATGATTAGTTAAACTTGCTGTGTGATGGATCATAATAATCCATTGATAATTAATAATCCACCATCTGAGAGAAATGCCTCAAGCTACTCAAAGAGAATGTGAGACTGTTGGGAAGTTAACATCTGGCAAAGCTGAGAGGACAACTATAGCCTCAGTCTAAGATGGGTTCCTCCTGGCTCAGTTTCCCCATTATGTTCCTTTGAAAAGGAATGTTACCTACCTGGCTATTCCTGAGTCTGGCTATGAAGTGGATTTGATGGAAAACTAGAAATGGGAAAAATGGAAAATATGATTGGAAAACTGAGTTACCTGAATCCAAACAAAGGTAAGGATGTTTTGTCTTATCATATCTGGGCCCTGCAGTCATTTCTGTCAGATTTGTGTCTTCCAGACTACAGGCCATTCATCTATAGTTGATAGCAAACAGCAGGTATGAGCCAATGTCCCCCCATTGTGCCCTAGATGTAGCTTGTGCTTTGTTCCAACCAACCACCTCTTTGGGACCCCTTCAAGGCAGGGACAGCACTGTGCCCCTTCTGAAACTAGAAGCAGTTTCAGAAGCCAAGATTTGCACCCTTTACCCCGCAGCTATGGGTTCCATTTGTTTGAGGGGGGAATTATGAGAATGGGATCTAGACTCCAAAAAGGAAAACCCTTGGACTGTCCTTGAATTCTCACACTTGATCAAGAAGGAGGTTTCTGGCATTCCCGTGAGGCCATAATTCCATCAATTGGCCTTTCATTGTGGCTACACTCATCTCCCAATTCTCTGTTACCCTTGACCTAGCCTAGTCTTCCATTTTCTTACCTCCCTATGGCCCCAGGCCACTTCTCACCCTTAATCCTATCTAGACTCTTCTCCCCTGGCCAAGTGGTCCAGGTCCCTGGAGTTCTATTACTCATAGACTACTTGGCCACTCCTAGATCCCTCTCATAGTCTTTCTGCATTTAAGGTCTATCTTGTCTCCATGAAGATGCTCAAATTCTTATAATCTAGCCACTGCTCAGATTTTTACAATTTAGCCAATAGCTCACAAGGTGCTGGACACTATGGCAGCTCTTTAATAAACCTTGTCTTTGGCCGGAAAAAAAAAAGGACACACCCTGAACATCTCCATGCCTTTTGCTTATATGATTTCTGGAATAAGTTTCTTCAACCCATGTGAATTTGTTTCTGTCCCTCAAAGTCTAACTCAAATGCCTTTTTCTAATCCCTACAAGTCAGTTTTTCTTTGTTCTTCAGACCTCATATTAATGGGGTTTTTGTTGTTGTTGTTATTTTTATCTGTTTTATAATTGGGTGATCTGGAAAACTGTAATAAATGATCCATTCAATGAACCTAATTAAATTACAGGATATAAGTCTTTGTCAGAAGGGAGTACCTCCCAAGGAGCTAGACAGTCCCTTGCTAAGAAGACATATGGAATTCCTCTAATTGGTCCTCAGCAAAAGGGGCTTCTGTTTGATTATTAGTTGAATGAAACACAGGAAGATGTACTCTTATCAAAAGGCGTATCTATAAATATGTCTCTCGTAGGTCTACGAGAATGAGCTGTGGGATGACCCACTTCTTTAGCTCTTTTTCCTTTCATGTATTTACTTTTCCTTCCTTGACTCAGCAATAAAAATACTATAGCATGACTATAAAGCACATAGTGAACAAACTATGGTTTCTCAAAGGAGTCTAAAAGGAGACATTTTAGATACCTCGTTCATGGATGCTTTCTTATGCCATTTTGATTCCTAATAGGTTTATTATTCAATAATGTACATACAAGAATTCTGTATTGGTGTCTTATCCTCTTTTGTTGTTGTTGAGTCATTTTACTCAAGTCTAACTCTTCAGGCCCCATTTAGGGTTTTCCTGGCAAAGGTATTAGAGTGGTTTGCCATTTCCTACTCCAACTCATTTTGCAGATGAGGAAACTGGGGCAAACAGGGTTAAATGACTTGCCTAGGGTCACACAGCTAGTAAGTGTCTGAGGTCAGATTTGAATTTGAGAAGATGAATCTTCTTGACTTCAGGCCTGGCACTTTATCCACTGCACCATCTAGCTGCCCCCCTTATCCTCTTACTGAACTATAAATTAGTAGATTGTAAACTTTGTGTTTTCTCCAGTGACTACCATAAATCTATGCATCAGGTAGACACTAAATAATTATTTTCAAAGGTAAATTACCTCTTTTGTCGTCTCTAGTATTATGTAATTAAATAATATATCAAGGAGTTCAAAAGTCAGAAGTCTACACAGATAGAGAGAATAGAATTTTATAAGGTTGGTTCTTAGCAGAGATGCATGAGGTATCATTTTGTCCTAAGCAAATATTTTAAGCCTGATTCTTCTTTGTAAAATTTTTGTTGTGAATCTTTAATGAAAGGGACTTTGTAATAATTTGCTTAACAATTTTCGTTGCTGGTACTACCCATCATAATATAATCATTTTCACAGAACAAAAACAAGGGAAAATATATTTTAGTTTTTGTTATCTGAGCTTTAATAATTCTTTATTAGTGAGTCACAGAAATAGAATAAAGCATAAGTTTTTAAAATACATACATATTATATATGACATATGTAATACATGTTTTTTCAAAGACTTGAGATGATGTTTTATAAGGGAAAGTACTGAATGAAATAATTATTTGCTAAATGTCTTTTAAAAAATGGATGAATTGCCCTCATTGCTGCATACCACATTTTATTAAGGATGTTAATAAACTGGAAATAGCCAGAGGACAGTAGCAGGCAGACGTAATTAGCAATTTTCATACCTGCAGAAAGCTACACATGATGGGTCTTGAAATCAACTTTTCAAGACAAATTCAGTTCATAGCATAGATTTTAAAAAATAAATGACCTTATATGTCATCTACTCCAGCCTTATCATTTTATATGTTAGTACTTTTTAAATAAATAGCTATATTGACAGATTCTAGCTATTACATACAAGAGGTTAAGAGATTATGTAAGGTCACATAGGTAGTAAAGGGCAGAACTAAGAATTGAACCCAGGTCTTCTGACTGCAAACATAGTGCTCATTTCACTTTACCATGTCAGTTGAGGCAGATGGGAAAGACATAAGGTTACTGGTCCATGAGAGAAGGACTAAGATTCCTAGAATACCTCAAAGCACCTACTAGGAGGTTACCACTTAGTGGGGAAGAGAGTTGGGCCAAACCATCATATATGTATGTGTGTATATATGTAGTCATAGTGGAGAAGTGAGATATATGGTAGTTTCAGTGAGGTCCTTCTGGAATAACTATATCCTTAAACAACCACTTGGAAAAGCAAGACAAAAAGGGTACATTCAAATAACAATGGATTAACCTTTTCATGTTGTTGGATTTAAAACTGTCCAGTTAAATTCAATTCACAGGACATTTATTAATTTTCTAGAAGTGGCCAATACACGTCTTAAATAGGGCAGATGTGTTGTTAGGGATATGACAAGTGAGTGTAGCATGAAGACATAAGAAATGGGGGAAATCATACTCTAATGTATTTTATATTTCAAATATGTCTGTTCTTATATTAAGAAAATTCTACATGAGAAACACAGGTCTTAAAAACAAATTATATTTATGTACATGTATATGTACACATATGTATATATCTATATCTATATCTATATGTATATCTATCTATCTATCTGTTTAATTTGCAAAGGAATTCATCATGGGGCAGGGAGTGGAGCCAAGATTGTAGAGTAAAAGCAGTGATTTGCTTGAGTTCTCCCCCAAACCCTTCCAAATACCTGTAAGAAATGGCTCTAAACAAATTCTAAAGCAGCAGAACCCACAAAAAGACAGAGTGAAACAAATTTCCAGCCCAAGACAACCTGGATGGTTGATCGGAAAGGTATATTGTGCCCGGCTAGGAGAGGAGTACAGGCCTCAGCGAACCTGAAGCAGGCCTCAGAGGACTGAATCATGGGCAGTTGTGGTGGTTTCCAGACTTCTCAACCCATGAACGCCAAAGACAACTTAGAAGGTCAGTAGGAAAAGTCTGTGGTGAGAGAGAAGTGCGGTGGGGTCCCAGACCCAGTCCCTGCAGGTGGCTCCGGTGCAGCAGCTGCCTCCCAGAGCTTCCATACCACAGGCTGAGGGGGAATAGAGTGGCTGATCAGAAGGGGATTGCAGGGATCTCTCTTCTGGTGCAGGATTCTCTTGCTTTGCCCATGCTTGGATCTGGGTCACAGTTTGGGGTGATAGTCCTGAGGCAAAGAGGAGCATTGGCGTGGTGGAGCTTTTAGTGGCAGTGAAGAGAGAATCCTCTTCACAGTTTCAAGACAGAAAAGAGTGCTTGTGGTCACTCATTTACCAGAGCACAGGCCAGGAAAGGAGTAAACACCTTGCCCTTGAGCATACCACCTTGGAAAAACTGAAAATTTACAGGTCCCTAGAAGTATCTCTGAAAACAGTTGCACAAAACCCCCAAAGCTTGGGACAGTACATTCTCCACACTGGAAGTAGACTCCTACCTTAACAAAAAGTGTATAACTCAAGTAATTGGCTGGGATCATAAGCAAGCAATGCAAAAAAGAGCCTCTATAGACTCTTTCTTTGGTGACAAAGAAGATCAAAACATACAACCAGAAGACAACAAAGGCAAAGCTCCTACCTCCAAAGCCTCCAAGAAAAATATGAATTGGTCCCAGCCCATGGAAGAGCTCAAAAAGGATTTTGAGAAGCAAGTAAGAGAAGTAGAGGAAAAACTGGGAAGAGAAATGAGAGTGATGCAAGAAAATCATGAAAAACAAGTCAACAACTTGCTAAAGGAGACCCCAAAAAATACCGAAGAAAATAAGACCTTAAAAAATAACCTAACCCAAATGGCAAAAGAGGTCCAAAAAGCTAATGAGGAGAAGAATGCCTTAAAAAGCAAAATTGGCCACATGGAAAAGGAAGTCCAAAAGCTTACTGAGGAAAATACTTCCTCAAAAATTAGAATGGGGCAATTGGAAGCTAGTGACTTTATGAGAAATCAAGACACTGTAAAACAAATTCAAAAGAATGAAAAAAAGAGAAAACAATGTGGGAAAAAAAGGAATTCATCACATGGTTCCTTTGTTAAATGAGATTACATGCGATAATGCTTTGTGAAGCACTTAAAAAGTACTACATAAATGCAAATGATTATTAGCTATTATTTAATTCAATTCAATAAGAATTTATTAAGTATCTAAAGTGTTCCAAGAACTTTGATAATTGCTAGGGATACAAATGGCAATAGTCCCTCCCTTCAAAGAGCTTACATGCTACTTGATAGAAAGATTTAAAATATTTGTATTTATTTATTAGTATTTGAAGGATTGTGTTGTTTTCAAGATTGCTATTTCACAAAATTTAGGGAAGATATGTTCAGATAAAATGTCAGGAACTATTGCCAGTTGATCTGTTCTGATTGTTATTCATCCTCTTAGGAATGGTGGTAAGTCCATGAGAATATGATCCTATTATCCTCTTCAGAAGCATATTCCCTGCATGAAGCAAGGTGATAGGATCACCAATGTAGGGCTCATGGGAATTTATGGGTGATGTAGACCAATCCCCTCTGTTTTCAGATTGAGGAAGTGAGGCTGAGACGAGCTTAGTGATAGCCTGTCAAGTCTACTGCTTTTGATTTTGGTGTAATTAACATAGAAGTGTTCCTCAGGCAGTAACCAGGCAACAAGTACAACCACTTCCTCCATACAGCTAGTCAAAGGTAATTAGACCATGTCATTCCCAGTAGAATGGGACTCTTGTCTTTTTTTTTCTGTAGCTTGGAGGCATGAATACAATTCACCTAATAGCCATAATAGTCATGATAAAACATAACTTTGTTGGGTACCATATATAATTAGAATTGTGTCTAAGGTAAAATCAATCCTACCCATTCTTTGATACTTTCGTGGATCAATGATCTCATACTGTGGATATTCACTCCATGGATCCAGATAATCAGCCATCCCTGTCTTTTTATCTTGTCAAATTCTTGTTCATTTCATTCTCTTAATACTCTATAGATGATCTACCTCAGGGCCCTGACCTGTTTAAGCCAAGCAAGTTTGTTTTCCATTATCCTAATTTTCAGGGTGTTTGTTTTTTTAAAGGAAATAGTGCTGGCAATTTTCCATCTTTCTCCCCTATTTTTTTTTACAAATGAACTTGTACTCTAAATCAATGTTGCCTTTAGCTGCTGTGTTGCTTTGCTTGGAATGAAGATCAAGTGTTTGTTGGTTGAGGTAGTGATTGTTTATAACAATGAAACTTCTTTAAGACACAGTGACAGTCAAGATCAATGCCTTGTCTTGGTTTATCATGGTAGAGAAATGACTGGCTTTTTAATAACTATGCCAATATAGTACTAACTCTGGCATATCCTATCAAGCTGGAAAGTATGTAAGTACAATACAATAAACTGACTTTATGTATTGTCTGAGAACCAGCCTAGGATAAATTCAAGAAACTCTACAGAGAACAAGACATGATCCTCCAAATCAAGTTAATACATACTTTAGTATATTGGCTGAAATATGAAATGGGTTTGGTAAAAATGCTGTTGGAAAATATGGCTCAGGCTTAAGAAGTAAGAGCACAATGGACAGATTACTTAGAAGCCTCACACCCTCTACATCATGAATACTTCTAATAAAGTCAGAAAGCACTAGCCATGGCAAATAACATCACCCTTCTACTCAAAATATATATATACATACACACACACACACACACACACACACACACACACACACACACACACACACATATATATATACGTATATTACATACAAACAGAAAGGAAACAATTAGTTGCCAAAATATGAAGTATTTGAGAATCAGTTTTCTATTTATAGTCAGATCTTTGGGTAACGCAAAAGCCAAAATTATATATGAATTTGAAGAAAAATAAGAGTGGGAAGAAGACATTGTATTTAAAACAATTCCAAACTAATCAAATTAAACAAATTACTGACTTTGATTTGAGTAGCAGGACTTTAATATAGACTCTGAAGAAGTTTTAGCAATGACTTTGTATACTTTGATTAATAGATGGTGTGTAATAGATCAATTAGTTCTGTAAATAGCTTTTAAATTCCTTTCAACTATTTTCTCCTAAGATAAGATAGGACGTAAGAGGGATCAGCAGTCAAATAATTGTTTCTTAGACTTTCTTCTTCTTCATACAAGAATTTGTCTACCTAGGCCAAAATCTGTTGAAGGAAAAAAAAAACCTAGCATGGATTGTTGTATTTGTGCTTCATTCTCAAAGAGGACCATGACATCAAAGAGAGGATAACATGACTTGCAATTGACTTTGTTTTGAGTGACGGAGGGCTATTCAAGGTCACAAGCCTCACTTTCTTCTCCAGAGCCATCTGGGTCCAATGGCCAGATATTCATCAGGTTGACTGCAGATAGCTCAAGATGCAATGGGAAACCTTGGCCCTTTACAGGTTCTCACTTTGAGTGAGGCAAATTCAGTGAATAGGCCTCTTTAAGAAGTGAGTCAAGGGAAGGCCCTTTAATTAAAATAAAAAATCAGATGGGAGGGGAAGAGCCTTAGGGTTGCTGGCCAAAGGAGAAAGACTGTTCATATTCACTCTGAGTCAGGAGAGCCCAAAAAACAACCATTATGTGGTGCTTGGGCAGGGACCTGTTGTTGTTCTATCTAAAAGCTCAAGCTGGAGCATGGGATTGTAAAGGTATGTCCAATAACCAATCTGTAATTTGGCAATAACAAAGTATTTCCATTTTTTAAAAAAATGAGTAGATAGCACTTTGTAAGGACAAAACCTGTTGCATTAACAAATGCAAAGACTTTGATAAAGATTATTGCCTGCCACTTAGGATCCATTCTGAATCATTCTAATTGCAAAAGTTTTACTTCTGTGGGCCTTTATTAATTTCACGCAATTAATCATGTGATTAACAATTAAAGAATGAATTAAATTACAGGCTTCTAAATGGGAATAAGCCGGGAGTTTAGAAAATACAAAGACTATCAAACATTATCATTCAGAGGTGATAAGCTAGGGAAGAACTAAGCCACTCAGCTCTGCAATCCCAAAGACCAAGTGTCCTCATCCTCACCCTTGCTGTTTTCTGCCCTATTAATAAGCATTTACCCTCCCTCCTTTTCTTCTCCTCCCTGCTTCCATTTCCACCTCTTTCTCTGAAAACCGTAACCAAATCACTACTGCCATTGTCTCAGGGGAAAAAAAAATGTGTTAATGGGCTCCATTTTTGTTACTTGTGACATTCCCTGTCTTCCACTTTCCAATACAGTTTTATTTCCCATCAGAATATAAACTCCCTGAGGGAAAAGACTGTATGTGTATCCCCAGGACTTAACACAGTGCTTGGCACATAGTGCTTATTAACTGCTTTTCATGTCTTCACTTGTTCATGCATTCATTCATGTGAAGTCATTTGTTTGGTGATAAACAGAGATTTGTGTTTCTGTAATATCTCTTGTAAAAACTCAATGATACTGCTAGGAGATAAACTTGCTACAAAAAATGTTTCCTAGTTGTTTCCCTTCTAATCTTAGCTGCATTGGTTGTAAGGAATGTAATCAAATTTATAAGAATAAGAGTCATTCTCTATTTTCTAAATGGTCAAAGAATATGAATAGGCAGTTCTCAAAAGAACTCAAATATCCAATGGTCAAATAAAATGCTTCAAATAATTAATTAGAGAAATACAAATTTAAGCAGTTCTGAATTTCTACCTCATACCCATCAGATTGATGTTGAGAAAAAAAAAGGGAAATAGCAGATGTTGGAGGGGCTGTGCCCAAAATATTACCAGCCTGTGCATATCCTTTGACCTAGTGATATAAGATAAGGCTTATATCTCAAAGGGATCCAAAAAAGGAAGAAAAATACTTTTATGTACGAAATATAATAGCTTATTTTTAGTGGTTAAAAAAAAAGTAAATTAAGGAGGTACCTTTCAAATGGGGAATGGCTGAAAGGATTGTATTATATGTATATGAATGTAACGGAATACTATTGTTGCATAAGAAATGAGAAAGGAGGTGGCTTCAGAAAAACCTAGGAAAACTTGTATGAACTAATGCAGAATGAAATGAGCAGAACCAGGAGAACAATTATACTATAACAACAACATTGCATATAGGAACAAGTCTAAAAGACTAAAGAATACTGATTGACAAAGTAACAAACCATAGGTCTAGAAGAGCAATGATGAAGAGCTCTCCCACCTACCTCATGAGAGAGAAGTTATGGTCTCAATATGCAGAATGAGACAGATATTTTATGTTAATATGGGAATTTGATTTTGAATAAATGCCTATTTGTTAAAAGGATTTTTTTTTTGTTTTTTTTTTTTTCCTAGTGAGAAAGGAGGGTAAGATTGGGAGAGAGAGAAAATAATTGCTAGTTAATTGAAAAAAAAAGTTTATTTTTAAAAAAGGCAAAAAGTTAAGTTATAGGAAGCTATATCTCCAAGGCTTTCTTTCCTGCCTTCCAAAATAAAGATTTCACTGGGATCTATTTAGTCATTTTTTAAAAAGGGCACATTATTTATAGAAGTATACATACCCTATAAATGTTTGTGCAGCTTCAAGTTACTTCCATTTCTGGTGGTGTCAGTAACTTTGACTTTTTTTAAAAAATTGCATTCAAGTTATATTTTTCAGACTAAGAGATAGGAATATCAGTTCTCTGCTATTCAAGACAAGGAGCATATAATGACTGGTTTCCACCTATGTTGAGTCTGTTAATGTGAATGGAGAACTATCAGATCTTTAGACCCCATGAAGTTAATCAAGAATGAGAGAGATCTTTACTTTGTCTTAACCTTCTTGTTCTCATCATCACACTGTTTTAATTATGGGTATGGTGGCACTAAGGATCAAAATTAAGTTCATAATCAGACAATCAGAGAATTTTAGAGTTGGAAGGGACCTTGTCAAGACTTTACAGATTGGTGCCATCTGTCATCACATGTTTCAGCTACTTCAGTCAAGCTCGTCTGTCCTTCATGTTATTACTTTCTTCTAACATAGGACTTGTATATGTCATATCATGAAGTAAATATTTGTGAAAAGTTGATTACATAAATGAAAATTGTGTAGATTTAATTGTAATAGGTTTACATGAACAATTTTTGTTACTGATAAGTTGTCCATGGATCTCATCATTTTTACCCATGCACTTAGTCACTTTCTAAATTGCATGATTTCTCCAAAAGCTCTGTTTTTTAAAGGGTAATGTTTCAGTCAGTCCAAGTGGAACTAGGAGGAGAAAAACCCAGCTCTTGACAGAGGTGTCGTAACTATGAGAAGCTATGTATGGATCTTTCTGCCTCCATTTTCTGTCTGGCCAACCTATCCCTTCATATGATTGCCACATTGATTTTCCCTTTGCATAGTCCTATTTTGTTATTCTCACTCAAAAATTGTCAGTGACTGCTTACATTCCCAAAGTGCGGATTTGATTTTATATCCCTGCCCTATTCCAAAGTTCTAGTGGCTTTCTATTCACTCTGGCATAAAGTACAAAAACTCTTTGGTATTTAAATTTCTCCACCCATTTTAATGGACTCATTTTACTCAAGCAGGTTTTTGCAAGCAACATTTCACAATGTACCACATCTTTCCACTTCAAGATAGGATCCAACTGTTCTTATTGTTTGTTGATTAGAAGAATAAAAAAGAGTGTTTTATTCAACAAGATAAAATGCTGCCTTGTAGTTCATTTATTGCAAGTTGTCTCTCATTACTACTACATTAAGGTCATTCAAGATTCCTTGAAAAATATAACAACAGAAATAACCCTGTTCAATGACCTGATAACATACAATAAGCAAGACATAAAACACAGAGATGCATACTCACCAAAGGTATTCACCACTGAAGGAGGAGATCCAACATAAAATCAAGGCCAAAGAAGAATTTTCTGTGGATGACATTGTGCTAATCACTTCAAGCCCCAAAGTACTATAGACCCTCCAGAAAGAGATCCCTTTTCAGTCAGACTTTGGCCTATCCATCCACACAGAAAAGACCAAGTGGATTAACTATGTCTATAGCCCATATGCAGTTGGATTGTTATTCTAAACAGCTTATCCAACCCTACCATATCTTGTATAGACAAATTAACCAACCGTATGCATGTCTTGGATAGATAAATACAAATCGACAATGAATTGGGCCCAGAGCTAAACAGGAGAAGAGTGGGCTGGATTACCTCTGTGAAATTACTAAACTCTTTCACTTATTCCAAGCTTCCCATGAAATAGAAGTCCCAGCTTCTCAATACTTGAATTTTATCAGTGTTGTTATATGGCAGTATGAAATGGAACACTATTAAAAATAAGTAGCACAAAGAATACAATTCAGAATGCAAGCTGCATTATGTAGTCAATGACGAACTCTAAAGGACAAGAGTAAAATACATCAAGGATTTGCATGAAAGGAAGAGAAAGGTTGGTCATATGGCTAGAGCAAGGGATGACATCCAGAGTGCTCCATTCTTTAGTGATGTTGAATGCAAAGCAAGGAAGCTTAATTCACTGCGGTAAAATTTTAGGGAGTATGGATAAGAGTTGCACAGGATAAGTAAGCATGGCAGAGTGGCAGTCTGTGTCCTTGGAGGGAACTAGCAAATCACTAAAAGCACAGATCTACTTGAGTATTTGAGTACTGGAGTGTTATAGCCAAACTGGCATTCTTGCTATTCCCCGTACACAATATTCTGTCTCCTTCCTTACCTTTACAAATAGCTCCTGTCCCACTCCTACCTCTACCCCACCACCAAATGCCTGAAATGCATCCCCTTGTTATTGCTGTCTATTAGGATCTTTGATTTCCTTAAAGGTTCAGCTCAAGTACCACTTCATTTCTGAAGCCTTTCCTGATACCCACAGTTTTTAATATGCTCCTTCTCTACTCCTAACAGTACTTTGTATGTACTTATCTATGCATATGATGTTTTCCCCAAAATAACGTAAGTTCCTTAATATGAGCACATGACTGAATATTGTCTTCACATCCCCAAGGCCTAGCACAATGTCTTCTTGCATAGCAGGCATTAAATAAATATTTAGTGAATCAATCTTGAATACTTCCTTGGCTGACTCAAGGCAAAACTTGATTACTCACTTTCATAGAATCATGCAGTTACATTGAAGGGGACCATAGAGGTCATCTAGCCCAACCCTTCATTGCATTAAGTGAGGAACTGAGGTCCAGGGAGTTAAGGTCAGTAAGTAATAAGCAGCATCAGAGGGAGAATTAGGGAAAAAAA
This sequence comes from Phascolarctos cinereus, assembly GCF_003287225.1. Classification (NCBI taxonomy): domain Eukaryota; kingdom Metazoa; phylum Chordata; class Mammalia; order Diprotodontia; family Phascolarctidae; genus Phascolarctos; species Phascolarctos cinereus. Next base: position 197,253,269 of record NW_027555736.1, read on the forward strand.
GGAAGGAAAGAAGGAGGGAAGGGAGGGAGGGGGGGAGGAAGGCAGGAAGGAAGGAAGGAAGGAAGGAAGGAAGGAAGGAAGGAAGGAAGGAAGGCAGGAAGATCTCCAGCCCCACATCACCATTTGCTTATTGGGTATTTCTGATGGTGTGTCTCATAGACATTTCAAACTCAACATACCCAAAAGAAAACTCACTATTTTCCAAAAAAAAAAACCCCTACCCCTCTTCCCAACTTTCCTATTTTTGTTTAGAGAACTTTTATCATCTCTGCTTTCATCCATCCTTCAATCTTTCCAGATTTGTCACCTCATTCATCCTCAACTCCTCATCTTCCCTCCCCATCTTTAATCAGTTGTCAACTCTTGCTAATTCTACCTCCACAAACCTGTTTCCTTCTCTCAGCTCGAAGGATAACCACTGTAGTTCAGATCCTCATAATCTCTTGCCTCAGGTCATTGCAGTTGTCTTCTTTTGGGTCTCTCTGTTCCAAGTTTCTTCCCTCTACAATCCATTCTCAATGCAACTCCCTAAGCAATATTCCTAAAGCACAAGTCTTACCATGTCACTCCTATTTTTTAAATTCCAATGGCTCTCTAATATCTCTAAAATCAAATACAAATTCCACAATCTGACTCTAACATTTTCAGACTTATTTTATATTATTCCCCCTCATGAATTCTACTTTCTCAACAAACAGGCCCTCTTCTGACACCCCATCTTTAACCCAGAGCCTTTATACAGGCTTATGCCTGGAGTGTAATCACTCTTTGAATCCCTACTTTCCTTCAAAGTTCAGAAGAGAGTGCAAGCCCCTTGAGGGCAAGGACTATTTCTGTTTTGTCTTTATATCCCTGACACCTAGAATACTACCTAGGCACATAGTAATCAATTGATAAATTATTGTTGATTGTTGGGTTATCTAAATTTAATATCTTCCCTAGCACCAAGTTCTGCATGTAGTAGGTACTTAATAAATATTGGCAGACTGAGAGCACTTGCAGAGGAGAGTCAGATTGCTCCCTGGGATTGTGAGTGGAAGAATAATAACACCTAATATTCACATAGCTTAAAATTTTGCAAGTTCCTTTATATATGGTATTTCAATTTGTCATCCCAACAACTGTGGAGGTGGAAACCGTAAGTTTTATTATTTCTGTTTTACAGATGAAGATATTGAGACTCAGATAGATTAAGGGATTTACCCAAAGTTATGAGGCTAGTGTCAGACATAGGATTTGAAACCAAGTCTCCCAGTTTACAAGGTCAGCCCACCCTCTTTCCATCATATTATGATACCTCTCCTTGACTCAGATAGGAGATAAGATACAATTAATTGGTCACATCAAAGTCTCTGTTCTAGCCAGACCTTATCCAAATAGAAATTAGTGTTCTCACCCTGGCTTAGGCCTCATCTCAGGAGAAATTTATTTTATACCTAAAATACAAAAGAAATATAAGGTCCAAGAACACTTCCAGAAGAGTTCACTCTTTGTTTCCTGGGAACATAGCAATCTACTTAACCTGTACTTCTAGAGTGGCCCATATTTTTCTATCAGTAGTAATTGAGATAGCCCAGGGAGGACATGGTCTCTAAGCAATACTGATATCTGAAGGTTGAAAATGTTTCTTCATTTCTTTAATTTCAAGTTGCATTATGAGTTTTTAGTTCACCCAAATTTCTTGCTATCTTAATCATTTGGGCTCTTGAGCATGTCTGCCTAAAAGAATTTTACAGAAGATTTGCATTTCACCCCTTAAAGCCTTTTGTTAATTTTAATTCATTTCAGAAAATGTCTAAAGTCTTTAATGAAGTACTATCTTCATTTATTAGTGCACTATAATTTGGTGAACTTTAGCAGCTGAAAGTGGAGGGATGACATAATCAATTATAATTGTTTTAGAAATGTTTTTGTCTTATTAAAAAAAAGCTGTAAGGTAATAATAGCACTTTTCCTCTAAAAAGTGCCTCACAAACATGAACTGAGAGAAAGTAAGGAGTGTTCTCTGGTGGTTAAACAAGAAACTGAGAATTCAGAGTCTTGGCTGCTATTTCTATTGCTGCTTTGGCTTCGATGACTTTGGAGAAAACCCTTAACCATCTTTATTGTTCTCATTTAATTTTTCCCACTTTAAAAATCGACTAAGAGTTCCTTCCAAGCTACATTAAAAAGTGGTTGAGTAGAATTCTGAGATCATTCTCCTTCACTTCATCTTCTCAGTCTCTCTCTGTCTCTGTCTCTGTCTGTCTCTGTCTGTCTCTCTCTCTCTCTCCCTGCTTCCCTCCCTCCCCATCATATTTTACTCTGCCATTCTTTTATTTTTCTAGACTTCAAACTTCTCACAGCTAGGTGGTGCAATGAGTAGTACACTGGGTCTGGAGTCAAGAAGACCTGAGTTCAAAGCCTGCCTCAAACACTTATAACCTGTGTGTCCCTGGGCAAGTCACTTAGCCTCTGTTTGCCTCACTTTCCTCATTTTACAAATGAGAATAATAATAGCTCCTACCTTCAAGGGTCATTTTGAGGATCAACCAAGAAAATATATGCAAACTGCTTTGCAAACTTTAAAGCACTATATCAAGGTGAACTATTATTATTTATTACTTACATGCTGTCCTTTCCATGTTTTGTAGTAAACCACTTTTTGTGACAGCTATGAGATGGTATTCTATTTTTGAGGAGCCAAGGAAGGAAGCAGATTGCAGAGAATAAGGTAGTTAATTTTCCAATTTTTTTTTTACTTAGTATCTGGGATTTCAATTCAAAAGAATCGGGACTAACTTCTACAGCTGCTAGCAGCTCCCTTCCCAAAACTACCTTATATTTATTTTGTACAGATTGGTATAAATTTTGTAATAAGAGCTGCCATGCCTGCTTCTAGATGAACATGTGTGCTAGATCAGGATTTGGGTGATTTGGGGATGATGAAGCCCCTGGTTACCTCTTGCTAGGCATGTGTAACTCAGCACTGAAGGACTCAGGAACTTTGGGGATGAGAAAACAATTCCTTTATTGGCCACTGAACAAGAACAGCCAATGACTTAGGTGATCATTTGAAAAGAGAGAAATGACATCAATTGCTTTTCTTCTTTCCCAGCAGTAGATCATGTCAAGGTCATGTCAGGTCTCTTTCCCTGAATGGGGGGAGCAAGAGGAAGCCTATCAAAGAGATTCCTTGTTTGTGTGAACTAAGCCTGTGCCTTGGGACCACTGGCCAACTTTTCCATTTATTGCGTTTCCTTTCTCCAGTATAGGTAAACAAGAAGTGATCCTGAGATAAACTTGTTTTGTCTTGGATGTAACTTTGTGAGTTGGAGGGATCAGGAAACTAGCTCCCTTGGTTAGAGATGACTGACAACAAGAGAAGCTCCTGAATTAGAGAGGGTGATCACCAATGGATGGATTAGCCCAAAATATGACCTAACTTGCCAGAAGAAATGGATTTTGAAGAGAACATTGCAGAGGGAGGCTAAATATAACAATGCCTCCTCAACAGAAACACAAAATACTTCATGATCCAATGTTTAAGTCTCACTCTCAAGGGAGAATGAAATGATTCTTTTCTAAAAGAATTTCATGAATACTTCATCTTCATGATCTACCCTTGCTTGCTCTAGACTTTCCTCCCCACCCCCCTGGAAATTGTAGAATTTTATATTCTATGGAAGGGATCTTAGAAACTGTCTAGTCCAGAGGTGGGGAACCTGTGGCCTCAAGGCCACATGTGGCCTTCTAGGTCATTGGGTGCGGTCTTTTGACTGAGTCTAAGTTTTACAGAACAAATCCTTTTATTAAGGGGATTTGTTCTGTGAAGTTTGGATTCAATCAAAGGGCCACACCTAGAGGGAGGGCCACATGTAACCTCCATGCTGCAAGTCCCACACCCCTGGTCTAGTCTAACCTCTTCATCACACAGATTGGGAGACGGAAGACCAGAGATGTTAAGTAACTTGCCCAAGATCAGAGAGTTGGTTTTAGCAGAACCAGGACCAGAATCTAGGTGACCTGACTCCATGTACAATGGGCCTTCTGCTTCATGAGGTTACCTTTTCCTTGGCTTTTTACCTTATTTTCTCCTTTATGATGATAAAGGCTGGCTGTCAGATTTAGACACTGCCTCATAGCTATTGGCATCATTTCTCCATAAGTAAAAAGCCCCATGATCTCCTTTTTATGGTTCTCATCAATTACATGAAGGTAATATATCATCAAATTTCAGCTCAAGGGACTTCCACCCCACCTCCCAGTTTGAACAGTTCTATTCAAATTATGTTTCTCCAGTTTTAGAGACAGAAGGCTAGATTCTAATCCTAGGTTTGTCACTATCTACATGGAGTTGGGCTAATCATGCTAGCTTTTTTAAACCTCAGGTCCTCAGCCACAATATTTTTGAAAAAATATGTTAGACCATGGAAAAGTCACTCAAAATCCTGGACTCTAGTTTCTTCATTTGCAAAATGAACTCCAAGGTCCCTTTCACCACCAAATCTACCATTTCTAAAGACTTCCAAATCTCTGCAATTTCACCTTACTGGGGAGGGGTGACTGGTTTTACTGTCAAGAATCCAGCACTTAGTGATCTCCTTCCTGAAAAAGAGAATTGTGCTTATAAAGACATAAATTTGCCAATGATTTTATGTCAAGAATACCTGCTGAATAATACCTAGGAAAATCACAAAGATAAGTCATCACGAGAAGACCAACCATCATAGAAACAACATGTTGTTCACATTTGAAGCTAGGCGAGATTCAACTAGAAAAAAAATGCACCACATGAAGATCTCAAAAGATATTCCTCAGGTCTTTAGCTGTTCTAAAGAGTAAGTGGCAAGTATGGAAGGAGAGGAAGAATGCCAGAAAAGTTCAGAAACTAAAGTCATAAAAATTGTATCTTAATGTAAATGGAATTTGGAGAGCCTAAGCATCCAATTAGTCTCAAACTGTTAAAACTTAACAAAGAATGAATATTCTTCATAAGTAATCCTTTGACCATCTGAAGTAAAGCAACCACAATTATCCAAGCCCTTATTACCAAATTAAACTGGTGATAACATACTCACAAAATGTATTAGTAGAAGCCATAAATATTGATCTTGAACAATCTGACACTATAAAATACCTCTATGATAAAGGAGGAATATTTTTCAATAATTCAACAATACAAATTCATTTTCAGAACTTTTTCATTTTATGCAAAAAAGCAGGTGTCAAAAGCAGCAAGGAGTTTTTTTGAAATTCTGCATTAGTTTTCCCAGAAGTCACTGATATGTGAATTGATGTCAGACATAAATATTAGACACAAGCTGGTTTTCCTCCTGGTCATAACTATTTAGGTGGTCCCAGGTGATTGGCTCTAGAGTTCCTAAAGAATAGCTTTTTAAAAGCAGCTGTCATTTTTTTTTTGGCTAGGCAATGGGGTTAAGTGACTTGCCCAGGGTCACACAGCTAGTAAGTGCTATGTGTCTCAGGCCGGGTTTGAACTCAGGTCCTCCTGACTCCAGGGCCGGTGCTCTATCCACTGCGCCACCTAGCTGCCCCTAGCAGCTGTCATTTTTGAAAGAATTGATTTGGTTTATCCAACAAAGTAAACATTGAAAACAAAACACAGACATATTATACAGAATGTGTATTTGAGTAAATTTGGGGGCGGGGGGAGAGGAGAAAATTAAGCCTATTTTCACAGTGAAAAAAATTTCACCTGACTATTTTTATACAGGATCAAAGGGCAGCTAGGTGGCACAATGGATAGAACCCTAGCACTGGAGTCAAGAGGACCTGAGTTCAAATCTAGCCTCAGACACTTACTAGCTGTGTGCCTCTAGGCAAGTCACTTAATTCCAATAGTCTCCAAAAAAGAGAAAGATAACTTAATATTATATTTCATATTTTAGAGGGCAAATAATCACCAGCTGTAATGTTATCTCACAGAACTCCTATATGCTTCATATGGAGGCTAGTAGAACACATTTTGTGAAATACAGTCAAGTAGGCCAAGATGGCGGAGTGAAAGCAGAGACTTGCTTGAGCTCTCCCCCAAACCCCTCCAAATACTCATAAAAAATGGCTCTAAACAAATTCTGAGGCAGCAGAACCCACAAAAAGACAGAGTGAAACAAATTTCCAGCCCAAGACAACCTGGATGATTGATCAGAAAGGTGTATCGCACCAGGCTGGGAGCGCAGTGCAGCGTGGGTGTGCAGGCCACAGCAAACCTGGAGCAGGCCTCAGAGGACTGAATCATGGGCAGCTGCGGAGATTTCCAGACTCCTCAATCCACGAATGCCAAAGACAACTTAGAAGGTCAGTGGGAAAAGTCTGTTTCTGTCGGTGGTCAGAGAGGAAGGCGGGGTTTCAGCTCCATTCCCCAAGAGCATGGCGGGGGGGGGGCAGCTGCTTCCTGAGCTTCTGGCCCACAGACTGAGGGGGAATCCAGTGGCTGATCAGAGAGGGACTGCAGGGATCTCTTTGCCAGTGCTGAGTCAGGAATCTCTTGCTTTGCCCGTTTGTGGATCTGGGTCACAGTTCTGGGCGGCAGTGCTGGGGTGAGGAGGAGAGCTGGTGTGGTGGAGCTTGGAGTAGCTGTGGAGAGCAACCCCTCCTCACAGTTATGGGACAGAAAGGAATACTTGTGGTCACAGGCCAGGAAAGGAGTAAACACTTCACCCCTTATCATACCACCTTGGAAGAACTGAAAATTTACAGGTCCCTACAAGTGTCTCTGAAAACAGCTACACAAACCTCTGAAGCTTGGGACAGTACACTCTCCACATTGGAAGCAGACTCTTACCTTAACAAAGAGTTTAAAACTCAAGTAATTGGCTGGGATCATGAGCAAGCAGCACAAAAAGAGTCACACTATATTATCTTACTTTGGTGAAAAAGAAGATCAAAATATACAACCAGAAGAAGACAACAAAATCAAAGCTCCTACATCCAAAGCCTCCAAGAAAAATATGAATCAGTCCCAGGCCTTGGAAGAGCTCAAAAGGGATTTTGAGAAGCAAGTAAGGGAAGTGGAGGAAAAACTGGGAAGAGAAATGAGAGGGATGCAAGAAAATCATGAAAAACAAGTCAACAGCTTGCTAAAGGAGACCCAAAAAAATACTGAAGAAAATAACACCTTAAAAAACAGCCTAACCCAAATGGCAAAAGAGGTCCAAAAAGCCAATGAGGAGAAAAATGCCCTAAAAAGAAAAATTGGCCAAATGGAAAAGGAAGTCCAAAAGATTACTGAAGAAAATACTTCCTTAAAAATTAGAATAGAGCAATTGGAAGACAGTGACTTTATGAGAAATCAAGACACTGTAAAACAAATCCAAAAGAATGAAAAATTAGAAAACAATGTGAAATATCTCATTGGAAAAACAACTGACCTGGAAAATAGATCCAGGAGAGAGAATTTAAAAATTATTGGACTATCTGAAAGCCATGATCAAAAAAAGAGCCTAGACATCATCTTTCAAGAAATTATCAAGGAAAACTGCCCTGATATAGTAGAACCAGAGGGCAAAATAGAAATTGAAAGAATCCACAGATCTCCTCCTGAAAGAGATCCCCAAAGGAAAACTCCTAGGAATATTGTAGCCAAATTCCAGAGTTCCCAGGTCAAGGAGAAAATATTACAAGCTGCCAGAAGGAAACAATTCAAGTACTGTGGAAACACAATCAGGATAACACAAGATTTAGCAGCTTCTACATTAAAGGACCGCAGGGCATGGAATATAATATTCTGGAGGGCAAAGGAGATAGGATTACAACCAAGAATCACCTACCCAGCAAAACTGAGTATAATCCTTCAGGGAAAAAATGGTCATTCAGTGAAATAGAGGACTTTCAAGCATTCCTGATGAAAAGACCAGAGCTGAATACAAAATTTGACTTTCAAATACAGGACTCCAGTGGAACATGAAGAGGTAAACAGGAAAGAGAAATCATAAGAGACTTATTAAGATTGAACTGTTTACATTCCTGCATGGAAAGATGATATTTGTAACTCATGAGAACTTTGTCAGTATTAGGGTAGTTGAAGGAAAAAAATTGTATGTATGTATGTATATATAGATAGATAGATAGATAGATAGATAGATAGATAGATGGATAGAGGGCACAGGGTGAGTTGAAGATTAAGGGGTCATATCTGGAGAATAAAATTAAGGGATGAGAGAGGATGATACTCGGAGAAGAAAGGGAGAGGTAGAATGGGGTAAATTATCTCACAAAAGAAAACAGAAAAGTATCTCACAGTGGAGGGGAAACAGGGGAAGGTGAGAGGGAATGAGGAAATCTTATTCTCATAGGATTTGGCTTAAGGAGAGATTAACATACACATTCAATTGGGTATGGAAATCTGTCTTACCCTACAGGAAAATAGGGGGAGAAGGGGACAAGAGAGCAGGGGGATAGAGAGGAGGCAGATTGGGAAAGGGGCAATCAGAAGCAAATGCTTCTGAGGAGGGACAGGGTCAAAAGAAAGAATAGAATAAATGGGAGGGCAGGATAGGATTAAGGGAAATAGAGTTAGTTTTTCGCAACATGTCTACTAAGGAAGTGTTTTGCATAACTGCACATGTACAACCTATATTGAGTTGCTTGCCTTTTCAATGAGGGTGGGTGGGGAGGGAGGAAGGGAGAAAATTTGGAACTCAAAGTTTTAAAAACACATGTTTTTAAAAAAATGTTTTCACATGCAACTGGGAAATAAGAAATACAGGAAATGGGGGTACAGAAGTCTATCCTGCTCTACAGGAAAATAGAAGGGGAAGGGGATAAGAGAAGGGAGGGGGGAGAGATAGAAGAGCAGGCAGACCAGGGGAAGGGGTATTCAGAATGCATGCCATCTTGGGGTGGGGGGGAGGGGTGAGAAATTTGGAACTCAAAAACTTGTGGAAGTGAATGCTGAAAACTAAAAATAAATAAATTTATATTAAACAAACAACAAAGAAAAAGAAATACAGTCAAGTAAAACTCTAGGATTAGAATCTGGCTATACTAATTACCTATTCCCTTTTCAGTCCTTTTCAGTCAGGCTTCTAATTCCACTACTTGACTGAAACTGCTGCAAGTCTTTTAATTACTGACTCAAATGGATTTTTGTCATTTTTCACCCTTCTTGATCTTGCTGAAGCTTTTGAAATTGCTTACCACAACCTACTTCCTAGATACTTTCTCATTCCTTGGCTTCTCCAAGGATATTGATTTTTGTGGTTGTTCAGTTATTTCAGTCATGTTCAACTCTCCATGACCCCATTTAGGATTTTCTTCATAAAGATAATGGAGTGTTTTGTCATTTCCTTCTCCAGCTCATTTTACAGATGAGGAAACTGAGGCAAACAGGGAAGTGACTTGCCATAGTAAATGTCTGGTGCCAAATTTCATTTTGAGAAGATCCATATTCCTGATTCCAGTCCCAGCACTCTATCCATTGTACCACCTAGCTGCCCCATCTCCTTATTTAACTCTTATGTACATGGTTTTTTGGGGTGGTGGTGGGGAGGTCTTCATCTATCTCCTGCTCTCATAGCCTAGATAGTCCCCAATACCTCTTTTCATGATCCTCTTTTCTTCTATGCTATAGTATCATTTCTTGGAGACCTCATCAGTTACTAGAGATTCAAAGTATCATCTCTATGCATATGACTCAAATTTCATAATCAGCCCTAATCTTTCTCCTACACTCCAGTCATTCATTGTCAAATGCCTGCTGCATATCTCTCTCTGGATATTCTACAACCATCTCAAACTCAAAATAACCCAAACATAAATCATTTTCTTCCCTCTTAAACCTGTTCTTCTACTAAATTTTTCTTCTATTGAGAGCGTAACTATTCTCCCAATCAATCTTTGTAATCTTGGAGTTGTTATAACTCTTCCATCTCCCTGTCCCCTATACTTGTTTATATCTATTGATTCTGCCTACTCAAAAAAATTTTATGCATTTGCCTTTCTCTCTACTGATACGGCCAACATCCTTGTTCAGGCCCATGATCAATGTTTTCCCCTTAATTTGTTTCAGTGGATCTAGATATTTCCCCAACCCCCAATCTAATTTGTCCTCAACACAACTACCAAAATAATTTTCTTAAGACATAATTTTGATCATAAAACATCTTTACTCAAAAATCTTTAGCAGCTCCCTATTGCCTATTGTCTATAGGACAAAATGAAAATTCTTCAGCTTGTTATTTAAGGCTCTTTACAATCTGCCTCCCACCAACATTTCCAGCATCATTTGATGCTATTCGCATTTATGAATTCTATGTTCCTCTCAAACTGGACTTCTTAACTTTTCCCAAAATCAATGCTCCTTCTCCTGCCTCTGTGTATTTCTATAAATCATCCCTATGCCTGGAATATCTTTACATGTGTTTAAGTCTACTTCCTTCAAGGCTCAACCTACATGCCAACCCTTCTATAAAGCCTTTCCTATTTCTCCACTACCAGCTGTTAATGTTTTCTCTTTTTAAAAATTCTGCTTCTATTATATTTTTTTGGTGTATTATTGTATCCTCTTCATAGAATGGAAGCTCTTTGCGGGTAAGCAGTGTTTCCCCTTGATCTTTTTTTTACCCTTAGTATCTAGTACAATGCCTTGATCATGCGAGGTGTTTAATAAATGTTGATTGAATTCAATTAGATTGATTTTCCTGAGGAGACAAGAGTAAGGAAATTTGTTTGAATCTTCATATTACCTGTTTCCACATTCCTTCCATCCCTGCTCACATATGCACATATAAGAGGAAATTAGGGATTTTTATATAGTAGGCGTGTAGATAGCCCAGTGAATAGAGCCCGAATCTGGAGTCGGGAAAACGTGAGATCTGACGTCAGACACTGACTAGCCATGTTGACCCTAGGCATATCACTTAACCTCTATCAGGCTCAATTTCCTCAAAATGGGGGTGATAACAGCTACTTTGCTAGGTTGTCAGGAGGGTTAAATAAGATAATATTTGTAAAGTGCTTAGTACAGTGCCTGGCACATAGTAGGTGCTCTCCATTTCATTCACCCTCGCAATACTCAATGAAACTATGTGGCATTCTTCTCGTTGTGTGCTATAAGAGCAACTGAGGCCTAAGGAGATTAAGTGACATGCTCTGAGTCACACAGCTGCAAGGCAGCATATTTATGATTAACAACCAGAAACCATGTCCCCCTATAGAAAAAGGAAAATAAATATTGAAATGAATACATTGAGAACAAAAATGAATTATATCAACCACGAAATTAGAAAAAAGACAAATGAGCTCAATATTATTTTTCTTTTATACTATCTAGAAGATGGAACAGATGAGTGGCTGAGGAGAATGTAGGGAGCTCCAAAGCAAACAATATTAAATTATATTAATTGCATTAAAATTAATCCTGGGTAAGATGTAACAGGTATAAAATTCACTAAACCTGAAGAGCAAAATTAAAAAAAACCATAATGTTTTCATTAAACCTGAGAAATAGGAAGACTGAAGGAGAAGCCCTTTTAGCAAAGACCATGGTTTCATTTAATTTAGACTTAGATTTATAAGAGAATGAGACAAATATAGTTAGGCTAGAGGTAGCAAAAAAGTGTAAAAACAGTCAGCAAAAAATATGCTAAATAAAAGCTGTTATTTACATTAGCACTTAACAGAGTAAACAAGAAAAAAGATTGTTTTGCTAATAAAAACAAAGGTAACAATGCAGTTGTAACAATTCAGGTTTTGTGAACTATATTTCAATCATTTAGGAGACACTAATGACAAGTACTAGCAATCCAAAATAGAATTGTGAAAGGAAAACAGTTCTGTGGTCTAGGAAGAGGGCTTTGGATTGTGAATCCCCAAATCTGGATCAACTATTTTGTTGGAGCACCAATTCCATACGTGATTTTGGAGAAGTCCTTTCACCTCAGTGACACTTCAGTTTGTGAAATGCAGCAAACCTCTCTGTGGCTAATTCATTGGGATGTTGTGTGAATATATCATGGAGTGTGTCCATATGAATTGAAACATACTACCATAATCTAGATGCTTTTTTTTAATCACATGAAAATTTGAGATATTGGGATAATCCAGATGATTAATCAAATAGTTTTCATTGTAAACAGCACCTTTAGTGAAGCCATATCTTCAAAGGACCTTAACTGGCAGTAAGTATTAGCATTACCAGAGTTCTAGTGCATTTTTACCACATTTTCTTCTCTAATGAAACTTCAGATATTGAAAACTAAAACCCTACAGCTAGAGAGATCGTCCAGGAATGATCACACAAACCATCCATTGAAGGCCCTGTTACCTTGTTCTAAGCTACCACTCCACTTTGACATTGTCCAGCTTCTTAAAGAACAGCCCACATTGACTACTTCCATTTCCTCAGCCCTCACTTACTTCTCAGTACATTATAATCCAGATTGTCTCCTTCTACCATCACTCTTTGACCAAGTCACTAGTGACAGAATTGACAAATCTAAAGTTCTTTTTTAATCCTAATATCCTTAACCTCTTTGCACTCAAATACATTCTTTTCATTGGTTTCTATGACTGTCCTCTCTAGGTCCTCTTATCTCTGACTATTCCTCTTCTAGTCTTTTCTGTCCTGCTACCACCTTAACATATATAGGCTTTAATCCAATGTAACTCTATGGCCTCCTCTTTCATATCAATTCTTTCCCCACTGGTGATCTCATGTGCTCCTATATCTTCAGTTTTTCCCTCTATGTGAATTAATACTAATCTTTATTTATAGAGAGAACCTTTCTCCTGAGTTTTAGACCTGAATTTCTACAAGACTACTGGACATTTCTATTTATATGTCTCATTCATACTTCAAGCTGAAAAGTTGTGAAAACAAACACACTCTTTCATCTAAAATCTACTCCTCTACCTGACTTTACTTCTGTTAATGGCATCACAATGCTACCAGTGACTGTGGAGTAAATTTTGCCTCTTAGGATCATCGAGTCAAAGATAAAGTATATTGTAGACATCATATAGTCTAGCTTACTCATTTTAGAAATGAGGATACCAAGGCCCAGAAAGACTGAGTGACTTGTTCAAGGTACTGGCAAACCAAAATTTGGATCTAGGTCTTCTGATTTTAGATCCATCACTCTTTCCAAATCTGACCTCATGTCTGACTGATTTCAAAACTAACAGTACTTGTCTTCTTCTTCACTCTATACATCTCCATCTCTTCCTTTCTATTGCTGATGCCATGACCCCACCACACACATAAGAGCAGCAATACCTGCCCCATGACTAAACCTATTAAAAATTAGAAGAACATTGCCATCATTATTGCAGGTTGTATTATAGAACTTTATTAACCAAAACATTCTAAAATGAGCATTTATCTTCCAGTGGGAAATGGCAAATGTGCATAACTTGAATGCTAATCATATTCAAGAAATCCGATTTTAAAATTTTAACTATTTGAAGTTAACTGCTAGTGTCTAGATTCATTGGGGATTTAATTGTATCAATAAAGACAAGGATTTTAGTTCAATATAGGAATGGGGAAAAGGAGTGGGAAGGTCTAGGGAGGGTAATCACATTATAATTGTAATTCTATACAAACTTCTTTTTTCCTATTGGTCTTCTAGAAAACAGTCTTCTAGCATCATCATGAACTAATGTTGATTACTAGATTTTGGGGTTTATTTATTGAAAGATAAAGGGCCTTCATTATACTCTTCAAATTATATCCAAAAGAAATTGGAATGGTCTGGAAAAAAATGGAGTTTTTTTTCTGACATATGGGTCCCAGTCTTTAAAGTAGTTAGATATCTAAATGGATTCCATAGGAAATTCAAGAATTCTATTATGCCTCAAACATGATTAATTTAGACATGCTGCCTCTATTTTTGCTCTGCCCTCCATTACTGCATATACCCTTCCAACAATTTCCCATTGGGATTTTCTAGCACCCATGTCAAAGGTAAATTTGTTCATGACTATACAGAACATTCATAGTTGGCACTTACTTAAATTTGCCCACATAGTAAAAATATAACTTCTGGCCATATCATTATACTCAAATGTTGAGCATATTTAAGGCAGTTAAAAGAATTAATGCATATCCCATTAGATAAGAAGCTATTAGATGAGTAGAAGCAAAGTGGGTGTTGGCATTCCTACACTTCTCTACTTAGATTCCAGGAAATTAAAAACCATCAAAAGAAATAGCAGTTGGGCTGTCAATACTGCATTACTGATATCCTGGCCAGCTTTTCTTAATGCAATGTTCATTTTGGTGTAATTATCACTAAAGAAAAGATTTTGCATTAGCACCCATTTTTATCAGATCTTTAAGGATACTTGGAACTAAATGCCTTAAAATTGTTTGAATGTAAAAATAAGACTTATTTTGATTATATCAATGACATCTTTGTCATCTTCAAAGTATCAAAACAGAAAATTCTTAAACTTTCAACTTAAATACTATCTTCTATTCAGTGCCAGTGGAAGTGAAACATATTATTATATTACTTTATTTTTTCTAAGAAACCCTGGCAATCTCTTGTCATATTCCCTATGAAATTACTTCATAATCTAATACCCTGAGTTTTTTTCCTGATAAATAATTCAGCTGATTAAAAAAAAATTCCATTCTCAACCCCAAAAAGCATCTTTAGTAACATAATGCTTTTATTTATAAATTGAGTGTTGAAATGCAAAATTATGTTGCCTATTTTTTCAGCAGTGATTTGGTTTTACATTGACTATAAATTATATTGTATGAGATTTTGGCCATTTTCTCAGATCTATTCTCTTCTTACATGTACATAGCTTTTAAGGACTTTAAACACCTGTTGGCACTACAGAGAACATTACACCTCAGTGGCTGGTGTCAATCCTTCAAGAAATACATCAATTTAGCATAGCCATGCCTTATTTACAAATATCGCCATCTGGATTCATTCATTTTCATTGTCATTTTGAACAGTGTAATTACAGTGCCCATCACTGTGATTCATGTGGGAGGAAACAATATTAGACTCAGCTAGTGGGCAGCTGACAGAAATGGAGCAGCTCAAAGTTTGAGCCAAGAGGCCACATGTTTTGTGGAAGCTAGGATATGATTCATAGGACTTGGGAAATGGGCAAACTCTGTATCAAATCTTCCAAGGCAAATGTAGTATCAGTGCTTCCTACCTTCCAGTATGGAATGGAATGGAATAATTTTTTCCCTTAATAACAATGTACACATATTCATGTTTCCAGTTCCTCTTTCATTCAATGATACCTACAAAGACACACGTTTCATAACTGCCTTTGTCTCTTCAGTATGCTTCAGTTCCATTCCCTGGGAGGGTCCAGGGGTAGAAGAATGGGGAAAGGGCATTTTCCAAGCCCATGTAATTTCATGCTGAGGCATAGTGCAGCATCCATGAAAAAAAGGTAGCACAGAGAATACATCCCACTTCTCTTATTCTCCATTATGAGGGAATTATCTCTCAAGATGACTTAGCCTTTGCTTTGAGCTTCTAGAATTTAACTAGTGAGCGATAAGGTAGTCTTTTGCTTCCCTACTTCCAGATTTTTACTTAAAGATCTTTCAGTCTCTTACTCATAGCCTTGTTTGTGGGATGGCCCCTGAATGGACTTGGCAAAACTTCTTCTCTGATATAGGACAGGACTTTTTGGAAGTATGTCAGCATATTGTCAAGCAAGTGAAAATTTTATAGAAGTATTCAGATGTGTATTTTTTTTTTTTGGTGAGAGAAAGCATCACTCAGATGGAGGTATGCCTTTCTTGTTAAATCAGATAAGGAAAAGCTTTCTTAGTGTTCTAGATACAAAGGTATGGTTGTTCATAAGTCAATCAATAAGCATTTATTAAGCATTTTCTACTTAACAGTGCAAATAAAGGTAAATAACATGGCCCCCTTCTCTTGTTTTCTAATGGAGGTGACAACTTGTAAATAACTATAACTATATACACGCACACACACACACACACACACATACACACACACACAAGAAATGGAAGGAGTAAATGAAGATAATCTCAGAGTGAAGACATTAACAATGCAAGTGTTTGTTGGGAGGAAGGGGAATTGTTGAACAGGAATGCTCACCTGCACTTTCAGGGGAGTGCTTTATGCCTTCCATGAGACTCATTTAACAGTTGACATCATGCCTTAATCATCTATCCTAATACAGTAGGATGCACTTGAATCTCAAAAACTAGCCTTTTCTCTTCATCTTAGATATCTAGTCTTCTTTTATTCCCTTATTCCATTCCTACTGTGAGGACTTCTTTCACACAAATCCTTAGGCATAGATCAATCTGTCACTTTGGGTGTGACAGGGTACTTCAGCAATTTTGCTTAAAGTTGTCTTCTGATTCCAACATATCCACCAGGCACATGACAATTAAGTAGGAGCAAGAGGGATTAGACCTGAATCATCACTGGAAATGAGGCTTTAGAGGACAGTGAACATTTTTGCATTGTCCATATTTCCAAAACCCCCTAATACACAACACCCCATCTAATCCAATCCAGTAAGAATTTATCCCCCTTCTCACCTCTGAAGCAAGGATTTTTGAGGATAGGGACCATCTTGTACTCGTCCTATTCTGTGCAGCACCTAGCACTTTATGGGTGCTTAATAAATATTGAACAATACAGCAATCAAACCCTCCAGGCAATGGCTGCAGTTGTTACTCAACACATACGCAGACTGTACACAGTAGGAACTGCCAATCAAACGTCCAGGTCTGAAGACACAGAAAATAGCATCAAGAGCGGCAGCAGCAGCATCACCTTCAAATGCAAAGGACAATCTATATGTATATGGTGTTATGTATGAATTTACAAGTATTTATGGTTGTCCTTTGCATTTGACTGAGCATTTACATAAAGCTTAAGATGTGGAATTAGCCAAATGTTCAGTCTTCTGTTCAGTGAGTATGTTCACCAAAAAGGCCTGCAGACTCACATTGTTTTTGTGCAAATAAATGTGTGCTTTTGCCTGAGCTAAATGAGTAAATGTTCTGTTTCATGCATGACCAACTGATTTTCACAATCAGGAGATAGATTTTTCTTCATATCTTTGGGTGAGGATTCTCCCTAGATTCATTGCTAAACAGTTTGGACCCCATATGCTGGATTTCAGTGTGAAGTTTCTCTATTAACTAGAGTGTCAGTCTAGGAATGACATATTTTAACTTTTCAGTTTGTAGGAGAGGGTAACTTGCATTTTATTTAAATTCTTTATGATCAAGAAGCATTTTGAAGAGTCAGCAGGTTACAATGGAAAGAGTATTGATTCTAGAGCCATAGGTTCTGGGTTCAAATACCACTTCTTTTGCCTACTACCTATGTGACTATGGGCAGTCACTTAAACTCCCAGTACCTCAGTTTTCTAATCTGTAAAATGGGAAGAATATATTAGATGACCTCTGAGATACCACTGAATTCCATATCTATGATTCTAGGAACTAAGTTTCTGGATCAGCATATCTATGTGTGTGTGTGTGTGTGTGTGTGTGTGTGTGTGTGTGTGTGTATACATATATATGTATTATACGTATGTATGTATGTATGTATATATATATATATATATATATATATATATATATATATATATAATATATATATATATATATATATATATGCTCATATACTAAGTATATGACTTAGGAATTGGGCAGAGTATTTCTTTTCATAAAATACCATCCTGATGTCCTGAAGGAGTTAAAGGAAGTTGATAGAGGGATGGAGTTTCCCAATGTTCCCCCCCCCCCGAAAGAACTTATTTTAAGGGATCTAGCCCACTTTTTTTTTTTGGCTAGGCAGTTGGGTTAAGTGACTCGCCCAGGGTCACACAGCTAGTAAGTGTCAAGTGCCTGAGTCCGCCTGACTCCAGGGTAAGTGCTTTAACCACTACACCACCTAGCTGCCCTGATCTGGCCCACTTTGAAAGAATAAGAACTAAACCACTTACAAAGAACAAGCTATATTAGGGTATGATTGAATTAAGGTGATAGGAAAAACCTTCTTGTGCTTATCGTTTTCCTTCTCACCTACATCTTCCTGTGATCTTTGTTCTTGTGTCAACTCTTTGGAGAATTAAGCCAGAGTTGTTTAAAATTCTGCATTCCATGTCAGCGTTATGCTCTGAGGAATATTTAATGTGAGGCATCATTCACTTTTGCATCAAAATTAGCTCAGCAGTGTGAAAACTGGCTTCAGGTGAATTCTACTTTAAAAAAAAAGATTGCAAGTGAGAACAAGAAGGACCAAAAAGCAAATCCTCCACTTATAAGTGTCTCCAGCAGCTGCTGGAGGCTCTCTACTCTATTTAAAGGATTTCTTCTTTTTTTTTTCTCAATCTAAATCAGTGAAGTGTATCTATTCCGCAGAGAATGGTTCTATTAGCTTGGCAGAAAGAAGAGTCTTGAAAGACACATGATGTTTTGTTTTGTCTTGTTTTGGTATGATAACAAGAGACTTTTATCTGAACTCTTTTTTTTTTTTACCGGACCTATGATTTCATTAGTATAGGGAACTGGTGATGAGGAAACTCCTTCTACCAATAAAAAAAATCAGCAACTGCTCTGCAACTTAGAGTCTTAGTATTTCCTGAGGCAATGAGAGATTAAGTGACTCCCCTGACTCATATAACCAGTATGTGTCTGAGCTAGGATTTGAACCCATGAGTCAACTATATGATGTGGTAGCCCAAATTAGTAATGTGATCTTTAGTTAGATAATGGAAGTATGTTGTTCAATTGTGTCTGACTCTTTATGAGCCATTTGGGATTTTCTTAGCAAAGATCTTAGAGTGGTTTGTCATTTCCTTCTCCAGCTCATTTTACAGATAAGGAAATTGAGGCAAATATGGTTAAATGACTTACCTAGAGTCATACAGCTAGTAAGTATCTGAGGCTAGATTTGAACTCAGGGAGACAAGTTGGCTCAGCACTCTATCTGCTGTACCACTTAACTGCCCCTGTGAAAGTACACTAGTAGTGAGCCTGAAGGACATAATGTCCTACCTGTACTCTTGGCTGGCCATTTAATGTATTGTTTTTCAGTGAACTCTATCTATTGGACAGGTCTGCCCGGTTCCCAGAATGTCTTTCTATTGACTACTTCATATTTCCTCTTTCATTTTAGGAGAATACTAGCCATCTACCCTTTAGGGATCAAAGCAAAAAAGAAATTGCCTTCCATTATCTTGTGCTTCAATATACCTTTTTCCCATATGAAAAGACAGTGTAACCAAATCATATTATTATAAAAATGCATACTTCTCCCTGAACTCCAGACTTCATCACTACATCCTTCACTTTTTCTTTCTTCCTTTTTTTTTTTTTAGGCAACTGGGGTTAAGTGACTTGCTCAGGGTCACACAGCTAGTAAGGGTCAAGTGTTTGGTCTAAGTCCAGATTTGAACTCAGGTCCTCCTGACTTCAGGGCCAGTGTTCTATCTACTGCCCCCATTCTACACTGTTGTGGCCCTTGGCAACAATATATTTGAGGAAACATAGGGGACCCTACTTTTTTCCACACACTATAAAGATGAAGGAAAGGAAGCTAAGGATTTTTCTGTGTGGCTTTATGTTTATTATTTTGCTATTACAACAGAGAAAGAATTAAGTGCAACTTGATTTTTGGGGAAAAAACTAATTTATTTGGGTTCAGGCACTCATTAGGAAAGATTTTATCTTGATTTTGCTTTTAATTAAATTAGACCTGTGATTTTTATTGGTGCAGGGAACTCCTGCTCCCCAATATACTGTTTTAGAGAATTGCCTATGGCCCTGAGAGAGTAACTCACTTATTCAGGCACTACAGGCTGAATTTGAACTCAAGTCTTCTTGACTCTTAAGCTGACCCTAAGCCTGCTACATCACACTACCAAAGTTACTTGGAGTCTCAAGCACCAAACTCTCAAGCAGAGGGAACAAGCGATGGTCAGAAGCAGAATCAAACGCATGGACTTGTGAACTAGATGAAACAGATACTCAAAACAGGAATGCACAATGTAAGAAAGAGCTTGCCAAATTGTAGACACAGTCAGAAGGACTATACGTGACTGGTCACAACAAATCTTATTCTTCTTGTGCTTCTGCAGGGGAGGGAAGGGAACTATCTGGGAGTCTTCATTAATGACATTCAGCCACCTCAATTTAGAGATAAGGAAACAGGAAGTTTAAATGACTTGCTCAATGCGCCATAAGGAGTCAGGATTAGCTCGGAATCTGAAGCTAGGTCTTCTGATTTCACCCCCATTGATCTCTCCTTTGTACTACACTATTGTATACACTATCTTCTTTGGCTTTAAAAGGACTTATATTGGGGAAATTCTATCTGGTGATAAAATATAGCTCTATTTATTTAAGACTTCAGTGTACTTGAAAGCAAAATGATCGAATAGGAAAATATGGTATAAAGTATATTTGCCAAGCACTCAGGCTATTTGTACCAAGAGCTAGCCTTGTTTAGGGGTAGTAAGGTGGCTCAGTGGATAGAGCACCAGCCATGGAGTCAGGAGGACCTGAGTTCAAATCTGGTCTCAGACATATAACACTTACTAGTATGATTTTGGGCAAGTCAATTAACTCCATTGCCTACAAAAAAAAAAGAAAAGAAGAGCTAGCCTTTTTTAAACCTCAAAGCAAATTAGAAATGCCAGATTGTCATTATCATTAATCAATCAATCAATCAATCATTATGTATGTAATAAGAACCTACTACTATCTGTTGTAAGTATTGCGCTAGACAATGTAGATATGAAGATAAAAGTGAGATAGTCTCTGACCCCAAAGAGCCTTCCTTTTATTGGGGGCAAGAGAGGACAACAACATATAAATATATACAAATTAAATACATAAACATAGGGAAATTTGGAGGGCAAAGGTATTGACAGCTGGAGGGAGTAGTCAAGAATTGTTTCATATACAAGAGGAGGTTTATCATTATCATCGCTGTCATCATTGTCATCATCCTCATCATCACCATCACCATCTTTTCTACGATTATATATTTATTTATCTTTACAAATCACTTAATCTCCTTTGACACTGTTTTAACCATATATGAAATGAGAACTATGTAATGCCAGAACTGTGTTGGGGAAAAAAAAGTTTATAAAGAAAAATCACCCTTCAGAATAAGTATTATCATATACAGATTTCAAATCTGCTAGGTTATATTGCTAGCATTAGTTAAAAAAAGATTAAAGGAGCCTAGAATGTCAATAGGTTCTTTTCTTTAATCCCATTGGTAAGTCAAGAAGAAAGATAAAGAGAGAAAGGAAATAGAATGTGAGAGTGAATGGGAACTGATGACCCAGTAGACAAACTGGACATGGTGGGGTTAATGAAGAATGGATATGATATTTAGCATAAGTACGCAAAATGACATAACCAAGATGGAGGGATTGTTCTCATTAGTTAGCAATGATGATCAGAAATAATGGCTATAGACTGAAAGAAGAAGCACTTATTTACAAAGTAGAAAATGGTTTAACTGAAAGATCAACAGAGTAATAGGGAGGAAAAAACTCTGAGAGGATGTGAAGAAATGAAAATAGCCTGAAATGTTCAAATTGTGGCATTGAACACCAATTGGACCTATTCTGTACATATCAGAATTCTTCAAAATTCAGCAAGAGCTGCTGAGAGGTGGTGCCTTAATAGGGGCCCCTTGCTGCCCCAACTATTCAATGATGCTATGATATTATATCAAGTTTCACTAAAATACTGTCCAGGAAAACGGTTTCCTGCACTCTATAAAAGAGCAACATTGTGTCAATAATGGCTGACAATTGAAGGAAATGACTATTACTCTTGAACACAAAGAAGACCTGCCCCTCCCTTTTCCTCTTTCCCAGAAAGAAATGTGGAAAAACAAAACAACAACAAAAAAAGCTATTGACCATTGAAACGGGAATTAAAGAATCTGCAGGTGTTGGGGCATTCTTTGTGCATTATAGGTGTGCCTCTCCTGACCAGTAATTGATCAGACCTAAGAACTTGAAAGAGGTTTAAGGAGGCGTGGAGATGAGGGTAGGGGGATAAGGAGAGGATTTACTTGTTCTGATTTAACACATGAAAACCCTGTGAATTAAAGTAGGATTTGTGTAAGATAATATCCTTTCTGAGATTTTTCCATGAAGTCAGGTTACTATGGATTCACTTTAAACTATAAAAAGAAATACAAATTTGAACCATCATTGCCCATACATGCATACATATTTATGACTTTCTTCAAGGAAAAAAAATTCTCAGTGGCACCAAATGGGAATTTCTATTATGACATAGAGGCTTTTCTTTTCTCAATTACTGTGTGTTACAAGATGAGTCAAAAAGATCAGAAGTGCCTGCTATGAATGTCTACTGTATGTGAGTCATTGCTTACCAATGCCTACAATGCAGAGTATAGCCCATGCCTTCCCCACAAAGAGTTTGCATTCTAGTTGGAGTATCAGCCAATTAATCAAGAGGCGTTTATGAAGTGCCAAGTATGTTCTAGGCACCGTGGGAAACCCTGGACATATGAAGTCAAAAATGAAACTGTCCCTGTCCTCAATAAGCTTACATTATATTCCATCAGTGCATATAACATTTTCACATATGAGTATATATGTATCAAGAGTTTAGAAAACAATGTCAGATGTTGCGATCTGAAAGGTTGAGACCTCTCAAAGACCAGAGTACAGGATGGGGTCATCTGGAATGAATTCACAGACTCAAGTCAAATTGGCAAAGATTTATTGTTACATACAGTAGGCAAAGATTCTTAAGGAACCTGTGAGAGACTGAGGATGGTGCTGACATTTATATGGAAAAGGAGCATGGGAAAGGAGTGCCAGGGATACTAATTAGGTACTATAAAGGTCCAGGTGTCTTTGGGAGCTAGGATGGGAAAGTGTAGGGAGTATACCGGACATTGAGGGAGTTGTTGGAGGCATGGAGCTTGGGGATCTGGCAGGAGGAAGAGTCCTTGGGTCAGCCAGAGACAAAAATCCTTGGGCCTAGACACCTCTCTCTCTGTCCTGATAAGAGAATGTGTTCCGCAATAAGAGAAAATTTTCCCACAGGGCAGGAGACTACTAAGAAATTGGGAGGCTTCCAGAGACATGATCTTAGGGCTGGGGTCTGAGTAGCCCATCACTCTTTCACCCAGCTTTGTGTAACTGTACCAGGGAGAGATAAGTGTCTTGCTGGGGCCCAGTCATGAGTAATTGCTAGGCACAGTGCCCTTGGGCTAGGAGGAAACTGCCAGGGATAGTGTTTCTGAGGCTAGGAGAACTATGGTTTTTTGAATTGGGATCCCAGTACAAGCACCCAAGCACCCATCACCAGACACTAAAGAACCATGCAGAGAATATAATAGATATAATGAATCAGTCTTTTTAGACATAACTAATATAGAAGTATTGTCAGACAAAGTGTAGCAACAATATTAACTTCTGTTATTGCACAAAGGACTTATGTAGATCCATATTGAATTGCTTGACTAAGAAACAATAATATTTCATTACTGATCATCTAAACCTGGCTGGGTTGTGATCCTCCTTTGAATGGAGGTCATAGGGATAAGGCTGAGGTGGAAGTGGTGGTGTCAGGTCTCTTACCTGAATACCATCTTGACTCAACAATCTAACTCGAATAATATAAAGCTGAAATCGATTAAACTAAGGTGAAATGCAAACCCCCCCCCCCGGTCTATGTATCCTTCTTGATGTCAGGATTTTTGTGATGGTGTTTTTGTTTTTTTATCATCTTCCACACAGTGTTTTGCATATTGTAGTTGCTCAATGAATATTTGAATGAATATAATTAAAATGACATGCTAACATCAGAAAACTAATACCAGTATTGATCTGAAAGTCAGAATTCAGAGGAAAAGAGAGTGGAGGGGAGGTGGGGATCAAGTCAATTTAATGCAGGTCAAGGCTAGTACATAAGAACTCAGAGTTCAGGACAGGCTACAAGTACTAAGGCCTCAGCATGTGCTGTTTATTTCAAGGATTAGAGCTTGGGTTTGTGAATGACTTGGGCTTTGCCCTCCAGTGCTAAATTGAGAGGAATCAGACAGCATTTGCATTCTTTCTATTGCTTAGAAACAGAGCTCAGGGTCTAGTTAACAAGAATACTTAATTAAAATAGGAATCATCCATATAATTGGCATGGGTGAACACCTCCCTATCTTGCCCTACTCAAAACTGAAGGGCTTTGCACCATATGCCTTAGCGCTGTTTACCGTGCTTGCCTTCAGTTTGGTAGGCAGCCTAACACCTCTTATCTCTTACTATTTCAGAGCCTCCCAAATGCTGAGCTAGCTCTGGCAATTCATGCATCAACCTCATCCTTTATGTGGACATCTTCTCTATCCTTCATCACCTCCCTATTTTCCAACATGGCCATGAGCACTTGGTCAACAAATGACCCTGTTTACTGGCCCTGGCCTGCCTGTCTACCTATGCCCATCAGCCTATGTGGATACTTTGACATCTTGACCATTGACCCAGCCCATAGATATACCACTGTCTGGGTATCAAGCACTATAAAACTAAGGCCCTAAAAGGGGCATCTCAGATCATGAGGAAGATCTGGGATCCTCCTATTCATTAAAGGGGGCCAGGCCCCTTTAATAAATGGTTCTTGTAACAGAGCTCTGCCTCAGTGGTTTTTCTTGCAGATTGGACATTTTGAGGCCCATAATTATGCAGGCCCTTGAACTGAATGTTGAAGGGGAATAGAGATGTCAAGATTCCAAGAGACAATAATGAGGTAGGAATCCATTCCAGGCAATTGAGAAAGCCTATCAGGAGTGGCACCTGTTTTATGTGGGCTAGGCTGGTTTCTCTAGAAGGGCGGAAGGAGGCTGTTCTTGGGATCATCATTTGTTTGGCTTCCTTGCTACCTGAGGCATAAAAGGGGATTTGGTGTTTGAGGGGAATTTAGAGAAACTTGCCAATTGCCCTTGAGGAATGTCTTTCTTAGTGTCTCTGATTGATTCTGACTGCTGTCATTAAAGCAGAGGCAGAGGGAAGTAATCTTTTATTTGAACTTAACTAGAAAGTGTGTCCTTTTAAACCATAAGTAAAATTGTTTGTTTGCTTTTTTTAAATTACATTTTCTGGTCCAGGAAGATCTCACTGCATTCTAAACCTTAGCATGAAATGTTGGATGGCTTGAGCTAGACCTAGCTAAGAGTTCCTCTCAAGGCATGGAGGGAGGAGACAGAATGTTGTGCACTGGGGACAGTGAGTAGGCCAATTTGTCAGGAAAGTAGAATATATAAGGGGAAATATCCTTTATTATTACACAGACTCATAATGTATCAAAGCACCACAAAAGAATGCAATCTATTGGTAGTCTTGACTGACCAGCCAGAGAATCAGTGAGAATAAATATAAAACAGTATTATTTTCTTAATTTGTGGTAATCATGTTGTTATTTTAAACCGACACTGCCTATGGCATGAGTACCCATTGTTTAATTGGGTTGAACATTGGTACCTTTGATGGAAAATATACAAGTGTGTGATGGTGAATTTACAAATGCATAAGCATAATGAAAAAATTGATTTAATTAATATTTTTGAAAATAACTATGTAAAGTGATAAATGTTGGGAAAGATACAAAGTTTAGATAATATAAGCTTATTTACCTTTAAGGTTTGCTAAGCATTTTGAATTCATGGTATCATTTGACAAGCCTGTGAGGCTAATATGATCCTTATTTTAAATACTTTCTTGTATTTTGTTTCAGTTAACAAGTATTTATTTTTTCTCCCACATCCTTCACTTAATTTTTTTTTAAATCTTGTAATAATTTGTATAACCAAGTAAAATACATTCTTTCATGGTCATATGTTATATGTGTATAATACAGAGAGAGTATGTATATGTATATGATGTACATATAGATGTATATATGTGTGTGGGTCTTATTCTACATCTTTATATACTCTGTAAACTCTGTGTGTGTGTGTGTGTGTGTGTGTGTTCCTGTGTGTGTCTTATTCTGCACCTTTAGTTTACTACCCCTTCTGTCAGGAGCTAGACAGCAGGCTCTATCAGTGGTCTCAGGAATTGTACTTGACCATTTTACTTATCAAATTTCTTAAGTAGTTCACTTTACAATGTTATGTAAATTGTTCTCCTACCTCTGTTTACTTCACTCTGCATTAGTTTGTATAGGTATTCCTAAATTAGTCTGAAATCAAGCCATTCCTCACTCCTTATAGCACAGTACCATTGCATTCCATTCATATAATTTGTTGGGCCATTTCCCAATTGATGGGCAAATCTTTAGTTTCTAATTCTTTCCCACGCATGCATATTTTACTTTATTGCACTTCACTTTATTGTGGTTCACAGATACTGAATTTTTTAAATTTAATTTAATTAATTTCTTTATTTGCTTTACAAATTGAAGTTTTGTGGCAGCTCTGTGTCAAGCAAATTCTATCAGCACCATTCTTCCAACAGCATATGCTCACATCATGTCTCTGTGTCACATTTTGGTAATTCTCACAGTATTTCAAATCTTTTTTATTATCATTGCATCTGTTATGATGATCTGTGATCAATGATCTTTGATGTGACTAGTAATTGTTTTGGGAGGGCCATGGTCCTGCCCATATAAGAGGGCAAACTTAATCAATAAATGTTGTATGTGTTCTGACTGCTCCACTGACCAGCTGTTTCCCCTTCTCTCTCCCTCTCTTAGGGCCTCCCTATCCCTGAGACACAACAGTTTTGAAATTTGGCCAATTAATAACCCTACCATGGTGTCTAAGTCTTCAAGTGAAAGGAAGAGTCAATCAGTGGGACAACCTTCATTGTTGTCTCATTTTAAGACATTGCCATAGCCACCCCAATGTTCAGCAACCACTGACCTTATCAATCAGCAGCCACTCACTGAAGGCTCAAATGATGGTTAGCATTTTTATCAATAAAGTATTTTTAATTAAGGTATTAAATTTTAATTAAAGAAAAATGCTATTGTATACTAAATATGGTGTAAACCTAATTACTACATGTACTGGGAAACCAAAAAAATTCATATGACTTCCTTTATTGTGATAGTCATTTTATTGTGGTGGTCTGGAACTGAACCCACAATATTTCTAAGGTACTCCTGAACCCAAAGAAATGTTATGAATATTTTGTACATATTGTCCTTTTCACTGTGAATTTGGGTCAGGGCATTAAAGAAGGCAATTAGAAACAATGCCCCGAAAGTCAAAAATTATACACACCATTTAACCCAATGATACCACTACTAATCCTATACCCCAAAGAGATCAAAGAAAGATTATTTTACAGACAAGAAAATAGACACACAGAAAAAGTAAATGTTGGCTCTATAGATAGACAGCTAATATATGTCAGAGGTGGCATTTGAATCCAAGGCTTTCTGATTCCAAGTCCAACACTTCTACTACTCTTTGTTGCCTGTCCATGATCCTTTTTCTAGTAGAGGTTACAGTCTATTATGGAAGATATTATGTACACATGCATGCATGTATGCATACACACACATACATTCACACACACATACACATGCCTTTATAGATATATTACAAAGTTACATGTGATAAGCACATTAAAAACGTACATAAGTAATTGATACATAGATTCTAAAGGGAGAAATAGTTGTTTCTGTCTAGGTTAGTCATGGAAGAAGAGGAGATGGCTTTTTGGAGGTGCATCCATACACCCAAATTATACTACATTTGTATTAAATTAACAAATACAGCAAGGAAAGATTATTTCTTTTATTACTGAATGAATATTTACCTATTTCTTGAAACACTTGAACTGCATACCTATCTTCATGTTGTTGTTGTTGTTCATTTATTGTTTTTGAAGACCAATGACATCACAGATGACTTCTTATGTGTTATTAAATTTAAGTGAGGCAGAGTTGTGTAAAGTCATCAATTTCACTCTCTTCTTTAGTCATCAAAGTCCAGTGGCAGGATAAAAGTCAAGATGACTGGTGATGGCCCAGGATGTGATGGATGACTTTGGCCTGTATTGTCTGCCCAGGCTCTAATCATACAGTTGCCTTCATGGCCATTGGAGAAGTTGTTCTCATCCACCCATTCCCACATTATTACTCACTGAACTGGACATTTTGTTCTTTGGTGAGAGTATGTGGTCCCAATGATAGACACCTCAAATTTTCCCAGATTTTTCACTACTATTTTCTTAAAACAAACAAACAACGACAACAAAAACCCACTAGTTTTATTCAAGCCCCTGGAACAGTCTCTATTACTACAAATTATATCCATGGAAGCCCCTATAATACTTGTGTCTACTGTAAATTGATGTAGACATTTCTCCTGGACCTTACATTTGTCGGCTATGATGCTCCTTCAACCTAATGGGAATTCATGGTTTTGTAGGAGGTCTGTTGTGGCTGATAGCATCTCGGATGCTTTGGCTATTCTGCCTAAATCAGGTTTGAAAGTATGTGTAGTCTTTTAAGAGGTGAATAAAGATGGCTGGAAGTTCCTTAATGAATGTGACCTACTCACATGGTAGAGTGAAAAAAGCACTAGATTTGAAATCAAAAGACACTGGTTTAAATCCTGCCTCTGATAATGTCATCTGTGTTACTCTGGATATGTTGCTTAGCCTTTCTGAGTCTCAGTTTCCAAATTTGGAAAGTGGAGATGGGGCAGGAGTGGACTAACTTGCTTCCAAAGTCCTTTTCAGTTCTGAATTTATAAACTTTAATCCTATTTAAAACAAAACAAAACAAAACTGCAGCTAGTTAAATTCTACAAATACTTAAATAGCACTCAAATGCAAGACATTATGGGGCCAATGGGAATAAATTGATTGAAGTAATTACAAAATTTTTGCCCTCTAAAAGCTTACAATCTAAGGGGGAAATAATATACACACAAATAAATGTGAGAAACAATGCAATGACAGCAAAAGTTTACCAAACTATAAAATAGAAGATACAATGTCATCACAGTGTTCATCCTGAATTATCCATATCCTACCTAGTGCTAGTTGGACGGTAGAGTGGATAAAGCCTGGCCATAGAGTCAGGAACATCTCAGTTCAAATCCAACCTCAGATACTTACTAGCTGTGTGAACTTTTGCAAAACTTACCCTCTGTTTGCTCCAGTTTCCTCAAATATACAATGGGAATAATAATAGTTTGTACTACCCAGAATTGTTTACAGGATAAAATCAGATATTTGTAAAACACTTTAGAGCATAGTAAGTACTATAAAGGCTAGCTATTATTATTATAAAAATTGATTAATTTTACAGTTATATAGACTAGAATACATTTAAAGTAAGAATACATTGTGTATGTAAAGTACACATTCATTGCTTTCATTT
This sequence comes from Phascolarctos cinereus, assembly GCF_003287225.1. NCBI lineage: Eukaryota > Metazoa > Chordata > Mammalia > Diprotodontia > Phascolarctidae > Phascolarctos > Phascolarctos cinereus. The sequence continues at coordinate 197,282,589 of NW_027555736.1, forward strand.
AATGAACTTCATAATTTGTTTTTTCAACCAATGATTCCAATGACCTTGAGTCAAGAAGACCTGAGCTTAAATCTGGCCTCAGACACTAACTAAGCTGTGTGACGCTGAGCAAGTCACAGAGAGGTTGTCTCTGTCTCAGTTTGCTCATCTGTAATATGGGTATAATAATAACACCTACCTCCCAGGGTCGTTGTACAGATGAAATAAGATAATATCTGTAAGTCACATTTCAAACCCTAGAGCCCTATAAAAATATTAGGTCTTATTAGTAGTGGTATTAGTAATTAAATAAAATGTGAACATTCAAAATAAATAAAAATGAAAAGATGAAAGTTAGAAGCACTCAATAAATCTCTGATCATTTTCCTTTGCACGTGTTTTAATTTTAGCTCGAGCCTAAAATAGCAAGTATTTTTAAAGATACCCTTAGTTACCACTGTGACCACTCTGTTATAACTCTAAAGTAGCTTGGAGGAAAAAAATTCTACCATTCTTGAAAAGATGGGTTTTTTTTTAGGGAAGAAACTCCTTTCTTAACTTTTTTCTCCTACCTATTCTTTTTTAATGCACTTCCTGATATGATAGATAATGTCACTTATAAGTTTTGAGCATGTAGTTATGTACCAATAATTTCAAAGGTCAGAACATTCAGTCAGAATGCTCATTAGATTATTGTGGCCTACATCCCCTTCTATAATTTTTCAGATATCCAGACATTTGTCTGCACACACAAGACAGTTGCGGCTCTCTGCAGAGACTTAAGCAAAATCTCCATTACAATGTATTGTCTCCTCTCTGAATGCTCTACATTTTCACTTGTCTTCACTATATTAACTGATGTCATCTCATGGATTTTTAGTCTTGTCTAAACGCCTCGTGCAGTGACACTAATATAAAAAGGCATATCATGAGGTGTAGTTACTAATATATAACACTAATTAGATAAAACATTGTTTTGTCTGGTACTACCATGTTATATAAAAAAATGCCCTCATATATTCATTTAAAGTCAACATGTTCTATACGTACAGTAATATATTTTGAAAGGGAAGTTAGTTAACTCCTTTTAATGCATATGAAAAGTGGCTTCACAGTTGCCATATATCACCAAGCTATTATACAAATCTAATTTCATGAATGAAGCTTTGTTTGAGCAGCAAAATTTTAATGATTAAAATGAATATAATCACTTGGGAAAGGTAAGAATGTTAGTTTCCTTTTAGCAAAAAAAAAAAGCCAAAAATAAAAAGACATTTTGTCAATTCATGGCGCTTCACGATTTTGTTTCTCACACGTATTATCTGGAGGAGAGGGGCAAGCATAGAAAGCGCCTCACAGGCATGATACTAACATGAAATAAATCAATGCGATGTCATTGACTGATAGGACCTTTACTGAATTTCATTTCCAAACATCTCAGGTTCAAGGTGTAGAATGAGAAAATGAAATAGAAGAGAGAATGGGGCTACTTTATCCAATCATATCAATTCATATATATTTATTCAACACATATTACATCATGTTTTTAGCACTGCAATAGTGGAAGAAGCAAAGAACTATAAGATTAAAAAAAATTGTTCTTGTCCTTAGAAAGCTTATGATCTAATCAGAAAAGTCTAGACTAAGCAATAGATCGGATGATACCTATAAGTCGAATATTTGGTAAATAAGAGTGAGATATAAAACCAAATAATAAATGTAAAACAAAATGTAATTAGGTTAGAATTGCAGCATAGCAAATAGAGAGCTAGACTCAGCAAAGGAAAGTAGGTTCAAATCTTGCTTATTACACATACTAGCTGTGTGACCCTAGGGAAGTCACATTACCTCTCAGTACTCTAAGCAACTCTCTAAGACTATAAGTTGAAGAGAAAAGCATCAAACTACACTGGTAGAAAACATTTCCTTATCCCTACCCTTCATCCTATAGTTAGGTCATAAATTGTGTGCCATTGACTCTGAAGTGCTATAGGACATCAGAGGGGAGGAAGATGAGGGCTGAGGCAGTCTAAGAAATCTTCCTGTGTGAATTTTAAAGAATTTTAAAGAATGACTAGAGTCATTAAGGGGATACCCATCAGTTGGGAAATGGCTGAACAAGCTGTGGTGTATGATAGTGACAGAATGTATTATGCTGTATAAGAAATGACAAGCAGGATGATTTCAGAAAAACCTGGAAAAAGTTACATGAACTGATGCAAAGTGAAGTGAGCAACCAGAAGAATGTTGTACACAGTAACAGCAATATTGTATAATGAACAACTATGAATGATTTAGCTATTCTCAGCAATGCAATGATCCAAGATAATCCCAAAGGACTCATAATTCAGTATGTTATTTGCCTCCAAAGAAAGAACTGATTTTGTCTGAATATAGGCTGAAGCATGCTATTTTTCTCTTTCTTTTTTTTTGAATCTTCTTGTACAAAATGACTAATATGGAAATGTTTTACATGATTGCACATGTATAACCTATATGAGATTGCTTACCATCTTAAGGAGGAAGGAGGGTAGGGAGGGAAAAAAGAATAGAACTTGGAAGGCAAAACTTTAAAAAAAATGTTAAAATTGTTTGGACATGTAATTGGGGGAAAATATTATTTTAAAAAAAGAATGACTAGAATCTTCATGAAGAGAAAGAAGAGAACAATTCAAAAGAAAGGAATAACATGACTGAAGGCATGTTTAAGTATGATATATTGATTGAAATCATCTGATTATGGTACAGTGTATTGAATAGGCAGGTGAGATGAAGCACGTTATTAGGGGTCTTGAAATCTACTCAGGGGAATGTAGATCTGAAGTATAATTGATAATATTTATGCAGCACTTTGAGATTGCCAAAGCACTTTACATAAATGGTCCCCACAAGAACTCTGTGAGTCAGATCTTATCCCCATTTTATGGATAATGAAACTGAGACTCACACAGGTAGTTAATGTTGAAGAGGATGTATAAACTTAAATCTCCCCTGGGTCCCAAATCCAACATCCTTTCCATTACATCACTTAGCAAACCTGAATGATAGAGAAATTAATAAAAATTCTCAAAGGAGAAACTTGAACTAGAGAAAAGAAATATATTTGGTACAGAAAGAACCTGAAATATGGCTCTTCCCCCTCATGTACTCCCGGGGAGACTGCAGCTCCTACTGTGCTCACAGTACTTGGTGTAGTGTTTTGGCATGTTAGTGACTGATCATAGACATTCAAAAAACAAGTAGAGGCAGCTTGCCATGCTGGTTCTGCTACCACCTTGTTGTATGACCTTGGGCAAATTACTTCACTTTTCTTGGCCTCAGTTTCTCAGCTGTAAAATGAAGAAGTTGGGCTAGGTGATGTCTCTTGATCAATTTAATCAATCAATCAGCAAGCATTTATTAAGGGCCCACTCTGTGCCAGCTGCTGTGCTGGCACTGGTGATACAAAGACAGAAGTGATAGAGTCCCTGTCCTCAAAGTGTTTATAGTCTTCTTTTTTTTTTATCATTTTTTAAAGTTTTGTTTCTTTAAAGTGGTTATATTCTAAGTAGGTGAGACAATATGTACAAGTATGGAAATAACATATAGAAACTAATGCAAGGTAATTTTGGGAGGGTGAGCATTAGCAGATGGAGGGATCAGGAAATTCTTCATGTAAAAGGTGCAATAGAGCTCAATCTTGAAAGAAACTATGGAATCACAGATACAGAAATAAGAAGAGAGCTCTCTCCAGATATGGGAACACAGCTAGTTCAAAGACACAGAGGTGGCAGATGAAGTGATGCATAAGAGTTGAACATAGGCAAGTATGGCTGGACCATGGAGTGTCTAGTCTCCCCTAGTGTTAAAAGTGTACTTGGCAAGATAAGAAGGAAGATGGCTGGAGCAGAACAAATGAGCAGTGTGAAGGCATGACTTCATGCTCAAGGGCCTGGAAAGTCAGATCAAACTAGGGGAATGGGATACAGCTGAAGGTCAATGTCCAGGTAGGCAGGCGGGAGACAGCACACAGAAGGAAAAACAGGAGGAGGACATAGGTTGAGGTATGGCCATGGTGACAGGATTCATTGTCCAAGTCAAGCATGATGAAGGCAGGGAAATGAATGTGGAACATAATTCTAGGGCTCAGCAAGCCAGAATATGGACCAAACAGCAGATCCCTTGCAGCAGAAAATCCCAACAAAGCTCTCTGCCTATAAAGGCTCGTAGATTTAACTCTGGGAGGGACTTAAGAGGCCATCTTCCATACCCTCATTTTTTATATTAAGAAACATAATGAAAGAGGCTAAGTGGGAAGGGAAGGGGATAGTATTTATATAGCATCTACTCATGTCAAGCACTGTGCTAAACACTTTAAAAAATGTTATTACATTTGATCCTCACAACTACTCCGAGAGGTAGGTGTTATTATTATGCCCCTTTTACAGTTGAGGACACTGAACCAGAGGCTTAGCTAGAGTTACATAGATAGCATCTGAGGCTAAATGTGAACTCAGGTCTTCCTGACTCCAATCTGGTTGGAAACCACAGTGCTATTATTGGCTGCCTCTAAGTGCCTTTCCCAGGGTCCCAAAGCTAACAAGTGCCTGAGGCAAGATTTTAATTCCTAGCACAGTGTCCCCTGCACCACATAAATCCTCTTTTTAAAAACAATTTAAGTTGGTTTTTTTCCAGTACAAATTCTATAGTAGTCAAAGAAGATCTAACTGTTAGACTCTAACAGATGTGATCTGATCTCCAGAGTAAGGCCTGGTTAACATATGGTGAAGACTGTAGTTCAGAGGACTAGATAGTCTGAAGTTCTTAGCCTGGGATAGAGTTCATGGGGTCTGTGAATGTGGATGGGAGAAAATACAACCTCTTTCTTTCAATATATTTTATTGTCTTTGTAAGGCTATGCATTTTATTTTACACATTTTAAAAACATTATTCTGGGAAGGGTTCCACGACACAAAAAAAAGTTAAGATCTTCTGCTCAGGACAGTCATGAGGGAGTCTCACAGAATGAAATAGTTCCTTAATCAATACTGATTGAAGTGCATAGAATTGAACTGAGTCAAACATATACACTACTGATGTAGAGGGTGAAGGTATCATTAACTTCTTCAAAAGTCACATAATGTCAGTAGCTGCAGCCTCTGTAGGTAAAAAGCTATCAAAATAGTTGTTGTTCCTTCTCCCCTTTCCCTAATATCACAGTAAAATTAGTGACAGCAACAATGAAATATGTGCTACATTTGGAGTATGATCCAGACAAGAAGGTTACCTCAGAGCACACGGCCCATGGTGGGTCTTAGTAACAACACACCTGAGCACAGAGCACTGTCAAATATCTGGTTATGAGACAGGTAAGACCCTAAAAAAAAAAAGCTGAAAAGGCATAAACAGACACAATTCCAATCATCACTATCTATCATTCAAAGACAATTCCAATCATCAGTATGAGTATAAAAGCAAATGCTCTGCAAATTAAAAATTGGGAAATTGGGAAAAGCCTTGATCATTTTGTACAGGAGATAAGGCAAGAAGATAATAACAAGGCCTGTATGGAGGTCTAAATAAGGCCACACAGGGTTGTTAAATCAAGTTGGGGGGGAGGCGTAAATGGAACCAAATCTTGAAGTGAATGTGACACAATACACTATTCTAGCCATGTGAGATTAACAATAACTTTCATTTATTCTGTACACACTGAAATCTGAAAGACAGACCTAGAGAGGCCAGAATAGTTCAGCAAAAGAAATGAATATATGGGCTATTGAAAGATCAAAGAGTAAGATAGTCTGAGGTTGGATTCAGAAATACACTAAGAAATATAAGATCCTCCAAGGAAATCGTAACATACAGCAAATTTACTTCAAAAACTGGAGTCTGCAATTCAGTTTTAGAATTCAAAGAGTTCCTCCCCAGTAACTAAAGAAGAGATGTAACTTGATCAACCCGATCAGCCTTGGGTCAGGACTGATTCCCTTGCTATTTATTGTATTAGTTCATTTGCTATTCATTGCTATTTGTACTTTTATCATCATAACTTTGCATTAATTAGCACAACATTAAAATAAAATGTCATTGTGATTCCAAAGCTGGGTTGTAAATGTCTCCAAGCAAATATCCAGGCTTAGTTCTCCATTTCATCCATCAAAGTGAAGTTGATTAATGCTTTAGAGGTCATTCCAACAGACAAATAGATTGATTGTAGAAGTGCATTTTTCTGCCAATTAATGATCATTTTAATTGTCTTCTCGTGGAGATATAAAGAAACTTTTTTTTGGAATAGAGGAAAGAAGATTAGGAGAGAAGCATTTTCATTATTTGGAGCAAAAGAGTTAATCATGAGACCAAAAAAAAAAAAAAGGCTACATTTGAGAAGGGCTTTGGCAAAGTTTGGGTCCAGGTCCAAAACCCTTTCGACAGTAAAAAGATATGCAGAGTACAGCATCACTGCAGCATAGATTTAGAGCTGGAAGAGACTTTAGAGGCCACCAATTCCAACCTACTTATTTTACAGATAAGCAAACTAAGGCACAGGGAGATCAATTGATTTGCTCAGGGTAACACAGTTAGTGTCTGAGATGAGATTTAAACCCAAGTCATTTTTACTTGAAGTTCAAAGTCCTACCAAAGGGAGGGGTTTTATTAGTGAGCTTGACAGCTATTTGGTGATATGTTTTGGTCATCTGACTAGTTCACAGTATTGCCAGTTTGAGCTAGAGGATAAGGAACTTAAGTTGTACCATCCTTTCTGGCAAGATGAACCTCAGCTGGAACTGTGGGTAGCAGGTGACTGCAAAATGTCAGAACCACAGCTTAGAGATGTTTGGAGTCAAGAAATGGAAGGTAATTGTGCATAGTTATATACCTCTAGCATAAATAGATGTCACCATGGGGAAAACCCTGACTTTGGCACAGTGTTATTCAATTCAGCAGGCATTTAAGCACTTATGTGCAAGGAAGAACAAAAATAAAACAGCCTTTGTCTTCAAGGGGCTGTGGAATATATCATGATTCCAGACAAATATAGTAGTCAATAGTCGATAAACATTTATTACGTGCTAGGCACTGTACCAGTGCTGGAGATACAAATAAGAAAAAAACAAAGACAAAAACAGTCCCTGCCCTCAAGAAGTTTATAATCTAATAGGGAAGGAAGCTGGAAAGGAAAAACAGAGGGTACCCAGCATGGGGACATGATGTTTGTGGATTTGAAACCAAGAAGAACAACTGGTAGAAAATGAAATCAGTAGATAATCCTGAGCCCTCTGTAAAGGGAGACTTTGGGAGGAGATTTTTGTTTTGTTTTGTTTTTCATTCTACTCTCTAGTCCTCTAATCAGAGAGAGACAGCTGAGGGTACTAAGCAGGTATTGAGTATCAGAGATGAAGCAATCTGCATGATGAAATTTCTGGTGTTGAGATTATCCTGGGAAGCAAGCATGAAGTTCCAACAAATTTAAAACCAAACAGAGCAGTTGCTCTGACCCCTTCAGACCTGGCAGTCAGGTGAAGCCTATGGATCCATTCTTAGTGTATATATTATATACACATGCATACACACACATATATATATCTACACACACACACACACACATATATATACACATATATATACATATCTATACACACACATAGATTAAGTATATGTGTGTGTGTATATATATATATACATATATATATACATATATACTAAGTATATATGTGTATACATATACATATATACTAAGTATATATGTGTATATACACACACCCACATATATATACACATATATATACACACTTACATATATACACACACATATATAATACATAAATATATATATTTTTTTCAATACTTGAAAAGAATGGTAAATTTTAATTACAGGTTAGTGAAAATAAAGACGTAACTTTTTCTTTTTCCCACTCAAGTTCACTGGCCTCCTGAAATCTACCCATGGACTTCTTGGGGGTGAAGGAGGTTGTTTAAGACCCTTCCTCTAGAAGAATGTACATGGACAACAGTTAGCACAAACAGTTTAGGTAACTAAATTCAACCTGACATCCAACCAAATATAGAGTATTTGAAGGAAAGTAATATAAAACAAAGCTAGAGAAATAGATTGTAGGCCATATACGAAGAGTCCTGAAGGCCAGAGGAGGCAATTTGTATTTTCAACTAGCTAACCTGTGTTGTTCTCAATCTTAATCTGGTTTACTCTCTGGAGAAATATCTCTTGCTGAACTTTTCCTCTGATTTCATGTTATCCTTGATTAGAGAGCCTCTGGACTCAGCTTTGGCTGTTTTAGCCCTGACCTTTGTTTTGGATTGTATTTCCTATTGTTGTCTCTCATCCAAACAATGCAACCGTTAAACCCTGGATTTCTCTTTAGTCTGCCTACACTGCTCCATGCTCTCTATTTTTTATTTGTGATCGTCTCTGCTATTATTTGTATTGGTATCTGTTAATAATTGTTGACTTGGGGCCTACCATTGTCTGGGTTCAAGTTACTCCATGGACCCAGCTGCAGTTCAAACCATAGACTTTCTTGTCTAGCCTACAGCTACTTGCCTCAGGTATACAAGGCAGGACAGGATGTTCTTTTTAACCTTCCTTTTTTAATCCTCAATTGCACTAAGTGAGGGAGCAGTCAAAGGGAATGCTAGTGACTTAGTCTCTAATGGTACCTACCATATACCGAATGCCTCCAATCAATAACATGTGAGACTGCTCGACTCTAGGGCAAGAACACCATGCTTCCAGGAACAATAACTTCATGATGGGAGGAAAGCAAATGGTTCAGGAAACAAATGAACAACTGTATATTAAGCTAACATATATTAAGCATAATTGACCTACTAGAAATATTCTTCAGGCAGCATAATGCCTGGCACATAATAAATGCTTAATAAATATATGTTGATTGATTGAATGATTGCTAAATTTTTCCAACTTACTTCAATAATAATTTACTAATCATTAACTATGTGCAAGGTACTGTGTTAGGTGTCAGGAACATAAAAACCTGCGCCCAAGAAACTTATATGTTACTAGGTCATTCATAGGGCAGCTAGGTAGTACAGTGGATAGAGTGCTAGGCCTGGAGTCAAGAAGACCTGAGTTCAAATCTGGCCTCAGATCCTGAGTAGTTGTATGACCCTGGACAAATCACATAACCCTGTTTGCCTCAGTTTCCTCATGTGTAAAATGAGCTGGAGAAGGAAATAGCAAACCATTCCAGTATCTTTGCCAAGAAAATCCCAAATGGGGTCATGAAGAGTTGGACATGACTGAAATAGCTGAACAACAGGGCCATTCATAGACTAATGTCCTTGGAAACTTTAGACTAGGAAAAGTTGGCATTTGTAACCATGCAGTTTAGAGACCTGTAGGTGTCATTGAGTCATTCTCTGCCTTATTGAGAATAGCCCCCTATTGAACCATTAAACTTCTCAGGGACTTAGTTTCCCAATCTGTAAAATATGAGTGTTTGAGTAGTTGATCTCTATGATCCCTTCAAGATTTAAATCCTGAATCCCATCCAGTAGAAATTAGACTAAACAGAAGCAGGTAACACCCTGCCACCTATCCAATCATGTATTCAAATTGAGACTCATTTTTACCCCTACTGTAGCTGCTGGACCTCCTCATGAACACTCACTGTCTTGATTACCAAAGGCAAAGAATTCATGAAACCATCTGGAGGGCCTAGTAAATAGCCAAGAATCTGTTACTGTATTATGGGCTATCTATACATTTCTCAGCCTATTGCTTTCCAAAAAATGCAGGGGTTCATAGCATTCCTCCCACAGACCAGCTTGCCCTCCAGGACCCTCAGCTACACAGGCTCTCCAATTTCCTATATTTTCCTAGTTATAACTTTCATCCCATAAAGGCATGTAATGCTATGAACTCTTATGTACTTGAGTGTTTCTGAGAACCTCTTGAATATAATTGTGGCTCAGGATGAACGGTGTTATGGAGTAGAAAATGGAATAGATTTGTCAGGAGGCCTGGGTTCAAAATCTGACCCAGCCATTTATTAGATATGTGCCCTTAAATAAATCAGTTAACCACTGTGAGTCTCAATTTCTTTATCTATAAAATGATGCTATATTAATAATATAAAATATAATAATGCTAGTTCTGCCTGACCAATAAGCTTTTATAAGGATCAAATGAAATAATGTGCACAAAAGACCTTAGAGGACCAGACAAAGAAGTTATCTTTATCATCATCATCATGTTAATGCAACATAGTATAGCAGATAAAACATTGAATTTGGAATTAGGAAGAATTGGGGAGTTTAATCCTATCTCTAACATTTACTAGATGTGTGACCATGAGTAAAGCAAGGCAAAAGGCATTCATGAAGAGCTTACTGTGTGCCAAACACTGGTCCATACTTTCTTCATCTATGAAATTAAGGTTTGGAATCTGTGACCTCTAAGCCATGGATTTTGGCCTTCCAGTTCTAAATCTACAGTGCTATGATCATCATAGGCAGCTAGGTCGCTCAATGAGTGGAGTGCCAGTGCTGGAGTCAGGAGGATTTGAGTTCGTCTGGCTTCAGACACTTACTAGCCATGTGACCCTGAGCAGGTCACTTAACCTCTGTTTGCCTTAACCTGCTAGAGAAGGAAATGGCAAACCACTCCAGTATTTGCCAAGAAAACCACATGAACGGTATTGGCATGATATGGTCCATGGGATTAAGAAGAGTCAAACATGCCTAGACCACTAGAAAACAACAATATGATTATCATTCCCTTTCAAATGTATGTGGCTATTTTGGAAATTAATTGACAATCCTTCTATTCTAATCCAATCAATTATAAAACTAATCCCTTTGGGATCTGACCTTGGGCATTGCATAGTTTCCTCTGCTCCCCAAGGTGGTAGAGGCCAAATGGTTGCCTCAGGAAATAATGTCCTTAAACTGGGCTTCCAAGTAATTTGCCAATAGTTACAAATCTAGAAGGTGTTGGAAGTAGAATTTGAACCAATGTCTTTCTGAGTTCAAGCCCAACACCCCTCTTCTATATATTGTTGTTCAGTTGTTCAGTTGTGTCCAATTCTTTGTGACTCCATGGACCATAGCACAACAATACTGCCTGTGGAGTTTTCTTGTTAAAGATACTGGAGTGGCTTGACATTTTCCTTTCCAGCTCATTTTACAAATAAGGAAACTGAGGCATGACTTGCCCAGGGTCACACGGCTCATAAGTGTCTGAGGCTGGATTTGAATTCAGATCTTCCTGACTCCAGGCCTAGCACTCTTTCCACTGAGCCACCTAGCTTCTTTATGTATATTAGAGGACCACAATACTATTGTATATACTCCTACAATAGAGGACTATTATCATCTACCCCTAATTCCTGATGCGGTTCATTTATCCTGTTCATTAAGCTATACTTGCGGGGAACTGATAGTCTGGTACTTGGGAGGCCAGCAGGAAGAAATAGTTTCCTAAAGCAGCTATCACTAATATAAATGATCAAAATGTGTGATGGAGTGAGGTAGAGCATGTACTGCTTTGATAGACTTTCAACAGTTTGGGGATTATGTCTTTTGTGACCACCCAAAAGACCAGAAAAATCTTTGGCTAACTGAAGCGGAAACTTTATGATAGTCTGACTGACTCCATACATCGTATGCAGGAAACCCAACTGGTTTATACAGTCCTTAAGTCCGTACCTGACCTACCATTTATGATTTACTAAGCTAGAAAAAAATGTAAATTCAAAAACGTAGATTAAATTCCTAGGACGCTTTATAGTTAGGCAAGGGTTAAAGATAGACCCATGGAAGGTGAAGGTTTTCCTACAATGGGAGAATCTTTAATAGAGGGAGAATCAACAACTCTATAATGGTTCTTAGGAGTATTACGACCAGTCCATTTGAAGATTCTCCACACAACAGCCTTACCAATACATCCAAAGATTTTCCATTGGACATCTACAGCAAATATACATTTCAACAAGTTTAATCAAAACTTTATGGTCGCTCCTGTCAATCTAGCTATACTCTCACCAGCCTTTGGTGGTAGAAGACTATGCTTTCAAAATAATGATTGGGATGGTAATCTTATCATCCAGTAGCTGCTCAAGTCTTCCACATTCCTGAATGCAAATTTATTGAAACTTTCTCCAATAGAAAAAAAAAGTTGTATTTATTTGGGAAAGGCAACTCCTCATACTGCCACAGTCAAGACATAGAGATGTGAAGAGCATCTGCCATCCTATCATCTTTGAAATGGATTACAAAAAACTAGAACATCCATGGACTGCCTATAAATTCAAACACCATTAAATCCCACAGTCCCTATTTTTTTTTAAATTTACCCTCACCATCAACCCAAGTCATGGAAGTCAAGTTAGCCAACACCTTGTCCAGAAGCCTGAACATAAGTCTCTCACTGAAAGCCACCACTCCGGGTTGCACCTACTATTGAGAAACTTTAGGGCAGCCAAAGCCTGCAGTGGCCCCACCACGAATGCCCTTTTTCATGAAATTGTTTCAACTTTATGGTCTTAAACATCATAATTCCAGAATTGGAAGAGACCTCAGAGGACACCTAGTCCAATCCCTTACTTTACAAGTAAAGACACTGAGGCTCAGTTAAGTTTATACAATTAACAAATATCAGAGATAGGATTTGAACCCAAGTCTCCTTACTTCAGAGCCAGTGCTCTTTCCATTGAGCCATATCACCTCCTTTCTTATCCTGCCTCCAGTCACGTTATTCCATCTCTTTTGTGTTTTTGATCAACGCTATTTAGTTACCTTTTCTTTGTATGGCATCAGCAATAAAACAGGCAGATAAAATATACAAACTATACTCTGAGGCAAAACCTGAGATACTATACCTCTATACCTCAAGAAAACTAGTTGAAATTTTTTATTCAGCATAATTTTGCTGCAGTAATTCACTTCACTCACCCATCTGCAATTTACCATTCTATGCTACCTATGCCCGACATAATCACTTTTTCTGTGCCCACATACCCTGAATCATATATGACCCTGTCAGCTTACAATTACCTAGAAGAGTAATGTTATATAGCAGAGATTGTATAGGCTGGTGTATGAAGCACTTTATGTATGACCAAAGGCACATACAGACAGGATTCTATCTTCACCACTCATCTAGGAAAGCTTTTAGTAATTAGTAGACCAAGTTTCATTAAGAGTTCAGAACACCTTATGGAGTAATTCTGTAAAAGATTAAAAACTAGTTGTTCATCCCATTTCCATAGCAAAAGTGGTGAATCTTACATCCTAGAGGCAGCTAAGAAGCACAATAGGCAGAATGTTGGGCTTGGATTTAGGAAGACCCAAATTCAAATCTGACCTAAGATACTTAACTAGGTATGTGACTCTGGGCAAGTCACTTCACCTCAGTCGGCCCCGGTTTCCTCAACTGCAAAGTAGGGTGATAATAGTATCTACCTCCTAGGGTTCTTTTAAGGATCAAGTAAGATAATATAAGATAATACAAATGCTTAGCATAGTACTTTGTATATCATAGGTGTTTAATAAATGCTTGTTCCCTTTCATTTCCCCACCAATGGAATCTGTTTGCCCTCCCCCCCCTCAGATCCTCTAAAATTTTCATAGATTCTTGTTCTAATAAACACACTGGAATCCACATTTGCATGTTTTACACTAATATTCCTCTAACATCCCCACCAATGATCAACAGCCAGGAGTTGGTCCTCAATAATACCTCTTGGCTATCTTCAAATCGTGAATTACAATGCTTCCCTTTCTCAGATCACATAGAAACAAAATCTCTCCTGTCCTACACCATAACATAATCATTCCTTCAGATATCTTACGTCTTCAAGCACTCGGGAAAATTCTGCTTTGTAAGTGTAATGCAGTTGTCAACATTCTGTTGTTTCTGAACTAAACGCATAATCAAATAATGGAAAAGGTTGTGAAATCTGGACATCGTCAGGCATCAACTGAACCAAATGTATTCCTAATGGATTTTTAACAGTGACCAGCTTTCCCAAGCACTCAGAGTCTCCTCACTGTTATACATTACCTCCATATACTCTCCAGGGCGCCTCTTCTATGAATGGAGTACAGCTAGGTGGTGCAATAGATAGAGTATGGCATTTTGATTAAGGAAGACCTAAATTCAAATCTGACCCCAGACACTTGACTAGTGGTGTGACCCTTGGCATGTCTGTCTACCCCAGTTTCCTCAAATACAAAATGGGGGTGAATAATAGCACCCACCTCCCAGGGTTGTTGTGAGGCTCAAAAGTGTCAAAATATGTAAAGCATTTTGCAAACCTCAAAGCACTATGTAAATAATAGCTATATATCATGCACTATCTCTACATGACATACGATTGCTAAGGTTTTATACCCATTTTATGCATGGGGAGGTGGGGGACAGGTAAGTCAGATAGACTTCTGACTTGTTTATATTTTTGTTGGTGAACCTGTGTTATTAGCACAGTGCCTGGCACATAGTAAGTGTTTTAATAAATGTTTGTAGATTAATTGATTAATGATTAATCCTGAACTATATCTAATGTGTGGTTTCCCCAGTAAAGCTAGCCATTAGGCATGTGTGTTTAGAGTAAAATGTGGTCGTGGGTTCAAGCTTCATGAGGTTTCAGTCAGGCCTCAAATCCTTTTAAATCTAGGGGAAAAACCACAGAAATCCGGTGACTGTTTCCCTTCCCACAGTCACTTTGGATCTGTCCTAGAGCAAATTCTAAACCCTGAGATGGCTTCCCAATGGCCTTTTTTAGGTTTCTGTGATTCAAAAGTGTTCCAAGTTAATTCTGAAGAAATGAAATATGTTTCAAGGCATTTAAGTTAAAGAAGCAATATTAATTGACATATATTGCAACCTTCTATAGAGCACAGTGTGAAGATTTACACTAAGCGTGTGTGAATTCATTCATCAGGCCTGTCACTTCAGTTTTAAGATGTGTTATATGCTCTGATTTACAGGTACAAGGGCCTAAAAAAGAAGACATCACCATTTCACACTAGGAAATGTTCCAATTATACCCTGTTACCTGTATTAGTAATTGACAATTGCGGAGACCCAAAGATATGGGCCTCCAGATCTGTGTTGTTAATTGATTTATGTGTGAATATGCCAACACAGCATGATTTTTAGGATTCTTAATGAGTGGAGGTGGTTCTAACATCTATTAATTGTTTAAACCTTACACTATTTTAAGATAAGTTAGGAATTCTTAAGCTGCCACTGTGATCATGTGAAAATGATTTCACTTATCATTCCTGAAGTATAAATGAGATTTAACTATCAGTCACGTATGTATGTCCAATTAAAACAGGTAAAACAAACATCACACTGACTACCAAGAGGAGCTAAAGCAATGCACATGAATAGGAAATAAGGACAAAGAATCTGTTCCTGAGGCCTATTATTACTGATTTATTATGAAATTGAATTCATAACAATAGCTAGCCCTTATTAAGTACTTTAAGGTTTGCAAAGTACAGTACACGCATTATCTTATCTGATCCTCTCAATGTCCCTGGGAGGAAGGTGCTAGTATCATCATCATTTTGCATTTGAGGAAACTGAGGCTGAGAGATGTTAAATGACTTGCACAGGGTCACACAGGCAGTAGCTACCTGAGATGGAATTGGAACACAATTTTTGTGACTCCAAGTTCATTGCTCTTCCCCACTTTACCACCTATATGCCAAATGTATAATGATGAACATTAAAATGTTGGTTTCATATTACTCTCTCTTATACCCAATATATCTCAGCTAAACTGTCTATTTTCTTTTCCTGACACATGCTATTCTACCTCTTACCTTGATACTTTTATACTGTTTTTTTTTCCCATTTGTGGAATACTCTTTCCCACTTCAACTTCATCTTTTGGAATTCCTAGTTCTCTTGCAAGGCTCTGTACAAGGGCTACCACCTACATGAGGCATCTCCTATTTTCTGTAACTGTTATTGATCTCTATAGGTTGTAACCATTTTGTGTATACTTACCAGTTTATATATTATTTGCCTCAGAAGAATGTAAACTCCCTGAGGGAAGCGATTCTTCCCTTTTTGTCTTTAGATCTTCAGGATTGATGCAGTTCCCGGTATAGAGTAAGTATTTAAATGCTCGTCAAATTGAACTGAACATATTCTTCAGTCCTTTAAAAAATCAGAAGTAATGCATACTTAAAAGGTAATCAGTGCATATGGAGACAAATATTTCCAGTAAACTCTGCATTTTATCTGGAATTATATCTAGAGAAAGGAACACTCCATCAATATTTACAAATTTTGTTATAGGTTGATGGGATGAATATCAGCGCTTTCCACAACATTTTGAACCTAATTTGGAGCAAAGCACCTGGAAAGAAATCTGGGTTATCCAGTCAGTCAGTGATTTAGGACAGAATTAAAATGACAATGGGAGTAGAGAAGAGGTAACAGATACAAAATGTATTTCAGAGGTAAACTTGCAGAGAACTTGGCTTGGGATGCAGATGGTAATAGAAAGGAAAGAATTGAAGATGACCCCAAAGTTTCAGTCTAGACGATTGGCAGAATGGCCATGCCATCAACAGAAAAAGGGCTAATTAGAAAGGGGAGTACTGGGAGGGAAGGTACTGAGTTTAATTATAGAAATGTTTAATTTGAGGTGCTGGTGGGACATCTAGAAGGAAATGCCCAGTTATAAATATGTCTCTGGAGTTCAGAGTTAAATAGATAGTTTTAGGAATCATCTGCATAATTGAAGCTTTGGGAGTGGATGAGATCATTAAAAGAAAAGTAAGGAGCAAAGAGAAAAAGACCAATGACTGAACTTTGGGGAACAATTACATTTAGTGGGCAAGAAATGGGAAAATTAACTAGCAGAGGACAACATGAATGCTCTATCAAATATTAACTGAGAGAGCATTGTTACCTGTACAAAAGAAGGAGAGCAGTCAACAATATATATAGAAAGGAAAAGGAAGATGAGGACAATATCTACAAATTAAGCAGTCCTTGGAGGCCTTGTAGATAGCAGGGTAGTGTGGTGGTGGCTTATGAGAAAGCAGAGAGCATAGACTAAGCCTTTTGCAAATTTAAGAGTGAAGAGGAGACAAGATAAAAAAAGTATGGCTTGAGCGGACAACAAGTGAAGTGAAGGTTTTTATTTTGTTTTTGTTTTTGTTTTTAGACAGAAGAGACTTGAGAATACTTGTAGGTAGAACTGAAAAAGGAAAATAGAAGAAGATATGGAAGGCTTGTGAAAATGAAGGAATGACTAAAGGATTCGGGTCCCAGAAAAGCTTAGTTGCACTAATAACTAGTGAACAGTTGGTAAAATTAGCCTTGTCAAGGGAAAAGACAATTCTATCATCTGAAGATGAATAAAGGAATACATTGATAGGTCAGGGGAGAATTGTAGACATAGAATACAAGGTTTTGAGAAAAGCATGTAACAGAATCTCTCATGTTATCCTTTGGAAAAAGATGGCGAGTAACTAGACACCAATAACATTGAAGTGGATTCAGAAGAGCTTGATGAAGTAGATCTTAAGACAGTCATTAATGGACCTGTGTATTTGTCGTTCTGGAAGGAGGTCTTAAGTGGGGTGTCTCCGGTGTCTGTCATTGGTTCTGCATGGGTTATCAGTTTTATCAGATTTAGAATAAAGCATAAATGTTATGGTTATCAAATTTGCAGGTTGATGGCACAAATATGGGAAGGTATAAATAAAACTGGACAGAATCAGGATCTGGAAAGATGTCAATAGTCTAGCCTAACAGATAATCTTAACTGTGAGGTTTTGGGAGGAGTCCTTCAATCATAGGGGAGAGGCAAGTGAGGTTACTGAGGCTGTATTAAGTATCCAAGCTGGATTAATTTTCATAAGGATGAGAATTCCGGTGATAAAAATATCCTGAGGAAAGCATGAGGTTTGTATAGTTGAAACCAAATGGAGCAGCTGATAGAAAATGAAGAGTTGAGGATAAAAAATTGCAAATATAATGGCCAATAAGCAGAACCAGGCAAACAGGGTGGAATAACTTTTTAGTAGATTTGCCTTGCTGGGACAGAAAACATAAATCAGTTGAATAAATAAAAATGATTAAGGAGTTAAAGGAATGAAGGAGACAAGTGAAGGTAGATCTTGATGTCTATGCTTTAACTTGTTCCTGAGTTAATTAGTATTCATTTTAAGCTTTTATAAAGATTTTGACATAGGGTTTCATTTGAACCAGGGGTTATCAGTCTGAGATATGAGTATGAACAAGAAGTTTAAGAAGCTCATGAAGGGGCAAGGTGGAATATTTAGTAAAAAACATATCATCCTACTGAAATCTATTCTATTTCTTATATACGTTTGCATGACAATCTCTAAAATTTATTTTCTTTCATGTTGAATAGGGAGTACCAAAAAGTTTACTGAAAGCCAAAGAATACAGGGACCCAAAAAAGGGGAAATCCTTAAGTCCTATAATGAAGATCCATCTTGTTTTGAGGGACTCATAATGAATTCTCCACCTTCTTCAGTAACACAAATGAGCATCACCTGATACTGACTATGTGCTGGACACAAAAATGGCTTTAAGATGGAGAATACTGGGCCAACTAGGTGGCAACTTGGAGTCAGGAGGACCTGAGTTCAAATCTGGCCTCAGACTCTTGACACTGACTAGCTGTGTGACCCTGGCCAAGACACTTAACCTTGATTGCCTCACCAAAAAAATAAAAATAAAAGTAAAGACAGAGAATGCTGATTGATTTGTCTAGGATCACATGTAGTCTACAATTTTCAGTAAGATTTTTCTTTTTACATCCAGCTTTCCAAATGGATTGGCACATGCACAGCTAGGTCAATGACTTCCTCAAAATCAAAATGGCAGCAGCTCATTCTTATTCTGAACCCTGCTACCTTGGCTTTACTTGTGACACCACGTAAGCATGTTTTTGGGTTTTTTTTGGATTCCAGCTTCATGCAACAATCACAGTTCGTTACTTGCCATTTACATGTCTCCTATAATCTGCACATTTATCAACAAATGTTGACGCCTAAAAAGCAACAATGCATGAGCAGAATAGATGTTTTCTTAGTATAGGATTTAAAAGATGTATAAAAGTACACAGATATTGCAATTTGACAGCTTAGCGGAAAGCTGATTGCCTAAATAAGGATATGTTAATTTTTAAAGGCTCAATTCAGTTCTTGAAGATCAAACATAGTCTCTTCATATAATAAACTACATTATGCAAAACTACTTATCCATCTTTCCCTCTATCCTACCAGGATAAGGCAAGAATGTCAGGTTCTATTTTCATGATTTCACACCTTGGCTGAAGTGGAACAGTCTTTATTATGTGCTGGCATTCTTGAAGTGAAGAATAGCATGATGTCATGGAATGAGCTCTGAATTTAGAGTCAAAGGACCTGAATTTGAATCCTGGCTCTGCCTCTTTCTACCTGGATAACCTGGGGCAAATCACTTGACCTTTTGGACTTCAATTTCCTCATTCATTAAAACTTTTATTTTGGACTAGAATACCTCTGAGTTCCCTTTTAGCTGTAAATCTATTGCTCCATAATCCTAGGGATGCCATGAGAAAGTGAGGAAAACCTTTAGCATAATGGATGAACTCACTGTGGTGAATTTATGGCGGGATAGGGGATATAGACAAGTGTCTTACAAAATGGGCAAGCATGGATGAATTTCAGTCTTCATAATTGAAAGAGCTCTCTACATCAATGAAATCAGAGATCTATTTGAGTATTTGAGATATTTAAATATTTCTGTAATTGTCCCATATTCTTCCTGGAAAGCTTTATTTATTCTCTGGACTTGGATATAAAAATGACAATATCTCTCTGGACAGTTGCCTTGCATCCAAACTTGTGACCCATATAACTAGTCAACAATATTGTGGGGGGAGCCTCAATTATTTGGTAACTAATTATCTCATTTACAGATTATCCTGCCCTCTTTCTTCTCTCTCTATCTCTCGGTTTCTATTTCTTTGTTTCTTTTTGTATCCCTATCTATCTGTCTCTCTTCCTCACGGAAACATACAATAACATAAAATATATGAAATTAAACACAGTCTGTTATGTTACATAAAAGCATAAAAACCACAGGACGCAGGAAGTGGGCAAGAACTTAGTTTTCATATAATCCCTTCCTTTGGCAAATGTGGAAAATTATACTCAAAGAGTTTGAATTTCCCATAGGCCTCAGGATTGAAGCTATGGCCTAACTAGTACCTGACACATAGCAAGTCCTTGTAATTCACAATTGATTGGGGGGAGGGGAAGAGAGGTGGCAACTGCAATTTATGTACACACACAGGATGGTGAAGCTATTGGCAAAAATATTTTATCTATATAGTTCAACCATTTAAGTTTCCCATATTCCTACCTATTTACTTTGGGTAGTTCCAGACTGTAGGCCTCAACTGTATTATGAAAAATGAGGTAACAAAATTAAGCAATTCAGAAAAGAAAAATCTAACTAGTTTTGCAGATACTTTCACTCTGCCTTTTACTTCCCCATATTGTATTTTTTAACTTTATCTTCATAGTCTCATAAATTAAAAGTTAAAACAGACCTTACAGACTATTGAACCTGACAATCACATTCTACAGATGAAGAAACTGAGGCACAGAAAGGTTTAAATGGGTTAACCAGGGTCTCATAGTAAAGTGTCCCATGTGGTATTTGAAGCCAGGTCTTCCTTAATCTAAGTCCAGAATTTTATCTAGTATTCCAGGCTGCCTCTTTCTTACCTTTGACCCATGCCTTTTCGAGTACAATCATAACTTCTTCCTTTTACTTGAAATTAAAATTTGGACAAGTGTAACCTTAATATGATGCCTAGATCTATACAACAACAATTAACTGGGTAATAAAGGAGGGGAGAACAACCAAAAGTCAACCCTCTAATTTTACCTGAACATTTGTGGAATACAACAGCTTCTATCCTTAACTAATCCATTTAACCTTTGAATTTCATTATCTGCCTTTTAGTGTTGGGGCAAGAAAGCAATTTTATATAAATAGTGTCCAAAATGGGAAGGAACAGTCATTAGTGTACTTCCTGGAAATGCAAAATACTCCTCAATTTCCTATTAACAATACATTTCATTAACTTATCTTTTCCTAAAAGGCCACCCTGTGCTCAATAATTATTTGTTGATGGGCTGAAAAGCATATCATAATTGGGGGATCTTTACTGGGTGGTTGAATAAGTATTTCGTATTTCTTCAACCAAAGCAATGCTTTCCTTTAGGGGATTTCTGACAACTTACAGAACAGAAGCGAATTTTACCAAGAAATTACCTCTAAATATCTTGGAGCAAACAGTACTCACTGTGACTTCATGTTTTCTCATTCCTCTGTGTCCACAGACAGCAGGAAGCCCTCTTGTTGACTATGACAGTGTTTGATAATAACCTTTCTCTCCTTGCTGTATTACTTGGAGTGCTCATCATTTGAGATATGTAATGTGTTGGGAATCTCCTACAGTCCACTTCAATTGCCAGGCACCATCCCCTCCATATTCTCTCTGCACGCCATTTTTTAAAATCCAACTTTCCAGCTGAGTAGATTGAGGCACAAACTATTTTCTGAGTATCCCATGAATTTCACATATGGAATTGGCAGTAAAATGTGTGCTGACCTGGATCCCCTCCTGCCTACAGTTTTAACAGGATGGAACAACTTTACCACACATGCCATTTTCCTCTTTACCCAGAGTGTCTCAAAACACTTCAGAAAAGTTAAATAACATACCAGGAACAGGAAAACAAAATTGAAACCAGAAAGAGAATTAAGATGATAGGAGGTAGGAGATAAGATAGAAGAGCAGTGAAAGGTGAAGTCTTAGGGTGCAGAGACTGCTAAATTTTGATGCTAACAGTAATGAAATTTTATGAAGAGTTCTAAGATAGTATAGATTCTGGGAAGCTGACAAAAACTGCAGGACTCTATAGAGACCACAACTTGAGCTCACTTGGAATAATGGGTCAATGGGGCATCATTTTAAACTAGATCCTAAAGTCAGAACTATATGGGCACTCTCCAAACTTACAAGAACAATTTGTAAATCCCATCTTATGAACAAATGTCACAAGTCTGAATCTACATCTCTACTACAAAATCAAAACTCCAGCACAATACCCGTATAATTACCCTTTGTTTCCCAGTTCAGAGCCTTTATGTGGCAGGTGGAGAGGGGACAACTGGAGTGCAATAGTTAGCTTAAAGTTTTATATCTCTTCTGCATATATGAAGATGTACCTTACTTGTGATAATAAAGGATTAAGTTACCAATACTATAAGACTTATGTTTCACATGAATTATATGATCAGTTATTCTGGGACTCTGCACACATTTATATTGTACAAACAACTGACTTAAAGAAACTTTTGAAATGTAATTCCACAATCATTTTTAAAGCAGTTGATATTTTCCTATATATAGGCATCGTGGGAACCTCTGAGAATAATCGCAATTCAAAGTAGTCCTTTTCTTCAATGTACTTACTTACATTCTTTTGGTGGAGGGCTATAAAGACATTTGAGAAAGAAGGTCTAGGCAGACCAAAAAGCTGGCTGCAAAGTAGAACTTTTCAGGAAGCTAAGGATTTTCAGTAGACATGAAGACAGAGGGCAACCCAGCCTCAAGTGATAACCTATGCAAAGGTAAAGAGGTAGCAGATTAAGTGATGGATTCTGACAGCAGCCAGTTGGGTTTGCACATAAAGGGTATAAATTGAAGTAATGTGAAATGTCAGGAAAAATAAACTTGGCACCACATTCTGATATGTTTTAAATATCAGGCCAAGGAGTTTAAATTTTGTCCTAAAGGAAATGAGGAGCCACTGAAGATATTTAAACCGGGGAATGATAAATTAAATTGATATGATAAATTGAATGTTAAATTAATTCCTGTGAAGTATGGAAGTTATTTTGGCATCAACCTGGAGGGTAGTCTGGAGAGAGGAATAAATGAAATCAAGGAGATCAGTCAGGAGGCTATTACTATACATATATAGTTGGTAATAGGTGACAAAGGTCCTCAGCTAGGTTGGTAGAGACAAAAAGGGACACAACCCATTTGTAATTTTACAATTGCCTATAACTTTATTATGGTATAAAACAAGAGTTAATTCTAATTCCAACATAATCTCCTAATTTCTCAGTTTTCCCTTTTTTCCCTACCACAAGACCCCTTTCTTTTAAAATTGGGGTAGTGGTTTATTGCCCCATCTGCCAAGTGATAGCTAACTGTTAAATAGTAATTGCCCAACATCAGTAAAAAAATATTGAAACTGAAAAAGCATGATGCAAATGTCATTAATATTATTTTCTCCAAACAGAATTGAAGCACTCCTGGGAAATAATGTTCTTCATTTGGATAGCCAGATTGACTCCCAGGCTAGCAACCACCTCATTCCCCCAAGGTGTGTAATTATAGTTTGAGACCTGTATGACTGTCTCCTTAATGAGTAGGCTAAGGAAATGAACAAGTCCCACTACATCCCTATTAGCCTAGACTAATACAACTACATGTTCAAGAAAGAATATTTTTGTGGCAAGAGAGCCTGATAATCAGTAGTCTTGAATGAGTAATGAATAGTTTTCTTTTAAATAATAATACCTAGCATTTGCATGATGCTTTAAGGTCTGCAAAGCACTTTATGCATGTTACCTCATTTTATCTTCACAAAAACCTTGCAAGGTAGATGGTATTACTTTAATTTATCTGTGTAAGAAAATTATTCAGTAACAGTCTTAGAAAAATAAAGAATATGATGAAATTCAATTATTCATTCATTCACCTACCCACTCATTCAATTTTTTTCTATTACAGCTCTAGATGATATTCATTATTTTTTCATGTTCAGTGCCATATTTCATGGTATTTTCAGACATCTCTACCAA
The DNA here is from genome assembly GCF_003287225.1 of Phascolarctos cinereus. Classification (NCBI taxonomy): domain Eukaryota; kingdom Metazoa; phylum Chordata; class Mammalia; order Diprotodontia; family Phascolarctidae; genus Phascolarctos; species Phascolarctos cinereus. The sequence continues at coordinate 197,306,470 of NW_027555736.1, forward strand.
ATTATTTTCCTGACACCTCAAGATTAATATGGAAAAAGTCTAAACAATAGCTCCATCATTATTTGTAGCACCATAGTTCCTTTTTTTCAACATCATTTAATATGTTACATATATGTCATCTCTTCCTTTTTCCAATGAAGAGGCATCAAAGAGATATTTTAAAAATGCAAGTGTAGAATTTATTTTTTTTCAAAAATTAATATCTGGAAGGTATATCTTTGAGTGACAGGTAATGCAAGAATTCTTTAAGTATATATGAAAGATAAATGACCAAATTAATACAAACATTTGGAAAATGAAATTTCCTTTAAAAAAAAGAAAGTAAAGGAAGAAAGGAAAAAAAAGAAGGGAGGATGGGAAGAAAGAAGGAAGGAAGGAAAGAAAGGAGGGGAAAAGGGAAGAAAAAAGGAAAACTCAGTAATTTTATGTTCTTCACATATATATTGAGTTCCAATTGGAGGTGAGACCAGGAGAAAAAAAACAACAGAGATCATACTGTTTTTGAAAACTGCTCATACTCTTTGGCCCAGTGGAAAATGGCTCTTGGTCTTATATATTTGTGTTGATTGACTATATATTTTTGTATCTTTGATGTTAAGCTATTACAAGAAATATTTCATGCAATTTTTTTCCATCAATATTTTTCCTTCTTATCCTCTGCATAATTTGTTTATACAAAAGATTTTCCATTTCTTGCAGTCAAAACTATCTATTTTATTTTTTCTGGCATCTTCTATTATTTGTTCAATTAAGAATTTTAACATCAGCAATAGGAAAGATATGAAAACATTATATATACATATATATGTAAGCATTATGAATATACGTGTGTGTGCATAGCATTCATTTAAAACATTTTTTTTTATTTCGTACACTGTAAGTAAGAGATCAAAACCAATTTTCAAGTTTTCTTAGTAGATTTTGTCAAATAAACAGTTGTACTCTGAATAGTTTATGATCTTAGGTTTATAGAATACTGGCATAATGGAGAGGAGGTGGTGGTGGTAAGGTGTTCCACACCCCACCTTCCAAAGCAGAGCCAGACTTCTCTATCAAATCAATCAAAAGCATAAACTAGTTGTGAACAAGTCCTAGATACTTCTGTCAATCAATCAAAAATAGAAACTAGTTATTGATAGGCCCTTAGTCAATTTGGGAAGAGTAAAATGCTTTGATCATTTGATTAAGCCAGATATCAAATGTATTGGGAATGGTATAAGGATTAGACATACCTTTGGGTCTATTTATATCACAATAGGCTAGTTTGGAATTTAGCATTCCAGCAGGATAACTCCAGCAGGAATTTCCAACAACAGATTCCAGCAACCAATCACTCTAGGAGAGGTCAAGGGAATTTTCCTTGGGTTTAGGGGAAGATTGAGACTTTTCTCTCCTTTCTAATTTGCCAGAGGATGACCTTGAGGACTTTGAAAGATGAGAAATATGTACTTCCCATCAGCATCAGGAGCAGTCTTCTCAGAAATGCAGTTGCCTGAGAGAACCATATTAAAGCTGAAATGGGAGCTGAAAGATATGCCAAAGACAAACTAGACATACCACAAAAATGAGCTTTGAGAAGAAATCACCTGTCACAGCCTCACAGAGGACTGCATCTGAGGGGAATATCATAAGGACTACAGAAAGGAAGAAAAAAAGACTACAGTGAAACCAGGAGCTACAAACCACTCATTTACCACCTGTTCTCTCTAAGCTTTAGTACCTGTGGAATTGTGTGTACCAGATTTTGGGGAAGGAAAAAGTGTTGGTATAAACTATTCTTAATATATATCATTAGCAAATACATTGATGTTCTGAATCTTTTATTCCTCCAAATGAGGAACAAAATGTTATTATTTTGGACTTGGTAATTTGGCTGGTATGGCACTTTAACATAATTTTAGCACAATTTTTATTATATTGGCATAATCCAAGCATAAACAATCACAATTCCTTCAAAATACAATTAGCTACGATAATTATCTAAGGATTGTCATCATTTTTAAAAATATTGTTTTGTAGTTGTATATATGAAAATCTTGAATGTGTTTTGATAGATTGACTTCCAGTTAAATTTGGCATTTTTAAACTACCTTGAATAGAATTTATCTTGCTATCCCTTATTTTTGGTCTGTCTTTTCCTAAATAAAAAAGGTTAATTTTTTTTTGGTCTTTATTTTGTATCCTGCTACTTTATTAAACTTACAATTGTCTCATTTAGTATATTTGCTGATTCTAGGGGGTTTGCTAAGTAAACAATCATTTCTACAAATAAAGATAGCTTTGCAATTTTTTTGCCTATGTTTACTTCTTTAAAGTGTTTTTTCTTATCTTATTGATATTACTAATATTTATAGAACTACATGAAATAATTATGAGACAAGAAGGTATACTTACTATATTTACCTTTATTGGCTAAGTTTTTCTAGTTTTTGTATCACCTATCATATTAGCTTTGGAGTTTAGACATACACTTTTTGTTATGTTAAAAACAAAAGGCTCTTCTATGTCTATGTTTTAAATGAGTTTTAGTTCAAGTGACTGCAATAGTTTGTTAAAGGCTTTTTCTATTGATATAAAAATGTGGGGTTTTATTATTTATTTTAATAGGATTAATTATGTTAATTTTTAACTAACATTAAGTCATCCTTGCATACCTAGAATAAATCAAACATACTAATGGATGTTTCTTTGATTATATTGCTATAATTACTTTGAACAAACTGTTTATGTCAATGTTCCCTAATGATATTAGACTATAATACAGTTTCATCTTTTCCTGGTTTCGGTATAAAAACATTCGTCACATAAAAGAAAATTGATAGTTATTCTTCCTTGATTCTTGAGAATAGTTTGTGTAGTAATAGCATTAATTGCTCTTTAAATGTTAAAATTCACCTATAAATTCAATTGGAGAAAGTCCCCCCATGCCAGTTTTGTTTCCCTACTAGGTTTTATTACTTCTCCAATTTAAATTTCTGAGACAGGGTTGTTTATGGTCTTTCTTTTTTAAATTAGGTAACATGCATGTTTTAGATTTTTAAAGATACTCATGAATTTCCTTTGATTTTTGAGCTATTGACATATAATTCCACATACTGGTTATCTCATTTCATCACTTTCTGTTTTGAATTCAGCTTGGTCCTTTTGCATATTAGAGCACTTTTTTTTTGAAATTAGGTGAGTTAAAGTTTTATGATTTTTTGATCCTTTAGAAAAACCTGCTTTTTATTTTGTCATTTCTACATTCTTTTTTATTTTTCATTTTATTAATTTTTCCTTTAATATTAATGGAAGTTGTTATTTTAAAATAAAAATTGCCCACATTTTATTACTACAGGTTTTATCCATTTTAAAATTGCATGTTTACATAGGGTTTTTGTTGTTTTGGGGGGGTTGTTTGCTTTTGCCATAAGGACTATGCTAGCTGAATCTCTAAAATTTTTGAATGCAACCACATACTTATCATTCAATAGCAACTTATTATTAGATACTTGTTATTGTTTGAACCACTCATTATTCATTATGTCATTACTATTTTCTTTAAGTCTTTTTGTTTTTGTTCTTTGCATTAGTTGCTGTATTTATTGTTCTACCATCAATTAAGTATGTATTTATTACTTTCTTCTTTTTATATTTATTTATAATTTCTATGTGGCCTAGTACATGCTTCCTTTTTTGCAAGGTAATGTTCCTGAAAACATGTTTATTTTTCAATTTTCTCATTCAGAAAATGGTATATATAATTGTCTCAAATCTAACTGTTTTGCAAGGGTCAGTTTGATTCTATATCTCACTTTTCAGGAGTTTTTTTTTTTTTTGCTTTCTTTCTTTCTATAGATTTGTCCAGCTCTGAGACAGGAATAAAAAAGTCTACTATAATTATTGTGTTATCTGTCTTTTGGAAATTTAATTAGATTTTTCTTTATTAATTTAGGTGCTCTGTTATTTTCTATTTACCTATTTAGCAATGATATTGTTTAAATATGGATATGAAGCACATTTTGTCTGTTCACCTGATATATTAGTAAACTTTATTCCCATCTCTCATTTTTGTTCTGCATATGTCCTTATTTTGAAATGTGTTTCTTATATGCAGCAAATTATTACATTTCATTTTCTTATCTATTTTGCTATCTTCTATTGGATAGTTTAAAACATCCAAATTTAAAATTATAATTTTTAGGTTATTATTTTCCTCTTCAGTTTGCTCTCTCTTCATTTATTTTTACTCTCATTTTCTATTGTCAGAATGTTATCCCTTTAATTAGGGTTTTTTTACTCTTAAGTTAAACTATTCCCATGGATTCTCCTTTCCTTTACTCAATCCCTGATCCAATTTGCTCATGTTCAGCAAAATCACTTAAATTCTATGTTTCCTCTTACTTTAAGCTATTCTTTTTTTGTTTGTTTGTTTTCTCCTCTTTTGACTCTTCCCTTTTCATACCCAGATAAGTATGTGGTTCAAAGCCTTCCTTTCCTCCTAATTTTTGTGTCTTCTCTTCCCCAAATGTTTTAATTTACTTTATTTTCATACTTATTTCTCTCACCTTCTGGTCTATTCTGAATTTTATTCTCCTCTTCATGTATTATATTCTTACCTGTTCCTTCTTTATTTTATGTCCTTTATGGGAGTACCAAAATTATATACCCTTTTCTATCCCATGTCTATGGTAGCACATTTATGGGTCCCCCCATCTTTGAAATTTTTTTTATTGTTTACCTATCTATGTACTTATTTCTTTTTAACACTTATTTATTGTTTTTTGTGTGTTTTGTTGGGTATTTTTTTCTAACTGATATTTCCTCCACAGATAGATATTTCCTAGATATGTCTATCTTTGCAGTACCTCGTCAGAAGTGGAGTCTAGAGCACAATATGAAAAAGACCTGAGTCTGATTCTTGACTGTTACTTACTACCATATTGACCCCAGGGGAGGCATTGATCCCCTCTGCTGTTCAGTTTCTTCATCTTTGAAATGTGAAGGTTGCACTAGATCAGAGATGTTGATAACATGATCCATGGGCCACATGAGGCCTGCAACACTCCCTGACAGCTGCCCAAACTGGAAATATTTAACAAAATAAATAAAAAATACAATAAAACATAGATAGCATTACATTTTAAAACTAAGCCAACATGTGGCCTGCCAGAATCCTTAAGTGTTTAGTGACCCCCATTTCTATTTGAGTTTGACGCTACTGAACTATATGACCTACTTCTAAGGTCCCTCTAGCTCCTAAATCTATGATCTTATGAATCATTGTCTATTCTTCTGTCTTCATTCATAGAAATTTTTCTTAGATGTACAATCTGGAATCCTGACTGAATTTGTACATGATATCCTGCCAACCTCAGCCCCTGTTCTCACATAATACTTCTACTGTGTTCTCTGGAATTCTGTTCAACTGTTGTGAAAACTCCATTTATTTACAAATTGGCTATCTTCAAGGGTGTTGATGTGTTTGCCATTATGAAAATTTGGCTGCTACAAGACATTACAATAATCTCATCGGCCTTGGTTCAAGGGTTGATTTCAATTTTTGCCTCCTCTCAAACTAAATAGAGGAAAGTGAGTTAATTATTAAGCTTCACTGCCACACTAATAGCTTTAATACAGAATGTGACTTTGTCCACAAGATCCTTCTTAAAATTCAGCTCATTGCTCTTCTTCTTTTCTCTGGGCTCTGCAATCAGTCCTGAATGCTGAGCTCAAATCAGCTTTGATACATTTCTTAGATGCCTACAGTGTGCCTTGAACAATATAAAAAAAAAAGAGAGAGAGAGAGACAAGCTCACTCTGATCACATCACTCACTCTCTATTCTTTTCTGTACATACATGTGAGCTCTCCCTTTCTTCTTGGGCTTCATCACCTTTAGGTTACCTCTGTTTTCTTCTAGTGTTTCTGAGTCCTGTTCTACATCCCTTCATTGAGTCAGAAATAATCTCGCACTTCATATCTGCCAAACAATGATATCTCTGTGGAAAGGGAGAAGAATTGAACCTGCCAGGGAAGAGTCCCTCTATCAGTATAGATTGGTGCCTTCTCTACAACTGATAGCAGTCTTAGAGGGTTGTCTAGAGCAGTGATGTCAAGCTAGAAATAGAGACCTCTAATTCATACACAAGGGTTCCTTCGGGCTGCCTATTGACTTAGTTTTAAAATGTATTATTATTGGGGGAGCTGGGTGGCATAGTGGATAGAGGACTGACCCTGGAGTCAGGAGGACCTGAATTCAAATCTAGCCTCAGTCACTTACCAGGTGTGTGACTCTGGGCAAGTCACTTAACTCCAATTGCCTTCAAAAAATGAAATGTAATATTATTTATGTTTTAAATTTTTTTCCAAATATTTCCCAATTATATTTCATTCCAGTTCTAGCCACATTCAGAAGCTCGTGTTTGACACTTCCAGTGTGCTGAGTGGTTGAGTGATTGCCCAGGATCACAAAGTGTGTGAAAGGCAGGACTTGAACCCAGGTCTTCCTAAGCCCAATTCTTTATCCAGTACACTTCACTACCTCTCTTGAGCCTGATGAAAAAATGACCTCATGAAAATGAATTCAACCAAAATGATGAAAATCTCACCTCATTCTTTTTCAATAAAAATAATTAATTTTTCCTCTGATCAGCAGGAAAAACTATGTATGTCCTTAGACATTGAGTCATGTTGGAAAACTGCCTTAAGGCATCAATAATGTTGCCATAGATTTATGAAAAGTTGCAATATCCTCGATAAATAAATATGTCCTTTAAAAATCAATGAATAAACATTTATTAATGTTTCTTCTCTTGTATTTGTTATACTTATACAAATAAATAGGCATGAAATAATACCATACTCTTCAAAGTATGAAAAATTCCTTCTAAGATCTCTGCTGGTTTCCTTCTACATTTTGTGTATAGATGTTAGCTATCCTTTATTGATTATGTATCTCTCTCTCTCTCTCTCTTCTCTCTCTCTCTCTCTCTCTCTCTCTCTCTCTCTCTCTCTCTTTTTTGGTGAAGCAATTGGAGTTAAGTGACTTGCCCAGAGTCACACAGGTAGTAAGTGTCAAGTGTCTATTTGAGACCACATTTGAACTCAGGTCCTCCTGACTCTAGGGCTGGTGCTCTATCCACTGTGCCACCTAGCTGCCCCTGATTATGTATTTTAAGTACATTGAAGGAAGAGAGTTGAAATTAAGTATAAGCAGAAGAAGAGGGGCATGGTAAAGAGCTGGCCTCAAAGTCAAAAAGGTTTGTACCTCTGACACATTCTGGCACTATGGCCTTACACAAGTCACATTTGGGAGGTATAGTGGATAGAACACAAGACCTGGAGTCATGAGAAATTGAGTTCAAATCGTACCTCAGATACTCACTACCTGTGTGACCCTGGGTAACAACACACTTAACCTCTGTCTGCCTCATTTTCTTTATCTGGAAAATGAAGATAATAATAGCACTTTCCTCTCTTTAACTGTTGGTATTAGCAATAAATGAGATATTTATAAAGCACTTTGAAAACCTTCATACACTGCATAAAAGTTAACTGACTCTAAATTTCAGAGAAGGTACCATCTACATTGGTAGGAGGGGTTCCTTACTGGGGGCTTCCTACATTAATGAAATGATGGGTCCAGTCTCTATCCTATCCTAAGTATAAGCAAAGAAGTGAAATTTAAATTTCTTTGACCAATTCTATCTTAATTTCAGGTTAAAAAAAAACCAACCACCTCTTATTTTTGAATGCCATGACCACACTAAGTTAAATGTTATTACCTAGGGATTACAAACTGCCACAGAATAAGTTGGGTCAATAAGGAGAATCTAAGTGACAAGGTCTTTAAACTCTGAAACAAGAGTATAGTCAAGGAAAGCCAATAGGAATGTCTCAGATGGTAACATCAGGAAGACAGCCACAGCTGTGCCTGAAGGAATTCAAATTGACATTGACTGATTCCCACTTGGTATTGCATGTGCCCAGACCCCCAAGCAACTCATCAATGGGGACGTAACTGAGGGAACACACAAGAAACGAGCCCTGCTGGTCACCTTCCCCATATGAGAGGCACACCTGCAGAGAATAGATGTAGCAAGAAAAACCTGGGGGTTCTATACTGCTGTGGCTCTACTGCCCCCGGAAACTACATCTTTTCTATCACCAACTGCTCCCTCTGCTTTGGCACAATTATGGCATTGGTTTAGGAAACACAAACAGTGCCTGATTGCTCCTCCTCTCTTTAAATAACAGGTTAATTACATCTCTTCCATTGAAGAAGCACAGGTGTGCTTCCTGGGGCTATGAACCATGTTTTCTCCATCGTTGCATTCCCCAGGGGTCAGCTGTGTTTGCTCACTGTGTTGCTAAAATCAGGTCCAATGTAACCACACACACCTTACACCAGGAAAGCCAGGTCATGGACAAACATGGACCAGAGTTCAGATCAGATCAGATTAGATTAGATAAAATATATATTGAGATTATTATATGCCAGGCCCTGTGCTTAAGCACTGAGAACACAAATACAGGCAAAAAAATGGCAGTCCTGCCCTTAAAAAGCTTACATTCTGAAGCAAGAAGACAACACATAAAAAGGAAGAAGAGTTAAGAAAAGCAATAGATCAAGAATTCTGGTAGGGAACATTAAGGTTAAAAAAAAACAATAAAGAACAAATATCAAAACAGGCAATAGGTAGATACTCAAGATAAGATTTATGAAGTAGTCTAGCACCAAGGGTCAGAAAATGTAGGAATCCAAGAATATAATGCTAGAGGAATAGTGATAACCTTAATCCAGTACAAGGAGAATGTCAGGAATCCAAGCAGTCAGAACAAGAGCTAAAGAACACCTCAGCAGATGTAAAAAATCTGGAGAGATAAAGCTACCAGTTAGGCGGCAAATTGGTATTAGAGACTAGGATTGTCAAAGTTTTAAATTACAGGCATGCAGGAAAGTTGCAACAAGCAAAAGCAATCAAAATGTCGAGCAATGAGCCTAATTTTAAATCAATCTGTCTACTACCATTTACTTTTGTACTTCCTGCCAAGGACAGAACTAGTCCAAAGGTGTGTATAAGCAGGAGGCTAAACATGTGGGCAGCTAGATGGCACAGTGGGTAGAGCTCCAGACCTGGAATCAGGGAGACCTGAGTTCAAGCCAGCCTCAGACACTTACTAGCTATAACCCTGAGCAAGTCATTTCATTTAAGCCTGTTTGTCTCAATTTCTTCATCTGCAAAGTGAGCTGGAGAAGGAAATGGCAAACTATTCTAGTATCTTTGCCAAGAAAACCCTAAATGGGCTCATGAAAAGTCAGATAGGACTGAACAACAACAACAACAACAACTGTGTGAATTGAAAAGTAGCTGCTCCTGGTCAGGGAAAAGATGAGAGAGCTGATCAATTAAAACTAAGTTCAGACTAGTGCCAAGATCACGCCATTGATATTTTACAGAAAATTCAGACAAAATTGTTGTCTTAACTACCCAACTGGAGAATTACTTGAAGAGCATTTTATTTGGGGCTGCATATATAACCATACGGTTAAGAAATTTACCAACTGTACTCTCTTTGGCAATATAGTCACGGCATATTAAATGTGTACTGTTTTCTTAAGATCCGTTTTACAATTGTCATCCCTGCAATTAATACAAAGGTTCTTCTGGACTTGATGAAAGAGTTATACCTGGGCATCATCATAAGTTCAATGGTAGTATAGAATGGCTATTACCTGATATAAGTATATAGATATTATCAAAGGCATAATCATAATAATATTTACTCAAATGCAAGATAAAACATGTTTAATGAATTCTATTTCATTAACATGATGACATCAAGTGTTTTTTGATAAAGTATTTATGCTGACAACCCGTGTGCTTTGAGAAGCTATAGAATGTACTTATTGGAGATGAACAGAAACTCCAAAACTCTTCTAATTAACATAATGGTTTAGCTAAAATTTTTGCTCAGCTTCCAGGATAAAAATCATAATAACAACAAAAACATTTAATAAAAAAATTGATATATTGAAAAGATAAGACCCAGAATGAACTCTCTCCACACATCTACCTTTTAGAATCCTTAGCTTGCTTTGGGGCTTCCCTCAGGTGCCGCCTCCAGCCTTTCCTAATCCCCTCCCTTCCCTTCTCCAGTTTCTAACGCCTTCCCAATTCTCTTAAATTGCCTTGAATTACTTTGTGTATACCTTGCATCTCTGTATGGGTTTGTGTTGTTTTTCCTGATAGAATGAAAGTTCCTAGAGGTCAGAGATTGTTTAATTTTTGACTTTGTGTCCTGAGCATTTAATATAGTGTTTGACCATATTAGACCTAGATTCAAAAGTCTTGTTGTCTACTGTAGCACATGTAAACAGATCAGCATACAGGTACAAATTTAAGGAGTGACAGAGCAATAGCAACTACGGAAATAAGGAAAGGCTTTGCATGGAAGATGACACATGACCTGAGCTTTGCACAAACAGAAGGAACCTAAGAAACAGAGTAAAGGATGGAATGTATTCAAGGGATGGAAGACAGCTGGTGCAAACTCATGGACATGTGCGATTGTATGCCAAGTTTAGGCAACAGTCAATAGTAGGCTTGTCTGTCTAAAATATGGAGTGTAAGAAAATGAGTAATGTGAAATTTGTTTGGAAAGTTAGATTGTGAAGAGCCTTGAATGCCAAGCTGAGGAGTTTGTATTTCATCATAGAGAAAACAAGGAATCATTTAACATTCTTGAACAAAGGGTTGATGTGGCCATTTTTCTTTTTTGCTTTCAGAAGATTATTCTATCAATTATGTGGATGATGGATTGGAATAGAGAAAGATCAGATGATGTTCTTTATAAGCCTATTCCCATATTCTAAGGCAGAAATGATGAAGACCATATAGAGTTGATGTGGAGGTAAAAGATTTAGCAAATGATTAAATTTGGATAGTAAGATAAAGGAAAGGGTCAAGGATCACTCTAAGATCGCAAACCTAGGTGATTAGAATGATGGTGCAAATAAACAGAAATATAAGAGTTAAAAGAAAAATGGGTTTAATGACAAAAAATTTTGAGGCTCATTTGGAACATAATAGGTTTGAAATACTTATGAGTCTTACAGTTGGCGATGTCCAGTGGTTAGTGATATGAGGCTGAAATGCAGGACAATCACTAAATATATAGATAGGGTAGTTATCTGTATCAAGATGATAGTTGAAACCATAGGAGATGATAAGATTAGCAAGGGAGGGAATGTAGATAGAAAAAAGAAGAGGGCCCATCTTGAAACAAATTTTACAGAAGGATGAGGTCTACCTTAACACATTTGGAAGAGGAAACCAGGATGAACAATTATTATTAACTACTTTTGTCACCAATAACTGCCTCTATGTCAAATATTTCTAGAACGTAGAGGTCCCAATGGAAAGACAATCAAACTGATTTTATTCCTAGAAATGAGACAGTTCTTTTCTGATATATTTGTCATTAGAAGAAGAATCAACTGCAAAAGATCCAGCCAATTACTTCTCAGAAAAATCAAAGCACATCACATTTCTCAGTCAAAAGGCTTGAATTTTAATCACATCTCTTTCACTTACTAACTCTGTGGTCCTGAGCTAGTGATTTAACCTTTCTGGGCTTCAGACTCCTCAGTTATAAAATGGGATGGATGTTGGACTAGATGTCTTCTAGTTCTGAACTCTAGTTAATCATTATAATCTTCCAATATCCTAGGAAATTACATCAAACAATCAGGTATACTTAGAGCTAGATGAGATCTTAGAAGTTATCTAGCTGAATCTCCTTATTTTAGATAAGAAAATTGTACAGTAGAGAGTTTAAGTGACTTGTCCAGGGTCACAGAGCTAGAATTCAGTCTCAGGGACCCCAGACTCCTAATTTAATTCTCCTTCCTACTACTCCACAATGTTCTATACAGTGGCAATGGCTGTGCATTAAAAATTACTCAAGGAATAGGTTGAGAGAGACTATAAAAACTTCATTAACATTTAATCTTAACCCTCATCATATCCATTGGAATAATGTTGACAGGGCAAGAAAGGCTGAGCAGTGAAGTTAAAAAAGAGGAGCTGGCAAGAACACAGATGGACACAAAAGGAAGTTTGGGAGAGAAGAGTTCAAAAGATTCTGGCAAGAAAATAAGGATGGGTCTGTGTAGAGACATGGAGAGTTTAGAAGGTTTCAGCTCAAAGTGACAGTTGAGAAGAAACAGAGCCTGGTGAAGGCAGAAAGAGATCTGGGACCAAAGCAGAAAAACACACACCCAGCTCACTAGCAATTGAAAGATAAATTTTTAAAAATCACATAATGATCTTTCTATCTCTTGCATCCACATTAGATCCCAAACACTATACATCAATGACAAAGACATTCCACATATTATGTGGAATGAAGTGGTAATGGCAATGTAACAGACAGCAAGATGGAAAATGCCTAGGAAATGGCAGAATTTGTTCAGACTATCTTAAGGCAGGTGGAGATACAATTACGGAAGGCTCTTGCAAAGTGCTCACATGTTACCTCATAAGCAGCTAGGTCCACCATGCATGGAGAACATTGAGAACTGTTCTGTGTCAGAAACAAAGTAATCCTGAAAATTACCCCATTATGGCCCTTTCACAGATATGTTAAGTCTTTCACAAAAAAAGGAATTCTCCCATATTGAGCAGGTGGGATTTCAAGCCAGATTCCCATCTATCACCCATGTATATAAAATCAACAACATCAAGAAAAAAATGTAAAGTTCCCATATTGTGTGTTTGTAATCTGCAAAATAGCATTCAACTTAATGCAAACAGTGAGAGTGCTTAACAATCTATCAGGTCAACTGCAAGCCCTCATTTTCCTCCTGAGAGTCACAAAGCCCTCCTTCTTCCATCAAAGCTCGACTCAAGGTGGTGAGATCATAGGAGATTTAAAGCTGAAAGTGAATTTAGCAGTCTTCAAATGCAACTTTCTCACTTTACCGGTGAGGAAATGGAAGCTGAAGAAGGTTAATGGCTTGCCTAGGGTCACACAGCTAATTAGTGTCTGGGATAGGAATCAAACTTAACTCTTCCTGATTCCAAACCTAGCCTTCTATCTACTATACCACCCAGCTGCCATGCAAACACTTCAAAATAGCAACATTCCAAATGCTATTTCAAAATATGAGATGATTTAGTTGTACAAGTATCTTATTGGCCAAATTCTGCTAATGGAACATGCTATAACAGTCTTTCTCCTGTTGTACTGGTTTCTCATTTCTGCTTATGTGGGTAGCTAGATAGTGCAGTGGATAAAATGTTGGACTTGGTGTCAGGAAGACCTAAGTTAAAAATCCTTATTTACCAGGTATGTGACCCTTGGCAGGTCAATTAACCTCTGTCTGCCTCAGTTTTCTCATCTGTAAAATGAAGATAATAAGAACATGTACCCTACAAGGTTATATACTCCTACATCTCTTTCCAAATTTTCATCCCTATTCTAAACACCTTACTCCAAAATCCTCTATAGCAAAAACCGCTATAGCTGCTGAACCTATAGAAAGTGTCTAAGCTAATTGATTTGGAAATAAAATTGGATCATCTTACTCACTGATCTCTTAGCACATTCCACTTGGTTGTCTGAATCACTGAAACACCGTCCTCTCCACATCTCCCCTCCCCTCCCCCACCATATACACATTTCTACTCTCAGTGAAATACATAATTTAACTTTTAATGAACATTCCTTCTACTTTCTCACTAAGTGAAATCTGACTTTCCTCTGAGGATAACATATCTCTTGACAGCCTCTCTATTGTAGAGCTCCCCTGTCACCAATTCCCATTCTTTTACTCTCCCAATTCACAAGTCCAGAAGCTAGTGTGAGCATATTCTTCACTCCCCACTAACACTTGCAGACCATTCCTCTATCAACATCTTTCTTTTTAAAAAATTAAATTTAGGATGTTTTCAAACAAAAAATCAGCCTTCTTACCCTCCTAGTTCCCTCCTTCCCATAGAAAAAACAAAACCCCTGTTAAAAACATGTATGGTCCTGCCTTCTACTCTATTCCTACTGTTCATACCCTAAGAAGACCTTCATTTCTTTGACTAATACAATTGTCTCATAACATATATTTCTCTTTCCCCCTCCCAATTCATCCTTTGTCCAGTTGTCAGAATAATATCTCATATGCATTCATCTGGTTATACCACTCCTTTGCTCAAAAAATACTCAGTGACTTACCATCATCCATTTTGTTTTTATAACTTTTTCTTTGCATCCTAAATGCTTAGGACACTGCCTTGTACATAGAGTAAGAACTTAATAAATGGCTATTACTGATTATTGAATACAGTTGAGGCTCCTTCATCTTCCATTCAAGGGCCTTCAAGTACCCTCTTATCTTTTCAACTTTATCTCACATTACCTCAGCTTAATGTACTCTACAATCCAGCCAAAGTGTGATAGTCTCTTTATTCAAATTTCCCCTGCTCCTCTCCTTCACCCTCCACCCAACCTACAAGCATTACTTGTACACTTCTACTTTGAGCTTCTGTTCCCACTATTTCCTTTGCCTACAATGCACTACCTCCTCTTCTGTGAATCTTTGAATCTTTATCCTTCCTTTAAAGCTGAATTCAAATTCCCATCTCAGTGAACAGTCCCTGGTCAGTATGGAACTCCCCTCAGACCTCAAGGGTACTCTGTTTTGTATCTTTCTGATTCTCTCATTTTAAAAATGAGTGTTTTGTTGGAACTTTCTTTAAACATCACTTTCACTGAACACATAGAATCCTCTCTTGTAACAGCAACAAAAAAAAAGAGAAATAAAGCAGACACATTAATCTTATTTAAGAGAGCATGAAGCATTCCACGTTCATAATCCGTACCTTAGGCCGATAAAGAAGGAAATCAATTTTGTTGTCAATCCTCTGGAATCAAGAATGTTCATCATATTCTGGTGCATTTTGCTTTTCTTTTCTTTTGCTTCAGAGTGCTTATTTATATAGAGTTTTCTTAGTTCAGCTTTCTTCCCTGTGCATAGTAAATGCTTAATAAAGGCTTTGTCTCTCTTGTGTATTTGTCATAACACTACCTGTTAACAATTTGTTTATTAAAAAGGGCTAGGCCTGGAGTTACAAAGATTTGAGTTAAAATTTGACCTCAAACACTTGCTAAGAGTATGGACCTGGGCAAATCACTCTGCTTCACTTTCCTCATCTATAAATATGGGAGTAATAATAGCATCTCCTTCACAGGTCATTGTGAGAATCAAATGAAATATTTGTAAGGCTAGCACAGTGCCTGGCACATAGTAGGCACTTTATAAATGCTTATTCCCCTCCCCCAAACAGTCACTAAACTATAAATTCCACGAGGGCAGAGATTTGAACCTGACCTAAACTTTGCATCTCACCCAATTCACAGCACAGTAGCACAGGTGCTTAATGGATATTTGTCAAAATAAATAAATACTAGTGGAGTAAGTTCAGTGAAGGTTGACATCAAGGATAAAAAGCCTTGCTGCAGTCATGAAAGTTGAAACATCCCAAATGAGCATCTACAAACGTATTTGACAACAGACACAATTTTCCTCTAAAGTTAAACATAGCTACATTTGAGGCTATATTCTAGTATCTGGAATGCATAAATATGTTATCACAGAATCTCAAAGCTGGAAGGTGCCTCAAAAGCCTTATTCAACTTATGCTGAATAGGAATCCTTTCTGTACCATCCCCAATAAGTCCAGCCTCCTTCTGAAGCTCTCCAGTGACAAGGAAATCACTACCTCCAGAAACATTTGACTGCAATTTTGGCTAGTTCTAATACATAGAAAGTCTTTCTTGTATCAAGCCTAAATCAGCCTCTGTAACTTTGAGTGCTGGAGTGAAGGGAAAATATAACACATACATAATGAGGAAAAAAAAGGCAGATGCCAAAAACCTACCAGCCTGTATGGGAGTTGGGAGAAAAGACCCACCAGGACAGAGGTGGCAAATATGCCTTTACAGTAGCAACACTCTCCAGTGTGGTTCAAGGCAGATTAAAATGTATTTGGGAAATATTTAATAAAATAAATACAAATAAAATAGAACATAGATAATGTTAACTTGTGGCTTTCCAAAAGAATATGGAACCCACAGAGATTCTTCTCTGCAGTTTAGTGATCCTCATTTCTATTTGAGTTTGTCATCACTGCATTGAGAGGTATAATAAGAAATACCCACAATCTCCCAATAAGCCTACCCTGAGACTACAATAATTGTGCATAAAATAAATAAACCTAATGAACAGAAGTGTGGTATTTTGAGCTATTAAAAAACAACAACAACCTCAAGACCTAGTACCATATAAAATAGGTTAGTGAGTGGTTCCTTAAGGAAAGAGAATTTATGCCGTTTCTTGGAGGACAGCTGAAAAATGGAGGGTGGCAAAGAAAATTGTCAGAAAGCAGATAGAAGATAAGTACCATCTGCTAAAGGAAAGTCAATTTGTGGCTAGCAGAAAAAGAACTAAGTACAGTTATCCCTTCTACCTCATGACTTTTGCAGTATGGTTTCAATATCATAGGTCAGTATAAGAAATTAAATGAGAATTTTGGAGGGAATTTTGTGTAAGCCACAGATGATATGCAAAGGCCAGAAGATGACATAGAGCCTATGACAAAATACTTAACCCAAATTTTACAATAAATATTGTAAATGCCATATAAAAGAAAAAGAAAAAAATCAGACTTCTTCTGTGTTATGAAGGGAGGGCCAAAAAAATTTACTTGGATTTTCCATACCATAGGAGTGCCAGGACCCTAACCCCTGTGATGTGAAAGGGATAACTGTAGCATGAAACAGATGATACAGAGGATGATGACAGTAATGGGAACACGATGTAAACTATGGGAAATAAAGGATAGCTAGCTAAGGCAATGAAGTGGAGGATAATAAGAAGAAGACCATGAAAGGGGAAGTAGTGACCAATGATGCCTGTTAAGAGTGGAAAATACCACAGGCAAAATAAATTTGCAAGAGAGCACTGATATAGAGGGGGAAAAAAATCTCTAACTGGAACTTTATGATCAGGAAAACCCTGTAAGTCATAGGAATTATATGTCACTTACTGAAGTGTTTCTCACAGGGTATGATGGTATTGGAACCTTCTTGAACTCAGATGTGAGTCCTATCAATTACCACTAACACGCGAATAAAATTTCTCAAATTTTGAGCCTTGTCAACCTACGTACTTATAATGTGTTTTCTCTTGGGTGAGTGTTAAACACTCAAATTGCCAGATCATCTGGGTTTTGGCAAAGACTAGAAAGTAAGAGGCCCTAAAATTTCATCCATGCCCTTTATGTCAAGAACGAGCCTTTGATATAAAGGTTAAACATAAGTTTTCTGCATAACATTAAGAACAGAACTAGAAAATATTAAGTAACTCTCTGTGTTGAGAAGCAGTTTTGCTTAGTTTATGCATTTCCCTCTATTGAAAGAAGTAAAATATAATCTCATTACTTTGTATACATTTTTTAAAAGAAAAATTAAAGGACCAATTTTGTAAATCTATGACACCTTTCATAAATATATGTAGCAGATTATGAAAAGTCTTTTTCTAATCTATGAAGTTAATATTCAAATTTTTTTCAACAATTGAAAAGATAATGCCTAATAAATTATTACAGATCATATAATATTATAGATGATTACAGATATGTTTATGATATGTCTGTGCTAATTTGAAACATATTTTCTCTTTCTGGATCTTGATTTCATCCTCTCAAGATAAGTAAATTTTCTTTGACTGTAAATGATGTAACCATGTGATCCTGGACAAGTAACTAACTCTCTGACCCTTAGTTTTCCTATCTGTAAAATAGGAATGATAATGGAACCTATCTTAGAGGGTTTTGAGAACCGAAAGAGATATAAAGTACAGGATTTAAAATTCTTTACAAAAATTAAAATGCTACTATATAAATGTTGTACCATTTCTGGGCCATAAGCCCAACTCAAACTGCACTGGCAGCTTAGGTGAGGAGAGAAGAGAATACTATTTCTCCCCTCAGGGTTCTAAAAGAAATTGTAAAGAGCTATGACTTCTAATGCTGCTAGTAGCTATTAAGCCCCGACTCAATATCCTTCCCCCAAGCATCAACCAGTCAATATCAATTAGCTTTTAGAAAAGCATTTTTATTGAGATGGCATATCAAGAATAATTGTTACAAAAAAGCCATCTCCCAACCTGAAGGCACATTCATCCCTTACACATAAGATTCCTGGGGAGTGTGGGGTCAAATCTGAAGTACAAGTGTAGTGAGGCACATATGCTGGAAACATTTCCGACCAAGTACCTTCCAGCTTCTTTCCCTGAGAGCCTTTTCCTCTTTTTGCATAGTCTACATCAAGTTCATGTCTGATGTTCTCATCCATAATAGGTGAGTTGTTCTCTTGCTTAGCTTAGCTGCCTCCTCTCAGGGCATGATGTCTCCACTGCATCTTACTTACATTGGCTATAGTTCCCTTTTCTAATTATCCTCAGAAACCTCAATTGCTGCTGCAGATGCTTCCAGTGGACATCAGGTACCATTTAGTTCCAACTGCTGGTTCAACCTCTAATGGATCTTAGTATCTTCCAAACTCATCAGCTGTCTTATCATTCCTCTTTTGGAATTTGTGTTCACCTATAATCTGGAAAAAAATATACAAAAAAGAAACAAAGACACTATAGCCTGAGGGGAGGGAAACAGCTAATTTCCCTATCCCCAGTTCAAAGCAATCCCCCTTAACTGGAAGCTGCCAGAAAAGAGAGGGAGAACTTATCTGCTTGAACTTGTAACACACATTTATGAGTCCCCATTCTTTCTGGCTCTGAATTCAATTAGATGGCTTTTCACTATCACATAGTATTAATACTAAATCATCATTGCAGAAAACAGTTTTGAAGTTCCATGTGCCAGACTGGCATCAAGCAGGTACAGCTGGGTGGTACAGTGACTAGAGCACTAGTCTTGGAATCTGGAAGACTCATCTTCATGAGTTCAAATCTGGCCTCAGATACTTGCTAACTGTGTGACCCTGGGAAAGTCATTTAACCCTGTTTGCCTCAGTTTCCTCATCTGTCAAATGTGCTGGAGAAGGAAATAGCAAACCACTCCAGTAGCTTTGCCAAAAAAAACCCAAAATGGGTCATGAAGAGTTGGACATGACAAAAACAACAACAAAGAGAATATCTGGGCATGCTCTTTATAGCCCATGAGAAAGGATGAAATTGAGTCTGCTCTCAGGACTGAAAATGAGAACCCAAAAGAGCTTTTGATTATGCCAGAAATATCTATTAGCATTTATAAATTAAAGCTGGTGATTTTAAAATACATTAATTCATTTTAAAATAGCAATAATAAACCTCATTGCATATCAATATAAATAACATTTTATGAGAAATTGTTAAATTTTCCAAAACAAACAATAGTGAGAAAGTGGCATTGTTTCACATAATTTTGCAAATGTCTTTAATGTCTGGCATAATAGAAGACAACCAAATTCTTAAATCTGCTTCTGCATTAAATCTGTTGCAATATGTTGTTTTAATTGAAGAAAATCCAGCCTCACATAAAAAAAGGAGAGTATTTTAATAGGAAAATAGCATCTTTTTTATTATCATGACCTTACAGACCCCCAGAAAGTCTCAGAGATCCCCAGGGGCCCTTGAATCTCACTTGAAGAACGAATGCTCTAAGAACTTTTAATCCAAAGAGTTCAGGGCATACATATTCCTGGCTGAAATCACAAAATCATCCAATCTATAGAGTTGGAAGAAACCTCAAAAATCACTTAGTTTTATCCATGTTTAAATAAGATTCTTATCTACAGTACACCCAACAAGTGGTTATCCAGACTTCATTTTTGGCTTGAAGCTTTCAGTGAGGTAGGACCTGCTATGCATTTTCTATGAAACACCAAGCAAGTTTCTTACATTCTTCATTTGTTTATATGGAAAATGTGCTTATCACTTACTTCCTAGCCCCCCCCCCAAAAAAAAACAACAACCCAGCATCCTCATATCAGATGTTATCGTAGGAAACATGAAACCATTTTGATATTATCATGAAGTTCAAAGTCAATTTGGAAGGATAAACTATTAAGATTATCATAGCTTATGTATACCTTACATCTTGGAACACATTTAATACATTTTTCACCATTTCAGCCAGAAACAATAAAGTTGTTCTCAACTTTGACTGCAGTGTTTGGCCTGGGCCCACAAAAAAGTATTAGGCAGTCACTTCAGCAGTTGTCATATCTGGAGAAAATGCAACAGTAAATGAGAGCTATTTCCTTATCCTTCATTTTCATAAGCTTTTTACAGAGTAGTTATAATGAAGACATTATATAACTTCACAGCCTTTTATCCATACAACTCCATGCCTTGGGCTATTTCCATATATGTGTACATGCCCCCCAACCATAGTTATTCAGGTTCTTGAGAAACAACAGGGATTTTTTTTTTTGAAGAAAGGAGAAATGAATGTAAATTATTAAAAATTTAAACATTTAATCATTCTCATATTTGGGTATTGTCTTTTATTGGCACGTCTTTAAATGAAGGTGTGTGAGTGATGGTGGTTAGAAAGAAAGTACAATAATGACCACTGAAATTTTTCTTCTACCCTGTAGGATTTGAGCGGATTTGAAAGGAATTCAAAGAAAATCTGCATTACAATACCTTGAGTCCTGTAGAGAGGAACTCACAGAAAAATAATCTTTATCCACCCTTGCCACAGTATGTAAGAGTATATGTATAGTAGATGAATATGGTGTGTATGATTTGAGTCTAAAAAGATTGCCTGCTACTTAAAGAAAAACAGGGGGGGAAATCTCCCTTTTTTACTATTAAGGCTAAAGCCAAGATCATATAAATTAATGATAATCAGAGTCATTATTCCTTAGGTACTAGTTTTTTTTTTCACTCATTTATTTCTGTTTTCCAAGGGAAGGATATATACATGCTGCCTTTGCCCCCATTTTAAAGTTTTAACTTTTTTTCTCATTAGAATTCAAGTATGTTGTGATCATAGATTTGATGATATGAGGAACCTCACAGTCATATAGTATAGCCCTCTAGTTTCTAATTCTATAAACGAGCACATTGTGGTCCAGGGAGTTGACTTACCCTAGGTCACGCACATAATAAGTGACATGGTCAGAATTCAAACTCAGGTCCATGACTCCAAAGACATGACTCTTTCCACTGAAAAATGCTATTCATTCATTTGGCAAGCCTTTATTTAGTTCTGTGTAGAAAAGCAGCATGGTATAGTGGATAGAGACTTGGCATGGAAGTCAGGAAGACCTGGTTTCAAGTTCTACTTTATTTTTTATTTGTTAATTTTTTATGCATTTATTCATCCATCTATTTATTTATTCATGCATGTATTTACTTTTCCATTTTTAAGTTTTGAATTGTAAATTCTTTCCCTTTCTTCATCTCCTTCTCCACTCATTGAGAAGGCAAGCGATATGATACTCATTTTACATGTGAAGTCAAATGCAAGACATTTCCATATTATCTATGTTTTAAATTTAAAAAGCAAGAAAAATAGAGAAAATAAAAAATATACTTCTATCTGCACTCAGAGTTCATTAGTTCTCTATCTGGAGTATATTCCACCATGCATTACTCCATTCCATGTTTGGAAATATAACATGTGCGTATATTTATATACATATTCATAAAATGTGAATATATGTTTATAAACATATGACTAAGGATATGAATAACTCAGTTCCAGGTAGAAGACAATATTTCATTAATTTTACGTGATAACAAAAATGCATATAACATTAAATGGAGTGTAAGGTATACTTTGGAGTATGTAGTATATTCCATCATGAGTCCTTTGGAATTATCATAATGTAATTAATTGTCATTGTATTGATCAGAAAAGCTTAGTCTTTCATCTGATTATCATTAGCATATTCCTTTTACTCTGTACAGTGTTCTCCTGGTTCTGCTCAGTTCACTTTACGTCAGTTCATATAAGATTTTCTTGGTTTTTTCTGAAACCCTTCATCGTACTGTTTCATGACAACCCACAATTTGTTTAGCCATTCCCCAACTGATGAGCATCCCCCTAAATTTCCAACAGATTGGGTATGAGTTGGTATCTCAGAACTGTTTTAACTTGAATTTTTCTAATTATTTGTGATTTAAAGAATTTTTTCATATGACTATTGATAGCTTTGATTTCTTCTTCTGAAAACTGCTTGTTCATATTCAGATTCCACTTCTAACTTCATAACACATCCACTATATGACCCTAGATAAATCATTTAACCTCAGTGCTCTAAACAACTCTTTAAAATAATAAACTGCAGACAAGTGCTGGCTCATGTTACTTGAAGTAGTTTCCTGACCTGGTAGTTCCCAATACCATTGAAATCCCAAGTCCAGCCCATCTCTATCCTACTATGTGCAACACTATGATAAAAGCTGGGGTACAAAGTCAAACACAAAATAGTCCCTGCTCTCAAGGAGTTTCCATTTTTACAGGGAGAAGTAACATATACAGAGATAAATAAATACAAATTATAGACAGAATAAATTCTAAGTACATTTAGGGGATGGGGTAAAGTGAGCAATCAGGGAAGGTCTGGTGTTGATAGAGGCAAACTTGAAACCAGTCTTAAAAGAAGCTAAAAGGTCTAAGAGATTGAAGGAGGTAATGCATTCCAGGTATAGGGGACAAGCTTTGAAGAAGTTAAAAAAAGTGAGGAGGACAGAATGTCCTATAAGCAGGCTAGTTTTGCTGGAGCACAAAGTTAGTGAGGGGAATTATATAAAATCAAGTTGAACAATATGTGGGAGGCATCTTCTGAAGAATTTTAAGTGGCGAAACAGAGAAGTTTGCATTTTATCCTAAAGGCAATAGAGAACAACTGAAGCTTCCTAACTGAGGAGGAGTGTTCTATAAATTAATTCTTCCTGGCAATGTTATATGCATTTTTGTCATCATGTAAAATTAATTAAATATTATCTTCTACCTGGGACTGGGATATTTAGTCATGTATTTACAAACATATATTCATATTTGTATGTCTAGGTAGATATGTATTTATATATGCATGTTGTATTTCCAAAATATATACAATATGTGTAGATATATATGTATAGATATATGTACCCATTTACATAGATGCATATATACACTTATTGAGCATGACTTATTGGATAGGAAATTGGTCTTGGAGTCAGGAAAAACCGGGGTCATACCCTGTTCATATATGTGCTTTGGACATATCAAACTGGATGTCCTCTAGACATCTTGAACTCAACATATACAAAACAAAAGAAAACTCATTAATGTTTTCCCATAAACCCTCCTTTCTTCTGAACTTCCTTATTATTGTTAAGGGTACTGCCAGTGTTTCAGTCATGAAGGCTTGGAAATTCAAAGTCATTCTTGATTCCTCACTATTGCTTATGTCATACCAAGTCCTGGCATTTCTACCTGAATAATAGTTCATAGATAGATAGATAGATAGATAGATAGATAGATAGATAGATAGATAGAGGATAGAGATATATATGGATATATATGTATGGATATATGCATGCATATATGAGCTATTATGCAGGTCTGTGTGAGTGGAGAGGTGTATATATATACACATACATATACACATGTGTGTATGCATACACATACATACATATATACACACATTTACATGTGTGTAATCTTCTCTCTACTTACACAGATACCACCCTACTTCAGACGCTAATCATTACTTCTCACCTGGACCATTACAATAGCCATCTAAATGGTCTCAGTTCCTCAAGTCTCTCCCCACTCCAGTCTGTCCTCCATTCAGCTGACAAAGTGATTTTCCTAAAGCACAGAGTCAAACATTTAGCCATCCTCCTCAGTAAAGTCAGATGGTTCTTTATTACTTTGAAAACTGAATATAGAGTGCTATAACTTCTTCATCGCTTGGCCCTTTCCCATCCTTTCAGTTTCTTTATACTTTACTCTCTTCCACGTATTCTCTAATCAAGCCATAATGGCTGGCCATTTAATGACATTGCTGTCCTCCTCCCATCTCTCTGACTTTATTTACACTATCCCCAGTGCTTGGAATTCTTTCTCTTCTCACCTCTGACTTCTTTCAAGCCTCAGCTCAGGAGTTTTCCTCTAAGTCTCTGCAAGAGGCTTTTCTTTCCTAGTCACCCCAGCTTCTAGAGTCTTCCTCTTTCAGATTACCTCCCATCTATTCTGCTATGTATACTGTTATTTAAATGTTATCTCTCCTGTTGGAATGTGAGTTTCTTGAGAGTAGGAACACTTTTTACCTTTGTATTTCCAGCACTTAGCATAGGTGACAAATAGCAGTTTCTTAATAAATGCTTGGTTGATTGAGAACCTTGGATTGAATAGATGCTTCCCAAAATCTCTTTCAATTCTAAATTTATGATCCTATGAAACAAAAACTATTATTAAATTAATACTTTAGAGTGTAATAAAACTGAGGATAACAGTTCCTGAATATGGTAGGTATTTAATAAAGGCTGGCTGGATTTACTTTACTTTTATTATATAAAGGTTGCTTCTATACAACATGAATAAGATGGTTGAGGCGATTGCTTGAATGATTCAGATAAAACTCCTTGGTCCTGCATTACACAGATTGACTTGACAAACATAGAAATGGACAGTGTCCCTCATTGTTTGGGAAAAGGTTCTTGGTGGGAAAAGATAAGATAGCCTTTAAAAAAATAAGATACATAAAATTCCAAATCAAAGTCTCTAAAAACAATATCAGCTGTTTTTAAGCATTATTCCATGCTTGAAAGTATTTTTTTCTCCTTAAATTTTCCTATAACGTATAGTCTGGATCAATTCTTCTGCTGAGCTCACCTTACCTATGATAGCTCTATACTTTTCTTTGTAAACTCCATAAGGACTATGTTCTTTTTTCACCCATGTTTCCTCAATGCCTTCTATAATACTTTGCTCACAGTAGATGCTCCTCATTCATAGAACTATATGATTTCATACCATTTCCTAATTTGAACAATTTAAGAGTACCTGTAACATGAAGTACTAAGATTTTATCATCATAGACAAGAAATTACAGGATAAGATGTTCTTATCAAAATACAGGATGATTTAGAGCTAGCAGAGACTTGTGGCATCATAGAACACAAAGTTTGGAAAGGACCTCAGCACCTATCCAGTGCAACCTGGACATGAACAAGAATCCCTCTCTACAATACACTCCACAAGAGGTCTCCTAATCTTTGCTAGAAGGCCTGGGTTATACCATCTAATTCAACTGCTCCCTTCTACAGATAGGAAAACTGAGGCTTAGAAAGCATATGACTTAACCAAGGTCACAAGGGTGAAAAGCAGCAGAGCTGGGGATTGAAGCCAGATGTTCGGCCTCCAAATCCGATGCTCATTCCCCTCTACCAAACTGCCTTTCCACCCACACCACTCTGTCTCTTCACTCACAATGTGCTGCTTCTACACTCACGCCATTGTAACAAATAGATCCAAATGCTAGGAGATAATCCAGATGGGAAAATACCAAGTCTGCATATTTGTCACAGCAGAGTTACACTAACGATGCAAAACCCCCTGATCAGTGCTGCATAAACAACCCCAGAATTATCCTACAGAATATAATTTGTAGCCGTTCCAATGTTCCCACTCTATGGTAAGTGAGTATAAGAGAGAGCAAATCAATTGTCATTTGTTTCTATTCAGATGTCCAAAAGAATTCTTTGGTTCACCATCACTAATATTTACAAGTCTTTGGAAGAGTTTGCATGACCTTTCTTTCCATATCATCATTTGAATCAACTGTCTATAATATACTAAATGATTTCCTTTTTAATAACAATTATTTTACATGAGCCTGAAACCAAAATATATTGTTTGTTTGCTTTCTTCTTTCCCTTCTGTGGCAATAGGAAAAAGTATTATATTGTTTTAAACTTCATTTTTCCTTTTTTTAAAAAACTTTTCTCCCCTGTAACTAGTGATAATCTATATTGCTTTACTATAGCTGTAGTTAAAACAGCTATCTTCCCTTTCCTTGGGGATTACTTTTTCTTTTCAGTATGTAGTAATTGTGGTTGGACATTGCCCTGGGTCAGTTGAGAACTAGGTTCTGGTAGTGAGTGTCTCTCCATTCAAGACAAAAAAGTCTTCATTGCCACCTACTGATAAGGATTCTGTTCTTCCTATGAAGCATATTCTTTGACCAGGTGTGAAATTCCATCCACAATGCTAAACCTGTCATAGATACGAACCCATCTTCCCCTCTAGTATTTATTCAATTCCCTTCTTAAGCTTTTAAATCTTGCAATTTTTAAAAAATAATAGTCACTTTTGTATTTATTTGGTTTGATTATTTTCTAAGGATTTCTTTCTCATTTGCTGGCCTACTCTAACGTTTATTGTATTTTCAAAAGAGGGTCTTTTTAAAAAATTCTTTACAGTGATTAGAATCATTACAGAAATTCTACTTCCCAATCCTGGCAAGTAAATTTTGTAAACATGGATACATACATTAAAATCCAAGAGGAAGATCTGTATAACTTTATAATTGTTTACTAGGTACCCATTGGCTTGTGATAATGCTATGCCAGATGCAATATTTCACAGTCTTTCCCCTTTGGGTATAAATAATTTATCAATGATAAACAAGATAGACAATAACAATAACAGCCAGTATTTATATAGCACTTCAGGATTTACAAATTGCTTTTCATACATTCTCTCATTTGAGATAATACTTCCAGCACTTTTTTTCCAAAATGAAGGAAGCTTAGGGGAGAGAATTTCATTCAGCACTCTATACAGGAATCCTGTATTAACAAGTACAAAAAAACTTGGTGGTGTCATAGAAAATGTAAGAGAAGGAGGCCACTTCCTCTTGCCAAAAATGTAACTGGCTAGTTGAGCCGTCAGTCAGCCAGCCAGTTATTTTGACCAGCTTGTGAACCAGAGTCTTTCTCAGTCAACTAGGGACAGGGGCTGATTCAATAGAATAACAAAACCTTGAACATCAGTCAAAAGATCTCAAGTGTAAGATACTGCAGAGTCATAAGGGCAATAGCAAGCACTATCTCAGGTTATTCTTTAGGAGCTGGCTTCCATTTAAGAACTAGATCATTAAATGGAGCAAATACTCAGGTAAATAAGGTTCTAGTCTTGGCTTTTCTATAGCATTGGGAGAAGGAATGGAAGCAAAGGAAGTCAGAGCAGATAAATTAGAAGAATATACTTGGGCAGGAGTGAGTATAAGAGTAAAATATGGTTTTGAGTTTATTCCTCTTAAAACATTTGGAAAACAGACTGAGAAGTTAATACTTAGCTAAGATAAAATAAAGAAAGATACATGCATATTTAGAGTGTTTCTGAGTAGGGCTGGCTTAAGAGTATACAAAGATTTCCCTACAACGAAGGGATAAAGTTGTAAAATAACCATACGCATTCATAAAAGATATAGTCAGTTGAATATCTGCAACAATCTGATGAAAATGGGTGCAGTCAAATAGTATGTTTTGATATGAATGGAGATGCACAAGTAACTTAAGAGCAAGACTTCCTCCACTTCCATCACTGTTCTCCTCTTTATACTTCCTTCTTCTACCCCCTTTCTTTATTTGAAATGCACTGTACATTTTGCCTAACTATGTACATTTTGCTGCATAAGAAGATTTCATTGATCTGAAGAATTCCCAGTTCAATTCTTCATGGAAATATGTTGTAAATACTCATGTTATATTATGGAACAAAATATCATGAGCTTTTAAAGGGCAAGAAATGTTGTCTAGATTTTGTGAATTGTCTAACATGGAAATAAATACCTTAAATTAAAATTATTTTCTGATGTTGGTATTTGTGAAATCATTACTAGCTACCTTTAAGTAGGGACAATGGAACATTTAATTCAATACTAAATTTGTATTTATTTCAAACAAATTTTATAATGATTACATTAGAAAATGTTCTATTTCATGGATTCATCTTTACCAAAGGGAATTCTCCTGTATCTCTTTTGGTTGATTAAATTTTTGAAAGCATTTCTGGAGCAGAACATTTAACGTATTTATCTTAGATGAATTATACAAAATTAGTATTTTCCTATTCCAGAACTCATACACATTTTGGTCTCCATTCAAGATACTTGAGAGCAGCATGAAATTAAATTCTTAGTAATAGAAGACTACTTCAAAATGGTGGGGAATCTAGAAAAAAGATAGGCTGGACAAATTACATAAAATAATAACTTGGAATAAATTACATAAAATAATTTAATAAACAACCAGCATGATGCTTGCTGTTGAAGTCTTTGAAAAAGCTATTCCTCCCCCCCCCCTTGGAGAGTGACATATGATAAAGCTTAGGTCTGGTGGTCTTGTTACAAGTTGTAATGCTAGAAATATCTATTTGGGTACAGAGCATGACTTTGACATTGATCAAGTTTGCAGATGGATGAATACCTATTTAAGTAGAAACAATAACTGTTTTAGAGTGTTAGATCCCTAAATGGCTCTGGATTCTCCTGAACCTCTGCGTGGGAGTAAACTAGGTATTTCTGGAAATGACAATATCTGTTTAGAGGTAAATGACTATTTTATCATCATGGAGTGGTTTACATGGTACAAGAACCTAATTCAATATTTATGAAAAATTAAAGGATATATGTATGTATGTATGCATATGTATGTATGTTCTGGAACTATAGTTTGTCTGCACCAACAGTACAATTTAGGGACTCATTTGTAACTTATAGGCTGAGAATTGCCTGAAGTACCAAGAGGTTAAACGACTTGCTCACATTTGTTAGGACTAGCATAAGTCAAAGGTAAAGCTTGAACTGAGGTCTTGATTCCAAAACCAACTATCTCTCCAGTCACTAATCCAAGGTGCCCATTATGATTCAAAAACAATAGTCAGTACTGACTACAGTTACATCAATATTTGGGATTGGAGCAAAGAATAAAGTCCTTTTAAGTATTTTGCTTTTTATCTATGAGATATATATATATATATATCTATGTATATGTATATGTATATGTATATGTATATGTATATGTATATGTATATGTATATGTATATGTATATGTATATGTATATGTATATGTATATGTATATGTATATGTATATGTATATGTATATGTATATGTATATGTATATGTATATATCTATGTATATGTATATGTATATGTATATGTATATGTATATGTATATGTATATGTATATGTATATGTATATGTATATGTATATGTATATGTATATGTATATGTATATGTATATGTATATGCATATATATGTAAATAAATTTAATTTACTGTTTTGTGGTCCTTAGTTTAAGGACAGGGAGTAGACCTGTGTTGAAAAACTAGAGTAGGTGACCTTTTCTCTCCCTCCATCTTGCCAGTCATCTTATACCTTACAGCCCTCCACGTACTTTGAGATCCATTGACGTTGGAATCCTTGTTTTTCACACAAAAGACACTATCTCTGTACTTCAGGCATTTCATCTTCACCTCTTGGTTTCTCTGGCTTTCTTCAAGCCCCAGATAAAATCCTGCCTTCTACAAGAAGGCTTTCCTGAATTCTACTTAATTCTAGCGCTTCCCTCTGTTTATCATTTCCAATTTATCTTGTATAGAACTTGTCTGTATATAGCTGTTTGCATGTTGTCTCCTGCATCAGACTGTGAGTTCCTTGAGAGCAGAGATTACCTTTTACCTTTCTTAAACCCCCAATGCTTAGAACAATTCCTGGCACATAGTAGGTACTTAATAAATGTTTATTGAATGGAAGAAAAAAAAAAAACTAGATCCCGTCAGAACCTTCTCTGTAACCAATAGTTTTCTAGAATTGCCGAGAGTGCTGATAAGTTAATTGTCTTGCCCAGGGTTACACAACCAGTGATGCATTAGATCTAGCACTCCTGGCTTCCAGGCTGCCTCTCTATCTGCTATAGCATGCTGCCTCTTTTAGTGGTCTTAAAATAAAAGAAATTTGGATAGTGGTTGTCATTTAAATTCTATTTGAAGCATGTCTTGACAGTGAAGCTTTAAATATTAAGGCAAATCTATAAACTTACCATGCATAAACTCTGGGCTTTCATTGGTACTTAACAATCTTTTTTATTAACTCTTACTGACTCCTTATCTCACTTCAAACAGAGACTTTTCCTCATTTCAAGTACCCTAACTATATTCACACACACCATGCTTTCAGGAAATGACTTGACTTCTTCCTGTATTGAAAACACTGAGGCCATCACCAGGGGACTCCCTGAATATCCTTTCTCCACTCTTCAAAATATCATAAGCAGTTTCGCCCATTTTGTCCTCTTTCCTTCCAGTCCTACTCTTTGTAGAGGGTAATTTCTCTACTTGTTCTCTTATTCCATTTTTTTTTGTCTGTTCTAATACTGTTCCAGAACTCCCCCCACCACCCCCTCCATGCATCTTCTATTTCTCTTTCCAGACTAGGTCCTTAGTTTGCTATACTAGGTAGGGCAGCTATGTGGGCCCCTGGAGAGAGAACTGGACCTGGAGTTAGGAAGAGAAGTTCCAGTTCAGTTTTCTAGCAGCTGGATGACCCTGACAAACCTTACAAAAGTGCATTGTAGATGCCAAATACTATTTCTATCTTCCCTCAAATGTGTTCAGATCTTCCCAGCAAAAAACAGAACCAAACCAAACCTTTTGGCCCTTCCAACTAATCCAGCTCTTCTTCCATCTCTTTCCTTCCCTTTACTGCTACAGTTTTTGAAATAATAACTCTGTGCAATCTTCTTTCAGCACCAACAAGTTTACTGAAATTGCCCACTCTGAGGTGACCAATAATTCCTGACTTACTGTAATGGAGGCTTTTTTTTTAATTTTTCTCTTCCTTGACATCCTTGTGGCATTTAACACTAACACTCCTCCTACTAGATTCTGTCTCATTCCTTGACTTCTCATTGTCCTCCTAACTCTAACCAAGCTTTCTCTGTACCCTTCATTGGTTCTTTGTCCTCTGGTGCCTTCTTAAGGTGGATGATCCCCAAGAATGTGTTCTTGGTCCTTTCCTCTCCCTTCTCTATTTGCTTTCCTTTGAGGTTCTTATTCATACCCACAGCTTCAACTATCATCTGAAAGCAGATGACCCCCAGATCTATCTCCAATTCTGACTTCTTTCTATAATTCCAATCTTTTTTTTTTCAAATGGCCTACAGGACAGCTCCTTCTGAATATCCTGCCAGCATTTCCAACTCAACATGCACAAAGCCACATTTAGTATCTTTCCCCTCAAACTTGCTCTTCTGTCTGACCTCACCTTTTCTGTCTATAGTTGCATCATTCATCTAAGCATAGTTGATAGAATGCTGGACTTGAAGTCAAGAAAACTGGAGTTTAAAACATATCTCAGAAGCTTGCTAATCCTGTGATGCTGGGCAAGTCGTGACTTCTCAGCTTCAGGTTCCTCATCTGAAAATGGGAGTAATAAGAAAACCTGATTGATGTACACAACTTTTATGAAAATCAAATGAGATTTAGTACATGCAGGTTCTGTTTGTTGTTTAGTTGTTTTCAGTCACATCTGACTCTTTGTGATCCTATTTGGGATTTTCTTGACAAAGATTCAAGAGTAGTTTGCTATTTCCTTCTCCAGGATATTTTACAGATGAGGAAACTGAGGAAAGCAAGATTAAGTGACTTGCCTAGAGTCACACAGCAAGTAAGTATCCAGACTGGATTTGAACTCAGGTCTTCCTGATTCCAGGCCCAATGCTCTATCTACTACACCACCCAGCTGCCCCATGTAGATATGTACCCACATATGTGTATATACATATATATATATGTATATACATATATATATGTATATACATATATATATATGTATATACATATATATATACATATATATATGTATATGTGTGTCTATATATATAATTTGCTATATAAATATTAGCTATTACTATTATTAGTCTCTTGTTTTTCGTATCTTGAATTATTTTTTATTCCCCCCTTTCCTCATGCTTTGCATCTTTGTCTTATTGGTTCTAATTACACTGTATTCAATTTGTCCCTGTCTCTATTTCCACTGCCTTTACCTTAGTACCAACATTTCCTATTACATTCCAATGCTAATCCAATAATCTCTTTGTGTGTATTCATGGCCCCCCTCTCCTTCACACTAGCTGCAGATTAATCCTACATATATATAGAAATGATCATTGAGCCTTTACTCTCCAAAACTTACTTCTTGACTACTGAATAAAAAAAAAACTTAATTAAAAAATAATATTTTTCCTAGCAATCAAGACCTTTCATAACCTGACACCAAACTGCTTCAACCTTTTCTCCTATCATGTTATTCCACTTTGCATCTCCTACTCTGCCTGGTTCTAATTTCATAGAACATGATGCCCCTCCCAGGAGAAGATCATCATTTCTAAAGTCTGCTGCTAACACAAGCCTTCCATTGATGCCACCTACCTCAGCCTCCTCTCCCCTGTAATTGGAGGGCTAGAAGATAGAGTACCAAACTCTTCCCAATACCATCCTCTCAGAGGGCAGAAACTAGACTCTCAGCTTACTCCAGTTTTGCATCTGTTGCAACTCTACAGAACAGAATGGCCCCCACTAAGTAGCCCTTGATGTCCCCTCACCTCTGCTTTCCTGACCCATTTTGTGGGTTGTTTCCCTACCCTCAGTAGCTTGTAAACTCCTTGAGGGCAGGGATCATTTTTCTTTTTATTAATTGTATTTCCAGCACTTAATAAAGTGTCTGGCACATAGTAGGTGCTTAATAGATGTTTCTGAATTGGTTTGGATATTACCTGACTTGCTTACCATTCCCTAGCTAAATCTGACTACTCACCATCCTTGATCTATGAACCCAAACCTTTTCACCTCTATGCTTTCGCTCATGTTATTACTGATACATTGAACACTTCTGATGTCAAACTTTTGAATTTCTACCCATCTTTTAAAGCCCAAATCAAATGCCATCTTTTCTAGGAAGCCTTTCCTGACTTCCTCTATCACCCCAAAACACTTGCTGTTATCATTAGTATTTTGTAAGTAAATTTTCTGATGTACTTGAGTGTTTTGAAATGCAGTTATTTAAGCATTTTTCATGCCTCTTTTTATAGACTGTAAGATCCATAAAGACAGGGATCATGCATCATCCAAACTTGATGTCCCCACAGTGCTAGCTCATTGTTCTACACATACAAAGAGCTAAAGAAATGCTTAGTAAATTGAATCAAATGTGCTGAATTGAGATTAGAACCAATTTATTGAAAAAAGTTATTTCTGAAATACCAACTGAATGCAATAACGTTGTGTCCTATAAGATTGCATTGAACAAAATTACAGTGACACTTTAGATATGTGAATCTGATATTTATAGGAAAACACATAAGTGGTAGCATAATCACAAATGGATTACCTTCCCCCCAAAAAAAAAAACAACACAGACACCTTTAATTCCTAGACACACTCTCAACAGGATTTCATGTCTTCTTGGGATTGACAAATTAGTTGCAAGTCTTCTCATTTCCATTTTTCTACTAGGTATCTCAGACACTATCTGTTCTTTTGAACTAAATCTATGGACTAAAGGAATTACACATTTTCAGTGACCTTTAAACAATGATGAATCATCATGGACACAAGGAGACTCAAGTGGTGGGAAATATATCCATTTTGATTAATGAGTTTTATGGCTGAGATTCAGAATAAAGAGGTAATTGAGAAGAGTCTGAGTCAGAGTAGAAGTCTATCACACCACACACTTTCCACACTTGGTGGAGATAACTGTGATTCAGTGACCCTGCCCTCCTTGCAGTTCTTCACACATGATGCTCTTCCCAACTCCATGTGACTATGCTCCCTGCCTAGATTGCTCTCCCTCCTAATCTCTATCTCTTGGAATCCCTGGCTTCCTTCAAGTCTGAGCTTAAGTACAATCTCTTCAAGAAGTGTTTCCTAGTCCTTGACCTTTGTGCCTTCCCTCTGTCTGTTGATTATAACCAAATATATGTGTGTATGCATATGCATGTATGTGTATGTGTCTGTGTGTGTATACACACACACACATATATGTATGTATATATATGTGTGTGTGTATATATGTGTGTGTGTATATATATATATATATATATATATATATATATATATATATATATATATATATATAATGTATATGTTGTTTGCAAGTTGTCTGTTCTGTTAGACCGTGAGCTCCTTGGCAACAGGAACTTGTTTTGTTTTGTTTTGCCTTTCTTTGCATCCCCACTTGCTTGACACCATGCCCAGCACATACTAGGTATTTTGTAAATGTTATCTGACTGACATAGAACAGTAGAGGAGATATTACTATATTGCAAACTAATTTTCTATGGAAAATACTGAGCAAATACCTTGTTAGGGGACTACAAATATTCCAGGTTCCAGGGGCCCACAAAGAACATCTAATCAACTCTCTACAATTCATTTTCCTGCTAATATCAAAACTGTTAAATGACTAAAAGTAGTAATGAGCATTCTTGTGACCCTTTAAGTTTGGGAAAGTTCTTTATACACACAATTACATTAGAGCCTCATGATAGTTAAATATAGGTAGTATTAACTCCATTTCATAATTGAGGAACCCGAGTGTTAGAAAGGTTAATACGACTTGCCCATGGTTACACAACTAGCAAGTGTCAGATGTAGAATCCAGATCTTCCTGCTATCTGGGACAGCTAGGTGGCTTAATGGACAGAGTACCAGGCTTGAAGTCAGGAAGACTTGAGTTCAAATCTGGCCTCAGAAACTTATTAGCTATGGGACCCTGGTCAAGTCATTTGACTCACTTTTTCATCATAAAATGAGCTGGAGAAGGAAATGGCAAACCACTCTGATATCTTTGTCAAGAAAACTCCAAAGGAGGTCACAGAGAGTCAGACATGACTAGAAAGACTGAGCAACAATAACTTCCTGATATCAAGTCCAGCCACTAAACAATTCTGTTACTTATAAAAATAAAACAAAACAACCTGATTATTTTCATAGAAATCTGTCATACTTCCAAAGTCTGGTAACAGCCAAATTTTCCAAAACAGTGAACTTCTCTCACATAGCATGATTATTCCTCCCAAGACAATACAGCTCCTTATTTTTGTGGCATCAGTCACATTTTCACAATTTTAAATAGAGAATAGCCTAGGAGTTTACATTTAGTCGCTGATGAGTCCTTGGAAAATGATGGTTCTCTCTTTCAGCAGTCATCTGAAAAGAGTAAACATCTTTAGTAATATTAAGGATGTCAATAGAGCTGCAAACAGCAGAGAAGGTAAATTATTTTTGTCACATTGTGGGTAAAGTTCTAATTAGCATCTTATCTTCCCTCATTCTTTTTTTTTTTAACAATATGACAGTTAGCCATCACTTGGAGGGAACCGAGGCTTTGCCTGACCTGAATTTACAGCTTTCTTCTCAGCATATTTTTTTTCATATTTTGCATATTGAAGCACTTTTTGACATTTCCTGCTAGAGTAAACTTTCTTCCTCAGCTTCCTTCCTTCCCAATTTGCTGTCCAATTGACATTTACTATTGTAACCTTTCATTTTCAATGTTCAGAAACACCCATCGTACATGCTCTCACAGACACGAACACAGGATGGAGGCACAGATTACTTCTAGGCCCGAACAGACCCTGACTATTCTTCTGAATAACATATTTACAGAGCACTTTTTGGTTTTCAAAGTGTTTGCCTCATGACAACCCTGTGAAGGAGTATTCTCCTTCTTGCTCCATTTTTTATGCAGATAAGGAAACAAACTCAGAGAAGTTAAGGGACTTTTCCAGCATCACAATTACCAAGTGATAGACAAGGATTTGTATCCAAGACTTGTGACTCCAAGTCAAATTCTTATCTTACTATATAACATGCCAGTTGAAAGTGCAAACCTGTGCTCAAAGTGACCAAACAGAATTAAAGAGACCTTATGATAAACTTTTTTTATGTTTTCTTTTTTTAACTTTATTAATTTATTTTGATTTACCAACAATCAGTTCCATAAGCTTTTGAGTTTTAAATTTTTCTCTCCCTCCCTCCCCAGCCTTTTCCCCAAGACAGCGCACAATCTGATATAGGCTATACATATACATTCACATTAAACATATTTTGACATTAGTGATGTTGTAAGTAAGAATTAGAACCAATAGGAAGAACCATCAGAAAGAGGAAACAAAACACAACAGAAGAAAAAAAAATAGCAAATAGTATGCTTCGATCTGCATGCAAACTCCATAGTCCTTTCTTTGGATGTAGATAGCATTTTTCACCATGAGGCCTTTGGAGATGTCTTAGATCCTTGCATTGCTGAGAAGGGTTAAGGCTATCATTATTAGTCATCACACAATGTGGCTGTTACTGTGTACTCTTATAATGTTTTCTTAAAGGTATGCAGTATACAGATCTAGAAAAGACATTAGAGATCACCTGATGCCTGAAATGTAGCCAAGTTTGTTGAACACAGAAAACTGAAACTCAGAAAGATTGAGTGATTTAAGATTTTAGATATATGTGTCTGACACCCCCAAAATCACAGAAGTAGTAAGTAGATTCAAACTTCTGGTCTCCTCTTTCTAAATGAGGCAGCTAGGTAGCACGGTAGAAAGCATAATGGACCTGGAGTCAGGAGGCGCTAAGTGCAAATCAGTCCTTGGACCCTTCCTACCTGTAAGTTTCTGAACAAGTCATTTAACCTCTGTCTGCCTCATTTTTCTCGTCTATAAAATAGGAGTAAAAATAGCACCTAGCTCCCAAGGTTGTTGTGAGTTTCAAATGAGATAAAATTTATAAAATATTTTACAGACCTTAAAACGTTTTATAAAATCTAATTATTGTTATTATTATTATTATCATTATACCTAATTATTACATGAACATCTTACTGAAATGGTGCTTGGAGTGCATGTATTTGCTCACTTGCTCTTCAAAAACTCAGGTGGCCTAGTGAATAGAGCACCAGGCTTGGAGTCAGGAAGACTTGACCTCAGATACTTACTAGCTGTGTAGCCCTGGGCAAGACACTTAACCTCTGTTTGCTTCAGTTTCCTCACTTGTAAAATGGAGATAATAATAGCACCTACCTCCCAATGTGGCTGTGAGGATGAAATGAGATAATAAGAACTTTATAAATGTTGGATATGTGTGTTATGTATGTATGTATGTATGTATGTATGTATGTATGTATGTATGTATGTATTTAAGTCTTAATTGAAAATGTGGTATTAGATATTTGTTAACAATGATGACTAGGTTTTAGGCAATATTACTTCTCCTTAGCAGAAATTTGTCTTTTATTTTATATGCTAGGTGAGGTTTGGGCATACATTCAATGCTTTGGGCTACCAGATATATACATATGCATACATGCACACTACACACCCATACTCACATACATGTATTTATTGCCATTCATATGTATTTGCATACATATGTAAGTGTATTATCTACATGTCGGTCATTCTGGGTTTTGGTGTACATATGGATTATACTTATACATGTATGTGTATATATACATATCTATCTACACTGTAGACATGTATATGTGAATGTGTGAACAAGCTCCATCTGATAGAAAAGGAACATGAAAATAAATACATGCACACATACATACATGCATAGCTCCACGTAATTATTCATGTCGTATTTCAGTTTCTTTCTTGCCATGATATGTCCAATCTATGCAACTTTTGTGTTAACTATCCATCCAGTAGAACATGTGAGGGAACAGTGGCCCATTTTCCCTCTACATTTCTACATGAATATCAATACAAATACATTAATTTTCTTCCTGCCAGCATCCTTTGGCCAAAATTTTCTCCATTTGATAGAGGAAAGATAATAGTTAGCATTTATATATTTTTAAGGCTTGTAAATCATCTTAGATACATTAGTTCATTATCTTAAGCATGTTATACCCATTTCATAGATGGAAACTGAGGCTCAAAGGAAACCAAGTAAAGGCAAAGGAAAATGACTTATCTGGGTCATACAGCTAACAAGTCTCTGAGACAGGATTGAAAAATCAAATGTTCTTGACTGCAAGTCAAGTTTGCTATGTACTTCACCAATTAGAGACAAATTTTCTCCTATGAGTCCTTGGCATCAATGGCCAGAAGCAAGCAAGCTAGCTCCGAGATCCTGCACAATGAAGAATTCTTGCTGCCCTAATGCCTCTCAAATGTTACGAAGTTGAAGGCTAGAGCAAGCATCAGTGTAGAATTACTGTCTGAAATGCTCTGCTTTAGAGTCAGATGAATTTCATTTGGTACTAAAGCTACTTTTTCACTCTGCTGTCAAAAGCCCTATTTTCATTCTGTTCTTCTTCTTGAATATTTGGCAGTGAATTAACATGTATAGATATCATAAAATTGATAGCATATATCTATGCAATACCAACTCACGCAATAACATCAAATTAAGAATGCTTAATTATAGAACCTAATTAGAATAATAAGAAAACTAAAAGATGTGAAGAAAATAGGGACAGGAATTTGGAGCTTGAAGGGACATTAAAAAGTCATCCTGCCTAACCCTTGCATTTTAGAGATGAGCAAAATGAGGCGCAATGAGATTAAGTCACTTGCCCAGAGCCACATAGGTCATAAGGATCAGATGTGGGATTCGCAGACAGGTTCTCTGCCTCCAAATTCAGAGCTCTTTCCTTTGTACCTTTCTGTTTCGCTATAGGAGATCTAAATAGAGAACCATCTGAAAGCAGGTGGTTACTTAGTAAGCTGCGGATCTCATCAAACCAGGAGAAGTTAACAGGGTTGACCACAGCATTCTACTTGGCCTACAATCTAAAGCAGATGGAGGTGGTGATGCATTTATATCAGTTCTTAAGAAAAGAATGCTCTCCATTGAGGAATGAGGTTCCTTCCAAGTGACAATATCTTGAACATAGACACCTGTGTTTTGTTAAACAGTGTGTGTATACACATACATACATACACACATACGTATACGCAGACATATTTTATACACACACACACACACATACATATATATATATATATATATATATATATATATATATATATATATATATATATACTGCAAAAGTCTCAGGGCAGGGATTTTGAATACTCAAAGGAGCTATTCAAAAGTTGATTATCCAATGATCAGCTAGCAAACCAGCCAGTGAGTTTAATGGAGACATGCCAGCTGTATAATTTAAGGATCCTATAATGGCAGGATGTTTGATCAAATGATCCCATAAAGAGGGTTCAGAGAACATGGCAGGAACCCAAATCAAAACGCAGATGATTTCTTTGTTGTGAACCAAGGACACTCCCCATGCCTGCAGCTCTTGTCCTTTTTAATTTTCCCTTTGAGGGTTATTAAAGAAAGCCTGCCCCAAATAGTCAAACTTACTGTTTTATTAAAAATCAGAAAACATGTCAAAGCCCCAGGGGGACAGTTTCCTCTCACTGACAACTCGCACCTCCCTGGAACTAATGGGTGTTACGTGAACACCTTCCAGGGAAAGGATCCAAGTCCACTGAGCACATTTTAAAGACATCGAGACAAACCTGTGTCGACGCAGTAGATAAAATGTCAATAATAATGCAGCAGAACAATAGTGGGGTTAGCAGGAACAGAGCTGGTCATGATTCCTGATTGCGGGAACTCCAAACTGTGATTTTAATCAAGTGTCTCTGAAAGACGATTCACCTTTGTCTTTCTTCTAGATGAAAACACACATGGCTTGGGTCAGGTGACAGCTTCTGATTAGTCCGTGTGTATTTTTAAGGGTTGATTCTGAACACTTGTAGAAGAAGATCCATGGCAGAACTTTTATTAAACTAAGCACAGAGCTATCAGATACGGCCAACAGGCTCCTGTTCCAGATTGACATTGTCATGGTCTTGGTGCCATGCTCTTCAGTGGTTCCTGGCCAAAGTAGGCCCATTAAACAAATACTCATTGTATTCGGATTAGGTGACACAATTTAGTGGAAAGAAGGAAAAGCCTTCTAAATATTGTCATTTCCTGAAGTTAGCAGAACTTTTTTTTTAGTTTTCACTTTTTAATCCTGAAGGCATTACTTCAGTGTGTATACATTTATGCTAATCATATACCACAGCCATGGGTTCTTCTATCAATATGAAATGTTTTGTACTTGCTGTTTTTGTGCATCTTGTATTGTTATGTGCAATATACAAAATAATGTGTCTAACTATGCCATTTATGCTTTTGAAAGAAAAAGCAAATTACTTACTGAAGAGAATGGCATTTGCATGCATGTGTGTCAGCTTTCAAGCCATTTCCTTCTACAAAATATTGCTTTCTACACTTAGAAAATGCATCCATCCATCAGTTACAAACCATTTCAAAGCACTTTATGAATCTACAGAGCAAAATGTACTTATCTTACATTGGCAGTGTCCCAGCTGTTACAAAATTGCTATTGTCCTAATACTTACAAGGCAATTTTAGCATCAGTTAATAATTTTACAGGATAGATAACTTCTAAAGCATTATAAAATGACAGACATTAAACAATGGCAACTTAGCATTTTTTTGAAACAGTTCATGACAGCTTTAAAAACTAAAGTGATTTTAATGTATAGTCTATGCAGTTTTAGTTTCTCATTGACAATTCCTTTAGAAGATAAAAATGTGAAAATCCTTTTAAATAGTGGGTGAAAGAATAAAACAAATTTATCTTTAAAAGATATTCAGTAAAAATCTCAATTAGGAATAATGTCTCAAATCTTCCTGTACAGATAGTAGGTGACAAGAATTTGAATTTATTTAGGCAGAAAAAAAATGATGGTATCATTTAATGGTAGGGTACCACAAAATAAAAAGGCATATCTATTCATTAAGTCTAATACACAAAAGAAAAATACAGCAAATGGCATTTTCTATAAATCAGTATGCATTATTTCAACCCCAAAACTGTTTTCTATCAATCTTAGTTTAAGATCCTCAGTCAAAGGCGAAGCTGGGTTAAAGTCTTAGGCAATTGTTTCCTTCCCTGCTCTTTTTTAAGTTGCCAGGATAGCCCCGTGCTCAATTTTTGGCTCTCCATTTACTGCTCACCTTTGAAAGCTAATGCCTCAATGATATACAAAGCAAAAATCCACGAAAACAAATTACATTAATTGCTAGTTTGGTGCTTTCCATGTGTAATCACTTTAAGAAGGGAGAAAACCACCTATTTGACAAAAAACAATGTGCCACAGTGGCTATTTTCATAAATGGAGTTAAGTAAAAACCAGTTATTCCATGAGATTTTTGCAAAGAATAAGTAATTGACCACATGATCTAACTCTACTCCCAAATTCCTCCAGTACTCAATTACAAGGTCCTTCTGAATCACTCAACAGGCTGAAGTTGCATGATAGTATTGCCCCTGGGACACCTGGGTAACTCAATGGGCCTGGAGTCAGAAAGACCTGGATTCAAAACTAGATTCAGACACATACTGGG
Organism: Phascolarctos cinereus; assembly: GCF_003287225.1. NCBI lineage: Eukaryota > Metazoa > Chordata > Mammalia > Diprotodontia > Phascolarctidae > Phascolarctos > Phascolarctos cinereus. The sequence continues at coordinate 197,347,960 of NW_027555736.1, forward strand.
TGGATGACCTGGGCAAGTTACTTAACCTCTGTTTGGCTCAGTTTTCCCCTCTGCAAAATGGGGATAATAATAGCACCTGTCTCCCAGGGTCGCTGTGAGGATCAAATAAAATCATTGTAAAGCACTTAACACAGTGCCTAGCACACAATAAGCATTACATAAATGTTAACTACTATTATTGTCATTGTTGTTGTTATTGTTATTATTGTTGTGTCTGAACAAAACCAACTGCAAATGGTTTGTAAAGGGTCTTCTGTTTAGTCAAGTTCATTTTCAAATGATATTTTCTCCCCATGACCAGTTACAGTGCCTGGCTTCCTAGTAGCTAGCCATTTTATTAATGCTTTTGACATTACATTTAGTGCTATCCAGATATTTCGCCTTCTACAGAAGATTTTCTGGAGTCTTTCACTATTTCAAATAAATGAAATAAAAGCACAGTTTCACTACTTCAAGCCATGACGATCCCCACATACCTGAGGTCGTTTTAGTATCCATACCTAAAACAAAAGTATTTATGTCTACTAAAAGATTCATAAAATAGCTACATTTGCTAGATATAAATAATTATAGATAACTTTATTTACCACGAATCCTGTTAGGAAGTGTGCATATAGTAAAATAAATCAGCATTTCTTTTACTATTTGTTGCCATTAAATCTTACAAGTTTAGTTGTTAATAACTAAGATTTATGTGTAAAGCCTGACCCTTTTAACTTAAGATATGTGAGATGATGAGATAATCAGCACACACACAAAAGTATGTATGCACACATATACCTGAATTGGACTTAGCAAATCAAATGAATCAGACGTAAGGCCTAGGTTCATTTTCTGAAAACAAATGAAATCCTTAATTCTCAACTGAAAAAATATGAACAACTCATTGAAAGCTACCCAGTTATGTACTTACATAGCTTGTACACTTGGAAACAGATCATTTTATTGAATATATAACATGTACAAAATTTTGGGGTAGGTACTGAATGTAATACGTGTATGCAAGATGTTCTTCCTTCCTCTCAAGACAAAGTTCCTTACACTGTAGTAGCAATTCAGCCAGACTGTTTGATTTTCCTGTTTATGCTTAATAAATGTTTGGGGAAGGATGAAAGGAAGGAAGGAAGGAAGGAAGGAAGGAAGGAAGGAAGGAAGGAAGGAAGGAAGGAAGGAAGGGAGGGAAGGAAGAAATCTAATGGATTCAAGTAAAGTATTTGCGTGAGTATATAGATTGGTTGCCCTTGCTTTTTAATTGTCTAGAAAAGACACTCACTCCTCTTTATTCAAAATCATGCACCCAATGGCCGGCTGACTAGATTGTCAAAGTCTAATATGATATATACAAAGCCTTGGAAATCATCTAGTCCCAAAACTTAATTTTACAGGGAGTAAACTGAAGTTTCACTTATCACAAGTGGTCACTGGCCTTTATAGTGGCCCAGGCTCCTCAATATTTCATTAGTCAGATATATACATATATAGATATAGATATATACAGACACATATATATATGTATATATATATATATATATATACATACATACATCTACATGTACATATACATGTATATGTAAAGTCTCCCTCTCCTTCTAACCTGGTTGACTGGTATATCCCCAATAATACTTAAGTGAGTTTGTTTCCCCTGTATAGAACATATTGGTTCCCTTTCAGAAGAGAGGGATGTCAGACTTTTGTCCTGATGTTAAGTTTGAAGGAGATGTAGATCCAGGAGCTATGAAATCCTTGCCTTTCAAGCTGCTGTGGCCAGAGACTAAGACTTCTGAGCTGCTACAAATGTTGTAGAGAGACTAGGTAGAACTGAAGACTCTTAATAGATGTTTACCATTTTGTTGAATAACTAAAATTATAGTTTGTAGCAATATATAATTTTGCTCAATAATATATGAAATGTTAGGCCAATAAATTATTAATCTAAAATTATATTAGTGGCTGGTTTGGTTCATATGTATATTTTGTAAGAAAGCATTATGAGTTAGTACCCAAACAAGAAAAAAATAAATATGTTGGGGAGGAGGTGGTAGTATACAGGCTGAGTACATCTCCAGAAATTTGCCCAGTGAGAAGGGACTACTTTCAAACTAAGACTACTCTGACCTGATCTCTTCCCCAAAGTTCTGCTGTTGGTTGTGCTTTGGGAAACTCCTATGAAGCTAAAGCAACTTCAGGGATGTCTTGGGTGGAACCAACCCTTACCACTACACCTGACATCCAGAAATACCTATGTAAAAATTTGAAATCTTCTGGACTAACCTTGGTTAGTCATTGGTTATACATTCCTTTGGTTCTGCTCTCCTCTAATCCGCATTCAATATGGTAGTATACAATTACTATCTCTGTAATAGCAGTGAGATGGTATGGTACATAGAATCCACTACTCACGGTCAAGAAGACCTGAGTCCAAATCCTGACTCAGACACTTGCTAATTATATGATCCTAGGCAACTCATTTAACTTCTCTCAGGCTCAGTTATTCATCTTTTAATGGGATGGTAATAATAGCAACTACTTCCTAGGGTCCTTGCCAGGAATATATAAGTTAACATATGCAAAGTGTTCAAAAGTCTTAAAGTGGTATATAAATGCTAGCTATTATAATTACAATGTATCTCGTTCCTACCTCCCCATTGAAATTGTTCCCTCAAAGGTCACTAGTGGTTTTGTGATTTCCAAAACTCATTTCTTATCCTGCTTGATGTCCCTACAATAATTGATATTGCTGACCATGTACATAGAGGACAATGCCTCCCCAGGATTCCAGAAGATTGTTCTGGATTGGAGATATGGATAATGTGATCAAAATGCACCCTAGCCAATTTGCTGAGATTTACAAAATTTTAAACAGGAAGAAGGATATAATGGAGAAAATTAGTCAGTGGAGGAGGAGGAAAGGTCCTCTCTTCAGATCATACGCATGGAATCTGAGGCAACTAGGTGACACAATGGATAGAATACTGAGTTAGGATGATCTGAGTTCAAATTTGACCTCAGATACTTAGTAGTTGCATGACCCTGGGCAAGACACTTAACCTCTGTTTACCTCAGTTTTCTCAAATATAAAATGGGTTTAATGACAGTGTTTTGAGGATCAAACGAAATAATATTTGTAAAGTACTCAACACAGTGCCTAGTACATAGTAGGTGCTGCATAAATGTGTATTCACTTCCCCTTTCCCTACGCTGCCAATCCACATAAGGGCTTTCATGAGCCTGTTTCTGGAACTGTGTATAATGGAGGGACTCGACTTCTGGTTCAGAGAATGAACAGGTATTCTGTGACTATTTGCATTTGGTGCATAGTGAAGCAAAGTCTTCTAACTAGCTGCTGAGCTAGAAACAAGAGTACACACAAAAAGTTTCAATAGAGAAATTTCATCTTTCTTTTCCTTGGTGGTGACTGATGGAAGAAATTTAGTAAACCCTCAGGTGGAAAAAGAAGTAGCATTAGTGGCCTATTCTCCCCACCAGGGCCAATAAGTGGCCTTGAATGTATGGCACTGTTATTCCTTCTGGGGCTTTTGTTTCTTCTTCCTTGATTTTAGGCAAATAAATACCAGAGACTGAACAAATCAGACCATGACTTAGTGAGTTTTGAACATTCAGAAAACCAGCAGAAGGCAATGAGATGAGCCTGGGAAGGAGTCAGCCTTGAAAAGCAAGAATCAATCTAGTAACCAAAAAAAAGATGTCATATCCAAGAAGTAAGGGAAAGACTCGTCCATCAATATGCTACACCCAGAAGTGAATTCAGGGGTGGAAATGTCTTATTCTGTTGTTGCTCAGTCCTGTCTGACACTTTGTGATGCTATTTGAGGTATTCTTGGCAGAGATACTGGAGTGGTTTGCCATGTCCTTCTCCAACTCATTTTACAGATGAGGAAACTGAGGAAACAGGGTTGTTATTGCCCAGGGTCACACAGCTAGTAAATTTCCAAGGTCAGATTTGAACTCAGGTCTTCTTGACTCCAGGCTCATCATTCCATCCACTATGCCATCTAGCAGCCCTGGAAATGTTTTATAGTCACCACCTTAAGTTTAAATCTACTCTCTCTACAAAGTGAGCAGTATGTACTTACAAAGGGTGACAGATTTTGGAAGTTCAGTTGTACTTTGGTTCTCTTCAGTTAATATCCATTTTAGATGAACCCCGATGTCCCTCTGAGCACCCTAGAAATCTGAAGGGAAGATGTAGCCATCCACACCCTGAGAGCCCAACCTGCTAATGTGTCTGGATACTTGGAGAGTAGGCATAGCATTTCACTAAACTTCTTTTCATGTTCTCCACTCTCTTGAATCCCATAGTACAGCTCTTTGCTGATTTCTCATCCTACCTCTCTGATCACATTCTTATTCTACCATCTCTATCTCTTTTATGGATTTCTTTTCTTCTTGTCTTTTTAATATAATTATTCTACAAGTCTCCGTCCTCAGTCCACTACTTTCTCCTAATTCTCCCCCTTGTTTATCTCAACTATTCCTATGATCCTTTTAAATCTGTCTCTAGTTATAACCCCTCTCCAACCCGACAACCAAGCTTCAAAATCACATAACTTCAGGGTCAAAAGTGACCTCAGGAGCTACCTATTCTAACCCATACCATTAAAAGATGTCCACTACAACTTTCCTGATAAGTGGTCATCGGGCTTGGAGGTGTAGAAAAGGGATCTGGTATCTGCATTCAAATATTTGAAGGATGATCAATATTCAAGATAGATAAGATGTTTTCTGTTGGGCCCTACAAAGCAGAAAAAGGAGTAAATGGGAGAAGATATAAAGGGGAGAATTTAGGCTTCATGTCATAAAAAATCCCAATAATTAGAGCTACTCTAAAGACATATTGACTCTCAGGAGGCAGTGGGCTCTCCTTCATTGGAGGTCTTTGAGTTGAGCTCAATTATGAAGGCATCCGGTGGGAGGGGAGCAGAGTTGTGATTTGTTGATGCATGGATGGTTGAGGTCAGGTATTCAAGAGTAGCTGACATCTGGTTGAACTGGTCAGCCACAGGGTCAAGCCTGGAAAGGGAGACCAAAACAGAAGAAATAATCTTGATAAACACGGAGAGAGTAAGGAATGGATATCCTAGTGGGGATGAAGAATAAATGTAGGAGGGGAGAGACAGAAGAAAAGATTAAAGCATGGAAATGTGTATGTGGACAGAGAAATTTCAGAGGTCTGAATCCTTGAGGTGGAATAGTTTATGCATAATGGTAATTTCAAGAGTGTATCTGTGAGTCGCTAAGGTGAAATGAAAAAGGTCATGGAATTGTAGGAGGTTGTTGCACTGGGAGGCCAGAGTAGTCAAAGGATGATCAGCAAATATGTTGACTTTCTCAAGAACAAGACAAGGGGTTGGAGTATGTGGAACTCAAAAATTCAAAAAAGAAAGAAGAATTACCTGGAGGTTGGTAGATGACCGTAAAGAAAGGGGTTGGCTTAAGTAATAACAATAAAGGGCAAATCTTAAAGGAAAAGAGGTTGCTGAGTATTTATTTCTAGCTCTGTGCAAAAAAGAAATATATTTCACATACTTTTTAGGATCAGAACTAATTTTAAGCCAGAAATTTACCTTCCACAATTCCCCTTAAATTGTTTTGGCATAGTTAACATTTGATAAGATTGTGTACATCTTGTCCTTTTACAGGAAATGAATTTGGCTGGTGAAGAATATAAAAACTAATTAAATTTTGAGCAGATTGGTTGAAGTTCAAAACTGAGTCCTTAAATACATAGTGATTAACAGCAAAACCTTTCAAAGGAGAACTGGTACACTGCAAAATGTGTGTATATCTACTTCTATTAACCAAAGAAGAATCTTCTAGAATTATATAGGAAAGGAATCCACCCCTACAAGACATAAATGCATTTTCTTCCAGCTGGGTCTTTGGAAGTATGCCTGCACACGTACTCACGTTCATTCCCCTTCATCCCTGAACAAAAGCATTTTTCCTAAATCTCAAACCATTAGTGGTACTGAAATCTATTTAAAAGAACCTCAACTCCCATTTCAGTGTTTGTAAACTATGGGAACTGACATGCAGAAAAGAATGTGGCATCAGGTTAAAGTGGAAGAGAATATGTCAGTGCCTCTAATTTGCGAACATATTTTAAGGAGTCTGCACAAAGCAAGAAACCAATTCAATTTGAGTCAACTAAATCCAATTCAGTTCAATTAAGTAAACAAAGCACAGTGCAAAGGACTGGATTTGGAGGCAGAGGACTTAGGGTTGGCAGGGTACGTGGGAATGGATGCTGAGCATGGTGTCTGAAGATCTAGGCAATAAATTTGAGCTCTGCCAGGTACTATCTCTGAAGACTTGGGTAAGTCACTTTGCTGTCTAAGCCTCAGTTTTCTCATATTTAAAATGAAAGGGTTAGACTAAATGGTCTCTAAGATCCCTGATGGCTCTGAATTTATGTTCCTGTTATCATTTATTTGCCACCAGTATGATCTCAAGGAAATTGCTTAAATTCTCTGCTTGTAGGATTCTTCTTTAAATGAGGAATTCAGATTAGATGGCCTCTTGATCTCTTCTAGGGGCAGCTAGATAGGGCATAGAGTACCAGGCTAGGAGTCAGGATAATTCATCTTCCCGAGTTTAAATCTGGCCTCAGACAGCTTACTAGCTGTGTGACTCTGGGTAAGTCACTTAAATCTGTTTGCCTCAGTTTCCTCATCTGGAAAGTGAGCTTGAGAAGGAAATGACAAAGCACTCCTGTATCTTTGCAAGAAAATCCTAAAGGGGATCATGAAGAGTCAGACACAACTGAAAATGACTGAGCAAAAACAACAAATCTTTTATCCTAAAGTTCTAGGACTTTTGACAGAATTCCTGTCCTAAAGGAGTTTGTAACATATGAAAAAGGATGACAATTATGCCAATGGCTGCAATATAATTTAGAAAATGATGAGAGGAGAGGTGAATCTTGTGACACAGAAGATTAAAGGTAGCAGCAATTGCTTCTAGCTGGAGGCATAAGGCCTCAGAAAGGAGTTGGTACCTGAAATTGGCCTTAAAGGATGAGGATCAAAGGAAGGAGAGATGTGGAAAGAATATATTTCAGTTATGATAGATGGCCTATAAAAAGTCAGGACAGAAATGAAAATGTCCATGGAATATTATCAGTGCAGTTAAGCTGCTACATAAAATGAATGAATGGAAATATTGGAAGGGGGCTCAAAGTACTTTTTTTGTTTGTTGAGTAATAGGGAGCCACTAGAGATTTTTGAGCAAGGAATATGGTTGGATCTCTGCACTGGAAAGATTACTGTGGCAGGAATCATATGAGCATGTAACTGTACATTTAGATCTAGCAGAAACTGTAAAGGCCATCAAGTATAGCTTTCTCATTTTGCAGATAAGGAGACTGAGGCACAAGTTAAATGACATGCCCAGTAGTAAGTATTTGAAATAGGATTTTAATCCAGTCTTCCTAACCCCAAGCCTAGTATCCCATCCACTCTGCCACACTGTAAAAGATGGATTATAGTGGAGAAAAAAATAGAGTCAGGAAGACCAAATAAAAGAGTATAATCTAGGCAAGAGGAACTGATACCCTGAATTAGGGTAGTGTTAATGGGGATGGAAAAGTATGGAATAAAAATAAGAGATATTCTGTAGGATCAACTAATCAAACTTGTCAATTGGTTTGAGTTTGAGCAGCAAGGAAAAACAATTGGAGATTTGTTTCAGTCCTGGAAATAGAGAGAACCATGCAATGTATAAACAATAGAGATGGGGAAGTTGGGAGGAAGGTTAGCTTCTTGAGAAAAGATGAATTAATTTTTGATGTAAGATCATAGATTTAGATCTATAGGGATTCTTAGAGATCTAATCTGACTCTCTCTGCCTCCACCTCCCACCCTCCCACTCCCGCCACACACACACACTTACAGATAACAGAGCTGAAGTAGTAATTAACAAATCTGGGATCTGTACACAGGTCTTATGTGGAATTCTTTTTCCCTTATATCATGCTGCATTCCACGGCACCATGCTTCCTCCACTGCACCTTTTTGTTGAGTTTACGATTTGGTGTGACATACAGGAGATGTCAGTCAAGAAAACGCAAAGATTTTAAAGAACAATCTGGAATTATTGCCAAAGAGTTATCAAATTGTGTATGCTCTTTGACCCAGCAATATCATTATTAGGCCTGTTTCAAAGGTAATCAGGGGAAAAGGAAAAGAACCTATATGTTCTAAAATATTTATGTCAGCTCTCTTTGTGGTGGCAAAGAACTGGAAGCTGAGGAGATGCCCATCCATTGGGGACTGGCTGAATAAGTTGTAGTATACAGTTGTGATAGAATGTTACTGTGCTGTAAGAAATGATGAGCAGTTTGATTTTAGAAAAACGTGGAAAGACCTGAGTGAAATAATGAAGAGTAAAAGAAGCAGAACCAAGAGAACATTGTATACAGTAACAGCAATATTGTTCAAAGAGTAACTGTGAATGACTAAGCTATTCTGAGTAGTATGAATATTCAGACAGGCTACAAAGGACTTGAGAGGGAAGATGCTATCCACCTCCAGAGAAAGAACTGATTTATGGACATATGTATTGTATGGTTTCACACATATATCTGCGTCAAATGTTGGCTTTCTCTACTGGAGGATTGTGAGGGAGGAAAGGAGCTCAGAACACATAATGTAACAAAAAATAAATATTTAAAACAAAACAAAAAAAGGAAACAGAAAAATTGTACTATAGCTAAGAGGAGAGGATGAAGCTATACATATACATTATATATATGTGCATATATATACTCACATACATACATACATACATGCATAAATACATATGTGAGTGTGTGTATGTGTGAACAAAACAGAGGTGACATTTGAAGACAGGGTTAGATGAGATCTGCAAAAGTGAGAGTGTGAAGAGAAACGAAGAGGAGCGGAGGGGATATGTGTATGTGCACATTTAGGGGTCAAGGAAAGAAAGAGAAACTAGCAAGAGACCAAGTGTAATTGACCAGAGAAAAACCAGAAGAGCCATTAAACAGTGATATTAGAGAAACCAAAAGATGCCAAATAAATTATAAACTCTCTAAGGTAAGAATAAAATCTTACAATGATTATATATATATATATATATATATATATATATATATATATATATATATATACACATACACATACACACACACATATATCTATATCTATCTATCTATCTAGTACTGGAAAATGATTCCTTCCTTCCTTCCTTCCTTCCTTCCTTCCTTCCTTCCTTCCTTCCTTCCTTCCTTCCTTCTTTCCCTTCATCCTCCCTATCTTCCTTCCTTCCTCCTTTACTCGCTCCCTCTCTTCCTTCCTTCTTCTTTTCTCTCTCTCCCTTTCCTCTTTCTCTTTCTCTCTTCCTTCCTTCCTTCCTTCCTTCCTTCCTTCCTTCCTTCCTTCCTTCCTTCCTTCCTTCCTTCCTTCTTTCCTTCCTTCCTTCCTTCCTTCCTTCCTTCCTTCCTTCCTTCCTTCCTTCCTTCCTTCCTTCCTTCCTTCCTTCTTTCCTTCCTTCCTTCCTTCCTCTTTCACTCCCTCCCTTTATTTCTTTCTTCTTTCCCTCCATAGCCATACAGCCATCCAGTAAATAACAGAGTTCATGAAAACACTCGGTTAGGCACAAGATAAGAAGGTGATTAAGTTTCTACCCTCAGAGACAAATACATACACAGATTATTTCTGCTTAGATAACAGTTATATATATTTGCAAGTAGTACAAAGTTCTGTTTTGAGCTCATGATATCCATAGTTTTAAGACTAGGTGATGAAACATTTTGCCGCTATAACAAATGAAAGGAAAGGGGAAAAAACGAATCTTACTTCTGTATGCCACTCTCCCCGCTTCTTCCTCTTTTTAAACAATAGTTTATATGAATGCCTTTTGTTGTCCTAGCACAATTATTTCCAGATAAAGCCTTACTCCAAGCCCTAGTATTGAATCTTCTCTTGTATTAAAGAAAAATTTAAGCAAAAACAAACAACTCAGTGACATCTGAAAATAAACATTGTGATCTGTTCTTGTAGAGCCACACTTCTCTTCCAAGGAAAAGAAGGTATGCTTTAATATTTGTTCTTTAAAACCAAGATTGAATGTTACAATTAACAAAAGTTTGGCTTCTTTTTAGTTTTCTTTTCATTTCTATTACTATATCATTATATACCCTTCTGGTTCTGCTTATTTCACTCTATGTCACTTTACACAAGTCTTCACAAGTTTCTCTAAATTACCTATAGCAATTCTTTCTTACTTCATAACAATATACCATTACACTTATATACCATAGTTTTTTTTAATATATTTAATGGAGGGATACTAACTTTGGTTCCAATTTTTTTGCTGTCATAAATGTGTTGTTATGAATGATTACAAATTGTTTACTAGAAATGTTTTGAACCAAGTCACAACTACATCAACAGTGTATTAGGATTTGCCTTCTCATAGTCCCTTCAAATTTATTATTTCTCTTTATGCCATTTTTACTAACTAGTTGAATGTGAGGTGAAATCTCAGAGGCATTTTATTTTGTATTTCTCTTTTTACTGGTGATTTCATGCATTTTTCCATGTGGTCATTAATAGTTTGCAAGTCTTTTGAAAACTGTTGCTATCCTTTGACCATGTCTGTACTGAAAACCATCTTGTAGTATTATATATTAGTGTAAATTTGCTATATATCTTGGATATTATGCATTTAACAATTTCTCTTCTCATCTATGCACTGATTTTGTTCATGATCCTTCAACTTGGCTGAAAAGTGATCAAAAGGGATCAAAGGACACTAAGAAATGTAGTTTTTAGAAGACCTATAAACAACTAGTGGCACTTTTGATCTAAAATCTTTGTCCAATGACTGACCAGTGAATTGTTTTACTACAAGAAGAGGTGAACCACATTTTTTATTAATGTTCTTGCTACAGATTACATCAGAAGAAATAAATAAGTTGTCATTAAATCAAAGGTTGGCCCACAGGTTCTACTTGGAGAGACAAATGAACAGGCAGATATTGTGCATTAAGAGGCTTAATTTCATTGGATACTTGTACTATTCACAAGGAACATAATGAAAAATATCTTTGTAGACTGTATAAGCTCTGAAACACCCTCCCCCAACTCACCCTTACACTGGAGAGTCAGATCCTCTCAGAACAATGCTACATCTTGCCCCATCATGGTTCTGTGGATAACCTTGAGTAGTTTAAGTGACTCCTCTGTGATGCTACTGGTTTTGTTCCCCATTCATATGGGTTCTCTACAACAAAGGTAACTGCCAGTGATTAGGGCCCAGTTTCATTTACTTTAATTAGCTTTTATTACTTACTGTGGAAATATAGCTAGAACAGAATAACAAAAGTATTTTACCACCTTCCTGAAGTAGGGGATGGGATGAGGTTAGAGAAGCACATTCTCATCTATCACCTCAGTCTATGAGAGGAGAAGATTCACATATAAATCACTTAATAATAAGCAATGCTGCACTAAGTTCCTTCCAAATGCAAACAAACCAATGGATGGTTCTCAATCTCAGTTAACCCTAGCCTGATAAAGCAGGTCAGTCTTCAAGCCCTCAGCTATTACTTCACTCATCTTTGGCCTCCCGCAAATCCTACTAGGGACTGTAGCTCACAGACTTCTGACACTTAATAGGCCAACCAGTCAAGGACCACAAGGTCGTAGCCATCTCTAATACTCCTTCATCTAAAAACAGAAACAATAGACACAACAGAGACAGAGGCAACCATAAGATCATGTTCTCAGAGATAACATGGTTTTGGCCCCTGTAGGGAGATAAAGGCCTAAGGTTTGTCTCCTCCACAGTAACTAATAGGAATCATTGCCTCCTCACTTGAACCAGAGATTGACAGGAATGAATCAAGCACTTCACTTGGGCCTGTTGGTGACTTTTAACTGCACACCAAATTCTGGCTCAGCATTCAATTAAAATCCCTTCCCTTTACCTCTTGGTCAAACGACCAGAATCAATTACAGAGTGTCTATGTGTGTTCAGACTGAGAAGTGGATCCCTTATACCACATATCCAGCATGCATTTATGAAAGCCATCTCCTCAGCTCTTCCACATGGATTGACAGTAGACAGAGCAAACCACAATGCTCTGAGAACAGGGTTCCACTAGCCAGACCCTATTATATCATCACACAAATATGGCAGCTTGTATGCTAACAACAAAGGGTTGCAGATAATTAACGGATGCAACAGATAGATTTTTGACATGTAGCGATGACAATTTGAAGGTGGGTGCAGAAGAGAATAAAGCAAGCTATGTTTGAAAATATGATTCATATTAAAGAAATAAAAATGGCTAAAGACTATAAGACAGCCTCAATATATCATGAATGTTTTCTTCAAGGAAAGCATTGGAGAACATAAGTCATAGAAAGTCACACACACACACCTCCCCAAATGGAATTGACTGTATCTTAATAGCAGAAAATAAGTGATTGCTGCTGTGGGATCCATGGGAAAACAGTTGTCTGTGTGTAGTAAGAATATTGATTAAGAGCAAACTTCAAAATTGCTATCAAATTAAGTAAAGATGTGAAGAAGGAATTGTATATTATTATAACAGCTCCAACCTGACCTATGCATACCAGTTGCAACATTAAAAATTGAGAAATGTATAAAGGTAAAGACATTGACTCTGATTGTTACCATGTTTACAAAAATTTAATTAATGTAAAGTAATCACCACAATGAGAACTATAAAAGAGCAAAGAAAACTACTCTACTAATAAGCTTATTTTTTCTGACCACATAAAGAGGTATGGAATCCAAAGATAACACACATTACTATTAAAAATTCATTTGCACAACACTTACAGGACAACTATATAAAATAGCAAGCAAAACTATATTCTCAAAAATAGCAAGAAACTGCCTGAAGGAAAATGAATCTACACAAATCCTGGTATGAGACTGAACTAAGCCAGATCATCCCAAGAATATTTATAACTGAAAGTGGTAGGAAGACAATAAAAGGATGCCAAGTCGAATCAATTTGCCAACATTTCTATGGTAATCTATTCTCATAATTAATGACAGTAGGACATTTGGTCACTAGCATGTCAGTACTTGATATGTTCTGTGAAGAAGTGAAAAAGACACCTATGATGAAGTTGAAAACAGTGACTAGACCAGAACAAGTGCACAAAAATGGAAAAGTAAAAGAGATCATGTGATTTCGAAAGTTTTGAAGTACTGATTTTCAAGATTACTCAAAGAGAATAAGATATGGAGTAATTAGAAAGAATTAGGACAATATTAGTTTTAAAGGCACACATGAAGCCATTAGCACTAACAACCTGTTTTATCATTTTCTCATCTCTTGAAATTTTTAGAATGATCTACACATGCATTGAGAGTCCTATCTACACATACCCACACATGTGTGTTTGCAAACATGTTGTTGTTCAGTCATTTCAGTGAGGTCTGACTCTTTGTGACTCCTTTTGGGGTTTTCTTGGCAAAGATACTGGAGTGTTTTACCATTTCCTTCTCCAGCTCTTTTTACATATGAAGAAACTGAGGCAAACAGGGTTGAGTGACTTGCTCAGGGTCACACAGCTAGTAAGTGTCTGAAGCCAGATTTGAACTCAGGTCTTCCTGACTCCAGGCCACCACCTATATGTATGCATACATACGTGTGTGTGTGTGTGTGTGTGTGTATCTCACAGACAGCCTTTCACAAATTATTTTTACAAAAGACTAAAATTGACTTCACAATTGTGACTTCTCAATCACAAAATTTGCAGAAAAGTAAAGGGAATTAAAGATCTCATCATGTTTATTGCTTGTTGGACATAAAGAAGTACTAGATTGTGTGGCATAGAGAGAAATCTGAAAGATTTTCTTTCAATTAAATGTCTCTCATACACATCTTAAAATTATTTAAGATAAAAGAGCAGTATGAAAAAGTGGAAAGGGTATCGGCCCTAGAGTCAGAAGGCCCGACTTCAAATCTTGCCTCCGAAATTAACTACCTTTGTGAACTTGGTCAAATCATGTAACTTTCCTTGGCTTCTGGCTCCACATCTGAGAAACAAGGGAGTGAATTACATGACCTCTGAAGTCCCTTCTAGCTCTACATCCATGATCCTATTAAAGTCCCTTAATAGATGCAATAAGAGGAGGGAAATCCCCTATTATTGCTACCAAGTGAGGCATAAAACAGGAAGGCTTATGTTTGTCTTTGTCATGGAAGATATCCTGTGTAGAGTCCAAATGGAAGAAGGATCCCCCTAGAGACAGTGAGATCCTCCAGAAGTTCCTGTTTGCACATGTCATTGTCCTGATCGCTGGTCTCAAAGTATCACAAGGCCTCCCCAATGAGCTCCATTGACCCTCAAAAGAAATATGCCAAACAATTCACAAAGAAAAGACCAAATGGAAGAAGACTCCATTTGTCATTTCTATCCTCATGACATCACTTGCATTTGCCCCTTTCTCTCCTTTCATACTGCAACCACTTTTGTTGCAGGCCCTCATCACTTTGTGCATAATGATTTCAATCATCTGCTGGTTGGATTCTCTGCCTTAAATTTCTCCCCACTCTACTGTATTCTTCATTCAACTTTCAAATGATCTTCTTAATACTCAGGTCTGATCATGTCACCCCACTCTTAAATAAATTCCAGATGCTTTCCCTGATTTCATTTTCATAAGTTCTATTTCCATTTCCTCACCTGGCAGATATTAGGGTCCAAATATGGAAGTTCTGCTGTCCAGAATGAAGGGAAGAGATACTACATTAGTGCCAAAAGCTATCACTAAATAATCCCTTTTGTCTTTCAAAAGTGCTTTAGAAGGTATAAAGCATTTGTTATTCTGGAAGAGGAACTGCAGTTTTGACAGATGGGAGTGTTTTTCATAGGATTCCACAGTAGCTAGGAATAATGAAGGGTGTTTTCATACTTTAGAATCTGGCAATAGATATATAACTACTGATGATACTGTGGTCATTTTAATGCTAATTTCAAAGGTTTTTGAATGCATAGCTTTCTGTGGACATGCTTCAGTGTCCAAATCCTGCCCCAACAACCACTTCAGCCAGATATGCTGGGTAATAGGCAATCTCGTGATTTTTTTTTACTCAATTATTTTATTCCAAAAATAAAACAAGACCTTTGACAGTAAGTAAAAAGAGCTTAGATACTTAGATGAAGGCATCATCTAACATATGGTCATTCTGTCTGCTTGGAAGGGATGCCTTCCATGACTTCTCTTTTTTTCATAATTTTTGCTCATGTCTTTCTAGAATCTTCCACAAAGGATTTACCTAATGTCCTAGTGGTGTTCCTCTGGTCTCTTTTCATAGTTTATGGATACCAATGCAACATTCACGCAGTGCATATGTTACTGCTTGCTCTCCCTACATGCCTAGTACACTTCATTTCCCTTTCTACACATGTGTATAGTCTTTCAAGAGTCCCTTACCAGAAAACTGGTTTTGTACTCAGTTACCATATATAGAAAAAAGGTTGGAGTATGTCTTCTAAAATCCAGGAAGATGTAACATTAAACTTTCCTTGTAATTTTGTTTGTTTCTTTTAAACAAAGTTCTATCGAAATAAGAATTTTATATAAAAATGAAAACCTTAAACTGTACATTATAACTTGCTAGTTGAAGTAGGTGGAATTTTGGTAGTCAAGTGTAAAAAGTCATACAAAAACAACTTCCCATGGGGCATTCAAATTCTATCCAAGATCATTGTGTGTTGGGGGTGGGGTAGCATTTGGGGGTAAATATAATGCTTTCTTATTATCAAGGCCACCACAATTCAGCCCGATCTTATGAGGGTATTACAAAGTCAAATAATATTAAGGATAGAAGAGACTTCAGTGATTGTCTTGTCCAACCTCTTCATTTTACACATGAAGACATAGAGGGTCAGATAAAGAAGTGACTTGGACAAGATGACATAAAATGACAGTGGAAGAAATTAAATTTGGGCCTTTTGAACCCTGCTCTAATAATCTTACCTCGTCTACTTTTCTTAATTTTCCCTCATCTTGGCCAAATTTAAGCCAAAATTTCTTTGGTTCCTTTGTGCTATCTCTCATCATTAAGTAGCTTGCCTCTCAACATAATTGACAACCCCAAAGAGAGATGTTTTCATATAGTACAAAAAATGCTGGCCTTTTTTCATTGCTTTGCTAAGAAATCAAGGGCAAATCACTTAACTTCTCTTTCATCTTTCCACAGATTAAAATGGGAACAGTTATCTTTTTCATGCCTATATCATAGAGATACTGTCATAATAAGTGAGGAAATATCTGAGGATCTTTATTCATCTCGAGAAGATTTTAAACCTTAAGTCATAATCCAACTAAATACCAACTTGGAAAAACTGGCTTGATCTTTATCTTTTTAGGAAAGTATAGCAGCTGCCCAGGCTACCCCTCTTAGCTCATGTTCACATAGGTTGGGTTCCTTGGAAAAGGACTACCCTAGGTATTCTGTGTGTCTGAAATCCTAAAACTAAAGTTTATGAGGCCCCATTGCTATGTTTACCATGATTCTAATCATACAGAAAAGAAAGTTAGCTCAAAGTAAAGAAATTTACTGAAATGACATAGTAAGGTCTGTAGCAATAAAACATTTCTTCATCAACACAGAGGAAATTCTCCCACAAATATAAATAATGTCAATGGAAAGTATGAACATGGCAAGAGTTTTCATGAAGAGAGGCAGACACAGAGAGATCATATGTAGCTAAAGCATGTGTAAGGAAAGGCAGCTCATGCCTTAATGATTCAAGGCTGTTTCTTCTCACATTGAAAATGACTTGAAAATAAAACCTATGTATGTGGTCAGGTAGCTTAGTATATCCATTTCAGCTCCAGGAATTACAGTGAGGGGAAGAAAAAAAAATCCTTTCTATGCTTCAAGTTTAGTCTTTGGGAAGACGGTAAGGTGGACAGAATTTGTTTAATTCCAATATCTACCTCTCTTTAAATACTCCTCTTTTCTTATGTAGTACAATTAATGTTGCTGTCATCCTACTAGACTTCCTCTCTGGAAGTCCCCATGTGTCAGATCTTTCCCTCAATATTTCTGTTCTACTAAACTTAACTGTCCTTGGTCCAATCCCTCAAGTATATCCTTTCTGCTAGCTAATTTGCTGAACTAAATCAATTTAATTCAACATAATTGGTTCTAAAGTGTTAATGGTTGATAATGACTGAATGTGTTATTTCTTCCTTATGCATTTACATTTCAAAAAGGTCCTTCAATGACTAAGGCCAAGAAGTGAAGAATGATAGGAATTTCTAACAAATGGAAAAGTATGCAGGGAAATATATATATACAAGGTTATGAGGTGGGATGGTAGCTTTTCCTGGTTTTCAGATAGCTAGACTGAGCCTAATGTCATAGATGCTTTCAAATACAGTGAAGTAATTCCTTCAAAATCAAGAGTCAGTAGTGCCTAACAAAAAGAGGCAACAAAGGTTAAATCTTTCTTCTGCTATTCACTGGGTTATATGAGTAACAGAGGGAAGAAACATGGTACAATGGAATGACTATTGCCTCAGGAGTTAGAGGTCCTGTATTCAAATTTCTTTTCTAACACTTATTTGTATGACCTTGGGCAAATCGCTTAATATCCCTGTGCCTTGATTTGGTTACCTATAAAACAATGACTTTTAATTAGATGGACTTGAGGTCCCCACTGAAGATCTGTGATTCCATGCTCTTATAGTATAACATGAAAAAAGCCTTGAATTTGGACCTACAAAACCTAGGTTTGAATTCTGGCTCTGCTGCTTACCAACTCTATGATCTTAAGCAAATAATTTAACCTCTCCAGTCCTTGAGCCTCAGTTTCTTTATCTGTAAAATGAAGGAATTGAAATAGGTGATCTCTTAGGTTCTTGCTAAATGTCTAAATGTCTGATTTGGGTTAATGAATTAAAGGATATATACATTGAGAATAACAATGATCTGATTTTCATGTAATCTGCTCAAAAACTTTCAAAGAATCCCCATTGCTTACAAATCCTCAGGCTGGTATTCAAGACCCTTTCATAATATGACTCCAATGTATCATTCTAGTATGTAATAATGTATTATTTCCCACTAAGGTATTATTCCCACTATTCCACTACTCTTATGTAACTTCCCCTCAACCCACAACCCATTCTCCACCTAGCAGAGTCCCACTCTTTCAAGGCCCAGTTCAAGTACTATTTGCTTCATGAAGTCTTCCCTAACCCATGCCAAATAGATACATTCTCTCTGTTCTCTGAATTCCTGTAAGTTTCCTGTGACCTTTCACAGAACGTAGTATATTCTGTCTCATACTCTAGTTAATCATGTATTTTTTTTGTGCTCCCTCTTATATCCTAAGTATCTTAAGAATGGGGACTGTGTCTCACTTATCTTTGTTTCTCTCAAAGTACCTTGCTTAGTGCCTTATACATATCAGATATTCAAAAACTGTTCATCAGTTGAATTTTCAGGTCATCCTAAACTCTTTACTTTTTTTTTTTTTGGCTAAGCAATGGGGTTAAGTGACTTGCCCAGGGTCACACAGCTAGTAAGTGTTATGTGTCTAAGGCCAGATTTGAGCTCAGCTCCTGAATCCAGGGCCGGTGCTCTATCTACTGTACCACCTAACTGCCCCAACTCTTTACTCTTTAACTCTACACATCAATTGTATTTCCAAAATACCTCACATCTTTCTCCTTCTCTCTGCTCACAGAGCCACCACCAAACAGGCTTTCATCATCTTTTGCCTATAGTACTGTAATATATTCCCAATTGGTTCCCTTGCTTGGAGTTTCTTTATTACCCAAACTATCCTCCTCATAGCTGCCAAGGTAATTTTCATTAAATATCACTCCCTTGCTCAATAAACTTCAGTGGCTCCATATTGACTCTAGAATCAAATATTATTTCATCTTTATCTCATCCTTTTCTACATTTTATGTAGTATTATAATGTTTATGAATATACTTACAAATATATGTACGTATGGATATATGTATGTGTGAGTATGGAGAGAGAGAGAAATTATTTCTCTCTTACATTAATGGCCAGTTCTTAAATTAGGACTAAAATTTTGCCCCTTCCTATTTTCTCATTCAGAAATCAGCCCCTGTAGGTTATTCAGGCAGCTTTTGAAGGGTAGGGCTGATGATAAGGTGAAATATTGGACTCAGTTGGGAAAACTTAGGTCTTATCAGAGGGTAAAGAAACTCAAGTCTAGGGGAAGTGGTGAATTCTGGCCCATTGTGCTTTAGTCAGATAGGTCTGAGTAGAAGTGGATTTCACCTTTTGTCTTGATTGTCCTAGATAGGGGGTAGTCTGGTATAGTATAAGTCTCTTTGTCCAAGACTGAGTGATCAGTCATGTGCCCCAGAGCCTCATTAGAATAAGCTCCACCTCTAATTATAACATTATTCTCTGTTACTTGTTAACTAATCAGCATTGATTCCCACCTGCAGGAACATTCCAAAGTCATGTAAATGTTGAGTGGATTCCATGAGGGGTCTTTGGTTTATGAGATATGGCCAAATGACCATCTTCTTCTTAATTACTTGCTAGCCATAATTAATAAAATTATTAATTATCCAGAAATTTTTTCTCTCAAACTTATCTCTCTCTATATATAAAGTTTTATTATTATTTTATTATTATATTGTTATATTTACTTAATTTGTTATATATATATATACATAAACTTTTAAATAATAAAAATACAAATTTATTGATAGTATGTGATCAAAAATATTTGGAGAGCACTTGACAATCTGCTTCCATCTAGGTAGTAAAGTAAATAAAGTGATCTTGAACCACTTGGATCAACGGTCTTGGAGTCAGGAAGACCTGAATTCTAATTCAGTCTCGGTCACTTTTACTACCTGTGTGACCCTGGGCAAGTCACTTAACTTCTCTCAACCTTAATGTACTCAACTGTTAAATGGGAATAGTAATAGCACCTACCTCATAGAGGTGAGAATGAAATAAGACAGCATATGTAAAGGGAAACAGCAAACTTTAAAGTACTATATAAACATTACTTATTATTATTTTACTTCTTTATAAATGCAAGAATTGTGCTCTGAGGAAGAACAGTTTTTGTTTTTTGTTTTTACTTAGAAGTAACAAATATAGCTTATTCTCCTATTTCTGTTCAATTGAGAGGAGAAACATTTTGGTAATGAAGAATAGAAAGTCCAGCAGATTTGCTTATTTTATTGATATCCCTGATGTTGCAAACCAAAAGTCAAATTGGTTTTCACATTGTTATTCACAGAAAATACATTCTCTACCTTCACCCCCCTGCCCTTTATCTTTGCATGATATTAATTCATTTCAACAGGCAACTCAACTGAGCTCCCTGTTGGGGAAAAAAGTTATGTTCTTCAGGGAAGGAAACAGAAAAGAGCTCTCTAGCACAACACCAACTGAGAAAGAGAAAGTGACAGGCATATGGGTGGCTAATAAACGGGGCAGGTATTCCAAGTGAGGAAATACTTTGAGAAGACTCCAGTGCCTCAGATAAAGAAAGGCTGTTTTGACAGGGAAGTCAATTTCAAAGAAAGGAAGGGGGCTGGATTTTGTTTTATCATTTTTGTTGTTGACCAATCATTAGATCCTTGATCTTTGTGGACGGTAAAGTGGGTCTTTACACCTTAGACTAAACTAGGTATTCTTGAGGAGGCCCTAACGTCCCCAGTTTCTTTCTTGACCTTCAGTGTGGGATGTTAGTAATCCTAGAAGATACTTCTTTATGAGATCCACACATTTGGGAAAAGATAATTTTACCAAACTGGAAATTTGTCTGCCTTAGGAATTATTTTGACTGAAACTGCCAAAAATTTATACATTTTAAAGTGAAAACAATAACAACAAAGCTAAGAACAAAAAACAACTTAGGGTTGCCATTTCCTCTCCCTACCTCAAACTAAAGAAACAACTACTCTCTTGGGAAACTGTAATAACTCAAATTGATGGTGATGGTTGGGAGGAAGGCAATTTTAAGTATCTTTATTAAGAAAGAATTAAGTTGCTACCTTAACAGTAAGGCAGAAAGGAAACAAGGTTCCATGGGGTATGGGAGATGGGGGAAGAAGTTGGAGGGAATCTAGTGAGGTAAAATGAGCTTACAGGATCCTTTAAGTACCTTCTTGATTCTTCATGGATAAAGGAGACTGGTTACTATTAACATCCTAAAGAAATGCTAGCTCCTAGAGTGTAGAGAAGGAAATTCCCTCTCATTACCATTATATTACTCATTACCACTACCACATAACTGAAATGTTCCAAAGAAGTACAAAATAATCCATTTCATGAAATTCTGTAAGGTAATTATCAATATCAAATTACAAATTTGTTCATCTTATTTCAAATTTCCAATTCACAAAAAGGAAAATTTGGTTTACTTTCAAACTGTTTCAAGCTTTATTTGAAATAGTTTGATTTTGTATTTGTTACAGAAATAGTCATTTAAAAATATATTAAATGGTCTTGACAATATCAATATCTTCCACTCTTTAACACAGACTCCAAGATTTTATTAATGCAGTATTTAAAATAATAAATAGAATGAAGCATGTCTCTATTCATTTTCAATAGGACAAGGCAATATTAAAACAAGACCATTCCATCAGAGGAGCTTGATTATTTTCTCAGTGTTTTAAATTATGCATATGATTGGTGACACAAATACATTTTTAAGTGGTTGCAAATTTTAAAAATCAATATTCCCAAAGAACTAAAATTATGCCCAATCATAAATAACAAATTAATTCACCTGCATATTTTGATCTACAACCTACTGTACAAAACATGAACCATTTTTAAGGGGGCTCTTTCCCATCAGCTTGTGCTCATTACTCTATTTCATACAAATTTAGTTCAAATCAAATACAAGCCCTTTCAAAGAGGAAAGAAAAAACACAAAACCTTGAGCATTATTTCACTTTCTCTGCCCACATGAGCTGGTGTAAGATGTGGCCCGCCATGTTGCACCAAACTGGCAGTAACCAGGACCCATTGTTTCCTCGAGAAACGGAGCCTATGCGGGAATGCAATGGTGTCCTCTGCAAAGGACGTGGAAAAGTGTGTGTGTCACTACTGTACCACACACAACAGACAATTATGATTCAACTGTCCAAATTATAATCAGTTTGACAAATGTCCACAAGCGTCTTCATTCTATTTTATATTTTCCCTAAGACAAGGCAATCACACCACCAGACAATTCCATCAGGGAAGCTTGTTAGCTGCTTAGTCTGTTAAACCCTGGTTGCCATAGCATCTAGAGTTGAAAAAGCTGCAGATTGGCATGAAAAAAGCATGTCGACAATTGCCCTGTCACAGCATGCAAGCCAGGTCTGCTCAAAGGCAGCACACTACAAGTTTTCTTTCCCAGTTTGCACTACCCCATGCTGTTTAATAATATCCATTTACTGGTATTGGGATTGATCTAGTGCAGTGTAAAATCCACATCTAGTGAGACTTTGCTTTTCACATGGAGTGAAATTCTTTAACAAATGGGAACATGGCAATTAATTTCGAAATGTAATACTGTATATACCATAAGAAGTATATTTAGATTTAATAGGGGAACCTTCCAACATTTTAATGCATTGTACTTTAGAGGGCTAAACAGTTTTACTCGATAATTTTTAGTAGACTTTTCAGGCATGTCTGTAGCCTAGTTAGGCATTCATTTAGGAAGAAATTATTCAAAATTTAGTATTCCATTTTAAAAATATATTTGAATCATGCCATAGTCATTCCTCTTTATGTGCATGGTGCAATTTAATTAAGGATATACATTTCTAAAATAACTATAATTCAATTAAAGTGTAACACCATGAATACCAGCTGAAATTACAGTCTAAGGATCAATGTTCATCAAAATGTTTTTCAAAAGAATCATGGAACAGATATTTAATAGTAATAAATGACTACGCATTAATAACCCTCCAAAACTATTTTATGCAAAAGAGAATTTCAGTCCCAAGCTAGCCAGCCAGTAGATTTATTTGAAGCAGAGGGAAAGATGTTTAGTATCTACCACTAGCAACTTGTTGGGGTTGTAAAGGAGAAAATATCACACAAATAGCTAAACTTATGAAACTGTTTCCAATCAAAAGTTTACACTTGGTTTATTGAGACTTTTTCTTCCATTATCGCCTTCTAATCTGATCTGTCACTTCATTTTACTTTTCCTTCAATGCCGCAATGAAAGGAAATCTTAAATTCCACACTCAAGAGCGCAATTAACCTGGCAAGCCCTAGAGGATTTCAGGCATGGGTCTTTTCCCATATTTTCCATTCTATCATCCCTCCTATATCAGTGTCACATAGCCATGTTTTGTTAAATTTTGGTATGCGTTACCAAAATTTGCTTAACCTTACCCAGTAAAGGTAAATATGAAGGAGTGTTAAGAGCAAAATTTAGTATGAGATAGGGAGTAGAGGGAGGTAGAAAAAGGGATATAATAATACTGTTTTTGTTAAAGCCAAAAATGCTTAAGTTCAACGTAGAATATTATTTAATGTATTTAATAAAATGTTGTAGGCTTCATCCTTCCTACAGTGGACTACCATTTTTTTCCCTTTTTGATTATATAGATTGCCCTGTGAAACATTAAAATGTATTGGTCTAATATGATATATAGATTGTCTGTACATGTACACATATATGTATTACGTATTTGTATATGTGTTTATATTATGTATGTGTGGATACCTATATGTGTGTATATATATATATATATGGTGATCTGGCAGTATGAGTTCAAAAGACCCATTTTCTAGGAATACTCATGTCTCATTAAAATTCAAATCTTGGGATGAAACTTAATATACATATGGCGTCCATGAATATGTTTTCTTCTATCCATTTCTTTTAACAGATCTTCTAGCTTCAAAAAGAAAAGGAAAAGCTGTTTACTAGTTAAAGGTCTTTTTTATGAGCTTCGATGACTCAAAAACACCTTCATCTTAACACATGAAATTTGGCAAATGATTAAGCCATGTTATGATTTGAAAGTCTATGGTATTTGGGAAAAGAGAGAATTAAAAACAACTCTGAGAGATTATGACTTAAATTTGGCTGTCATGTAAGTTTTTTCAAGTATCTTTTTTTTTTTGCAGAACATGAACTCAACTACTGATATTAATCTTACATAATACCACAATATACTCAAGCCTCAGTGGGTTTCAAAGAATTGTGTTCAGTAGAATCATCAGATAAACAGTTCTGCTTGTAGTCTAACCTACCCAGCTGCATATCCCTTTTGGTATAGCAACCCCAAGAGAGAAACCTAACCAAATTCTGAAACAAATTGCCTTGTCAAGAAGTCTTTCCAAAAGTATTCTGTTTCAACTAAGTTAAAGTTTCTCTCTCTCTCTCCTCCATTCCTCCATCACTCCCTCTCTTTTTCTTTTTCACTAGCTCTGTGATAAATTGATGTGATTAAAGTATTTAAGTCCTATCCATTATGAGATGCTATGTGAAATGCAGGTGCCATATCTTGACTGGTCCTTTTTTGACCATGGGTTCTCTATGTTTAAAATGGTATTGGATTTGGAAAGTCCAGTGTTAGGTGTCATGAAAAAAAAAAGAGGTTATACTTTTAATTCAGACAATGTTTGCTTTAGTTGGTAAGTCAAATCTAGTCATCTGAATGTTGCTTTTGTCTATGATTTCAAAGCAAATGTCTTCATCTTTACAATCCCACTGCCTTTGTAATTCATTCATAGCACATTTTTTAAAAATCCAATTATGTATAAACAAGGACCTTTCTCTGCCCCCCCACCTGATTTCATTGCATATTTGGTCTATTACCCTGAGTAATGGTAGATGATTCTCATTGGATCAGACAATATGAAGTTTGTATTAAATATTTTCATTGGATATCATGATTTCTATTTGGAAACCTATACAGATGCTCTACCTTTCTGTCATTTTAATTATCATCATCACAGAATTGAAATAATACACGAACCAGCCACAAGTCTGAGATTCTAAAAGGGGGGAGGGGAAAGAAGTGAATTAATATGGTAGCAAATACATTTCAATGTCATGAGTGCCTTTAAAATCCTCAGAGAAAGCAGCACAAAGGAGCTAGAGCACCTGTTTTACTTCTAAAAAATAAAAGATTCCCAAGAAAATCTTAAGTGAAATATCACTCTACACAAAATGTAGGTTCCATACATGGGCGGAAATGCTGTTTAAGATAGCTCATGTTTTTCTGGGAGATTTTGCCTTATTCCAAAATTTCCTTCAACTGACTGAAAGCACATTAACTGCTAGATAGGCATCACACTGATGTCTCCATGCTGTAGCATACAGCCGTGAATTTGCTACGATCTGTTTAATCAGCAGCGTATTGATTTTCCGCAGCTTTCCTTCATTTTAGCCCCATAGCAGGCTTCTGTAATTTCCTTTGGACAAAGTGTAACCAAACTGTGCTAAGTGATGTTGATTTGCAGGCAAAAGTAAAGGGGTAAATATAAATTAACAAGCTATAAACATTTTACAAGTGGGGAGTCAATAAAAACAGTGTCTGCAGTTCTTTAAAAAAAATGATTTGAAGCAGATTGCTAACAAAGGTGTCCAAAGAAACTGACGTGTCTGAGAATAATTTTTGCGCTTTGTGATTAAGAATTGATCAGTTTAAAAGCCTCGGATGCAACTGAATCACCCATAAGCTGCTGGACTGAAAAGGCTCAGCAGGAGCTGGTATTTGTTTGTTAAACTCCCATGATTCCAAGTAGATAATTGGTCTGTGAAGTTCATGGCAGAATCTGAATTTGCTTTCTTGCTTCCCAGCTGGCTGAGCACTGGTTTATAGACTTCTGTGTACAAATTTAGCCAGCAGCAAACCTCACATCTTTAATATAAAAGGTGTTTTGTTGTGTTTTTCAGGTGCTGAGTGGAAAGCCCACACTCCAGAAGCTCATTAAAAGGGCCAAGTTACAGTACAGGTTTATTTCTGTCACAGCGTTTCTGAAAACAGTGACAAGGATTAATATGTTTCTTTGGTACTGGAAAAAGCCTGACACAATCCCTTGTGAATTTGATCATCTGTTTCATTGCCTGTGTAAGATTCAATCTCCTATTATATCCTGAAGTTACAGCTGTAAACTAACACTGGTAAGAATTCATAAGCTGCTGCAAAAGCCCAGGGCAAGCTAATTGTTTTATTAAAAAGCAGCTTATTTATTTGCAATTTATTTCATCCACCTCTACCATAAACTACTCCTCTTCCTCAAAACCCAGGCATATGTTAGCTCTTTGTCTGTAACCACATAAAACCCTATCCGATGCCATGCACTGCTCATGAATCCAATGGCTTTTCCAAGTCATATATTTCTTCTTGTCACCAGTGTATATGGACATATAGATATTCCATACAAATTAATTTCATATATAGCTATTCACATAAAACCCCTCTACATACATACTTCCACCCTGGCGCTGAGGAATGGCATGGTATTTGTTCAATGCTCTCAATAAAGTAAGACTTTTCTTTGAATGCTGTATTTCCAGGGATGCATTTTGACTAACAGAACATTCAAATCTATCTGAGGTGCAAGCCGTGTTATCTCAGGGCTCTAGTATCACTTGATGAAGACAGACAAGGATTGTATGCAATATCAAAGATGGACAGACACTGTAAAAGAAATAACCTTGATGCTAATGAGAAATCTTAGTCTATTTTTTTTAAGTTCCATATACATATTTTTTTCCTTACCTATCACTTCTTTCTGGTCTTGTGGGTATTATATTAGGATTAGAACTAGAAAAGGCTAAATTGGAATCTTAACTACAAAGTGTCTTCATTCAAAAATCTCAAACTATATCTAAATAAAGCATGGCACAAACAGCCCCAGCCTAAGTAACCCAACAATGTGTGCAAATCCCACCAAAGTTAGTGGGAATGCCTTCAAGATCAAGCTAAAGAAGTCAATTTTTCAGTGTGCTAGGTTGGAAATGAGGCAACAAGCTTCCATTATTCTTAACAGAAGTTGTGTGCCTAATTCCCTATGCACCACAGACATTTTAACCCATAATAACTGATTGTAAATACAGTATGCAGCTAGCTAGAGCCTTATTTACACCTGCCAATTTGCTGCCCTCCAGCACTAAAAACAAAAACAAAATGGGAGCAAAAGAACTGCCAAGCAAAACACACTCTGCCCCTCATGTATACTCCTTTCTAGTTCTACAAACAGAACCTTTTGCTCCATGTTTTCTATCAACAAATTCAACTTCTGAACAGAAAAAAAAGTAAAGGAAAAAAGACATTGCTTGACAAAACAATAGCAAAATAGTTATTAAAATAACCATCTCCTGAAAACATTGTTTTCCTCTTAAAACAATATAAGTAATGCAAGAGTTACCATGACACTTTTAATTACGATGTAACACATGTGCCACGTAATGCATATGTTGCAATGCAAGAGAGTGACTTTTAATGTGTAGCTACAAAATCTGCACATAGTCCTGTTCACAGACTAAAAGCTAACATTATACACATACATATACATGTGTATATGTACTTACATATATATATATATACATATGCATATATGTGCATACACATACATATGTAATATATATATCACCGGAATTTCTTCAGGGTAAAATGACCTCACTGGCTCTTTTTCTAACCATACTTCTCACTCCACCCCCACCCCCACATGCACACACACACCTCATATGGCCCATCCAATCCTAGATAATGGCAGCCTAATTATTTCTGGTTTTGTTTTTAGCAGCTTGTGGCATATGTCAACATTTAAGGAAAGGTTTCTCCACTGCCTTGGTCTAGTGAAAATAACTTCTGCCAAATTCCAGCCATTATTTTAATTTTCTATTATGGATAATAATGCCGTATATTGTTCATGCATATATTACTTGACTTTTATATATTACAATAGTATATAATAATGACTTGCTTGTATGATACTAAGAATGATTTGTATTTCAAACAATACCTTTCATCCAATGAGTGCAAAACATTTTATAAACACATGAGGTCCAACTCATTGGGCACCGATAGGGTTTATATCACTTCTTCAAACACAGTAGCAGTGGCCAATGAGGGTAGTAAATGCTCTCCTATTTATTATTTTCAAAGAATTTCTAGACCTTTTAATCATGGCATAATCGTTTTTCATTTTCTACCACTAAAATACTAATTTTCATTAACCTTGCCCCATATGGCTCCCCTCTCTAGTTCATCTTTCTATCAGTTGTCAAATGGATCTTCCTAAAGTACACGCCTGACCATGTCATCCCCCTATTCAATAAACTCCAGTAGCTCCCTATTACCTTTAGGATCAAATATAAAATCCTGTTTGGTGTTCAAAGAATTGAACCTTTCATAACCTGGTCTTTTCTTACTTGTCTAGTGTTCTTCCAGTTTACTCGCCTCCACATATCTTGTGATCCAATGATGCTGGCCTCTTTGCTAATCCTCACACAAGACTCTCAATCTCCTGACTCCATGTATTATCACCAGCAGTCCCTCATATTGAAATTCTTGACATCTCCATTTCCTGGTTTCCATGACTTGCTTCCAATTTCAGCTAGAATCCCACCTTCTACACAAGGTCTTTTCCAATCCCCTTGAAGTCCATTGTCTTCCCTCTGCTGATATATCTTGTTTAAGCATAGTTGTTTACCCACTAGACTGGAAGCTCCTTGAAAGCAGGGACTGTTTTGTTTGGGGACTATTCTTTGTATTTCTGGCCCTTTGCACAGTGCCTGGCACATAATAGGTACCTAATAAATGACTTGATACTGTTTATATAAAGAAAGTATCCACTAATTTTTGGTGATAGGATATACTTTCCTACTCAGTCAAGTATATCATATTATCCCCAAAAAAGACTTCTTTAGGGAAACTATGACAGGCTACAATCAACAGTGTCTCTGTCTGCTAGATATTGTGGTAACAATATCTTTTATTTTTGATAATATCTTTCCTTGTTTATCTTCATGGCATCCCTGTCAAATAGTTAGGCATAGATCATGAAGAACTGAAGTTGAGAGAAGTTAAATGACCAAGCCCTTTAAGAAATAAGTTTCATCAATAGTAGACACAGGCCTATAGCACAATCCTCATGAATGGCAATTTCCACATTACGTGATTTTATAGACGGTCAAACTCATGTTTCATAGGCCTGTTTTTTTTTAGCAGATCGTAGAAGATAAAATTAGAATGTACAGATATGACCAATTTATAGAACTCCAGCTAATTTATACAACAGTTGGATATTGTACTATAATAGTGATAGACCATGGGGGTTCATTATTCAAATCAATAACTACTGATAATTACTAATTATGGAATAAACTCTATTCAACATTTCCTTTACTGGAAATAAGGCAAGGTATAAAACAACACAAAATAGTGAATATCATGCCACATGAAGACTAAACTAAGTTATTACACTACTCCTATAAAAAAATAGTGTAGTATATTGAGCATAATAATTTTTGCAGTGATAATAATAACTAGCATTTATATAGGTGGTTCAGTGGATAAAGCATTGGAAATGGAGTCAGGAAGACCTGAGTTAAAATTCTGCCTCAGACACTTACTGCCTGCATAACCCTGGCAAGTCACTTAACCTTTATGTCTCAGTTTTCTCACCTGCAAAAGGGGAATGAATCATAATAGCACCTACTACACATGGTCGTGAGAATCAAATGAAATAATATTTGTAAAGTGCTGAGCACAGTACCTGGCACATCATAGATGTTTAATAAATGTTTGTTCTCTTCCCTTATCCCATAGCACTCTAAGATTTACAAAGCACTTTACAAACATTATCTCATTTTTATACTCACAACAACTTTGGGAGGTAGGTACTATTATTTGCCCATTTTATAGATGAGGTGAGACACAGAGAAGTTAGATGATTTTCCCAGTGTCATACCTCTAATAAGTGTCTGAGGTCATATTTGGATTTTGGTCTTCCTGATTCAAGATCCTGTGCTCCATCCACTGTGCCAAGAAGTTGCCTGAGGAAAAAAATTGAGAGAAAACCTACAAACATCAAAATTTCCTTATTTTTTTCATTAAATTTTAAGTGATACAATTCTACAAAGGATTATTAAATTTGCAAATAAAATAGAGGGAATGGCCTAAAAGTTTGAGTAGGAATTTGTCACTCACCTCATTGATCAGAAATGACAATTAAAATCGGAATTTAAATCCATGTCTTTAGAAAATTGATTTTAAAAGGGAAGCAGCATTACCAAATATTCAAAGAAAAAGCATTACCCCCAAAAGAGACTACCAGTGACATGTATTGAAGTTGATTCAGGTATTCAAACACTATCTTCTCACTAACGCAGATATTCCCTCTAATGATGCAGATAACAATTACATCCATGCTTGACCAATCCCTCCTCCTTCTGTGAGTTCATTACAGAAAGTCCTCCCAAAGTATTAGAGGTATTTCTCACTTTTTCTTAGCATCATGATGACAGCACTTGAGGACAAATGTCCATCTGGCCAAGTTGCTCTTGCCACATGACCAACTCACTTTTTTCACACATGTATTTTTAGAACATTGTTTATACCATTTGTCATTTATGATTCCTTGCTTGTAATGTATCATAGGGGCATTTAAGTGTTGCAGTGGATAGAGTGCCAGCCTGGGAGTCAGGAAGACCTGAGTTCAAACTTGACCTCAGACATTTACTAGTTGTGTGACTCTGGGCAAATCACTTAATCCTGTTTGCCTCAGTTTCCTCATCTGCAAAATAAGCTGGAGAAGGAAATGACAAGCCAATCTAGTATCTTTGCCAAGAAAACCCCAAATGGGGCCACAAAGACTTGGGAACACAATTAACCACAAAACAACAAGAAAAATGTATCACAGCATATTTTCATGTCCAACACATAACTTTCCATTGCCCTTTGAATGATCATTAATTTTAATTCTTCAGAAAATGGACTGATCAACTTTCTGTTATTGGGTGCCATGCATATTTAACTTACATGTAATTGTAGCCATCAAAAATATCTAAATGGTTTCAATATACCATTGATATTTTAATGTACAGAATAACCAATTGGTAATTTATTTGGCAGCTCAAACAAGAGTTAAGCATTTGCTTGATTATTTAGGACTGCTCAAAGCCTTACAGATTTTGCTTTTCTTCTTTTGTTGTTCGGTTGTGTCCCATTCTTTGAGACCCCTCTTGGAGTTTTCTTGACAAAGATACTAGAGTGGTTGGTAATTTTCCAGCTCATTTTACAGATGAAGAAACTGAGGCAAACAGGATTGAGTGACTTGCCAAGGTCACACAGCTAGTAATTCTCTGAGGTTGGATTTCAACTCAGGTATTCCTGACTCCAGGCCTGGCACTCTATCCACTGATTAATTCTCTATGTGAATAGGCACTAAATTAAGATCTCCCACTGAATGATTTTTTTATAAAGGCTGTTTCATGTTCCAATGAGGAGGGAAAAAAATTAATACCAAAGTGTCAATCAGATACTCAAAAAGTGGTGGTTATTTATGATGATCAATGCAATGGTTATTTAAGGTCTATGTTGACTCTTACTGGCCACTAAGTTGTGGTCTGTTACATTTATTTTACTTGGTATTTTAATAATCAAGTACTGTTCTGGAAAATGAATTTCAAGTCTCCATTTCTCATCCATTTAACCTTCAGATCTTGTTAAGTGGAAAGGGTGCTTTGTTCCTTTAATATCCTTTATTTATGTACCATAGCACACCTTTCCACTCTATTTCTTTATATTCTTCCATTAGTAAATGTGTTCCAATCACAGAATGAGACCCACACTGCAATGTTCTGAAAGCTATGGGTGACCTCACTTCAAGTAACTTTAGAAAGTTAAAAGAAGTTAATGATCAATTGTTCATGAACAAATATATTGCAGATCACAGTGTATTTGTGCACATACTGCACAACAATGAATGTTTTTGTTCCTTTTCAACTTGTTCTCTTCGTTCTAAATTGAGATTCTGAAAAAAAAAGAAGATTGCTTTTTTTCTGGAATATCAAGGAAATAGCTTCATTTTCACTCCCTGTATCATCATGAAAAAAATATTCTTTCCATCAGTACTGGAGTCATTGGTATAAGACACATTCAAGGAAATTTTACAACCTAGGAAACCAGAAGATATAAGGAATATTTTCATAGTGTATAATTGTTGAAACAATAATGTCATACAATTGGCCCTAACACCACACCCTGAACCTACTTACAGATTAGGTGGTATATCATAACTGTCCTTGAACTCTGGTACAGGATGTAAGTAATTGGTCCAGAAATGTGATGTGGTGTTATTTGATTAATCCAGCTCCCTGGCAAGAAATGTAGTAAGATGTCAACACCAAGGAAGACATTGCCCCAAGTGAATTTTAAAGTTTCAGTTAGTTGGCAAGACTTAAGGCTATTCACTTCATGCAGAACACCTTACTAGGTGTTGTTCAGGAATGCCAAAGGCTCCCATAGGGTTTGTAGATTGAAAGAGGAGACAAGGTGCACATGTGTGGCACGTGTGTGTTTCTGTATGGGTGTGTGTGTGTGTGTGTGTGTGTGTGTGTGTGTGTGTGTATGGAAGAGAATGGAGGGAAGAGAGGAAAAGGGAAAGGAAAGAGAAGGGAAGGGAAAGAAGAAGAAGGGAAGGAGTAGGGGGGAAATGTAAATACTAAGGGACTGCTAAGGCCCTAGAATAAATAGGATTAATAATGGATCACTACCCAGAAAATATTGGTTTTAAACTATGTTTCAAAGGAGCTACAATAACTTAATGCATGAAGAACAGAACATATTGGTAAACAGAAAACTTTGGTGGCAAAGATAAGGAACCTTACTTTTGTGGGGTAAGCAGTAGGGTGCCTCTGAAAGGTCCTGAGGAAGACAGTTCTCAAGAAATATGAAAATGGCATCTGAGGAAAATTATTGTAACAGCTGTATGTGAAATGAATTGAAAAAAGGAGGATCAGAGCCAAGAAATACAGCTAATAGGTATTTGCATCAATACAACCATGAGAAAATGGTTTGAACTGGAGTGATAACTGTGAAAATTAAAAGGGAGAAGCAAATCGGAGAGAGATCATGCAAAAAGAATCATCACATTATGGTAGCGTATTAAATAAAGGAGTCAAAGAAAAGTTGAGATTACTTTGGTTGTGAATCAACAGAATCACCTAAATCAGGAAGAGGAAGAGCCTTTGGCCAAAATTAGAAAGTTATATTGAAAAATAGTGTGGGTACAAATTCCTTTATGTGACAATAACTGGTGGAATCAAAGGATTAGCTTCTTGAGAGGGAAAGGAAGCATTTCATCACATATTATGACTATAGAGAAGAATGAAAAGGTGGACACAGAGACAATATTATACTGGTATGGAGATCAGGGCAGCAGGCAAATAACCTTATGATATTTTCAGGCTTCCTGGAAAAGTAGTGTATGGGGTGATGAACTCTAAAAGAAGGAAGTAGGCAACAACTTGCAAGATTCATATAACCAGCATACCATATGACCCAAACAGCAAATAAAGGGAGGATAGCAAGCCTACCCTGTAGTGGCTAAAGCAGAACTGCAAAATAAGAATGAGAACCTGGATTAGGCTGCATTTGTAACAGGACATTTTACAATAATGCTGACCCAACTCAGAAGAAAAGGACAATGGGTGCATTTAAGGGCTGGAGTTTAGTTAGTCACAAAGAGCATAAAGATGGAGAGCAATGGAGATTAGAATGATGAAGGAGCTAACTAGAGTTGCCTTATGAGAATAAAGAATGCATGGTGGAGAATGCCTTGACAGCTGGCCCAGCACTGTGCTACCATGTAAAGTACAGAAGTACTCAGAATGTTTTCCAGAGGCAAAGGTTTCAAAGGGATCAATGTGGACTTTTCCACCAGCTGCTTAAGTAATTCTGCAATAGGCAATCATCCAGGGAACTGTACTCAACTCTCTTGCTTACAAAATTATTTGCCACTAAGTGTCTTAGCACTGCTTACTCTAAGTTTCCCCTACTCAAAGCTCACCAAACCAGAAAATTGCCTACATAAAAGGCAGCTGTACTTATCTTTAAATGATATTTTCCCTGGTAGAGTCCTATGCCAATTCCTCATCGTGTCATGGAGCTGACTGTGGGTTTTTGAAAACTAAATCAGTAGGCAAGCCCTGGCACATGCTACCATGATACAAGTAAGGAGAGTCAGGTGCAAAACAGTCTTTATACCATATCCTATATAGAAAAAAAATAAAAGAAAGCTATAAGCATATATGGAATCTATATATGATAGGTACTTTTCTTTTTTACAAATATTTCATCCTCACAATAACCTTTGAAGGTATGTGCTATTAGTAGCCCCATTTTATAGTTAAAGAAACTGAAGCAAACAGAAGTGATTCTACCATAGTCATATAGCTAGTAAGTACCTGAGGGCAGATTTGAACTCAGGTTGTCCTGACTCCAGGCCAATTGCTCTATCCATTGTGCCACCTAGCCGCCTCTGGGGAGCCACCAATTTAACCGGCAGTACTCTAAAATGTCCAATAGCTAACAAATGAACTAAGTGATATGAATGTGGACATTATCAATACAACTAAATCCAGAAGACCTGAAAAAGTTGTATCTCCCCTATAGGAGCCCAATAAAGGAGGTGGCAGAGTTGGCATAATAATATGTCCAAAGATAATCATCAATGTCATTTTATCGGATATTCAGTCATCTCACATTGCCATGATCATGATAAACATAAACACAAAGACTACCATGAAGATAACAGCAGATTCTGTACCAATATCTGCTGGGAAGTATAAGGGATAGTTAAGAGATGTCCTTGGTATACTGAAATTCTAGGTGAAGAAACTCCTTGTGCCAAAGAAGGTTGGCATTTTCTCTGCAACTTATAGTCTTAGAAAGTTGGATGCTGCCTAGAAGCACAAAGTCAGTATGTGTCAGATAAAGGGAAAACTTGAACTCAGGTCTTCTTGATTTCAAGGTTAATTCTTTATTTACTAAGCCATTAGTCCATTCAAAGGATGAACTGATAGAGAAATAATTCTACAAAGGACTTGCCAAGTCCCTTTGAAATTAATAAAATACACTTTGGTATTTTGTTGTTCAATCATGTCTGAATACTCATGACCCCATTTGGGTCATGAATTTGGCAAAGATACTGGAGTGGTTTGCCATTTTCTTCTCCAGCTCATTTTATAGATGAGGAAACTGTGGCAAACAGGCAACTTGCCAAGGGTCACGCAGCTAGTAAATGTCTGGGGCCAGATTTGAACTCAGGAAGATGACTTTTCCTGACTCCAGACCCTGCACTCTATTCACTGCACCACCTAGCTGCCTCAATAATTTAGTATGCAGTGACTTAAATTTAAACAGGGGGCATGGAAAATAAAAGTAAAAAAATGTGTGGAAAGTATATTTCAGGATCAAAGTTTAGGGGAGAAAAAAAGCCAAATATTTATAAACTTCACAGAAGCATTATACAAATGGACCATAAATATTCTCTTCAGGAAGGGAGTTGTAAGGCACTATATACCACAAGTGTGAATTAACATCACACACACACAAATTGACTATATCTTAATTGTGGGAGTCTATGTATAGACCCTCAGCTTCTTAGAGTAAAAATCAAAATCAACAACATATTGGCAAAAAGAATAAATAAGAGAATATGGGGACATACAATTAAAACAGTGGTTTTCAAGTAAAATACATAATTAGAATATATTTTTTAATGTTTTTAAGAGGAAATAAAAGAACAGACAACAAAACAGATTGTCTTTATTTCCTAAGGACATTTAACCTGTGTGAAGCAATCCACACAATGAGGACAATAGAACATAGAAACCACATCACTCAACCACTGAAAAAAACATTCTATCCTCTTGCCAAGCAGAGTAACACATGGGCTACATTTTACAATAATGCTGACCCAACTCAGAAGAAAAGGACAATGGGTGCATTCAAGGGCTGGAGTTTAGTTAGTCACAAACAGCATAAAGATGGAGAGCAATGGAGATTAGAATGAAGAAGGAGCTAACTAGAGTTGCCTTATGAGAATAAAGAATGCATGGTGGAGAATGCCTTGACAGCTGGCCCAGCACTGTGCTACCATGTAAAGTACAGAAGTACTCAGAATGTTTTCCAGAGGCAAAGGTTTCAAAGGGATCAATGTGGACTTTTCCACCAGCTGCTTAAGTAGCCCATGGCAATACCAGTGTAGAATATAAACTCTTACAAAACTTTACAGAAAAAGATAATGGAAGATTGTCAGCAGCATTGGTTTTTAAGCAGATAGTAAGTAGCAAAGAAAAAGAAAAAAATGTTTACAGAAAGCTTGGTATGAATCCTAGTCAGATTACTCAAGAATATTAAGAGGTAAAAATGGAAGGAAAAGGACAAATATGAAAAATAGCAAAATCTTCAATATTATTTTCTTTACTAGTGATGGTGGAGTCATAACATTTGGATATTGATATCAAAATACATGTACTGTATTTGGAAATAGAAGTAGTCTTAAGAAGGACAAAAACTGGAAGAGCAATGTGACCAGATTATGCAGAGGTCTATGCTTGGACTAGACATAATTTCAAGGGTTAATAAAGGACAATTATCAAGAAAACTGAAAGAAGTAAAGAAAAAAAAACCAGCAAGAAATAACAGTTATTACTTCAGAAAATAGATATTCAAGAGAACATTGATAACCATTAACACATATGCCTATTTGTTTTTATTACAGTGAGCAATATATTTATTAAGAGTATTCTTAGTGAAAATAGGAAATGAGAACATGCAGCCTTTCATAAACAATATAGCTGATAACAACTTAGTTATGCAATTGACTGACATGTAGACACTAAAAGATACCACTGTGCTTTTTGTTTGTTGCAAAAAATTTTATTTTGTACAGAAAATTAAGCCTTCAGTTCTCTTATCAAGCAAGGTGTCTCCCATGCATCTGCTAAGATCATACAAGATTTGACACAGCAGGCACATTGGATAGAGCACTGGCTCTGAAGTCAGGAGAACCTGAGTTCAAATCCGGCCTTACACACATAACACTTACTAGCTGTGTGACCCTGGGCAAGTCACTTAACCCCATTGCCTAGCCAAAAAAAAAAATTTAAAAAAAAAGATTTGACACAGCAACAAAGATAAATTTGTGTGAACCCTCTGATTTTTAATACCAAATAGGCATAAAAAAGGGTTGAATATGATTTTGAAAGGTTTCTGTCTCTAGTACAGAGGATATCCAGCACTAGAGTCAAATTTTGAGGACTTTCCAAAGAGGGTGAAGGTCTTCAGATGTTCTTATTTGAAGGTGACTTTGTGCTGATTGCATCAATCCCCTGAATTCTGGAGCCTTTTAAATGAGATTCATAACCACTTAATAGAATTTAGTTAACAAACAAGGAAAATAAGTGAGTGAAGAATATTTGTTCTTCACCAAAGAGGTCAAAGATGGAAGGAAATGACCAATAGATACAACAATATCCATAGTAACAGTATTTGTAGTAGTTAAGAAATGGAAACAAAATAGGTGCCCTTGACTGGAGGATAGCCAAATACACCATCACATATTAGTCAATAGAATGTTATTGTTCTGTAAGAAATGACAAATATAATTAATTTAGAGGAATCTGGAAAGACTTAAAAGAATTCATCCAGGGAGCAGCTAGGTGGCACAGTGAAGAGAGCTCTAGCCTTGGAGTCAGAAGGACGTGAGTTCAAATCTGGCCTCAGACACTTGACACTATCTGTGTGACCCTGGGCAAGTCACTTAACCCGAGTTGCCTCACCCCCCCCAAAAAAAAGAGCTCATCAAAACTGAAATGAGCAGAACCAGGAGAACAAGTTAGATAATGACTATAACAATTTGAAGGAAAATAGCATTGAAAAACTTTAAGAACTTTGATCATGCAATGATTAATCATGACTTACTCATCAAATTGATAATGAAATATGTTTCTCATCTATTAACAGAAAAGTGAAGGTCTAGAGGTACAAAATAAGACATTTTTAGAAATGGGCAGGATGATGATTCATTTACATCACTGTATTTATTTGTTATGAGGGAGAAATTCTATTTGGGGGAAGAAGTTGATAGGTCATGATATTGAGGCAAAAAATATAAGAGAAAGAAAATAGTGTCAATGAAATATTTGAAAAATATACAAAAGAGTTAAGAAAGTTCAGAAGATGATACAGACAGGGCAGTTTTGTAAATGATGTGTTAAATATACACATACATATCACATATCTATATATAACTATTTATAGCAGCCCTTTTGGTGGTAGGAAAGAACTGGAAATTGAGGGGATGCCCATCAATTGGGGAATGGCTGAACAACATGTGGTATATGATTGTAATAGAATATTATTATATAAGAAAGGATGAGCAGGATGATTTCAGAAAAACCTGGAGAGAATTACATGAACTGATACAGAGTGAAGTTAGTAGAATGAATACAACATCATACACAGTAATAGCAATGTTGTACAATGAACAACATTGAATTAGTTAGGTATTCTCAGCAATACAATGATCCAAGACAATCCTGAGGGACTTATGATGAAAAATGTTATCCACCTCCAGAGAAAGAACTTATGGCACTTGAATGCATACCAAAGCATAATTTTTTTGCTTGCTTGCTTGCTTTTTTAGTTCTAATTTTCTTCTATAAAATGACTAATATGGAAATATTTTACATGATTGCACACTTATAACCATATCAGATTGCTTATCATCTCACAGAGGGAGGTAAGGATATAATTTGAAACTTATAACTTAAACATACAATGAATGTTAAAAATGTTTTTTTATAAGTAATTGGGTAAAATAAAATATTGTTTAAAAATTATATAACAGAAATATGCAGTCATATGGAATACTCTTCTGTTTTCTTTGCAGATTGCACTGTTCATACTTACTGATGTTTGTTAAGACTTTAGTCATTTTTAAATGCATGCCTATTGTCCAGGTATGCAGCTGATTTTCCATTGGATCAATAGTTAATAGAATTGGTCCATTGATACATGTGGGGTGTCCCATTAAGTCTCTGTGCAGTTTTAACCTCCTAAAACTTAGGACACGAAATGAAAATGGATAATAAGTTTGTCTCAGAATGAAACAGGAGGACAAAAGCACACGTGATTTGCTTTGGGAAATTACACAGAATGTTTTAAAAAATTATTTCTGAAACAAAAATTCATCATAACATTAATTGTCTTAGCATGATACTCTGACTACGAATCACAGCATGCCACATTTTCTAAAGGATCAAAAATGCTTTTTCTCTATGAAGATGGTATTGTGAAAAAAATCTAAAATGAATCAAAAAGTCATTGCAAAGATGCATGGTGGTTTTTAGTAGGCTGCAGCATATTAATGGCAATAACTGTGGCCAAGAGGTTGAGGATAACAAATCATTGAAAAGATATAGTATTAGGCCAGAAAAGAAGATGGGTTGACCATGTTGTGAGAGCTAGAAGGGAAGGGAATAAGCATTTATTAAGCACTCCCTATGTATCAGCACTGTACCAAGCACTTTTTACAAATATTATCATATTTCCTCCAAGAAAAGTGCTGATATTAGCCTCATTTTACAGTTGAGAAAACTGAGGCTAAGTGACTTGCCCAGAGTAACACTGCCACTAAGTGTCTGAGACATGATTTGAACTTGTCTTCCTATTCCAGGTCCAATACTCTATATTAGTCCAGTACTCAATTTTACGCACCAACAGCTGCCTCAAATAAAAAGACAGCTAATATACTGTACTGACCTGTTGTTAGATGCCTAGGTAAAGAAAACAGTTTTGCATAGTGAATAGAGAGCTGTCATCAAAATCAGGAAGATCTGGGTTCAAGTGTCGCCTTTGAGAAATGCCACCTGTGTGACTCAGAGCAAATCACTTAGTCTCTCAATGTCCCAGGCTAATCTCTAAATTTAAGAAAAAGCATGGATCTGCATTACGAGAAATTCCTGATAGGTACCAAAGGTACACTGGACACTCAAGAGAGCCAATTACAAAGTTGTCAGTGCCAGCACTCAACCCACAGAAATTTGCAAAAATGACAAACCAGGACTTGATTTATTGCTTTATTGATTATCTATACCTTAAATGATGGAAAAAGGTTAATATGTAGACAGAGCTTAAAAATATGTCATGTGCAATTTTTTTCATTAGAGTCATTGACCAGCATACCCTTGTGGGGAGCATTCTATACCTGAGAAATGACAGGTTCAATTAAAAAAAAAGACCTAATGAGAAGCTCCCTCCCCACCTCTCATCCCCCCAGGATCTTTGGTGGATCCATTGTGACAGATCTGTGGATAGACATGGATTAGTCCCCTAGTGTGTCACACTTCCATGAATTAAGCTGTGCACTATTGAAGGGATTACTACATCAATGAGATCAGAGATCCATGGAAGTATTTCTACTTATCAGATTATCATAAAATTGAACAAAAATTGAATGAATACTCATCATCAAAACATAGACTTAGAACTAGAAGGACTTTAGAAGTCACTGAGTATATAAGGAAATAAAGGGAAAGAAGAAAGAGTGATTGGTCTAAATTCAGGATTGAAACCTAAGATCTTCTACTCTAAATTCCTTGCCCTTTCCATTGCCCCTTTTTCTATCTAGTAATTTGGTTAGACACCTATTTCAGAGAAGTTTCTACCTATAACTATTGTTCAAATCTTCCTAAACAGATCTTTTTAAAAAAGAATAAAATAGGAAGGAAAGAAGCATTTATTTTTTGTTTGTTTCTTTGTTTTTTTGCTTTTAGGCAATTGGGGTTAAGTGACTTGCCCAGGGTCACACAGCTAGTAAGTGTCAAGTGTTTGGTCTGAGGCCGGATTTGAACTCAGGTCCTCCTGACTTCAGGGCCAGTGTTCTATCAACTGTGCCACCTAGCTGCCCCTAAAGAAGCATTAATTAAGCACCTACTATGTACCAGTGCTTTGCAAAAAGGAATTCATTTGATCCTCACAAAAAATCTGGGGGGGGGGGGGTTGATACTGTTATTATCCTTATTTTACAGTTAAGGATACTCAGGCAGACAGCTTAAGTGACTTTGTCCAGGGTCACACAACTAGTAAGAGTCTGAGAGTGGATCTGAATTCAGGTCTTCCTCATTCCAGACCAAGGACTTTATCCACTTTGCCACTTGGCTACCTCTGAGTGTATATATAGGCATGGCCTTCTTTACTTTGCTAAGAACAACTCAAAAGAATTAGAGGCAGTAGAATGTGGAAGTGAAAAGGGTAGAATCTAGAAGACCAGGATTCTAATCTCAGCTCTGCTACTACTAAGTGACCCTAGTTAAGTCTCTCAACTTCTCTGAATTTCAACTTCCTCATCTATAAAATGGAAATAACAATATGTGT
Source organism: Phascolarctos cinereus (assembly GCF_003287225.1). Taxonomy (NCBI): domain Eukaryota; kingdom Metazoa; phylum Chordata; class Mammalia; order Diprotodontia; family Phascolarctidae; genus Phascolarctos; species Phascolarctos cinereus. The sequence continues at coordinate 197,389,390 of NW_027555736.1, forward strand.
CCTGTCTGCCTGTAGTTCCAATGGAAAGATTAAATAGAATAATTAATGTGAAAAAAGATTTGTTAACTATAAACACCCCATAAATTCAGTGTCATTGTTATCAACAACCAATCATTTGACCTCATAGAAAGGGAGTTTTATGATGGTTCATAAATTTTTCTTAGTTGCAGCCATTTATTCTAGTTTTGACTATTTAAGATGCCAATCAAAAGAAAAAAGGAGTGTCTCCACTAGTTCTCATTGACTATATCTCTTACAGTTAACATTATTGTTATTATTTACTGCAAGGAGTTGAAAGAGTACTTCATAGTGGTTTTAAAAAAAGTCCCAGCTCAGAAGCACTTACATTCTAAACATATGCTACTAGAAGAAAAAAAAAACTTACACTCATCACATGATAAGAAGGATGTCACATAATCTTCAATAGTCTCACTTTAATATTCCCTTCATTTATTTTTAGAATATTTACTAAACTGCCAATTTCCACCTCCTTTTCACCCAAACACAGTAGATTTACTAAGAGGAATGATTTATAGCTTTCCTCCACCTCTTAGTACTGGAAAAAACAACTCTCTTTGAGAAGCATATTTTCCCCTTAAATTAACAGCAAAAAAAAAAAAAAAAAGATGTTTTATAGTTAAGGGATCCAAGTCCCTGCCAACAATGAAAAACACCATTTCTATTCACAGATGCACTTGAGTGGCAGCAAGAAACAAAGTTGTTTCTCCTCCTGCCCCCCACCAATTGGAGAATGGCTGGAATCCACAAGAAACGACTTTAGAAATTTAGAGAATTTAGAGAAATTAGAGAAAATTGGAATGATTTATACCAACTGATTCAGAGCAATAAAAAAAAAGATACAAGAGAATAACATGTGATGAACACAATAATGCAAAGAAAAACATTTAGACTAATGCAATGATTATTCCTAAGTTTGGAAGACTGATTATTATTGAACTCTTCTCCATAGAGTTGATGGCTTACAGAAGCAAATTGCTATATATGCCATATATCATGGTTATGATTACATTGTAAGCTCATTGATGACAGGGACTATCTTTTGCCTCTTTTTACATCCCCAATGCTTAACACAGTGATTGGCACATAGCAGGTGCTTAATAAATGTTTATTGATTAATTTACTGATTAGTTAGTTGATTTATTAATTTATTTTGCTTAACTTTTTCCAATTTGTAAGGAAAAAATTTAGACTGTAGGGACCTTGCATTATAAAATGATAGTTTAAAAAAACCCATAAAATATTTTAAAAGAAAAAAAGCATCATATCTCTGACACAGAAGCCTAATTTCTGGCCCCTTTTCTCTCAGATATTATTATTTCACAATGCCATTCAAATTTGTGTTTTGTTCTGTTGTGTTTTAGGTTTGGTTTAAGGGCAGGATATTTTTCTGTTTATTTTATTTTTATAGTTTTGTTGTAGCTAAAGTTGTGGAAGGGAAGGTATTTATATTATTGACCTATTTAGGAATATAGTAAGAGGTTTAGACTCCTTCAATCTCCCTTTCTATTATTTGCTGAAATATGGGCTGGATACTTACCGCAAAAAGAGTGGAGTTGAGAACAAAATAGCAACACCCCAGTGCTCCCCTTGTGACGTCATCTCCTGAGAAATAGAATACTGATAGCAAACCCAAAAATCATTACTGGTATTTTTTTTCTCGTCATAACCTACTTTTTAAAAAAATGCATATTAAGACATCCATGCTCTAATTCTAGGGCATCAGCATAAGCGTACCTCTCATTTACGTAGCACCTTACTTACCTTATCTCATTTGACATGAGAACATCCTAAGAGCTGGGGATACCAATATACACACAAAGAAAGACAGTCTTTGCCTTCAAGGAACTGACATTTTAATTGTGGAAGACAATATGTTAAATGGAGCTAGAAAGCAGGAAGCGTGAGGGGTGTACAGTCAGTGGCTAAGTCCAGAGGATCAGAAGCACAGTGCGAAGGGAATGAAGCATGACTGGCATAAGCCTATCTCCAAAATGGAGGTTCCCCTCAGAAGGAGTTTAGCAATGAGAGAAGGGGACCAGAATGGCAAGGGGATATTCTAGGGTGAGACGGTCCAGACCCTGATGAAAGTTCCAAGGTGAGAAGACAGCAGAGTTAAGGTGGCAAAGCACATGAGAGAAAGCGGCCAGCATGGTGGAGGGATGTACCCAGGTGAAAATATTTGAGCCCCACAACAACCCCATGAACTAGGCACTTCAGGTATTTTTATCTTCATTTTAAAGAAGACCAAATAGGCTCATCACGATGAAATGAGTTGTTCACCCAGCTCATAAGTATTGGAAGCAGGATTTGAATTCAGGGCTTCCTGACTTTAAACTACATCTTTCAGGAACAAGATAGACACACTGGTATATTTCCTGGAATAAGAGTTGTCATGAATCTAATAATCAGTTTCACATGACTTACTTGGGTTTCAGTTTTATAGGACCAGAACAGAAGTTATGAGGCAAAATCACCTACCATATAACCAAAAGTTATACTTTTTGATTCTTACTCTCCAACCACTATCCTGAAAAAAATTCAATAGTATTTTCTTTAATCATATAAAATTGTAATTTACCAAAAAGAATGGTTGAAAGAGAAAATATTAAGGCTCAACAATCCTACAGGGTGAAGAAGACACCTTTTTTTCTCTCACATTTTGGATCTCTATCCTAAACAAAGTTTTCCATATGTCCTGTGTAGGTGTCCTGTAGTGGTGGGCTACAATTACTTAGCATTTGGGCTGATAATTATCTAGGAGAAAACTTTTGTGATTTGCATAGGTACTAAATGCTTACTCCTTGCCTATAGCTAGTGGGAATTTCTTTGGTCTTTCTCCCTATGTGCTTCATGAGAAAGATTCTAAATTTAAAATCAAATGTAATAGGTGAATACTTTGTTCCTTGTCAGTATATTGATGTCCTATCATTCCTTCATCTGCCCTGTTTCTTTCCATACAATGTTTTTGGAGAGATGACACAAAATGGTAGGAACATCATTGGCACAGTGGCACAGGGTTTTGAGGGTGGAAAAAAAAAAAAAGAAAATGGTGCCATTAATGGAGCCCACATGGTTTTCCCTCTCCATGTACCTGTGCAGTATTATGGTACCTAAGCAATTACTTCCCTGTGAGAGAAAATCTTAACCATACACCCTCCCAGTTCTAGACTAGTATAATAGGAACAGAGAAAAAATTTAAGGTATGAACCCTAAACACTGAATGATGGAGAAGCAGGCACTAAGTCATCTGAAAATGCAACTACTTTCAGCACTGAGCCATTCTTGGGAGGGATCAGCAGCAGAACGCTGTGCCATTGCTAAAAGTGAAGTGAGTGAAAATTCTTGGATCTAGAACTGGAAGGAACTTTCAAGGCCTGTTAATTCAACTCCCTCTTTTATAAGCCATCTAAGTGGCACAATGGTTAGAGCACAAGACATGGCGTGAGGAAGACCAGAGTTCGAATCTGCCCTCAGACAATTATTAACTGTGTGACCCAATGCAAAGCAGTCAGTCAATAAATATTTATTGTATCTACTGCATGCCAGACACAAAAAGAGGCAAAAGACAGTCTCTGCTTTCAAAGAGCCCAAAATCTAATGGGAGAGAACACCAGGTAAATATAAACAAGTTATATACAAGAATCTGAGGCCCATAGAGGCTAAAGTGAATTACCCATGGTCACACAGCTAGTAAATGACAGAGGAAGCATTCAAACTCAAGACCTCTGACTCCACATCCAGTGTTCTTTTGACTGCACCAACAGTCTTGCCTCATTCTTGCTGTGAGTAGCTAGAAGTAACTGAACTTGTTTGGGAGGACTTGCTGTCTAAACTGGGTTAATGCAAGTACTAAAGAGAATTGCGGCCAAAGGGACCAAACACCCTACATTCATTTGATATTAATTTCTTTCATCTCTAGTGGTTTGGTTACCTTGTGACAAGGTATCTTGTCTTGCAGAGAAGAGTTCTGCAGAATGGGTAGGCATAGATAAGTTATTATCTGCATTGCTGGACAGAAGTTCCAAATTAATGGGTTCAACTATTCATTTCAATAATTGAATAAAAAGTTATTTACAAGCATGTTTGTAGAGGCACTTTAAGGGAAGTATACAGATTAAGAAACAATGGGTTGCAATATATCCTCAAGTAGGCTAGATGCCAAGTCATAATCTGATTGGATAATCCACACCATCTCCTAGGTAAGGGTGGGGAACCTGTGGCGACATGTGGCCCAGAGGCCACAGGTTCCCCACCCCATCGTTGAGTGAGAAGAAAAAAATGACCTCATCCACAAGGAGGCACAGCCATGGTTGATGAATTTCAGCCAATATACTGAGAATAAGAGAGAGGAACTGGAGTTTGGAGGACCCTCTAGTGTTGGGTGGTGCACATGACAGGAAGGGCTGTTTACTTACTTGACAATGCAACCCCTGGTTCTTACCACTGAATAGGATTAGGCACTAATCACAAAGCTCCCCTGCTGCCCCATAAGTAAAATTCTATCATAGTTAAACTGTGTATGGTTTGAGATGTGAGTTCCTTTTCCTTACAAATGATCTAGGACTTCAATAATAGAAAGTCCTATTGCGCCATGTAATAGTATGGACACAAGTGACAAAAATGTTTCCTTAATGAATATTGAGGAAGACATTGCTTCCTAACCATAAAGTTTACCACTTAGTCAACTGCTAGAATAAGTACTTTGTATTGTGCTCTGATGATCTAAAAGCTATCTCTTCAAAACAAAATTTGTTAAAGATATATCATAGCTATACATATATGTGTATATATATATTTATACACACACCCCCTTAAGCAAACAGAACATTTTAACACTTGGCAGTTTTAAAAATAATTAAAATGAAACATGGTTAGACTCAACCTCCACTTCTTTTCACATTTCCCAGAACAGCATATTCATTTTCGAACGCCCAGCCAAAGGCCCATATGATAAAATTACTCCCTTATACTTCTTGGATGCATCTCATTCTTTCCTAACATGAATAACTAGAAAATATAAGGAAATTTTACTTTGTTTTGGAAATGGAGTAATGACCAACACAATTGAACTGTTGTGCATTTGTTACTTGTGCAACCTATAATTCACTCTTACAGGCACACAATAGGTTTTCACACTTCTCCTTGGAGTGACACTTGGACTACTTGGATACTTGACTATTTGGACTAAAGGCATTTAGTTTACATTTGCTATGTATTTTGTTCTTATGGTATTAAGACTTCAAAATGAAAAAAAAAGAAGAGGAGAGAGAGCAATGTACTTCAAGTGAGAGGTCTTGAGTTAGATAGAGTGCCAGCTCTGTGAAGACTTGAGCAAATCATTTAACCTTTCTAGGCTTTGAGTTCCTCAACCACAAAATGAAGACATTGGGTTACAGGATCTCTAAAGTTTCTTCTAATTCTAAATTTATGATCTTGTGACCAATCAATTATGGCTCTCTACATAAAGACAAGGTAAAGTTTTCCTTAACATATTTTAAAATGCTAAGGATAAACCAAAAAAACAGCAAAAGAAAGCACAGTGGCTCAAATAATCTTCCTTAAGCTTTGTTTTGATCACATTATTCCTTTGCTTTGAAACTTACATTGGCTTCAATGCCGATTTAGGTCTACTTTGAACTTCCAACCATTTGCAAAAGGCTTTGACTAATTGCAACTTACCTCCTTAATATTTGTGGAATCATCATCATTTACTCACTAACTCAGACTTGTCATTACAGCCAAGTAAAACTAATTACCTTCTTCTGTACCTGCAAAAAACAGTTCACTCTCATTTTCAAACACTGATACACACCAGTCTACTCACTTGGAATACCTTTCCTTTTCCTTTATTTAATCTCGTACTCTTCCCTCCTCCAATTGTCATTCACTCTAAACCTACCTTACCTCTAAGTGTACACACACAAATACATACATATGTGTTTTATATACGTACATGTATATGTGTGTGTGTGTATCTATATCTATGTGTCTGTTTACAGTATTTACAGTCAACCAAGTTCATGAATTCAGATCCATCCAAAAAATTTTGGATTCTTCTTTCTTTTTTCTCCTCTACATCCAATCAATTATAAGGTCATATTGATATCAAAACCACAGCACATTCATTCCATTCCCCCTACACTCACGGTCATCCCTCTAAACCAGGATTTCATCACCTCTTGCCTAGCATATTATCATGTACTCCTAATTTGGTCTTCCCACTTCTAGTCTCTAACTTTCTCAAACTATTTTCCACACAGCCATCAAAATATCTTCCCAAGTCACAGATATGATTATGTCACTCCCCTGCTCAAAATGAACTCCATTTTCAATTCTATCTCAGAATTTTTATCTTACTTCAAGACTCAGCTCAAATATCATCTCCTTCATTAAGGTTTTCCTGTTCCTCCGGTTGTTAATAATTGGTGTTTTTTCACTTGCCTTGTATTTGCCTATATGCATATATGGGCTATCCTCTACATGTCCACATTCAATAGAATGTAAGCTTGTTGGTAGTAGGGTCTATGTAATTTGTATCTTTGTTTCCCTAGAACCTAATACAATTCATCACACACAGAAGTCACTTTATACTTGTTGAACTCTATTAAAATGATTATCATAACAATCTCTAAGATGTCTTCCTTCTGAAACCAACCTTTGGTTATGAATGAATGAAGAGGTGAGTGAATCAATGAAGGAAGGAATGTATAGTGATAAATTTAAAATCAATTTAATTTTTTCAAAAAATTCTCATCTTTCCCAAAAAGTTGATTCAAAAATCAAGCCCATTCAATTCAATTCAACATTTTAAGAAATATTTAAGTATCTATTATGTTCAAGGCATAAAACAGTCTTGCATTTCACTTGGTGGATACAAGTACACATCTAAATAAATGCAAAGTAATACAAAGTCATCTCAAGAGATAGAGAGTTTTCAACACTAATTTATGGGTTGCATATGCCCATCTTCTCTTAAAACATTCAAGTATTTTTTTAAAAAGGCAAAACTGATTTATTTTGAGGCAATATTGTTCTGCTTTAGGTGACAAGGTACCCAATATGTTGGTATATAAATTGGCATATATTGGTGAATATATACACAGAAAAGATAATTTCTCCAAACTTACCCATGCACTGATTGGATGGTTCAGATATAACCAAATCACTCCTCACTGCTGAAGTAATGCTGTCTCCCACATATAACATGGAATATCACGTATTGTGTAGCTCAAAGGACATAAAAATTACGCATCTCCTGCATCTCCTTTCCCAACCCTTCTTCAAGGGAGATTTTAATTATTTCCAAGAGGGGAAGGAATCAGGAAGTTAGAATCAGAGGTTGATCTCCTTGGGGGAGGGGGGAGGTACTGGGCTAGAATTATATCTATATTCTCCCTTAAATATTATTAGTCTAGGGGATATATATCATACTACTGCGAATATTGAACTTGTGGTTCTCTCAAATCAGTTTTTTTTATTGTTTTTGTCTTTTCAAAGAAATTCCTATCTAGCCTTGTGTATTTCATTTTGTACTTATAATGTTGATTTTTGAAACCAAGTATTTTTGAACCCCAATTACATTTAATGCTAGATTATGTGATTGTTCTAGCTTATTGAAATCTTTTGGCAACCTGATTCTATCTTACAACATGATATGCATTCCTTGTAGCTTTATGGTATTTGAAAATTTGATAAATATGCCATCTATGACCTTATCCAAGTCATTGGCTTGGGAAAGGTGAGAGGGAGGCAGAACTATGATTTTGTCACTATAGGAATTTCTGGTGTAGAAACTCCCTCCAGTGATGTAGATTAACAACTCATATGTAATATTCATTCTTACATTAAGTTTGAGGCTTTTTTTTTTAGGTACAGGGGTCAAAAGATGTATGAAAGTTTGCTGTTCCTTTGAGACAGACCTGGTAGTTTTAGTGGAATATAATTGTGCAAAATGATCATCACAAAACCTAATTTGATTGAATTATATAAAAAGAAAGTGCCCAGGACAATGGAGATGATGGTTCTGCTGTGTTATAAATATGAATTGTTGTGTCCAATTTGGGTAATCATGTACTGAGAATCACAACAGGAGAATGTTCAGAGGAGGGTAATTAGTATGATGAGAAGGCTAAAAATATATTAGAAAATGATCAATTGAAGGAATGGAAGGAAGAAGAGATGTTTGTCCAGGGGATAGAGGGAGAGAAGATTTGGGATGTATGGGGGGAAGGCTGACACACAGTATATCTCATCATTTAAAGAGCTATCATATGGAAGAGAGGTTAAATTTTTTTCTTCACAGTTCCAGATCATAAAACAAGGAACAATAGTTTGAGATCAAATAGAAGCATAACAAGAATTCATATATGTAAGAAGTTTATAATAATTGTAGCTATCAAAAAATAAAATGGATTGCCTTTGGAAGCAATGAGTTCCCCATAACAATTAGACTTTGAGTGGAATCTAGATGCCCACTTGTTAGAAATTCTGTAAAGACAATTAATTTTCCACCCCTGCTATTGGGATCAGATGACCTCTGAAGATTTCCAACTCTGAATTTTGTGATTTTTCTAAATCTCTGTGTTTCTTCTCTATTTAAGAAATCTTCCTTTCCATATAACTGTCTTCTATTTTTGATAATACAATGAAGGTTTCACCAGAAGCTAATTGAATGTAATGGATTCCTGGAATGGAGAAGGTAAAAAGGAGGGTGTATTCATCAGAAGGGTCATAATGTTGCATTGATGAATGTAGATTGTAGCTAATGCTAATTTTGTGAGCCAGGGAGAATTTTTTGCAGAACATCTAATAGCTTTTCCACTTTTGAACTGCAAAGAAAAGGTTGGAAAATAGGTTAGTAAAAGTCAACCATTCTCTGCTATCTGACCTGTTGAGAATGTCATGATAAAGGCATAACTGATGTGATGGCCTCTTTCCTACCTGCCAAGAATTAGGCACTAAGAGATAGGCTAACTCCCTCAGGTTCTTATAAACATGGCAAATTCTGTGTAACTCTAGCTCCTCTTTAATCTTCCCCCTAATCTTACGCATACCCATAAACTTTTCGGACTAGGCTGTTTCCATTTACATTGTCTAGCTACGGTAAAATCTCATTAACAGACTATCAAATTGGGTTTAAATTTACATTGATGCTGTCTATAGTAAAAGATTTGCCAAATAAACTAGTGGTATAAAGAATGTAGAGGCATAGCATCTGAGTGTGAGTCCTGGTTCTGACATTTGATGCCTGTGTGACTTTAGACAAGTCATTTAATTTTTCTAGATCTCAATTTCCTTGTCTATAAAATGAGGGTGTTGGATCATTGGGATTCTTGTCCAGCTCTGAAGCTATCATCCTTTATTCTATGAAGATTCTACAGACAATACTAATTGGTGAAAGTAAGTCACTTAACCCCATTTGCCTCATTTTCTTCATCTATAAAATGAGCTGGAGAAGGAAATGACAAACCACTCCAGTATCTTTGCCAAGAAAACCCCAAATGGAGTCATGAAGTGTCAGGCACAACTGAAACAACTGAACAACAACAAAAATATATTCATTAAAGCATCCTCCTGTACAATTTCTTTAAGCAGAACCTTTATATTATATGTAGAGTACTAATCAAAATTTTCACTAATTCAGAGTGTACTTCTCCCAGGTTTTCTAATTTAGTGAGGTTTTGCATTGCTTCTCCTTTACATCATCCCTAAGTACACCACTCTGCAAGGTTCAATAAATGTTGCTGACTGGTTGACAAGTGAACTTGACCTGTAGCCAGAGCCTAAAAGGAAGGGCTTAACTGTTTATGCGATAAGATTACCAAACCAATTATCTAACAGGCCAGGAGTACCATCATTAACTTGACCATGAAAATAAAAGCTGATTCAATTGTCCTACATCTAAAGAAATCGTGACAGGTTTAGTGAATGAATCATTCAGTGACCTAATAGGAGGGAAGGGAAAAAAAAGGAATCCTATATTCAAACCTCTACCTTACTTGTTTATTTAGTTTTCTTGAGTATTTGTTATGGAAAAACATTGGATACCTGTATTTAGTTTCTGATATGGAGAAAATAGAAAGGAGCATAAGGACAAACTGGTTAATGTGGGTATGCCCAATGCCCATTGCATGATCTAAAAATAATTTAGACAGAATGCCTAATATGTTTTGAAAATTGTTTGAAAAGCAACTTAATTAAGTAACATACCACAAGGAAAAATAATTGAAAAAACAATGGGGTAAAATAGCAGAAAAATTGAACTAAGCATCCGGGGGAAAGTGTGTCTTGAAAACATAAAACAAAAACACATTATGTTTAAATTTTATTTAAAAAGTAAAATTTCATTGAAAAAGAAATATCATGAACTATGTGTTCAGAATTATTAGGAATTTGACTAAATGAAGCAATTACGATAGTTTCATAGGGAATGGAGTGGGATAGTGAATCCAGAGTCTTTTTAAACTGTAAGTTCCATGATTCTATGAAAAACAAGCCCCTTGAAACCTGAACTTTTTTAATTTACCTGGAAGGGTTGGTAGCCTCACACCACTCTACAGAAACACCTGCTAGCTAATCGCAAGTAGCATTAACTCCTTAACATATATCCAGCCCTCCCACACAGAGCAGAGTTTCAAAAACAACTTTATATACATGAACAGCATTATTAACCTAACAGAACAATGGTGAATAAGTATTCCAACTCATGTTTATAGTCCTCAGATTTCATAGATTACACACAACCTATGTTTAGACCGCATTGCATATCCTGAGAGAAAATTTCATCTGAAAAGAAAAAGATAGGAGGGAGGGGAAGACATGTTTTCCTTAATTCCAGATTCAGATGGGTTTACAGTTTAATAGATTTTTTTTCTATGTTAAAAAAAACCTTACTAAATGTAATTAGCTTTGTTGGATATGTTAGGGTAGATGCAGAACCATGCTTTAAATTGGAAATTAATTGTAAAACCAGCAATAGACACTGAACTGGCATGATACTTTGGCAATCCTATAGGCCTATCTCTTTTCAGAAATCTACATTCTACTCAAAGCATCTGTAGGCTACAGAATATTATCAGACAACTAATACATCCCAATCAGACTGAATTTATTTATAGACAACGCTCTTTTTGCAATGTTAGATGCCTCATTAACTTGATTCAGCTTGCGCATAGCAAAAATATTCCCTCCCTCTTCAGATTTTTGATAGAGTGAATTATAATTTCTTGTCTCATTCGTTGCAAACCTTTAGCAGGGAGGACATTTCATAAAAGGGTAATGCTACTTTACACAGATTTCTAAAGTATTTGTCCTAGACAGTTGCACATCTCTGGTTTTATGTCCTTTGTTGAGCAATGTGCGGAGAATCAGCATGGACAGGAAGATAGTCTTTGAGTAAGAGGACCTCTAGATTCAAATCCTGTCTCTGACATATGCTTGATGAATGTCCCAGAACTAGCAACTGAACTAGTAACTGAACATTGTACCAGTCAAGCTTGAAAACTAACTTACAGATGAGTTGCCATGATACATTGGTAGAGGGTGTTTCCACACTCAAAGTTCCCATACTAACAAAATCACAGATCTAGACAACACCATCTCCCTAGGAAAACACATACATGCCCATACACATAACTGAGATAGAAATAGAAATCTTTCTTACTATTACTTGACACAATTAAAAATGGAATCCTATAAATATTGAATTGTAGAAAGAATAGAATATGGATGCAATTTCTACATTTACTCTAATTCCTCTTAAACTCTCACTCTGGTGCTTCATTGTGGTGTGGATATTTCCCTGAATTTTCAAAGGCTACATGCCATTGAATCCCAAGCTCTGACAAGTTTTATCATGCTGAAAGGCTTTGGGTATAATTTGAATAACTTAGTGCATATTCATCCCGAGGATCAGCTAGGTAAGTATAGAAAGTTTCATCTCCTTTAATCTGGCCATTTAGTGATGATTTATTTGGCAAAAGCAACCCCAGAAACAAAGAAAAAGATAAAATCCTGTGAATCTCCTTCCATTTCTGCAGTAAAGTTGGCAGAGAGGCAGAAAACAACCATTAATCGAGTCATTGTTTTTTTTCAGCATAAGTTTCTTGTCCAATGATCAATGGGTGGACCTACTAATGAAGAAACTGAAACATATCAATCTTTATATTCTCATTAAAAATGAAACCAGAATATAAGAGAAAATCACAACTAAACTGAAGTTTAACAGATCCTTTTTCTATTCCTCACACATAGTATTCCATCTCCAATCTCTGTTAATATAGTTTTTGGTAAAGTTGGTTTTATTGTGCATTCAAAAGCAATGAAATATATTATTTCTTGAGAACTGGGTATTTCCTATTGTGCTACTCATGATAAGCATTCACAAGAAAACCACTATAAAGATACTTGCAGATTCTATCATAACACTTTTTGCAAAGGATGAAGAAGTAGAGAAATTCTACCCCTACCACTACCACCAAAAGCTTTTCTCTAAAAAAAACTTACAAAGATATTCCGAATTAAATCAAGATACTGTAATTCTCAGTGATTTCAATATAAATGGGAGCACAAGGGAAGATGATGAAAAAAATGTTGAAAAAGATGATTGAAGAGTAAGAAATGAAAAAGACCAGAGATTTGAAGGCTATACCACTTTAAATCCATGTATTATGAATTTGTTCTTCACAAAGATTTGTGAGACACTGAACATGGCAAGTTAAAAATAATACCAAAAAAAAAAGAAATCAAGTATATTTTAACAGACATGACTGATTATTGATGTGGCAATCATTTCTGAAACAGTTATATGTGAACACTCAGATCATTGATTTGTCAGAGAAAAAATCAAAATCAATATTACATTAGAAGAAAGAATAAAAATGACAAGACATGGCACACATCTGAGACAAGTATGACTCATAGAGTCAAATTGGCCCTTTTTTCTGTTCCTTATACACAGTATGCCATTTCTAGCCTCTGTGCCTTTGTCAATAACCAATAGTCAATAAATATTTATTAAGCACTTACTATGTTCTGTCCTGGGAATATAAAGAAAGACAAAAGATAGTCTGGGTTCTCAAGGAGCTCACAGTCTAATAAGATGATATACTTTACTCCATGCCTAGGATGTAATTCCATTTCACCTCAAACTTTTTGAATCCTTAGCTTCCTTCAAGGTTCAGCTCAATACCTTTTCCCCTAAAATCAGACATCTGTATATCTATCAATCTTGGAGTCATCCTTGCTACTTCCCATTTATTCAGTCCCCACATACTACCAATTGTCAAGTACTGTCATTTCTACCTTCACAGTATCTCTTGCATTTATTTCCTTTTCCCCACCCACAGTGGGGGTTCAACAAATCTTTGTTGAATTGAATTGAAATTGATTTCGTAGAACAAAATGCTTCTTTAAAGACTTTCTTTCAACAAGGTGACTCATATGTAGGTCAAAATCATACAAGATTTCTTGAAAGATATAAAAAGAGAAAAATATTTGATGTCTATTAATATCAGATGGCATAAAATGGGAAAATATGCTCATGAAAGATTTTGACCACTTTCATAAAGGATGTCTAGTGCAGAGTCCAGATGGAAGAGAGACTCTCTATAGATGACATGGTGTTCTGCATGTTCACATTTGCATATAGCATTGTGTACTGATAGCTCTGCACTCTGGAACATTGCAGAATCTTCTTAATGAGATTTCAAATAAATTTACCTTAATTACCCATACAGGAAAAACCAATGCCTATTATTCAGATTATGATATGCAATTAGATGGACAACCCATCTGGTACCTTAATACTTACTGCTTACCCTGTAGATGGATGATTAACTGAGCCCAGAATTGCACATTGCCTTTGGGAAATTGTTCAGTGATTCTAATAAACTCAAGATACTTGGTAAAATAAAGGCCTATTTTTAGTGTGATAGTCTTCCACCAATATTGCATTGTTTCAATTATGGAATACCACAGTGCCTAAAGAATTAAAGCTGCAGATCACCCAAAGAGAAATGGTAAGTCAATGAGAGTCTTAAGAAGCCTACAACTTGTTATCAGCAATGAGTGGCACAAGAGAAATGATATAAACATATAGCATTCTAAACCTAATTCATGCTATTTTGGTGCTTGGAATTTGGAATTAAAATGAAATGAGAGATTTGTATTTCATTTAACAGTTATGAAAAGGAGACTTATTTAGCTTTAGCAAGGAAAGGATATTCAGCAAGAATACAATACTGATTCATTTGGGTGTATTTTCTCTACTTCTGTGTTGGTCATGTTGGTCTTCCAATCAGAAGATGGAAGAAGGAGTGGTTGATTCCTCTTGCATCAGCTTTCTGGGTTTAAGCCACCAGAAAGCTAACTAATGGCCCAAACCTTACTCTCATGAGTCAATCAAGTTTCAAGCATGGCTTCAATACAATTTGAGGGAAAAAACTAACCTAGCCTACATGTAGGATATGCTTCTGCCACTAAAGGAGATGAAACAGTCATAAAGCAAGAGCCAGTGAGATCTATCGAAAAGCCTGAGTGTGTTCTATATAGTATTTATTTTGTATTATCATCTTGAAGGGGACACTTAATGTGTTGGATGGGCCATAGTGAGGAGTTATGGGATAATGTATGTAAGAGCTATATAGGGTAAGAAGATATGCATCAGTTACAATATGCACCACTGGAGAAAGAATCTGCATGGATAAGATCATACCCATCAAATTATCATAGGATAATTATTCCAAAACTGGAGAAAATCTCAGAAGCCACCTAGTTCAAACTTTTCATACACAACACAAATGAGGCTTAGAGAGATTAAATGACTTGCCCAAAGTTAGACAGTAAATGTCAGAGGCAGGATTTGAATCCTACTATCTCCATAATCTTTTATATTTATCTTCTGGAGCGTATGTAAATCTTGTTAAATAAAGCCCTCAAAATAGCAGCATTTTACAACAGTTATGAACTCCTGCACACATAAGTAACTTTTCTTTTTATAAACTTAAATCTCTTTTCTTTCTTTCCAATCTTTACATCTCCTATTGGGGGGGCAGTGGAGGAGAAAGAAACTCTTGTAACAAATATGCATAGACAAGTCACGTTAAAAAATATATGTCTCAGTTTGCATCCTGAGTCCATCATCTCTCTGTCTTCACCATTAGCCCTCCTAAATAACGGCTGGTCATTGCAGAAATGGCATAATCTCAAACCACAAATTAAGAGTGAATTTTACTTTTAAGTGGCTATTTTACTCCTTCCTGATAGGAATCTCTTGTTTAAGAACTCTCTGGAGATAATCTGGAAAACTAAAATTTTGGATTTTCATAGTCTGCATTGTACCTTCAACTTTGGGAATAGCACCTTTAGCTTTTATATCCTATCAGTTCAATCAACAAGACTTTTGTTCTTATGAAAAATCTACCTTCACATTCAGATCTTTCCCTGCCATCATTTCTGAGTTTCGAAGTTGTTTGAAAAGGCTTTAACTAATGTAGAAAGAGCTAAGGAATAAGATGGTGATTAATTGTGTGGAAATGTTAAATATTTTCTGTAGCTCAGTTCTCCTCCTGGATATAAATTTCCAGTATTTTCTACCTATTCAGTGTACATAAATTAGACAATTCAATGTTTAGTGTAAAGATCCCATAAACTGCATTAGGAAAACGTCCATTGACAGCCTACTTAAGTCCTCACTGTGGTATAGAGGCAAACCCAAGTTTTTACAGGTCACGGTAAAACACAATTGCTGGCAAGCTAGATAATCTTTGGTTATATGTCCTTTGATGCATTGTAATGCCTGTCATTCAATGACCAGCCTGTCTCTTTAGAGATGCTCAGCACCAGGTTAGCACTAAGGTGATGAATTTTACATTTACATCAACTCTAAAAGACCTTTCACAGATGTCTTATGCATTGTCAAAGGGAGTACCCATACAATGAAATCATGAATCATTGAAGTATTCATGTAAGTATTCCATTCAAGCCAATTGAGGCCACTATATTCTTGGCCTTGCACTAGTTGCTATAGATACAAGGAGTTTTCTTTTAGGAGAAAAACAACATACACATACACAATTATATTATATATGTATAAACATACACACATCATTGTTGAGTCATTTTTCAGTTGTGTCTAACTCTTCATGAGTTTTGGGGTTTTCTTGACAAAGATACTAGAGTGGTTTGTCATTTCCTTCTGTGGATCATTTTACAGATGAGGAAACTGAAGCAAACACAGTTAAGTGACTTACCCAAGGTCACAAAGTTAGTCACGTTTGAACTCACCAAGTTGAGTCTTCCTGACTTCAAGCTGGTGCTACATCTACTATGCCACCTAGTTGCTATACAGAGATAGATAGATAGATGGATAGATAGATAGATAGATAGATAGATAGATAGATAGATAGATAGAGATAGATTTAGATACATATGTATAGATGTGTATATATTTGTACATACGTACATATATGCGCATATGCCTGTGTGTATACACATACATACATATATTTATACGTGTGTGTATGTATATTACTTGCAGGGAACACTAACAGCAGGAGATCAGGACAGGTTTCCTTTAGAAGGCGGAACTTAAGACAGCTAAGCTTTGAGGCAGGAATTACCTGAAAACAAATTTCAACACTGAGGGGACAATCTATGCAAATGCAGAAAAAGGAGATGAATTGTCGTGTTTGAAGAAGAACAGGTGGGACTGTTTGGCTGGAACAAAGAGTAACTGAAGGATAGTGATGTGTAATAGGCCTGGAAAAGCAAGCCAGGACCAGAGTGTGATGGACTTTAAAAAGACAAACAGAGGTCTTTAAGTATCTCTTGGAAGTAACAGGGATTGAAATCTGACTTATTCTATTGGACAGTTATGTGGAGAAAGGACTAGAGAAGTAAAAAACTGAAGACAAGGAGATGTTTCAATATAAAGCAGTCTGGTCATTAAATAATAATTATTTTATACAAAATTCCTCTTCCACACAGCTATCAAATAGCTATTCCTAAAGAATACATATATGTGCATATATGTATATGGTAATGGGCATGTGATCATATACATGCCACATGTACATATGTGTACACATAGTTGGGTACACATATGTGTAAGTATAGGCATATATGCATCTGTGAACACGTACATATATACATACACATGCATATGCTTTTTTCCCAGTGATGGCAACTCATGAAGAGTTTATGCTAAGGTAAGAAATGGTTGTGATTTGCACTGGTGTCTGTCTGTGTCAGCATCTGTCTCTTTCTCTGTCTCTATATTTTCACCATCTCTTGGTAGTCAAGAGGAGTTTTCAAGGACCCCAAATTCCCACCCTTGATTTTTTCTTATCATTTTTCTTCAGCTCTATCTTCATTCACAAAGAATCTACTGGCAGGCAGGTATTTTATTAAGGCACTTTATTAAGTGACTATTATATGCCAGGTATTGTGCTAAGCCCTGTGGATACAAATGCAAACAAAATGCAAGCAAAAAGAAAGTCAGTCCCTGCCCTCAAGGAGCTTAGAATCTAATGGGGAAATGTGATGCCTAAAAGATGCATAAAGTGTGTGTATGAGAAATGTAATAAAATCACAGATCCTTAAAGCATTGTACTATATTTGATTAAAGAACTAGTCTAACACCATGCATGAATTATAGGGAATTCACTTTTTAATTTTATAAATAAAAATGTAACATCAATTATATATTTTTGTATAGGTATTTTTTTTTATTAAATACTTTCATGGAGGAAGAACTATGTGGATGAACTATAGGCAGGGAGATCTACTAAATGTGAATAAATTGTCACTGGGGCATATCCAATATAACATGTCCATTGTGCTATTTAATATAGTATAGAATTCTCAGCATAATTATCTACATGAATATTCTCATAAAAGTTGGTTGGAACAGAAGCTAAGTGTGTACCAGAAAGATGTGTAACAAACTTTTGTGCATATTCCACAGATAGCATTGATCCTCTATATTCCCATAAATTCTTTTCTGCCTTAGCACTTGACGTATGTTTTGCCCAAAACACTTATTAGATGCTATATGTAAGGGATGCTCAGGGATGACTAGCACATCTGGTGTGACAGCTTGCTGAGCCCTTTTCAGTGCTGCTCACCCACCTTTAGTGTTCACCTGTCACCCAATCATCTCCACAGATGGGCTAAACCAAGTTGAGGGTAATAAACAAGATGCCTACCCCAAGAACATAAAGACTTTTCCTGATGAAATGAGCAGATGAGAACATGTGTTCCAATGTCCATGAAGGTGACTGAGGAAGGCACTGTGGAGTGATTAGAGTTTGGTCAGATATTGAAGACACCAAGGTCAACTACAGCATATTGGACTATTGCTAGTCATCTTGACTTTAGTCCTATCACTGGACTTTGTTGACTCTGGAAGAGAGTGTGAGGCTGATGACTTGACTTTGTGCAACTCTGCCTCACATAAATCCAATTCACATGCAAGTCAAGACATTACCCATCAACATCATGATGTCATGGGTCCTCTTCAAAATTGAAGAATGAACAACAACAACAATATTACAATTATTTGTGTATGTGACTTTAAAAGGAAGCATGACAATAAGGACCAGGAATTAGGAAGATTAGGGCTCAAATGCCACACCCCTGAAACATACTAGCCCTGTGACCAGGGGCTAACCGTTTTTTGTACAAAGTTGTTTTCGTATTTTCTCCACCATTAGACTGTTAACTCTTCAAGGAGGAGGGACTATCTTTTGCCTTTCTTTAAATTACCATCTCTGAGCCAATCATGGTCCAAACAATGACCAAGTGGGACCTATTGTTGACCAATCAAGAGCCAGAGTGATTTGGGTTTAAGTCATGGTCCTTAAAAAAGCATCTAGCCCATAAATCCCAAGATATCTTGCAAGGTTTCAGTGATGAATAATAGCAATTATTTCTGTTTTGGCTAAAAACCCTGAGTCTTTCTCTCTTACACTAATGCTTTTTGACTAGGTAAAGGAGACCATTCTCTGCCTCATTTCTTGCCTAGCCTTAATCACTGAATGGCTTCAGTCAAACTGAGACCTGTTAAAGACCTTAGTTTAAAAAAGCCAAGGTCTCCCATTACATCCAATGCCATTTCCAGTTGTCTTCATCTATATCTGTCCACTGGACCTAGATGGTTCTGGAGGAGAAAGTGAAGCTGGTGACTTAGCACAGCCCTCCCTCACTTAAATCCAATTCACTTGCATGTCATGGCACCACCTACCTGATGTCATGGTCCTCTTAGAGAACAAAGAGCAAACAAACAACAACAACAACAATCTTACCATCACTTAGCACAGTGCTTGGCACATAGTAAGTGCTTAAAAAATATTTATCAATTGACAACCTTTCTGAGCTGTCAGACAAGTACTTAAAATTATAAATTACAGAAACACTGCATTCTGCCTCTCTGGAAAGAGTTCCTACACCAACAGAACCATAGGTCCTTAGTGCATTGACATCTACATGTGACATTTCTTCTAACTTGGAAGTCCCAGTATGGTAACAAATAGTATCTTGTTTATCTTGGTGTCCTTCACAGTATCCATAAGGTGTCTCATGCACTGCAGATATTCAATAGCATAGGTTGAATTAAAGCAAATCAATCTCACTTAAAGGCAAAAGCTTGTTACTCTACAATGAAATCTGTTAAGATGTTGATAAATGTATATGCAGCTCCCCAACCTCACTCTTCTACAATGACAAATTTACTATAATTTGTGATCATAGGCCTTATCACTTTTAATTCCATACTAACCAATACAAATTTTGCTTCAAGAGGGAAAAAAACTGGGAAGTTGTGTGGAACCATATGGCCTGTATACATGAGATTCAAGCTTTTTCTTTGTGAGTGCGGATAGAGATGAAGAAGAATGAGAAGAAAAAATCCAGGGTGGGGTTTGGGGTCCTTGAAAGCTCCTCTTGGGTACCAAGAGATGGTGAAGATATAGAGACAGAGAAAGAGAAAGACACTGACAGAGACAGAGACAGAGAAGACAGAGCGGCAAAGGCAGGCAATGACAGAGACAAAGTGAGAATGAGAAACACAGAGACAGTGAAGGATAGAGAGAGAGAGGAACAGTAACAGAGAGGGAGAAAGGGATTGTGAGAGATAGAATGGGAAAGAGAGGAAAAGAGGGAGGAAGATAAGGAAAGAGAGATAGGGAAAGGGGATGAAAGACAGGAAGATAGAGCAAATCTATCTATCTATCTATCTATCTATCCATCTATCTACATATATATATATATATGTAGATAGATGGATAGATAGATAGATAGATAGATAGATAGATAGATAGATAGATAGATAGATGTATTCCTATATTACTGGTCCTCCAGTGTGATATACTGAATAGAGAGCTAGCCCAGGAATCTGGAAGACCTGGGTTCAAGTGCCTGTCTTATACATACTGACAAGTTACTTAACCTCCCATTGACCCAGGAGCCTTTCTAAGGTTGTGTGTGTGTGTGTGTGTGTGTGTGTGTGTGTGTGTGTGTGTGTGTGTGTGTAGTAGAGCAGTTGTAAATATGCATTGGTAGAGAGGGTTTTCTCACAGGGACTTCCCTACATTGATGAAATTCATATGCATATACATTAAGCCCAGATCTAATTGATTTCATTAATATGGGGGTATAGGGAAGTCCTGATGAGCTATTATTTACTATTCTCTCTGTCTCTGTCTTTCTCTCTCTCTCTCTCTCTCTCTCTCTGTGTGTGTGTGTGTGTGTTTGTCTGTGTCTGTCTCTGCTGCTCTGTCTCTGTCTCTCTGGAGAGACTAATTCACCTCACAATTAACTTATTTTCTCTTAGGGAAACCTTAGCTCACTTTAGGATGAAGCCTCATAGGATCCAGGCTTCAGGACATGCTATATGCCCAAACTAAAGACTGTCCTCTGTTCTAATCACAGCTAAAGTCAGCTGTGGGAGGCTGCTGCCCTTGAATAGTTTATAATCAGCTTGAGGCATGAAATTGACTCATTTCTGGAAGTGTGGGGGCTTGTTCCTTCACTTCTTTCAGTACATGAATGCCACCACAAAGTGAGATTAAATACTCTGGGGTTTCCCCTGCTGCTTCCTTTCTCCATTTGTTAACTTTCCTGGTATGTGGGCTCATACTGTATTTGTATTTTCTTAGCTTCAATTCGCAATTTTCCATTGGACAGCCTGTTTTACCATTTTCCCAAATAACTTGACATATTTGCTGTCTTTTCATCACACTATTTTCAGGGAAAAGCACTTTTTTTCCAAAATAAAACAACAACAAAGTCCTGGGGCTTCCCAAAGTTATAACATAGAGCTTTTTCATGGTGCCCCTACTCTGTTCAACTCCACCTCTTGGGAGGAGATCAACTGTAAGCTTCTTTCACCATGTCTAAAGGTAGCTGTAAACTTGTCCCCTCAATTACTATTATTAAGGAATCACTCTGCAATTAGAGACTTTCTTCCTGAAGCTTCCAAACTTCAAACTACAGAGCTTTATTTCCTGCTTGTGATTGTCTCCTGAATTATGGACACACATCTTGCAACACCTTGGGGAAATCTATCAAATTGAATTCATTCTTCCTTGAAAGGAGAAGGCTTTGAGGATCCTTTACCTCTATGTTCTTTCTGGGAAATATATGTGCGCTCTTATCCTGGGTCCACATGAGAGGGGTAGGACAGTGATACTCTGTGATGCTGGCTGCTGGTCCAAGTTTTGGGGACTGGTAGAATGACTTCACAATTGAGGGGGTAGCCAGATGGTACAGTTGGGCTGCTAGGTGGCAGAGAGGATACAGCACTAGCCCTGGAATCAGGAAGACTTGAGTTCACATCTGATCCTCAGACACTTACTAGGTATGTGACCCTGGGCAAGTCACTTAACCCCAATTGCTTCCCAAATAAGTAAATAAAATCAAGCTATGGGGAAATTAAGAAAGATAAAAGTTTGGGGAGAATCAGAAGCAAAATGTGGGCTGTGTGGAATAGAAGATTAAATTATCAGAGTGGAACCCACAAAATGCCAGATAGATGGTATGGCAAATTGGGAGCAACAGGATTTAAAGGAAAAGCAAAAATAAACAAACAAACAAAAAAACCACACACTAGTCAAGATAGAGGTCAATGAAACTGAGAGTCAAGCAAGGTCTGAACTCTTCACATGATGTTTATCATTCTCAGTAAGGTGAGCCTAACTGTGTCCTTCCAACTCCCATTTAGGGCCATCCTGCCCTCCTCATTCCTACTAACAAATCTTAGAGAGAGACAGCTCCTAAGTGATGGGAATATAAAGGCAAAAACTCGAGAATTAATCAGAAGATCTGGGTTCAAATCTTGGCTCTGCCTCTTGCTACCTATGTGACCTTGGGAGGGTCACCACATCTACTAGCTTCAGTTTTCTCATCTGAAAAATAAGGAGTTTGGACAAGAGGAAAACCTGTACAGGGCCTTCCAGTTTTCGCATTCTTTGATTTTGTGAAACAGCTGTGCTGAAAGTACTGGATACCATTTCAGTGACAATCAGACATGGTTGACTTGGACTGGAAATTATCCATCAAAAATCAGTTAATTAAGTGAAGCTATGCAAATGGGAGATTCAAGCTCATTAGCACCATATACTAATACTTTACTTTGATGAGTCCATGATTTCATGGGTATGGGTACTCCCTTCACTGATTCAGAGCTCACAGACTCTGTCTTCTTGTCTGGTAAAATTCTTGGCAGGTTCCCCTACAAATCTTCCAAGTAGATCTACTTAACACATGAAAGGTCTTTGTCTTCTTCGTTTAGCATATAAGAGTTGCAAATGTGCCACTCAGGCTGTCTATCTTGCTTTGCCTTGTATCCTATCCATTCATCTGCTACTCCCCCGGCCCCATTTCTCTCCACTTGGACCAACATTCTCCACATTGGACCTGTATCTTTATACCATGGACTTTCAGAATCCATATCCTCCAGTCCTTGGGGAAGTTAACCCATATCTTTGTTACCCCCCGTCTTGACTGAGACCTCAGTGAATACAAACTGGCCTACTTAGCTCACCATTTCTAATGTTCCTATACCCCAGACCCTCCCACCCCCATACACCTTCATATTTCATCTAACTTACCCACCTATGTCAACATGTTACTGGATGACAAGCTACCCCAGCTCATTCCACCTTAACCAAAACCCTCTGCACTTAATCTGGACCTCTAGAATTCATTTTTATAGTCATTGGAGAAGCTAATCTATTTGTCTTTAGAATCCCAACCCTGCAGCCCGGCTAACAATACCCTTGTCTCTTGATTATGGATTGAGTGAAAATGCAAACTAATATCTAGCTGGTCTCAGGTGGCAGCCTATGCTTCACCTTTGCATCCCACCCTTTCCCCAGGCCATCTCACTTTATGTCTATAACCATTTATCATCCTCCTCTACTTTCTGTCTCAATCATCCAATCAATCAAATAACTTTTATTAGGCCTACTATGTGCCAGGTACAGTTGTTGTTCAGTCATTTTCAGCTGTGTCCAACATTTTGTGACTCCATTTGGAGTTTCCTTGGCAAAGATACTGGAGTAGTTTGCCATTTCCTTCTTTACTTCATTTTACAAATGCAAATAGGATTAAGTGACCCGCCCCACAGCTAGAAAATGTCTGAGGACAGATTTGAACTCAGGAAAATGAGTCTTCCTGGCTCCAGGCCCAGCATTCTATCCATTGAGCCACCTATCTGTCCTCTGTAGTATACTGTGCTTCAAAAAGAGGCAAAAGATAGTCCCTGCACTCAAGGAGATTATAGTCTAATGAGAGAGAAAATATGTAAACAAATATATATATATAAAGGAAGCACTATACAAGGTAAATAATTTTAAAAGGGAAAATGCTGGAAATAAAAGAAGTTGAAGACTTCCTGTAGAAGGTGAGATTTTCATTTGGACCTAGAGCAGCTAGGTGGCACAGTGGATGGAGCACTAGCCCTGGAGTCAGGAAGATGAGTTCAAATCCAGCCTCAGACCCTTCCTATTGTGACCCTGGGCAAGTCATTTAACCCTGTTTACCTCAGCTTCCTCATTTACAAAAAGAGTCAGAGAAGGAAATACAAACTGCTCCAGTGTCTTTGCCAAAAAAACCCCAAGTGGGATCACAAAGACCTGGACACAACTGAATGCAATTGAACAAAACCAGGGAGGTTGTAGAGAAAGAAGAACATCACAAGCATAAGTGATAGCCATAGAAAATGCCCAGAGGAACAGAGCCAAGATGGTGGAGAAAAGGCAAGGATTCACCTAAGTTCTTCCCAATTCCAAATTCTCCAAATAACTTTAAAATAAAGCCTCAAAACAAATTCTGCAGCAGCAGAACCCACAAATGGATGGGTGAAACAATTTTCCAGCCCAATACAACCTGGAAGGTCTGCAGGAAAATTCTGTCCTGAGGGGTGAGAGTGGAGTGCAATTCAGTGCAGGCAATACCACAAGACAGCGGGAGACCTTTTGGACAACTGAATCAGCAGAAGTGGCTTTCAGAGCTCTCAGTCCAGAGACAGTCATGAGCTTGAATAACTGGTCAGAAGAATACTACAGGGGTCTCTTTGCTAGTATTGGGTCCAGGACTCTATTGCATTGCCTATATGTGGAACCTGGTGGCAATCCCAGGGCAAGGAAAAGTACTAACACACCATAGCCACATGGGAGCAGGGATCCAGGTCACAGTTCCAGAATGGAAAAGAGAGCATGTGGTTGCTCACAGACCAGAGCACAGGCCAGGAGACTAATAAGCATACTTCTCCTTAGATCATACCACCTTGGAAGAACTGAAAACTTGCAGACTTTTCCCCCAGAACCAGCTCTGAAAACAGCTGCACAAAACACCTAAAGCTTTGGACAGTGCCCCCTGCACCACTGGAACAGAACCCTAATTTAATATAAGGTTAAAAGTCAAGTAATATGCTGGAAAAAATCAACAAACAAACAAACAAAAGAACTTGACTATAGAAAGCTACTATAGTGACAGAAAAGATCAAAACACAAAGTCAAAAGAAGATACCAAAGTCAAAACTGCTACAAAGCTTCAAAGAAAAATGTGAATTGGTCTCAGGTCCCCTAAAAAATTCATGTTAAGAGCTCAAAAAACAATTTTAAAAGTCAAATAAGAGAGATAGAGGAATATTAGGAAAAGAAATTACACTGATGCAAGAAAATCATGAAAAGAGTCAACAGCTTGTAACAGAGGCACAAAAAATACTGAAGAAAATAACATCTAAAAAAACAGAGTTGACTAAAAGGTAAGAGGCATAAAAATCCACTAAAGAGAAGCATAAAAAGGTAAACAGGATAGAGCAATCACAAGACATTCAACAAGGCTAAACTGTTTACCTACCTGCACGTGAAGATGATACTTTTAAGTCTAAGAATTTTAACATTATTAGGGCATTTAAAAGGCATATACACAGACAGAGGGCTCAAGTGCAAGTTGAATATGACACTATACTAAGCACTTTATAAATATTATGCCATTTGATCCTCAGAACAACTATTGGTGTTATTTTTATCCTCATTTTACAGTTGAAGAAATTGAGGCAAAGAGCACTTAAGTGACTTAACCAGGTCACATACCTAGTATGTGTCTGAGACCAAATTTGAATTCAGGTCTTTCTGACTCCATGTCCCACATTCTATCCATTGTGCCACCAGCTAGCTGCCTCTGGGGACACGAGATAGAGATCCATGTCAGCAGAACAGCAAATGCGCTAGAACGGCTGGATCATAGAAGGCATAGAGAAGAGTAGAAGGTGGGAAGAATCCAGGTTATAAAGAATTTAAGTACAAAAGGAACATTATTTTTGATCCTACAGATAACATGGATTCATTGGAATTTATTTATTTATTAAGCAGGAGGGTAACATGATTTGACACTCTCAAGGTCTCTCTGAAGAACTTTGGAATTAATTGTGAGACACGAGAGACACTAGCACAGGTTGGCCCAGCATGGCATGATATGCCTGCATCAAAGAAGCTGTTGTGTTCTATGAGCGGAATTGCAGTAGCTCAAAAGAAACACAGGATGCACAAATTTAGAGACATCTCCACTCCAAATGTTCATATGTACTATTTGTGGTAGAGTCTTCCAAGCTCATATTGGTCTGATCAGCTAGTCAGACACACTGTTTCTTGATCCCTACATAATGATGTCATTTTGGTTTTCTTTGAGCACGAAGGACAACTAATTAACTAACATGATTAGACCTACACTTTAGGATAATCAATTTGGCAGCTTAGTGGAGGATAAATTGGAGTAGAAAAATAATTGAGGCAAGAAGAGAACTTAGAAGGTTATTGTAGAAGTTCAGCTAAAGTTTTTAAAGACCTGAACAAGAATTGTGGCTGTGTCAGTACAGAGGATGAGATATATATGAGAGATGTGGAAGAGAAAGAAATTACATGGCTTGACAACTGATTAAATATTGGGGTAAGATTTAGGCTTGATATAAGGAAAAACTCAGATTGATCTAAGTGAACTAAGGAAAAAAGTAAAGGAAAAGTAGTAGCAGTAGCAGTAACGGTAATAACTAGCATTTACATAGTTTGCAAAGTGCTTTACAAATATGATCTTTTTTATCTTATTTGATCCTCATAACAACCTTAGAAGTTAGGTGTTCTATCCCCAACTTACAGAAGAGGAAAGTGAGGTAGAAAGAGGTTAAATGACTTGCCCTGGGTCACACAACTAATGAACATCTGAGGCTGGATTTGAACCCAGGTCTTCCTAGCTCTCAGTCCAGAATGCTATGCACTGCACCAACTTTCTGTATAGTAATCATTCTTCACTCATCAGCAGTCTCCAAGCAAAGGCCAGATGACTATTTATTAGGGGAGGGAACATGTTGTAATAGGATTTTCTATTTGGATTGGACTAAATAGCCTGGTAGCTAGGTGGCACAGTAGATAGAGCATTGAGCCTGGAGGCAAGAAGACCAGAGTTCAAATTCAGCCTCAGCTGTGTGACCCTGAGCAAGTCACTTAACCCTGCTTGTCTCAGTTTCCTCATCTGTAAAATGAGCTGGAAAAGGAAATAGCAAATCAGTATCTTTACCAAGAAAATCCCAAACTGGGTCACAAAGAGTTAGATGTGACTAAACTGACTCAATGACAATAGCAAACAGTCTATATGAAATCTCTTCCAATTGTATAATTGTGTGAGTTTAAATACCTAGCTGCCTAGAAAGTTAACTAAATGGAATAGCCCATTAACCAAAATGGAATAACAAATTAAAACTGTAGAAGAAAGATTTTTAAGTTGTAAAGTCAAAACAACAAATTTTCAACATACTTAAAAGACAAACTTTGAAAATAATGCTGTCTTAGTGCTACAGCCAGGATAGCAGTATCCAATACAAAGACATTGAGTTGTGACCTTACCATTGAAGTATATTTACTATGGTCAAAGCATTTTTTTTTATTTAGTCACACCTTTCTCTAAATAGTAACTGTAATTTGTGTACATTGAAATTTGAGCAAATTTGCTCAGAAGAAGATAATATATTTGTTTCATGGGGAAAATATTCCATAAAGTACCTAAGTATTTCTCCAGATATGAAAATTAAATTGGTAAAAAAGTATAAATGTGAAGCTACTACTGAAAGATCACCTTTGGATCTTCAAGTATAGGTATGGCATTGCCATTAAAAAAAGAATTGGATGAATGACAGAAAAACAAGAAATATGAGAATCTCTCTGTCCCTGTGAAATTTTATCAAAGGCAATACAATTACAATTCTGTGATATTAAGTAGTGGGCAGTAGCAGGTGTAGGGAACAGAAAGGAAAATAATTTGCTGGGAAGAGGGAAGCAGGGCTAAACAACACACACACAAATACGCACACATCCCCCACAAATAAAAATTTAAACATTGATAAATGAATCAGAATCCACAGGAGTGTAAACTAGATAGGCCATCCATAGTCCATAGAAATAGTCAACAACATAGAGATTCATAGGGGTTATAGAAGAAAAGGAGCTGGATCATCAAATGTCCCCACAAACACAGGACACTGAGCCAGTTGACGTAAACTGAGAGATTAGAAAAAAGAACAAGTAGGACAAAGGTACAGTAAAGGAATTATTTCAGTACTAAGGCAACATTCCATCTTAGTTGCAATTGCCTTTATAATTCAGTACTCTTAACTGGATGGATAGTAAACGTGGAAGTGGGTAGCCCAGAGCACCATTTCCCTGACAGCTTAATGGAAAACAGTTTTAGGAGATATTGCTTGACTAGGTGACTGAATACGGCATGTGTAAATATAATTTAATAGAGTTTGTAAGAAGAATTATTTTCATTCCTACAAATATATCAATTCTTTTTCATAATTTAAAAATAATGAAATATTTGAAACTTAATATTAGTCCTAAAGACACATTTTGTAGAACAAAATAATAATTATAATTATAATAACATATATTTATATAGTACATTTTGAGTCTTGTGCCTGACATTTCCAAGAAGTGTCAAATATGGGATACAAAATGTGCACATGTACTTAGCAATTAACTATATAGAGGTATATATGACTGTGTGTGTATGTAAACCTTCAAGAACATGCTCATGTATCTTTTACTATATAACTACATAGCAATTTTCTTTTACTGAGTAACTATATAGTGAATTTGTTTTTATTTCTGTAGGCTTAATGTTTATTCCTGAAAGTGCTACAGATAACACTTCAGAATACAAAATTATGAATTAATTCAGCTACTGATTTTGTGATATTAGGCAAATCACTTAATCTCTCAGGGTTCCCACACAACTCAAGACTAAGTCACAGAACAGGTGCTGATATGCATTGGTAGACAGCATTTCCTTACCTGGAGTTTCCTATACCAAAGAAATCACAAATACAATCCCTATCTTTAAGTCCACTACAAAGAATATAGCTAGTGGCAGCTAGATGGCACAGAGAATAGAGCTCTGGCCTTGGACTCAGGAGGAGCTGAGTTCAAATCCAACCTTAGACACTTCACATTGACTAGCTGTGTGACCCCGGGCAAGTCACTTAACCCCAATTGCCTTACCAAAAAGTAAAAAATATATGTAGCTATAAATTCCAGGTTTCTGTAATTTAAAACTCTTCCAAAAGGCATCCAAAGAGGCTTCAACATGTTGCTGATGTTTCCTCAAATACATTAACTTCCCATTTTCTCAACCTGCTCAACTCCTATGGAGTACTCTTCCACTCTACCTCAGCAATGCAGACTGCCATATTCTTGATCTTTCCATCACTCACAAACATTCCATTTCTGTAATCAAGGAAGCTGAAATTCCTTCATCTTATCATAATCTCTCAACAATCTATCTTTCTTTATGCCGACTCTTCCCAAACCTCTTCTTTGTCCTCATCTTCACATGGCCTGCAATCTCTCCATCATTCAGTGTTTTTCTTGACCATCACACCTGCTCTGACTACACTCTCCTCTCTTTGCAATCTTAATTCTTAGTGAATCTGTTCAGTTCTATACTATCTGCTACTCTAAAATTCCTTACTCCCTTTGCTGTTCACAAGTCAGGTCTTAATAAACCCCAGGCAATGCTATCACAATCTGTTTCCTTTGCTCCTATTCATATGCAGCTGAACTGAGCTGGAAAAAGTCTCAAAACCATGATGACTGGCTACACAACAAATTTATATCTATCTGATCTCAACTGGTCCTTCCCTGCAACGAGGCAATCCTTTTACTCCTCTCCAATTGATTCTCCATAGGGCTATTCCAAACCTCTTCTCTCCTCAAGCCTCCAACTATATTTGGTCCCCTATTCTCTCAGCTACAGCCCTTATCTCATAGTTTACACACACACACACACACATTATTACCATGAAAACTTGCTTTTCTCCCTATTTCTTCATCTGACAGCCCTCTTTATCTGGAAAGCTCTTGACATTAACTCTACACCCAACTGCCATTTTCTCCTTTACTATTGTCTCTGATGAAAGAGTGGCTTTCCTCTTCATTAAAGCTAATCCTTCCACAAATGCGCCTTCAATCCCATCTTCTCCTGTTTTCTTTAGTAGATTGGCCCTACAATCATACTCTGCCCTTCACTTCTCCTTCTTCAGTCTCTATCTACTGGGTCCTTCCCTGCTTACTATAAACACTAACTTCCTGATAATTATCATAACATATGCCTTGTGTTTCTCAACTAAACTCCTGGAAATAGCCATCTGCATTTCTCTTCTCACTCTCATTTTAACCCTTGCAATCTGACTTCCAGTCTCTTCACCAATCTATATCTTGCTCTCTCCAAAGTTGGTAAAATCTAAATCACCAATTTAGACTAAATCGCCAAATTTTATTACCTTGTTCTTAAGCATTATTCTCTTTGACCTACTTTCTCTTTTCTGAATTTTGGTGACATTCTCTCTTGGTTCTCCTCCTATATTCTACCACATATCCATTCCAGTTTCCATTGCTGCTTTATCATCAGTGATACATCCATTAATGGCAAGTATATCCCCAAGGTCCTGAACTGGGCCTTGCTCCTCTTTTTCTTAATACTATCTCTCTCAATGACTACAGCAGCTCCCATAGGTTTAATTACCGTATCTACAGAGATAATTGCAAAATCAATATACTCACCCTGGTCTTTCTCCTGAGCTGCAGTAGTCTGTTGTATATTTCATACTAGATTTACTCTTTTTCATGCATATCATATGCAACATGTACAAAATAGAAATCATAATGTTTCTTTCAAAACTCAACCCTGTTCCAAACTTTCCTGCTGCTATTGAGGGCATCACTATCCTTCCAGGGGTGATTCAAACCTTGATGTCTTTTCAATTCTTTATTCTCACATATATCCAATCATCTGCTTTATTTTATCATTTCTATGTCTACAACAGGCAGCTAGGTGACACAGTGAATAGAGTGTTGGGCCTGAAGTCAAGAAAACTCATCTTCCTGAGTTCAAATATGACCTCAAACACTTACTAGCTGTGCAACCTGGGATATGGCACTTAACTTTGTTTGCTTAAGTTTCCTCATCTGTAAAATGAGCTACAGAAGAACCACTCCAGTATTTTTTTTAGGAAATCGGGGTTAAATGACTTGTCCATGGTTACACATCTAGTGTCAAGTGTTTGGTCTGAGGCCAGATTTGAACTTAGGCCCTCCTGACTTCAGGGCTGGTGCTCTATCCACTGTGCCACCTAGCTGCCCCCTTCCACTCAAGTATTTTTATCAAGAAAACTCCAAATGGGGTCACAGAGTCAAACGTGACTGAATTGATTCAACAACAACCACAAATGTCTACAACTTCCTCCTCATGTGCCCCTTTCTCTCCAGTCACAGCAAATATCCTAATTCAGGCTTTCATCACCTCTGACCTGGATTATCCCAATAGACTCCCATTTGGTCACCCTGCCTCAAGTCTCCCCTAATTCCATTCCATCCTCCACTTAGCTGCCAAAGTGATTTTCCAACAGCCTTAGTCTGATCATGTTACCCCTCATTCTATAAAACTCAGGATCCTCACTGCCTTCAGGGGCAAATATAAACTTTTCTGTTTGACATTTAAGTCTATATACAATCTGATTCCTGTGACCCGATGATGCTAGCCTACTCCTTGTTTCTCAGTCACAGTACCCTCATTCATGTCTGGAATATATTCCCTTCTCACCTCTACCCCATGGTAGAGTCCTTCAAGACTCAGCTCAAATTCTACCTTCTAAATGAGGATTTCCAATTTCCCTAGATCTTAGTGGACTCACTTTCCAAATGATGTATTTATTTTGTGTATGTGTGTGTATATAGATATACATACATACATACATGCACATATACATATATGTATATATATATATATATATTCTACATATACACACTTATGTACACATTGTTTCCCCCATTAGAATGTAAATTCCTTGGGGACAGGGGCCATATGTCCCTTGTTTTTGTTATCCCAGTGTTTGGCACATTGTTGTTCAGTTGTTTTCAGTCAGGTCTGACTCTTCATGACCCCATTTGGGGTTTTCTTGGAAAAGATACTGGAATAGCTTGCCATTTCCTTCTCCAGCT
This sequence comes from Phascolarctos cinereus, assembly GCF_003287225.1. NCBI lineage: Eukaryota > Metazoa > Chordata > Mammalia > Diprotodontia > Phascolarctidae > Phascolarctos > Phascolarctos cinereus. The sequence continues at coordinate 197,421,462 of NW_027555736.1, forward strand.
CATTTTATAGATGAGGAAACTGAGGCAAACAAGGTTAAATGACTTGCCCAGGGTCACACAGCCAGTAAGTATCTGGGGCCAGATTTGAACTCAGGAAGATGAGTCTTTCAGAATCCAGGTCTGGCACTCTATCCACTGTGCCACCTAGCTGCCCCATCTAGAACATAGCAAATATAATAAGTTCTTATGAATTAGCTGACTAATTGATTTAGTTTTTTTAAACAAATGTATAATTTTATTAAATATAATTTTTCCAATTCTATAAAAACTAAGAACCCTTCTTATTCAATATAATAAATAGGTTTCCATCATATAATATTCACAACTGAAGCAAAATATAAGTTCATATTCTGTATTCAAGAAAAACATTAACTAACTCAATAAGGACAAGCAACATTAACCTTAAGGAGTTAATCATCAGAGTGAATGAGGGAAAATAGCATAATTAGCAATATATAAAGGTAGTCATTAAGGTGAACTGAGACTCATAATATAGTTTGCAACATACTATAAACAAAAGCCAAAGTTCCTATAGCAACACAAACTTTTCCCTAGTACACACATGTGGTATTCCAGATCACCAGTAAGGCTTCTAAATATACACTTTGTTATACACCTGTGTAATAAGCGGGAGTTGACATTGATCTGAGAACAAGGAATAGTATATATTCCAGACATTCACAGAGTTCAAATTGCAGCTGTAACATTGAATTCTCTATGTAATTGACAACACCTCACCTTAAAAGGTACCTAAATAAAAATTTGCACCTCTGACATCAATGTATATTCATCTTTCTAATGAACATGTTTATAACCACCTTTGTTATTTGAAGTTTTACATTTCAGAGGAGATACACACTTACCTAAAAGTCACAGAGAATGTCCTGCCCAGAGAAGAAGGAGAATTATCAACAGGTGGTCTTCCCAATGCTGCTAACGTGCAAGTGATATTCTGTTAATTGAATCAATCTCTGGAATGCTACAAAACCACTTTGATGAAACCCACATATGTTAGAAAGAGATGGACCTATAGTTGTCTATGCTGGAAAAAAAAAAGCATGAAAAATGCATACTGCCAAGATGCGTTTAGATTGGCAGTCTATTGAGCTGGGGTGTGTGTCTATCTGTGGTGTGTAGAGCTTTGACACCGAGCTAAGCTCATGATCCCAAACTTCTTTCTGCCACAGCAGCTTATTTTTCAACCACGGTATTATCTGAGTGATAGGAAAATAATAAGATTAGGAATTCTAGGTAAATCAATGAGCCAAGTCCAAGTAAGATACAACCTATTATTAACAATAAGACATAGTGTGATGGTATCATCAATTGTGTGACTGAGAATGTAGCAGTCTAGCCATGAATCAAGAGTGAGAGACAATAGATCAGATGTTCAAGCCCTATACTTTTCTCTCACAGATAATTAAAGATCAAAAAGAAAGTGCATTGGATACATCCTTTATGAAACGTTTTCCAAAAGACATGATAGGAGTCTCAAAGGATAAGAAATCTTGAAGGGTGGCAAGTTGTACCAATGACAGAAGAGCCCACACTAACAAGGTTATGAATCCATCAGCATATAAGTGTAAGATACATAGTGTTTTGAGCTTGATTTAAAAAAAAACAAACACCTCTTAGGGGCAGCTAGGTGGTGCAATGGATAGAGCACCAGCCCTGAAGTCAGGAGGACCTGAGTTCAAATCTGGCCTCAGACAAAACACTTGACACTTATTAGCTGTGTGACCCTGGGAAAGTTGCTTAATTCCAATTGCCTAAAAAAATAATAAAAATTTTTAAAAAACCACCTCTGAAATGCATTGGGATCCAAACAATGCAAGACCATAGAGAAGACTCCTAGGATTTAGGTGGATTGCCTATGACAAATTTATGAGATGACATGTTTTAAAGTCCTACAGGATTGCTCAGTTTAGGATCTGTATCATTGGAGATAATACCCATGCGAGATCATAGATCCAATTGAATATTGATACAATATGGATAAAATCCAATCCCTTAAAATTTAAGGGCATGGAAAATATTGAAAGTCTAGTTAGTTGCTACATCTCTAGTTTGGATTTATTTCAAATAAGTAGGCAACAGTATACAATGTCAGATAGTATTTAGTGCTTAACCAGATAGTCATAAGTGAGTAATTTGTTGTGCTAAAATGGGACTTTTCTGGTGTTTGGGCACTAATGATTCATTCCCTCTTCTATCTATATTTGTAGAATGCATGTATTAAGTATCTGTGTGTGTACATATATGAACATATGCATTTGCAAACATACAAAATACAGCTGTGTATGTTATGAGTATTTATGTATATCATATAATTTTAGGCATTATAGAATGTGTAAATACCTTACATACACTAAATGCTTTACTTCTATTAAATACATTACATTAAATACACTACAAATATATTATGTTATATATGAATTACATATACATACATAGGCATACACATGTTTATATGTATTTTATACATTTTATATATTTTTATCTAAATATGTGCTAAAATAGGAAAGAAACCCTATTAGTCTTGTTGGAGACTGAAGGAAGGATTTTTACAAATTCCTCAGAATCCCAGAGGTTGTGCATTTCCAATGCAACTCGACCCTTTGGAGGTTTAAGTAATTGACATTTGACAAAACACACTTCTTTGTACTCAGCAAAGAGATTTAAAGGAGCTTTCAGGTTTACCCATCCCTCTTACGAGGTCAACGTTCTCAAATGTTTATCTCCATTGGAATTATATTCCACTAGGGACAGAAGGATCAACCTTTAAGTCGAGCTAAGTGTGAAGTTTCAAAACTAAGCCATTTTGGAATTATCACATCATCAGATGGTATGTGAATAAGCCTCTAATATATGGTAAAACAACCAGTTTCTTAGGCTCAGGTGAGGCAAGAGAAAAGTCTTAGCCACACTTTACACAAGACTTAACTTTAAATTCAATGCTTAAGTATGGAAATTTTTATCTAAAATATAGAGACATAACAAGTCAGGGCACCTGAATATAAATAAAGAGAAGATTTAAAGTTCAGCTCTAGTCATGACTATGACATACACTGAATAATAAGGACAAATATCAGTTACTTTATATTTCTCATTTTCAAGTAGTTTTTTTTCTCACCATCAACATTCCCTATAGTGCGATTGTGAGTGATTTCATTCATGTTGATGATCAAGTGAAAAGTAAATCTATCAACATAGCATACCTTCATGGAGTGCTTGAATAATTATCCTGGGGCATAGATGTAGTTCTAGAAGAGCTCAGATATCACCTAATCCAGCTCTTTTATTTTATATATAAGGAGGAATCTGAGGCTTAAAAATGGGAAAAAGACTCACCAAGCCACAGGAGCTATGAGTCGCAGTCCTGGACCATAGTACCAGAGATGGACAACAAGTTATCTAGCCTAATCACACTTTCCAAATGAGGAAACTGAAGGTGAGTGAGGCTAGGTGATTTTGCCAAAGCCACCTAGTTAGTATTCACCAGAGGCCAAATGTCATCCCAGGTCTTTTGACTCAAAAATAAGTGTTCTTAGGCAGTTTTCCGATGAAATTAAAGCTATTTATAGTCATATAAAATGGTTTAAATATCTATTTGTTAGAGAAATGAAAATTAAAACAACTCTGAGGTACTACCTCACAACCTATCAGATTGGCTAATATGATAGAAAAGGAAAATGATAAGTGGTAGAGTAAATGTGGGAAAATTGAAACACTAATGCATTGTTGGGGGAGTTGTGAACTGATCCAATCATTCTGGAGAGAAATTTGGAACTACGCCCAAAGGACAACCAAACTAAACAAACCAAACAAACCCTACTAGGTCCATATCCCAAAGAGATCACAAAAAAGGGGAAAGGACCCACATGTACAAAAATATTTATAGTAGCTCCTTTTGTGGTGGCAAAAATTGGAAATTGAGGGGATGCCCATCAATTGGGGGATGGCTGAACGAGTTGTGGTATATGAATGTAATGGAATACTATAGTTCCATAAGAAATGATGAGCAGGCAAAGTTCAGAAAAACCTGGAAAAAAGTACATGAACTGATGCTGAGTGAAGTAAGCAGAATCAGGAGAACATTATACACAGTAACAGCAACATTGTGCAAGGATCAACTATGATTGACTTAGCTATTCTCAGCAACACAATGATTGAAGACAGTTTCAAAAGACTTATGACAGAAAATGCTATTCACATACAGAGAAAGAACTATGGAGTCTGAATACAGATCAAAGCATACCATTATCACTTTTTTTGTTTTTTCTTTCTTGTGGTTTTTCCCTTTTGTTCTGATGCTTCTTTCATAACATGACTAATGTGGGAATATGTTTAACATGATTGTACATGTGTAACCTATATCAGATTGCTTGCTGTCTGAGGGAGGAGGGAGAAAAAGGAAAGAGGAAGAAAAATTTGGAACTTAATATCTTGCAAAAATGAATGTTGAAAATGATCTTTCGGGGGCAGCTAGGTGGCACAGTGGATAGAGCACCAGCCCTGGATTCAGGAGGACCTGAGTTCAAATGCGGCCTCAGATACGTAACACTTACTAGCTGTGTGACCCTGGGCAAGTCACTTAACCCCATTGTCTAGCCAAAAACAAAAACAAAACAAACCAAAAAAAAAAAGAAAATGATCTTTACATGTAATTGGAAAAAATACTGTTAAGTACAAAAAACTTTTTAAAATAAGTGTTCTTTCCACTGTACATCTCCTGACTTTCAGTCTAGTATTCTTTCTACAACATCATGCTGCCTCTCCTTGAAACAAAGCTAAGATGTCCGATTAGGGTGGGGAAAAATCATACCTCTCAAAGATAATGATTAAATATTCAAGTTTCCCCCCATAAAGATAATATTTTTTGTCTAAGTCAACATACTTTACCATTTTTAAACTTTTCTCATCATATTTTTGACAGCAGGTTTTCCAATTTTGACAGCTCTTAAAAAGTAATTTTAACAGACGAGTGATTTCTCTTCTAAGCAAAGTCAGATTGTGTGAAATGTCAATGTAAAAACCATACACTCTGACACATAATCATTTTTAGATGAATTTACTTATTAATTTTGCTTGCTATTGCTAATAAAATATAAGTGCTTAGCTAACTGTATTGCTTATTGAAATGTTTTAAAGGTATTTTAAAGCTGTATTCTTATGACTACAGGATTTTTTATTTTACTACAATCAGGTTGCTCTTCTTTATTCTGGAAGAAGGAAAGAAGGGCAGAGAGAAGAATGAATGTTTTACAGTTGAGAGATTCCAAGTCTGACCAAAGCAAAGAGGAAACTTGAAGTAATTACCAAGATAAGTCATAGTCATCATAATATCATAACCATGACAAATTTGGAAAGTACCCTAACAAAGCAATATAATGTTCATGAAACACCTGTCCTGAAACCCTAAGGCGACTATAAAAAGATTAATACTTTTTCACCGTATGTGAGAAAGGGTGACAGACATTCAAATAATATAATATAGGTAAAGAGATTTCCAAAACCATAAAGCATTATGGAAATGCCAGTTATCATCATCATCATCATCATCATCATCATCATCATCATCATCTTGTAATTAATTATTATTTCCTTCTTTTTTGATGGGAGCCATATAGAGTGACTAAAGCACAGGAAGACCTGATTCCAAATCCAGCCTCAGACATGTACTAGTTGTTTGACTCTGCACAAATTACTTAACCCATGTCTGCCCCAACTTACACATCTGTAAAATGGAGATAATAATAGATTTTTTTTGTGAGAGTTTCTGTAAGGAGCAAATGAGATAATATTTGTAAACTATTTTGAAAATCTTAAAACTCTCTATAAATGTTTGCTACTAAAATCATTCCTATTCTTTTATATTTAATGCTCTACAAACCATTACATAAGTGAATAAAAGGACTATTTTTTAGGATTACATAAAAGTATCAGGATGTAATCTCATTCTTTGTAGGCTCACTGAAAGCAAACTTGGTACAACTCCAATAGCATATATGGCAACAGTAATGATTTATACCTCATTTGTTCCCATGTGACTTATGTAGAATTAGAGGATCACAGTTCAAGAGCTAGATGGGAGCTCAAAGGCCATGCAATCTAACTCTCTCATTGGACAAATATGGAAACTGGAAACCAGTTAGCAGAGGAACTAGTGCAGGTAAGTAGCCAGACCTCAAACCCAGCTTTTCTAAGCCCAAGAGGAATCTTTCCACTATACCATGCTGCTCCTGGCAGGAGATACAGGGCATCCTACAAGGATTTGGAGAATAGGTATAAGCAAGAGGTTGATCAATCCCAGCAGAAGGGCTTTACACTGAAATCTTAAGACGGGGAAGATAATTGCGCTGGCAAAATTAAACCCAGAGTGGATGGAGGATAACAGATAGAAAAAGAATAGTGTAAAAACTGTTCAGTCTGTCAAAATGAAATAACAGGGAGAGTAACACAAGTAATACTCAAGTCAGTGGAAAGAATAATGAACTGGGAGTCTGGCAAATAGCCCAGGTTAAATGACTTGCCTAAGGTCACACATTAAGAAAGGCCAGGGAAAAGCTTGAACCCAGGATTTCTGGTGTACATCTTAAGGAAATGTATTGCTATTTATTACTTGGTAAATAAGCTCATGCTCTGAGTTCTTTCCCATTATATAAGGACTTGAAGTATTAAGAAAAATTGAAAGTAGACAACTAGAGAGGGAGAAGAGTTAGAATTGTGGAATATTACAAACAGAAAAAAAAACCCAAAGGACTGATCTAGTCTGATTAATAATAATAACAATAGCTACAACAACAATAATTCATTTTATATAGTGCTTTTAGTTTGCAAAACATTTTCCCCACCACAACCATAGAAAGTTGAAAATATTATTATCCCCATTTTACAGATTAATAAGCATCACAACTAGTATATGAGCCCAGATCTTCCTAATTCCATGTCCAGAACTCTTTCAACTGCATCCTACTGCCTTCATTTCCATTACAGTATTCTAATTACCTACCCTACTTAAAAATGATCTGTCCTATTGATGGTCAAACCAGTGCTTAAAAACTTCCAATGATGGGAAATATGCTCTCTGAAGAGGTAAAACACTTTATCTTTGGACATGCCTAATTGGATCCAAGTATCAAAATCATAGAAATCCTCACCTTGCTAAAAAGAATGCATGCAGGTAATATGAATATTTACACATAAGTACACATATATTTACATATATGCATATAACACATATGGCTTTAAATATACATTTATGTATATGCATACATACATACATACTCTGTGTGCACATATGTATATATATAAAATATTCTTTTTTTAAAAAACAGAGCTATTATTTCTTTTCATAAAAAACTCTACCAATATAGTTCAGTAATTTTTCAATAACTTACTTAGACTTCAGTGCTTGGGGCACTAAAAAGTTTATTGACTTGCCCAAGGTCACACAGCCATTAAATGTGTCAAAGCAGGAACTTGAACCTAGATCTTTTAGATTCATAGAACAGTTCTCTTTCACTATGCTGCTGCACATATTATCATCTGTGTTTTACTGGTAAGAAAATTGAGACTCAGTGAAGTGTTCATAATTATGCGTGAAATAAGAGCAAAGTCAGGATTCTAGCCCAGTTTGCCTGACAACCAGATGATTATTCTTCCCACCAGACCACAATGACTCTCAGCATTCATTCTCATGCTCTCCTTTGTCATTTCATTTGGACAATAATGAGCATTTACTGCATCATTCTTTTCCTGTCACCCTTGTTATCCTTCATCTTATCTGAATTTAATATTGCTAAAGTAGTTATCTTTCTCTAACAAATTTCAGCATAAAAGTCTTTTGATGGGATTGGTCAGCTTCTTACATCCATTCTTCCCAGTCCTTGTGGGATGGCCTATATTCCTTGCCCAGGACAGAATGGAGTAGTGGAAAGATAATGCCTCTTGGGCTTAGAAAATCCAGGTTTCAGTTCTGGCTATGCAATATACTTGCTAGGCAAGTCACAGCCTCTCCTGACTTCAGTTTGCTCGTCTGTAAAATGGGGACAAAATACCAGTATCAACTACCTCCCTAAGTTGTAAAGAAAGTGTTTTGTAAATCTTCAAGTGACATATGAATATAAAATATTACTGTTGTGCTGGAATCAAAATCCATAGAACAGAAAATAAAATCCTATTCAATACCATCTACGTAGTCATATGTTTATTCTCCATATTCTCTTTTCCTTGTAAAAATATGACTTTGGACTGGAAACATTCATCTTGAGATCAAATAATTTTATAAATGGAAGAGCAATACAAATACTGAGTCCAATTCACCTTATTATATGAAAAGGAAATAGAAATTTGCAGATATTTAAGGAACTTGTCCAAAGTCACGCAGATAGGGTCAGAGTTGGAAGTCAAGTGTGCTGGCTTTTGGTGATCTACTCCATAAGAGTAAAAATGACTTCTTTGCTCCCATATCTTTAAGTGCCTAGAAATTCAAAGTCACTAGAGTTATATTCTGGGTTTCTCCTGGTTTCATTCATTTTCACATGGAATAGAAGGATTGGGTAGCAGTTAACAGCTTCCATTATGTCAAAGTCATGTGTCTTAGGAAGACAGAAACCCCCAAATAGCCATACCAGGACTTCTTAGAGCATGCATGCTTATTATATGCAGTAGATATGATAATGCAGGCTTCTTTATGTTTTTTTTTAATTTCTTAGGTTTAAATTATTAATAATAATATCTAATATTTATTTATTTGTTGTTGTTGTTCAGTCATTTTTCAGTCTTGTCTGACTCTTTGTGATCTCTTTTGGAGTTTTCTTGGCAAAGATATCAGAATGGTTTGTCATTTCCTTCTCCAGCTCATTTTACAAATGAGGAAACTGAGGCAAACAGGGTTAAATGACTTGCCCAGGGTCGTACAGACAGTAAGTGCCTGAGGCCAGATTTGAACTCAGAAATATGAGTCTTCCTGACTCCATTGCAAAGCACTTTATAAGTATCTCATTTGATCCTTACAACAATATTATCTTTATTTTGCAAATGAGGAAACTGAGACAGAGATCAAGTAAGTTTCCCAGGGTATGAGGCTGGATTTGAATTCAGGTCTTCCTAACTCCAGGTCCAGCATTCTATTCACTATGCCACCTACCAACCTTTTAAAGATTGGTTTCGCATACCTTCTTTCTTGAAATATGCTTTCTTTCCAAGTAACTTTATGAATTGTTTCTACCATCCTGTATAGAATCCTTTTGCCCTTATCTTCATCAATAAGCACAAAATTGTTGTAAAGAGGAATTTCTCAGACCCTTTTACCTTCTCTTTTAGTAGAAAAATAATTAACATTATAGCAATACAATTGATGATTGCCTCAAGTAAGAGCACAACAAATGAAGTCATACCTTAAACTTCACTATATTGGTTCCCATATTGTCTATGTCTCTTGGATCTCAGCATGAACTATTATCCTTTGTGACTACCTCTCAAAATTCTCCCTGTAAATTGCCATTGCAAACTGTCATTTTTTTGTCCCTTTTTAGGGGGCTTTGGGGAACAATGCTTTTTTAGATCTGCACTTCCCTTAACAGCTAATATCTGCTAACTTGCTAACCTTTAGTAATTACCTACTTTCCATTCTAAGATCAATCTTCTTCAGTAAACTCATAAAGACCCTTCACTTAAACGTTCCAAATTTTTCCGTGTCCTGTATCTGATTATTTTGGTCCATTTGTCCATGTCTAATTAATTCAGAACCCAAATGCCCAAGTGTTTTAATCCTTAAACAGAAATTTAGATTCATCAGATACTAGTCAATTTTGAATGATAATAGTGTTGTACAGCTATTCATTTATTTCACTAATAAAATCCAGTGTCAAGAAACAAAATAGTATTACATCATAGAAAGCATATTACTTTAAGATTTAGGATATCTAGGTTTAGTTTCAACTTTGATATTGATGATTTACTTGACCTTAGACAAGTCATTTAACTGGTATGGGGTGTAATGTAAAGAGTACTGGATTTGGAGTCAGTGAACCTGGGTTTGAATATTGGTCCTGATACTCAATACCTTGGGTAAGTCACTTTAACAAGAGCAATCATTCTCTGAGCCTATTTTTTTTAATGTGTAATATGAGGGAGTCTTAAGTCAGTTCCAGATATAAAATGTTATGATTCCATAGATGAAATGAAACTGGGAAATTGAGGCACCTTATATAAATAATTGAGGCACATTTCCCCCTACTTTTTGCCTTACTATAGATATTAAAGGTATTATAGCTAAAGTAGAGAATTTTTACATAAATTATGAGATAGTGTTTTTCCCCTATATAAATGTAGCTATATTTGAGCTTGCTTTAAACACTAACATGGACTTTTACTTTTAGAGAGCATATCTATACTTTGTAAAAAGGGGTATTGGGAAGCAACCTCCATATTGAGGAAAGGTTCAGATCAGCCATGCTTCATTTTCTGGACTTTGCCACCATGCCCCATGTGGGTACCTTCTCTGCTTCTCCTTTATTTGTTGCATCCCCCCCCAAACAAAATGGAAGCTCTTCAAGGACAAGAACTGTCTCTTTTCTCTTATTTGATTCCACCATGCTTAGCACAATGCCTGGCACATAGTAAGTGCTTTATAAATGTTCATTTATTTGCCTTGGTTTGAGAAATAGATTTAAATAAAAGGATCTACAGTATAGGAATTTTTTTCTCTCCTGAAATCTGAATGTTTTTATGTACTTTGGATTTGTAAATAGATCTCGAGGTTGTTGTTTTTTTCCTAGTCCACACTATATTATTGATGCAATGCTCTAGAGTTGTATATCAATTTGACATCACATCTCTAAAAAGAGCATTTTTTTTCAAAATTAAGGACAGATGCAATTGAAGTATCCAGATTGTGGTTTCACAAAGCTACTTAACAAAACCTCTCATGACATGGACAAAATGGAGAGGTATAAGTTATACAATAATACCATTAGTACAGAACCAATTGATTGACCAAACCCAAGAAACAATAATTCTGGCAAATTAATATCTAACTAGAGGGAAATATTTCTCTAGTCCCACTCCAAAGATCTGCTTTTGAGTCTGTGCTGGCAAACATTTGAATTGGTGGCTTAGTTGAAATTAATAATAGCTAGCACTGATATGATGATTCATGGTTTGCAAAGAACTCTCTCTATGTTATCTCATTTGATACTCATAATAACCCTAAGAGGTAGGCACTATTGTATTATTTCCTTTTTACAGAGAAGAAAACTGGGGAAGACAGAGGTTAAGTGATTGTCCAACACATAGTGTGCTTATTTAATTTTTAGATGACAAAGAATTACATGAGAGAGTTGGAGGAGATCTCATAGGCTACCTAGTCCAACCCATACTTAAAAAGGAATTCCCACTACAATATAACCAGCTTTGTCATCCAGCCTCTACAAGATCTATGTGAGGAGCAACCTATTCATTTCTGAGGCAGCCCATTTCCTTCTTTGGGAATCCATTCATTTCTCCTGGTTCTTTGCTCTGTAGACAAGTAGACAAATAGAACAAATTTGATCCTTCTCTGACATGACAGCCTTTTAAATACTTGAAAAACTATACCCTTTAAGTCTTCTCTACTCCTAGCTAACCATCCCCAGTTCCTTCAACCAATCCTCACATAGCCTACACTTCAGGCCCTTCATCATCTGGGTTGTTATCCTTTGGATCTTCTGCTGCTTATCAATATCCTTATTAAACCATGGCACTAAGAACTCAACACAATATTCTAAATTTAGTCTGATGAGAGTGGAGCGTAGAAAGATTTTAGTCTCCTTATTTTGGAATCTATGCCTCTTTGAATTCAGACCAAGATCATGTTAAATTTTTGGCTTCCACATCATCCTGCTGTTGAATATTGACATTTCAGCCCACAAAGCTCCCCAGATCTTTTGCAGATAAATTGCAGTCTAACAATACTTCTTCCATCTTGTACATGCAGTGGATTTTTTACTTCAAGCATAAGACTACATAAATATAAATATATATATTTATATACTACTTGACCTTCATATTATTAGACTCAGTCTAGTGCTCTAGACTACCATGATTGTTTTGTACTCCAATTGTCATTGATTATTTTTGCTTTCCCTTCCAATTTTGTCTTATATGCAACTTGGATAAGCATAACATCTACGTTATAATCTAAGTCACTGAGAAAAAATTAAGTAGCACAGGGGCTACAACAGTTTGATAAAACATTCCAACATAGACCTCTTACCAAGTTAACATTGAACTATAAATGGCTACTGCTAGAATCTATTCCTACCATTTTGTCTATGTCATGAGAGGTTTTGTCAAATGTCTTCTGAAAATCTGGATCTAGATAGTTCAAGTCTATTTTTATTTTTTTATTTATTTTATTTAATTAAAAAATAGATATATGACATCAAACGGGTGGAGAACTCAAACTGACTTTTCAGCCAGTTCTGAATGGATGTATAATTCAATGTGGTAATTGAATCAGTTCCGGATCCACATAATTATACTATCATCTAGTCTAAATCTCATCTTTTCCTTGAGAGCAATATGGGATACTTTATCAAGTGCTTTACTAAAATCTATGTAAATTATATCTATGATATTCCTCTGATATGACAGTGTATTAACCTTGACAAAATAATGAATTGTTCATCTGGTGTGACTGTTAATTCATGGAGTCCAATGACTACTTTCTTTTCTAAATGTTTACTACCTCCTTAATTATCTATTCTAGAATTATCCCAGGAATCAAATGTTTGGGCTCATTGGCCTATAGTTTGCAGACTCTGTTCTGTTATTAAAAAAAAAAACACAGTATATTTGCTATTGCTCAGAAATGAAATCTGACAGTTCTTTCAGTACTAGAAGCTGTAGCTCATGTGGGCCAGATGATTTGAATTCATGTTCTCTTTTTCCTCTCCTCCACAAATTTAATGAAACACAATTGCTATTGGTGGCAACAGAGGCTTGAGGAGAAAAGACTACCTTTACTCATCTCAATATCCCCCATAGGGTCTAGCACAAAGCAGGTGTTTAATAAATGTTTATTGAATGTTGGTGAATAAATGCACTCACAGATTTTATTGTCTGTACACGAGATACTGTGAGAGCTGTGAGAATACACATACTGCCTATAAGACAGTTGTGATCCCAATGCTTTCTGTATAAGTGTAGTCTGCCTTTTAAAAAATCGATTTAAAAAAATAGTTAAAATACAGAATTCAGTAGCATTTTTTTACTAAGGAAAGTTTATGCAGGAAAGGAACTACCTTTCCTGAAAACCAAAAATCACCTGAGATGTTGCACCCACAAAGGTAGATAAGTAACCCAAGGCTCAGAAAAATAAGCAAGGATAAAATGATTTAAGAATGAGTTCTTGCCTTCTGCTTACCATGTAACCTGCATGGTCTCATGAAGAAAGTAGTGTTATAAAAACTTGAGCCTAATGGCTAATGGGCTTACTTTTCTAGGCTGAATAATGGCTTTATATTACAGAAACCACTTTAAAAGTGCTGTCCAGGGGAGTTTTGAAAAATAGATAAGAAAAATATATGCATAGTCTTTTCAATTCTTCATCTATGATCTCATTAATATGGGTCTTCCCTGCAATGGTGGAGATACAACTAATCTATGCCTTCTTATTCCTGTGTGACTCTTGTCTATATACTGCCCCACAATAAATTCTCCAAAATGACATCCATTGAGCATATTGGAAGCTTCTTCTAGGTCACCTGACATTGAATAAATAACAATGATACATGCCGGTGGTCCATCAGTTATTCCTTGCTATAGTCATGTGACCAGACCATTTTTTTTTGGTTATATATCTGAGGACCTCCCTTTACACATCTCCTGCACAGTTCTTCACTAATACTATACTGCTGCCTACTTATGCCCACCATGCACCTCTCCATTTGGGTGTCATTAAACTTTAATTCATTAGAGACTGTTTTATTCTGTGTAATGTAGCCCTGTATTGTCAATGAAAGAACAGTGTTATTAAAAAAGAGAGAGAGAGAGAGAGAGAGAGAGAGAGAGAGAGAGAGAGAGAGAGAGAGACATGGGCCTTTGTTTCAGGAAAAAGCTTAGAGTCATTAAAAATACTATACAGTTTCCCAAAAGTAATCCAGCTACCTCTCTTCTTCCACCCATAGTACTTTTAATATAGGAAGTCATTTATAAAGATCAATGTGATGGTTGCTATTTTCAGATGGCATTTGTTCTTCTTAAACAGAATAAACCAGACTTTGTATCTGAAAAGGAAGGGCATGATCTCAGTACTATGACTTTCAGAAATTCTCTAATTGTTGTTGTTGCTGTTGCTGCTGTTGTCATCATTGTCAATCAGTCATGTCCAACTCTTCATGACCCCCTTTGGGGTTTTCTTGGCAAAGATGCTGGAATGGTTTATCATTTTCTTCTCCAGCTTATTTTACGGATGAGGAATCTGGGATAAACATGTTAAGTAACTTGCCCACAGTCGCACAGCTATACATGTCTGAGGCCAGATTTGAACTCAGGAAGATGAGTCTTCCTGACTCAAGGACTGGCACCCTCTTCACTGTGCCTCTCAGCTACTCATTATTTAACTGCTCACAGAATAAAAATCAAGTTCTATTGCATAACAACACTCAGGATTATCCAATTTGGTCCCAATCTAACTTTGCAAAATTATTTGCCATTGTCCCCAAACACAAAATCTCCGTTTTAGTCAGACTGACCTGGGTATATCATATGCTTATCCATCACTATGTCTTTACACATACCATGCCCTTCAATTAAAATATCCCTTCTCTTTCTCCACCTATCAAAAGCCTACTCTTCCTGCAAAGTCCAGCTCATGTGTCCTTCTCCTCTGTTAAGCATTCACCAGTACTCTCAGCCAGAAATAATATCTGTCTTCTAAATACCTATTGTGCTTTTAGCTTGTCCATTTATCCTTTATATTGTTTTATTCTTAGAGGTTCTTACATAAAAAATCAGGAAGACTTTAAGTTCAAACACTGCCTATGATACATACGGCTGTGTGGCCCTAGGAAAATTGTTTAACCTGGCAGTGCTCTAACCAAATCACTAAAACTATCATTTGCAGAGAAGATGCTGACCTGCTTTGTAACAGGGAATTTTCCCGTTCAAGAATTCTCCTTACCAATAAAAACCACAAGTCCAGCCCCTATCCCTATCTCCACATTTTACTATCTCTCCAACTATATTTGTCAACTCCTAGAGGACAGGAACTGATTTATGGGTTTTTTTTTATCACCATAGAATATAACCATAGTGTCTGGTACATCAAACTCAATTATCATGAAAGCACCCCAGTGATATTTGCCCAGTGGGGGAAATACTTGAGAGACAGAAGAATTGAGGTCCAGCTTGTGGACAAATACCATGCCAGGTAACAGTTGCTCGGTAGCTGTCTTCAACAAGGGAGATAACTGACAGGTTATTTGTTTATGCATGCCAACACCATTAAACAGATAGGATCCAAATAGGAAAAAAAAAATCACTAATGACCCAACAGTTAGGTTCTGGTCAACCAAATATCTTGCTTCTATCTGTACTGCAAAAAAGAATTTTCATATAAATAATGCAAAACATTGGAAGCAGAAAGGCAAGAAAGGCAAGATTCTGACTTTTGTCAATGAAGGAAGCAAAACCAGTTGTGGGAACTTAAACTAAAGGGCAAAGTCTACAACTCTGCTGTGGTGAGAGTGATACCTAACCCCAGATTCCATTCAAATTGGGCTAGTTTTTCCTTAAAAGATAGTGAAACTATCCTCAAGACTTGATTGACTCTGGGAACTAATGATTCAGACTACTGACATGTTAATTGAATGACAGTTAACTGACTCTCTGGGGGCCTGGGTAAAAAACATCCATGAAGAGTTCCAAGAACTTTCCAATCCTTGGCTGATAGACCAAGATGGGCAACTCAGGTGCAGGGGGGGCTTCACACAGATGAATCAACTAAGGGTTCTACAATGTATACCTGTTAAATATCTGTCTCCTCTTACATAACTCAATAAATCTCCTTTTGTTAACTGTTGAATGACCTACAGGTATTGCATCTCATTTCAACATTGAGCATAAAATGCAAGGGAACTGGTTTGAGTCAGGTCCAGCCCTTATCACCTGCCAGAAGGAGCAGCAGTGACATTTGGAAGGGAAAGAAGATCCTAAGAATGGCACTCAGATACTCTGGCAAGAAGGACAATGGGAATGGGTAAGTCAGATGATAGGCTTGATCAAGTTAAAGAAAATGAACTTTTTAGAGTATTCTTTTTTTTTTTTTGGTGAGACAACTGGGGCTAAGTGACTTGTCCTGAATCACACAGGTATTATAAGGTTGGTTTTTATTTCAGCTGGGCAATGGGGTCAAGTGATTTGCCCAAGGTCACACAGCCAGCAAGTGTCTGAGGCCAGATTTGAATTCAGGTCCTCCTGACTCTAGGACCGGTGCTGTATCCACTGCACCACCTAGCTGCCCCTAGTATAGGGTATTCTTTATGATCCATATGAATTTGGCATTTCTGATAGCAGAGGGTTGTTGTTGTTGTTTCATTGTGTCTGACTCTTGTGACCCTATGGACCATAACACACCAATACTGTCCATGGGGTTTTCTTAACAAAAATACTAGAGCGGTTTGCTATTTTCTCCTCTAGTGGATTAAGGCAAACAGAGGTTAAGTGACTTGCCCAGGGTCACACAGTTAGTATCTGAGACCAGATTTGAACTAAAGTCTTCCTGACTCCAGCCCCAGCGCTCTATCCACTGCACCATCTAACTAGCCCCAATCAGGGGGGTAGAGACATGTATACACAGGATTACAGATCATAAGATCATAGAGTTGGATCTGGAAGATAAGTTATAGTCCAACCCTCTCGTTTTACAGATGAAGAATACGAGGCCGCAAAAAATTAAATGACTTGCCCAGGGTCACATAGCTAGTGAGTATCTGAGGCAGAATTTGAAGCCAAGTCTTACTGACTTCAAGTCCAACAGTAGCCATTGCAGCATGCTGCCTCAATACTCAAGTGTGCAATACTTAATTTTAACATGGAGAACTCCCATCTTTTAAGGGACTCAAAATCAATGACTCAAAATCACTTTTAAGTCTTAAAGTATGAAGACTGATCCATATATAGATATATACATGTGTATGTATAATTATGGTGACTTATAATTAAAACTTATAATACCTCTTCAGAATCAAATACATCAACTGCCATTCACTTAATATAGTGCTATTAAGACAAAAAAAATAAGGTACACAGAGATTAGGAAGATTAAGTTGCAGAGAGACTAATAAACAATGATTTCCTATATGGTACTCTTTACTCTAAACTTACCCATTTGTGACCAGTGGGTGGAGGGAGGAAAAAGAGACAGAGACAGACAGACAGACAGGAAGGAAGGAAGGAAGGAGGGAAGGAAGGAAGGAAGGAAGGAAGGAAGGAAGGAAGGAAGGAAGAAAAAGGAAGAGAGAGAAAGAAAGCAAGAAAGGAAGGAAGGAAGAAAGCAAGCAAGAAAGAAAGCAAGAAAGCAAGCAAGCAAGAAAGAAAGAAAGAAAGAAGGAAAGAATGAAAGAAAGAAGGAAAGAAAGAAAGAAAGAAAGAAAGAAAGAAAGAAAGAAAGAAAGAAAGAAAGAAAGAAAGAAATATGGATAGATGGATAGATAGAGAAAGAAAAATAATTTATGGAACACAGTGTTTTTCTAATAAGTGAAAGATTACACAGCCTGTACACAGGCTACATAAAATTTGAAGTTCCTGTAATTGTTACCTTTCACTAATCCCTAAGGAACCATTCATTCCTTCATTCATATGGTTCTTTATTGTCTCTTTGATTCAAGAATCTTAGAGCATTCTTAAAGATGGAAAAAATGTCTCTCAAATCTATAAAGCTGACAAAAGCACAAAACTCTAAGCTCAAGACATTTTTTAAGTCTTCTGTGAGCTCATTTTATTCACTACAACGTTCCTTGATTCCTAAGAAAGAAATAAGAATGAAAAGAGCTTTATGTGAACCTTTCCTCTATATGGATTCCATAAAAGTTATTGTTAGTTTTTTCCTTCTATACAATCTTATACTTTGTTGTTTGAGATCCAAAGTCTCTCATTATTGATAGATGTGTTCTGGTGTAGGCTATTCCAAAACAACAGAAAGTTTGAACAGCTAAAAAATCCATCAAGTAGGAATGTGAAATTATCCCTGACTACACATAATTTAGTTCTTCATTAACTTAATTGTTTTCCAGAAAAATGAAATGTGCAATATGCAAATTAAATATACTACATGTCAGTATTTGAAAGAAATATTCATTTAACATTACAACAAGGTTTTTTTTCTATCAGGAAATCTTGTTCATTTATTTTTTGCTAGAATTTTTGTTTGTCTCTATTTGTTCAAAACATAATACAATGGTGAGACCAGTGCCTGCTGGCAAAGTTGGAATAGCTGTCAGCAGGAAATGGCAAACTAATAATAAGTGGTGGTAAAATATTTATATTATAGTTTACTGGGGAGCTGAATGCAGTTTTCTATTTCATTACTGCTTGAGGCAGTACATAGTAACATATTTATGCTCTAAAATGAGTGGATAGAATTCTAAACACTATAGTAACTTATTTTTCAACTATGAGCTGGAGACAAAAAAAATTGTAATAATGAAGTCTTTCACTAGTTCCAATAGGAGAAATTTTAACTGCGGTACATAGTGCAGTAATTAGCAGCATCTCACATTCGGTGTTATTAGACACGAGTCTGACGGATCAACCACTTTTGTATGTGGCCTAGTAATTTAGCTCTTACTCATAATTTTCAATAACAGTGCTATTCATACAGAGGGAGGGGTGGTCTTAAGCCACCAGAGTACTCTGAGGTATGGTGATGTTCAAGCACAACACTGTGTTTATGTACTCCCCAAAGTGTATCAAAGCTCCGATCCCCAGAAATAAAAGAAAAGTCAAACAAAACAAGCATTAGACTGCGTAAAATAAGGTATGGACAAGGCAAACAGGTGAGGCATTGTCTAGGTGGCTAAGGTAGATCAATATCTATTCTTGCAAGCCAGAAATCCTGCCTGCTTTCCTCTGGCACTATGCAGATCATCTTACGGCGTGCAGACAGACTGTCGCCTCGATCTAACTGACAGACAACCTATTTCACCCCTGCAAAAATCATACCCATCTTCATTCTTTGTGGCTCACTGGAGAGGGGCGGTGTGTAAATGCCAACATGAAATAACAACTGATTATGCAAAGAAAATGGCATCAGGCTTCAATCTTCTTGGTTTAGTATATTAATCATGGTAGAGCAGCCACCAAATCTGGTTTTCAACTCCATCCAATAGACTGGAGGGAGGGTATGTAAGTGCTCAACGGTGCAAGTGTGTGTGTTTCCACGTATACTAAATGTGTATACACACTGATGTGTAAAATTACATCTACCATACTTACAAGTATATCTCTCAAAGGAAAAAGAAGAAAATGGATTGGGAGTAAATACATGTAAATGCACGCATATGTACATTTAATATTTATAATATTTAATAATATAATATTTACATGTAATATTTAACACATGTAGATCCATCATGTACCAGAAGATAGAAAAGAAATATTTATGAGACTTTACAAATGTATAGCTGACATAATGCTAGGTTATCCCTTAAATCAGCTGTATATTTAACAAATGACAGAAAGACTGGTAGTTGAAGTTTGTGTCATCAAGCTGCCATGTTCTTGTAAACTGTAATCTTGTACCTTACTTTAAAACACCTTTCTTTCCTTGAAAAAAATGTCTTAAATTCCAAAGGGAGAAATGAAAATATTTTAACCCAGGAAAAAAAAAACAATTGAGTGTATGGGTTTTTTTTAACTTCAGTAAAATCTTTAGATGCATTAACTTGTCTGTTAGTCAAAAATGAACAGTAGAAGATTGCAGAAACTTTCTTATAAACTTAATGCCATGTATAAGGAACTCCATTAAAAAATGTTGATTTTATCAAATCATTTATTCCACCTCCTAGATTTAAGTGAAAGTTTAGGGCACCCAACTCTTACTGCAGCACCAGTATTATTTTACCAAATAAGAAGTTGATTTAAGGGCAGAATTACACCAAATGCTAATTCAGCTAAGAATATCCAAGAAAAGATGTAGGCTACACTGCTAATTCCGGTTTGCAATGTTTAGTAGGTGTTTCTTCTAGCTTTGTTTTACTGAAACTAATATAGTCTTCATTGTAAGTCCTCATTTCATGTATATAAGCATGTACATTTCATTCTACTCACACTTTCTTAGGAAAAAAATCCTTGTATTGTTTCCAGTTCTAAACTGATTAGTAGAAAAACAGTAGCAATTATAGTTTAGCATTAACAATTGAAATTTTCTCTTACAAATTCTGATTTTAAAGGCGGTAAAACATTCTGTCTTAATCTCCAAAGTGGAAAAGGTCACCTTTTGTAGACTGATGCATATCATACCTCTGAGTAATAAGAACGAGTGTTTTCCTCACTGCTCCTTCTGAAGTTAAACTTATATTGCAACCATTTTTTTCCCTCTGCTTCCTTCTTTATGGTAGAGGAAATGTAATTTACTTGTCAGATTGAAATGTTTGATATGAATCTTTATCCTTTGTTTCAAACAAGTATTTCTGAAACACTATATTATAAACAACTGGCATGTTTAATTAAACAACTACTTTATTCCCAACTGAACAAGAGGGTATGATTATATTAATTTAATAGCAAGACATGTGACCAGGTTTTAAAGAAAACATTTTCAACTCAACAAGAAGGTATGATTATATTAATTTAAAAGCAAGACATGTGATCAGAATTTAAACAAAATATTTTAAGTCCCTATCTTCACAAATATAAAAATAAATTTTCTTATAAGATTTAAGATTAATATGATACACAGAATATTACTTCACATTAAAATATCTTCTTCAAATTACTAATTGACAAGCAAAACAAAATTAAAAAGTCATTTAGCAGTTTACTATGATGTTGGAAATTTATTTCAAATAGACAATTGTAATCTTGTCAAAGCATCCATTTTGCATATTTCATTGACTGCTTTTCATAGCTACAGGTTAGCAGACCTGAAATGCTGTATTAGTCCTGTTCTCTGAAATAAGACAATAGGCTGAAGTAAATTCAGCAGATAAAATATTGAACATGGTAGAATTACTATGTTATTCTTGCATGGTAGAATTACTGTCAAAATTAAATGTAAATAAATTTCTGTGATGCTTTAAAATTCATTAGTCAGCTAAGAGATAAAGACAAAATTTTAGTTTGCAAAGTTTTGTATGTGAAGGCATCATTTTACTGTGTTCGCCACAAATATTCTGCATTCTATAACAACAATTCACTTTTAATAATTTGTGAAGACAAGGCATACCTTAAAATGAGTTTCTGACCTAAGCAGAACAAGAAGCTATTTGAAGAAATCTGAATTGTTATGATCCCAATTACCTGTGTTTATATTTGTTTATTTAGGTAAACATATGAAACACTTCTGATCCAGATGTGACAATTTCAGTGCTGTCATTTACCTTGCAAAGATCATAGGATTTTTGCTTTTATCACATTCCCCTGAGTACTTTCTTGTTTTCATTATAAACTAGTAGTTGAGAAAACATGTCAGATGCTAAGCACAAAATCCTCCATGCAGCAAACATGGGAAAATGCAACAACTGTTTCGGAAGCAAATGTCTTAATGTCAACCTACACAAGATCTTCAATGACTTGCCAATGAATTTTAATTAGCATGTAAGTTACACTAAGCATTTGACTTCAAATGCTTAAGGAAAAGTTTTCAATTTTAGCTACTATATGACCAATGGATAAAAACATGTTATTTTGGCATTGACACTTAAAACCTTATTCCAAAATGTAGGTGTGTTGTCCATTTTATGTGAAAAAAAAAGTTTAGGGAGATAAATATGGAATTTGTGCACCCATTAAAATAATTGAACAGCAGAAATAAAAATGATCATTCAAGAATGTCTCAAGCACTTAGAACTTTAAATAATTAATCCATTATTTGAAATTTTTATATAGAGGAAAGCCACACGTTAGCTAGTAATTCCCTATATACTGATTAATAACTTACATGACCAAATAGATTGAAACTTAGAAATTCTTAAAGAGCTTTATTTTCACAGAAGTAGATATAAAATATACATTTTAGAACTATTATCTAATAGTTGACTTCGCTGAAATTGCATTTTAAAAAGGCTAGATTTTTTTAAATCAGCAAATGCAATCATTCTACTATTTAACCCTTGAAAATAAATAATTACATCAAAATGCTTCAACATCAAGAAATATTTAGTAAATTGTCATAACATACATGACACTGACTAAAATGTTGTAAATATCAAAAAAGGTGATGAAAGAAAAAGACAATGATAATAGCTTTATAGAGATATATACATATTTATACCGCACCTGAAACAGTCTGTTTCCATACATCATCCTTAAGACATTTCATTATAATTCAGGTGTTAATGTATTGCTTGCTCATTGCAATTTGGAAAAAAAAATCAAGAAAATTTATTTCCTGTGCATCTTTTACTTTATATGTAAATTGATTTTATTTAGTAGAACAATTATTTGTGAAAATATTTGCAATCAATGATGCACCAAAAAAATAAAAATATAAATGTTACAAAATTATAAAGACTAAGTGGGACTCAGATGAAGAGATATGAGAAGACACTCCCAACTTACCCCTTTGTGAAGGTGAGAAGTCCACAGGTATTACACATTGCACATTTTCAGACTATTTCAATATATCAATCGGTTGTGCTGACTTTTTCTTCCCTATCAAAAAAATATACTATTTTTCATATGGGAAAGCCTTCAGAGAGGAGGTGGAGGGATATACGGGATACCATGAAGTTGTAAGAAACAGAAAATATCAAAAAAAAAAAACTTTTTTTAAAAAGAAAATATTTGCAATCATTTATTTTTAATCTTTTATGTGCCTTATTTGTTTCTTTATTAAGTAGAAAACTTGATTTGTCTAATCATAGAAAACAAAATTATTCAAATGTCATTATTTTGAATTTTTTAATATCTTCTAATTTGCAGTGAGGTCATTATATAAACAAAAGGTGCCACCATGTATTAAACAAAGAAGTAGATCAAAACCATGAAATTTTTTGTTGAGATTAT
Source organism: Phascolarctos cinereus (assembly GCF_003287225.1). Lineage (NCBI taxonomy): Eukaryota > Metazoa > Chordata > Mammalia > Diprotodontia > Phascolarctidae > Phascolarctos > Phascolarctos cinereus. The sequence continues at coordinate 197,444,676 of NW_027555736.1, forward strand.
TAATTAGTTTTATAACAGCTAAAATTAGAAAGTGTTTGAATATATTATCCCCAGAATGTCAGCATTTAATTTTATCTGTGCACTAAAATGGTCATTTAAAATGCATTTTAATGAGTGTCATATGCCAATTATAATTCTCTGTCCAACATAAATTTATTTTAAATGCAATATTTTTATTTTAATAGAAGATATAAAAACCAATGTTGTTAATTTCATATAAGTGAATTGGGAGATATTATTAAAATATTAGCACCCCCCTAAATAGTACAGAAACAGTTCAGACTCATCTTAGAAGACATGGATCACATTTTTTCCCTCACTAAATTGTTGATCTGACTTCTTTCCAGATAGTTGAGTCCAAAAGCCATTACTATCTGGAGGACTAACAGTTGTTGGCTGTGAATTAAGTGGAGTGTTGAATCTACTTCCTCCCTAATCATGAGGAAATATCACAAAGGCTAACGGATTACTTTGTTGTATATTCAATCAGAAGCCAAAAGATGATTTTTTTTTTCTTTCAGAAGGAATTATTTGAAAAAGTCAGGTTTGAGGCTCAGATTGATGCTTAGAGTATGGAGGGAGTTAGTCTATCTTTTCAGTTCTTCACAGAAATTACTTTTATGTCTTACCTGTACATTACCTGATTTCAGGGGTACCACATTTACTTGAAAAATATGTGCATGTAATTTCTAATAAATCATGGCACCATTAAGTTTATGACTAATATCTATTTCATAGATGTAGGTATGTACATAAATACGTCATTTAAGAGTAAATCTCAAGTACTAAATTTGAGGAGAAATGAAGTAGGATTTTTAAAACAAATCAACACAACTCCTTCCTACGCCTTGCAGAACAAAACAGTCAAGTGAAGTGTCATTAAAAAAGATAGTGTGTGCATGTATTTTATATTTATGTGTGTGTATATATATATATATATATATATATATATATACACACACACACACATATGTGTGTATATACTTACATACACACACATACACATCTATTTATCTATCTGTCTATCTATCTTCCCTGGGCAGGATTCCCTGAAGGGAATTCCTACGCCAAATATCTGGACATCTCCAATTGTTTGCAAATATTCTCTCTCCCATACATATGAATTTTGTAGTTTCATATGATTTTCTGATGACAAGTTCATATTATTGTGCTTTAGAAAACATGTTCCTCGAAACAACCCTGTGAGGGAGGTAATGCGATAGCACCCATGTAATATATAACAAAACTGGGGCTCATGTAGCTTTACTGAATTGTCCCATTATTATCATAAGCCTAACTAATGAAAATGTAGGGGAAAATCATGGTTACTTTTAAAATTTTTCCTTTTTGTTCAACCCACAATTCTATAAGAGTTAGGTGAATTCATGTTTCATTTAACCCAGCCAAGTATTCCCTTCTATTTTATTTTTTAAAAACTCCTTTTGAAAAACAAAATATTACTCAAGAAAAGAACTGAAGGGAAACTGAAACATAGGTTGGGTAATCTACTCTTAATGAATTGAATACAATATAAGGATTAAACACAATTCTAGCTTTTATAGAAGGCAAGCAGTGCTCTCCATATGAAGAAGTTTACATCCAGTATTCCAATTACTAAAATGAAATGCTGGATTGGATTCTGGAAACTGTGTTCTATAACAGACTCTGTTATTGGCTGTTGCAAAATTTTAGCTGACCATTCTCCTTACACATTGTTGCCCCAATATTACTTCCTAGAAATGGCTGATGACAAATTAAATTATGTATACTATTCTTTCCTCATATGAGAGGGAGGAAGGGAAGCAAATGACATGGGGGAGATTAAGTTCTACTCTGATGCCTCACATAAAATTTAAGTGACCCTGGATTTTTGAAGATTATACAATCAGAATGCATACTCTGAAATGTTCTAGCAAGCTGGCAAAGTGTTAACTGTGGACCCAGGTAAAGACAAACTGCGTATCTGTTCCACAACCTAGTTTGACTCAGAGGGGGTTCATTTTCAGAAAATAGACTACTAAGTGATGCTCTTTTCTGACCTTTTCTGATTTGTATACTTGAAGAATTGTATACTAATGTGTGGGAAAGCCATGATCTATATCATTGAAGGGAGTATGCACACCAGTGAAATAATGATTTCTTTGAAGTAAATATGAAGTAGGAATAGGATATCCATATTATTGAGTAAAACATCTTAGCCTGTCCTTTAATAGAGAGGGTGGTGGTCTCAAATACTCACAGAAGTCCAATGTCTTTGTACAAAACTGTCAAACATGATGATTACTAGTAGCATGTATTTCAGCAAAGGGTGTGTGCCTCAAGGCATAGCTAGGGTAGAGGTAAGATTATGGAGAAAGATGCTACCACTCTTTGATATCTCCATCAAATGAAACATGTAAGCTCATTTCAAGATGGATATAGGCTTTCTCATGATTTTTCATTATTCATACAATATTCTGAAGTCAGGATAGGGTCTGGTGCAAGAGTCCAAATGCAATTTCTTTCTTCTAGACAAAGTCACGAAGACCAGTTGTATGCAGCATGGGAGATACTAAATGCAATAATGAGTATGAAGTAAAGCTAGAAAGAAAAGACCACACAACTATAATAACCTTGAAAGGGTGTTCCAAAACCCAGAATAAGTCAGAGAGACAGAAACAAAAACATTTTGCTCTTTTTTAATTATCTCCTTATCTTTGAGAACAGTGAGGAAAGTACAACGAATTGGTGACATACAACAGATTCGCATGATGATGGTACCTGACCACCCAATTTAATGAAGAGAATAATGACTCTGAAGGATGACCAAGGGAGAAAGAAAAAAAAACATTCAGACAGTCTAATAAAAAATTTTTTTCAATAGATTTTCTCAGGTAACGCATGCACCAGGAATGAAGGAAGTGTCTTTTATTCCCTGACTGGACTTTCTGGCTGGGTCCAAGTAATTTCCTCTGTGTTGGAGTTCCTTCCCATTGATACTTCTGGCTCATATAAGGAGAACCAATGTGAAGAGCAAGTATACTACGATGGGAAATGAATACTCATACCATCAACCATCATAGTTCTGACCGATGAAGAATCTCTGAGAATAACAAGGAGGAAAAAAGAAAGCAGAAATCAATACATAGAAGATTTTTTTTAAAATCACCATTAAAATGGGAATAATTTATTAAAACTAGGAAAAAAAGAAAAACTAGAACAAAGGGATGCATATTATATATAGACACATTAGTGATGACTAGTATTAATTAGAATCATAATCACTCTTTCATTTTATTGCCACAACTATAATTACACGAAATAAGAAACAATAATACAAAAGAAAAGATCATTACAATAAGAACTGAATTAGTGACAATTGGAAAACAATGATATTTGGAAATCTATAGTATTTTAATAAAGTAAACATATATGAAATTGGCCATATCAAAATTGTCCCACCAAAATATTGAAAGTCATAAAGACCTGCCTGATAGAAATAGCAAGAATTAGAGGGAAGGAGGGAAGCAAATGCCATAGGGGAGGTTTCTTAAAGCTGAAAAAAAAAAACCTCTTTCATTTGGGTTTTTTAATGAACTTAGGTCAACTAAAATGGACAGGCCACTGTAAACCAAATTGGTTAGTTCTGTCATGCCTTGTTTTAGTTGCCTCTTCCCTACTGTCACAGCAGAAAAGCAAATTCATTCAAGAAGCAAAATAACAGAGTGGATAAGAATAATATAATGAAGCAAAAGTAACACTGAACACAGTGAAAAGCTAAGTTTTGTATTATTGGCCAATGATTTCTATTTCAAGGAAGGAAACTGATGATGATGATTTTGGAGTTCCTTTCTGTTGATAACTTTGGCTGATAAGAGGAGAACCAATGTGAAGAGAATGATGGTGATAGTGGTGGTGGTGGTGCTGATGCTGGTGATATTGATGATGATGATGATGATCCAGGAAAAGATAGAAAGAAATATCTGGGGCAATCAAGCGAGACAGAAAACTAGAACAAGAAATGCTTTTCACTTTGTTCCTGTCAATATGGAATAAGAACAAGAATTTGACCTAGAAAAAGATATTTGACTTTTTCTTGAAAGGTACTTTTTGTAAATGTTTTCAAGCATTTATAGAGATTCAGAAGATGCTCAATAAATTCTCAGTTGGTTCATTAAGAGTTAATCATTTTTCCTAAACTAAAAAAATTCATTAATAAATTTTAAACATGGTGACTACCTTCAAGAAGGCCTTTCAACATTGATTATTATATTGGTATTAGGAGGCAGGCACCATTGGCTTTCACCTTATAACATTTTCACTGCATATTGTGGGGTTTAGAAGTCAGAACTTTACCCATTATAATATGTAGGCATCAGAATGAAGCATTCAACTCATTCTACAGATAAGCTTTAGAGCAGGACTTCTTAACTTTTTTGTGTGTCATGACAGTCTGGTAAGTAACATCTATGGATCCATTCTAAGAATAAGATCTTAAACACATAAAAAATACAAAATCTTACAAAGGACAATTATATTGAACTACGGTTCTTGAAGGGCAGCTAGGTGACACAATAGGTAGAGCACTGGGCCTAGAATCAGGAAGATTCTTCCTGAGTTCAAATCTGGCTTCAGACACTTACTAGCTGTGTGACCCTTGGCAAGTCACTTAACCTCATTTGCCTCAGTTTCTTCATCTGTAAAATGAGCAGGAGAAGGAAATGACAAACACATTCTCAGTATCTTTGCCAAGAAAACCCCAAATGGAATCACAAATAATCAGACACAACCGAAAACATGACAACAGCCGTTCTTAAAATATTTTTAAAGAAGTTCATGAACAGCATAAGAATCTCTGCCTCAGAGGGAAAAAAAAATATGTTCTCTACCATGTTTGTACTTTTGTTGTGCTTTTTTTTTTAATTTGTAGGGGAAGAAAATCTTAAGTTTCAATAAACTTAAAATCTGGAAAACTTCACTTTCCCAATAGTAAGAAACTATGCAGGAAAAGGTACTAGTCACTTTTCACTGACCTTAAGGAAGATGTAAAAATGTGATACCTACTGTTCATTGCTTCAATGGAGTATTGGTTTGTCTTGTCAGGAGCAATGATATGAATTAAAGCAAAAAAAAAAATTAAAGCTCCTCCATGTCTTGTCTTTGGTGTTTCCAATCAAGGAGTTCCTGTGGACTCCCCATCCAGTTTGCCAGGTAGCACCTGTATTGCCTGCAAAACATCTGTGAAGCAGAGTATCAGCCAACTGTTAGTCAAGGATCATTTCCCTTCAAAGTGATTGATGATCCACTGCTAAAACAGCTTATAAAAATAACTTCTCTTTAGAAAAGGTGCTACACAGTTTTCAAATATATCTCACCATTCCTGCTGGCTTAATGCATGTTTGAAAGTTAATTTCTCGTTAATATTTGAAGAAGAAATACTTTCAGAACAAATTCCAATGATCCATTACATTGCAGAGATAAAATATTATTGGCATTATTTTCATTTCCATTGCAAGAAATGATAATGTCCAGGACTGGCTTTTAAAACTGTTAATGAGCCCTGGCAATGTGAAAAAGAGATGGATTAGGTAGATGTAATGAGATATGATTAAAGGGTGCAGGCACTGAAGGGTGTTGGAGAAATTCTTTTCAGAAAGAGTGTAATTAGTGTCTGATAAAAGTACTTAGTAGATAAGATTTTTGAAGAAGAGAGGTTAAGATAAACACATACCATATGACAAATCTGCTTAATTTTTCCCCTTTCGTTCTCTTACATACTCAATAATATGTTGAAGTTTCATACATAAATAATGTTTGTTGAATACTTGATGAAATTCCACCAGACAATTAGAGTGTTTTAATTGCCAAACACAGACAGCAGAAAATGTGTTGAAAAATCTTATTCTATCTTCAGTGTACATTTCTTTGTTGATTTATGTAATGCAGCTAATAATGTGCAACCTACCCTGACTTTAAACAAACAAATGAACTTCTTAAAAGCACGCTTTCCATAAGTTGCTTAGCAACTCTGAAGGCACATTTTATTACATTAAGAAATTGTGCCTAGATGATAAAGACTTCTCTAGACATACTACTGAAAGGAAACACAAACCTATCAAATGAAAAGAATTATTAGATTGGTATTCCTCTCACATGAAATTCCATTTTTATGAGGTCTTAAAAGCCAAGAAGAGTTAGTACCACTTTCAAGTATGCCTTGGTCCTACTGAGCCAATGACATCTTGAAGGATGAATGAATTAATTTGCCATTGCAGACCCAAGTTATCTTTTTTTTTTGTAAATAGTACTTTATTTTTTCCAAAGATAGTTTTCAACATTCATTTTTATAAGATGTTGAGTTTCAATTTTTTTCTTCTACCCTCAGTCCCATCCCCCCCCCAAGATGGCAAGCAATCTGATATAGGTTATACATGTACAATCATGTAAACATATTTCCACATTAATCATGCTGTGAAAAAACAATCAGAACAAAAGGGAAAAGCCACCAAAAAAGTGAAAATAATATGCTTTGATCTGCATTCGTACTCCATAATTCTTTCTCTGGATGTGAATAGCATTGTCCATCATGAGTGTTTTGGAATTGCTGTGGATTTGTATTGCTGAGAAGAGCTAAGTCAATTGTAGTTGATCATCATACAATGTTGCTGTTACTGTGAGCAATGTTCTCCTGGTTCTGCTCACTTTACTCAGAATCAGCTCATGTAGGTCTTTCCAGGTTTTTCTGAAATCCACCCGCACAATAGCATTCCATTACATTTACATACCAAAACTTGTTCAGCCATTCCCCAATTGATGGGAATCCCTTCGATTTCCAATTCTTGGCCACCACAAAAAGAGCTGCTATGAATATTTTTGTGCGTGTGAGTCCTTTTCCCATTTTTATGATCCCTTTGGGATACATATCTAGTAGTGGTATTATTGCTGGATCAAAGGATATGCAGTTTTATAGCCATTTTGGCATAATGCCAAATTGCTGTGGTTGGATCAGTTCATAACTCCACCAACAATGCATTAGTGTCCCAGTTTTCCCAAATCTTCTGCAACATTTATCATTTTCCTTTTCTGTCATATTAGCCAATCTGATAGCTGTGAGATGGTACCTCAGAGTTGTTTTGATTTGCATTTCTCTAATCAATAGTAATTTAGAGCATTTTTTCATAAAACTATAGTTAGCTTTATTTTTTTTCCTCTAAAAACTACCTGCTCATATCCTTTGACCATTTACCAATTGAAGAATGACTTGTATTCTTATGAATTGGATTCAGTTTTCTACATATTTGCGAAATAAGGCCTTTATCAGAAACACTGCCTGTAAAAATTGTTTCCCAGCTTCCTGATTTCCTTCTAATATTGGTTGCATTGGTTTTGTTTGTGCAAAACCTTTTTAATTTAATGTAAACAAAATTATCAATTTTGTATTTCATAATGTTCTCTATCTCTTGTTTGGTCATAAATTCTTCCCTTCCCCATTGATCTGACAGGTAAACTGTTCCTTGCTCTCCTAATTTTTTTTTGGTATCACCCTTTATGTCTAAATCATGTACCCATTTTGACCTTATCTTGGCATATAGTGTGAAATGTTGTTCTATGACTACTTTCTGCCATACTATTTTCCAGTTCTCCCAGCAGTTTTTGTCAAATAGTGAGTCCTTATTCCAGAAGCTAGAGTGTTTGGGTTTATCAAACATTAGATTATTATAATAATTTACTACTGTGCCTTGTGTACCTAATCTACACCAGTGATCCATCACTCTATTTCTTAGCCAGAACCAAATAGTTTTGATGACTGCTGCTTTCTAACATAGTTTTAGATCTGATATGGCTAGGCCACCTTCCTTGGCATTTTTTTTAAATTAATTCCCTTTGTATTCTTGACCTTTTCCTCTTCCAGATGAATTTTGTTACTATTTTTTTAGGCTCTATAAAATAATTTTGGTAGTTTGATTGGTATTCACTGAACAAGTAAACAACTTTAGGTAAAATTGGCATTTTTAATAGATCCCAGTTTTCTTAACTGTACTGTGTCCCAATCATAGTTCCAGAACATATACTTACTACCGTACAGCCTGAGCTATCTTAAACCCTCAGTCGCATATTTGTATGACAGGTAAATTTGACATATGAGAAAGGAAACAAATAGGTGAACAGGACACATAGACACATTTTCCCACAAAAAACAAACAACATATTTAGATATGCCTATATATACACAAGATTTTAAAGATGTCCTTTCTAAAACTACAGTTTTTTAAAATATGTTCTCCCTCTTAATATCAACAGTGAACTTTTTCTTATAATGAAGAAAAACAGTCCAGCAAAATCAGTTAAAGTAATAATTTCATCAGACAACACAGGCAATATTTCTTCCAGCTAGTCCTCCAATTCTCTACTGAAAGGAGAAAGATGTGCTTTACTTAAATTCTCCAGTACCAAAATTCATCACTTCAGTTATTCAAAGTTTGACTTCCCTATGGTGCTATTTTAGTTTACATTATTATAATCATTTGTGGATATTGTTCTTTTGGCTCTGCTTACTTTGCTCTGGATCAGTTCATACCAGTCTTCCTTCAGTTGGTTCACTGAATTACACTCAATTTCTTATGGCATAATGGTATTCCATTATTGTAATGTACAATTATTTTTTCAGACATTCTTCAATCATAATGACCTATAAGGTGCCCTTAGGCATGAACGATATGGTGAAAATTATTGGGAGCTGTTGGACTATGATTAGGTCTTAAACTACTTAAAGAGCTATAATCACATTGTCTATTTACAGTTCTTCTCTAATGGTAACCCATTTGCCCAAAATCCCTGTGTTTCATTAGCAACAAAAATGTTCATGTTTACTTTGTCTAAAAAATCTTTATTTATGAATGCCTGACACTCTAAACCAGTGTTTCTTTACCTGTTCCATGGAACCTCAGAATCCCACAGCTTATCTCTAAAGATCCCTAGGGGTAGCGGTGGGCAGTAGTGGAATGAAGAGGTTTTTAATTGTGTTTGGTCATGGGCTTCCGGGTTCTATGCAATTAGCAAACAGAGAATAAGGTCCCAGGAAGGGAATAAAACATTACATGTTTTGACAGTCTCAGAGGGTTTGGAAAACACTGCAATGAGAAATAAAAGAACTGAACATGGAGATTTTTTCATTGTACCACTTGGCATCCTAGGAATAAGGGTAAAAGTAAATATTTTTTTAAAAAAGTTCAATACACTCAAAAAGAAACCTCAAAATTCTATTGGACCCATTTCTTTTTTTGAACTAAGAGTGTTTATTAAGGAATTAACCTCTGTATCATATAAAGATCAGAATTGGCTTGGATAATCTCTGTTCAACTGTAAGGATGGTATCATGGTACATTGGAAGAGAGTTGGTTTTGCAGTCAGAGAATCTGTTATAATAATGCATATGTTACCTGTGTGACCTTGGGCAAGTTACTTAAACTTTCTAGACCTCAGTTTCTTCATCTGTAAAATGAGGGTGCTTAATTAGATGATTTCAAAAGACCCTTCTATATCTAAACTCCATGATCTTAATACTAACAGAACAATGTCCTTATTTTAAAAGTAATGCTATGGTATTGTTCCCAACAGCTTGCAGTCACTCATGCTACCTTTCACCCTCTCTTTCTGTCTCGTATATACTCATACTACTCATATAAAATAGGAACCCATTAATATGCCACACGAGTTCTACTGGACAGTCTCCCACCATCTATGGGAAATTTTCCTATAGAACTATTCATAGAAAGCTTCCCTGAAGATGCCTACAATAAAAAAAAATGGCCCCCTGAAATACATAACATTTTCATATAACAAAAAGATTTGCTTAAGCATGGCACCTTTCCCCCGCCTTCACCAAACATTTCTTTGTATCTTAGAATTTCTAGTAATATAATTTTCATTATCCATAGTACATCATCTGAAATTTAATGTAAAAAAATTGAGTGTAATGTCCATTCAACACGTACAACTTCAGCATTCTCCCATTATTGTCAATATCACTAATATATCTCAATTCCCTAGGCTAAATCTTTTTCCTATTTTTGTCTCACCTATGCCTTTTACATCCAGTCCAAAATTTAACCCATTGCTGTTCTGAAATATTTCTCAAATTTACTCTTTCTTTTTTTGCCTTTCTATAGTCATCATATTCTCTAGGATGAAGCAAATGAAGGAAATCCTTATAGACACACAATTTTGTAGGACTCTACACTTCTTACAATATAGTTGTTCACAGAAGCAGCAGGAAAGGGGAGAATGAGGTGTCAGTGTCAAATGGTGCTAAAAATGTATTGCGATTCATAACCATACAACCAATCCATAAATACTCAATTCATCCCCATAACCACACTCACCATTATTCTTTTGGTACTTCTCCCTCTTTCTAAATACATGCTGCAGTCCACCTTTTTGTAATTTATTTTCTCATTAAAAGATGGCATTTATTTTAATATCAACTTAAGTTCATCCATATAAAAATGTATGGGGAGGAGAAACAAAGTATGATTTAACTCAGAATTCCATACTTCCTAGGGAAGGCTCAGATTGCAGCTAGTTCCCTGATCCAGAGTCTCACTGTCTCATCTTTAGATTATACAACTTCCTATTTTTCAGTCAGAGATTCTAGTCAGGCTCCAGTTTCTCCTCCAATTCATCTCATATGCCTTCATTATAGCTACCATCAAACACCATTACAATTATCGTAGACATTATCATGTAACAGAAAGATCAAAGATTTTGAGTTTAAAGATTAGGAGTTAATTTTGGTTCTGTTACTTAATAAGGCATATGACCTTGAACAAATCCTTTAACTTTTCTGGACCTTAGTTTCCTCATCTGCAAAATGAAGGGGTTTGACTAGATAATCTCCAAGGTATCTTCCAGTTCTAAATCTATGGTCCTAAATCAACATTCTACTTAACAATTGACAATGACTTCCTATGATTTCTAATGTCAAATTCAAATGCCTCTGGCTAACATTGAATAGTCCCATGACCCCATGTTACCAAAAACTATTCTCACAACTCTGAATGCTCACCTTACCTCCTTCTGCCAATCTCTCTTTTCCTTCAAAAGCCACATCATCTCATAAGCCTATGCTCATTATTTTCACTCTACTCCTTGATGAATTATATATTGCAAATCACCTCAGTACTATTCTATTCACATTATATTTTAATTTCCAGTCACTTTCACATCCATTTACAAAAAGTATTTAAGTTTTTTATATATGCTTGCTTCATCACTGCTAGCTCCAGGAAGATAAGAAGCTATAAATTTGTTTTCTCTCTCTACTACTAATAGTAGAAATAGTAGTAGTAGTAGTCATAGTTGTAGTCATAGTAGTAGTAATATGTATTTTCTATTTCAACAGCCTTTATGAAATTCAAACTGCTTTTACACCTGTTAGGCAATCAATCTAGAAACTCATTTTGTCTTCGCACAACAATCCTAGGAGGCATATAGACTATGATTATTGTCATTTTAGAGATGAGAAAAGTGAGGCAGAGATCAAGTTTAATTTATTATAGTTACATGTGCTATAAATACTCAGTGTACAGTAATGTTGGCTCACTAAATTTAGTACATATACATACACACACCTATCTGCATGTGTACATATATGTATGTATGTGTGCATATGTACATGTGTACAAATCAGATATTGCCTAGTTGTGAGAAAGTTCAAATGAAAACATAAATGTTTAATTAAAATGAATGAGTTGTATGGATGAAATGTGAAGAATAAGGAGGGTAAGAAAAAGGAGCAAACAAAGTGAGAGCTGGCTGACTATTTCTTGGACTTCTTGGCCTCCAGATAAGGACATTTCAGAACAATTATTTTCTGTGCCAGAGGATGCCAAGCCAGTAGCATAGTAAGTCAGAGGTTTTAAATGGAAGGAAGCATGAAAAGACATCCAGGGATGGCTACTTGTTTATAACTTCCTAGGTTCCAATTTATGAGCATTTTACTACAAGGCATAATGGGAAGAGTTTGGGATTTGAAGTTAGGGTATGTGGGTTGGAATTCCAGTTCCTCCACTATGTGACCTTCAGCTAGGTCTCAGCTAGGTCAGATGGTCTCTAAGATTTCTAAATTCTCAATCCTATGATTAATTTGTCAAAATGTCAAATGTCTTCATTTTTCCCCCTTTGCATTCCCCAGAACAGGGAAGAGAAGTGTCAATTGTGAAAATCTTCTCAAAAACAGAACAGTTCAAACTTGCCTAGCTGGCACTGTGCACCAAGAGGTTATATAATGTTGGTCTGTAGTGTCTTCTTCAATGGTCAGTTTGACCCTTATAGCTATCCTATGGAGATAGGTACCAATGCTACTGTTACTCCCATTGTTAAGATGAGGCAATTGAAGTTCAGAGAAGTTAGAATTTCCCATGGTCACATGGATGGCAAATGCCAAATTTCAGACTCTAGGGCCCACATTTCTTACCCTATAACACGCTGGTGTCTTTTCTTACAAAGATATCCATTAAATAAGAAGTTTGATTCTTCAGGAAAAGAACTACTAAGGATGCTGAGAAATTGGGAAGTGCAGTTCAAACTCTTCCAATTTTGAGTTACTGAAACTACTTTCTATAAAATTTACAAAACTCAAGGGGGTCTATGAAGGGAGGGCTTGCCAGCCCAAGATAAGGAGATTGGCTACAGACTTTGGGGTGACCCTAATGAACTGGCCAACTGACAGTCAACTTTTAACTTTTGAGTTTCCTTTCCCCTTCACTCCAGCCTTTCAGATCTGCCCCACGCTTTTGCCTCAAGAGAAAATCAGGGCCCGCAGTTCCGTGGTGGAACTTAGAAGGTAAATTCTTGTTTTGATTAGTTTTATTTTTCCCACTTCTTCCCACTGCCCCATCTCCCCCAACACACCCGCGCGGTGGCGCATGATCACACACACACACACACACACACACACACACACACACACACGGGAATGTAAAGGAGGCAGGAGCATATAAGAGATAGTAGGGAAGCAGGACATCAAAAAGTTTGAGAACCACTGAGGTCTAAAATGTGTCCTTTCTTGTTATTACTTTGGTTTTTTTTGGGGGGGGAGGGGGGGTTAGGAAGCCACTTTTAAAAAACAGCCTGTTTCTCATTAGAAGTGTTTCTGTGGGCACCGCTCTTTGGGTTAAGGCTGCCCCGGTGCCCTTCTCCTTGTTCTCTGGGAATTCATTAAAGACATTTGTCTCTACAGTCCGGAGCCCCAAGCCTTTAGTCCTGAATTAAAAATCCTTTTCTGGATAGGGTTCTTTCGAGACACCCAGGGTTCAGCATGCATATCATCTGCAGCATGGAAGCAAGGGTACTTCTGGAAAAAAAAATGTGTGGGAAGGGATGCAACAGGAGCCCAGTGTTCAGATGGGGGAGGGGTGTCCCCAGTTTTCACTTGTGTCAAAAGTAGATTCAGATCTTAGGTGGGCGTGGGAGTGGGTAAGAAAAGGAAAAGTTACTCTCTATCGTCGCCTTTTCTCTCCTTCCATTTCTCTTATCCTCCCCGCCCTTCCAGAACCAGATAGAGATATATATCAATTCAATCCCCACCCCCGGCACACACACTACCAAGCCTACTCTTCCCCACCCACCCCAATATCTGCAGTAACTAGTAGAAAATCCCAAGTGTCAACCAAGAATGCCATGGATCAACCTCAGCCATCCTCATCTCTAGGTTATTTACTTATATGGGGGGGGTCAGGGAGGGAGGAGGAGAGTATGAGAGGGAAAGGTTTACTTATATCTCAGGGGTGAAAGAAACACAATTTCTTGCTGATTTTAAAATATTTTTTAAAACATCCCTCCTGCTCAGATTTTTTTCCCGAAGGCGTGGGAGGGAAAGTGTTTGGGCTCTGTGCTGACAGTAAATAGATCTTGACAACATGTTTTGTGTGATCATTTTAAGCTCCCTTCTCCCCAACCAGATCGTTGATCGTCTCTGGGATTGGGGAGGGGTGGAGATTGGGCTGTGGCACCAAGACGCCTCTGAGATGAGCCTCTATGTATCAAGAAAAGAAACAGGTGAGTTTATTCCTGCCCCCCACACCCCAGCACAGCACACACAAATACAGACTCCCCTATAAGGGACTAACGATGGAATAAAGACTCCAGTGCAATTTTCCAGGGTTTAATCCAGGATAGCTTCACCCACACAAATCCTAGTCCTTCCCCTAAACACCCACATTGACAACAACAATAAACACAAAAGCAACCTGAAAATATTAAGGATCAAATCTGAACCTAGGCTGGGTCTAGAGAACCAGGTTGGGGGTAGGGGTAGGAAAAGAAACAAAAAACAGTTGTGTTCATTTACACGTTTCCTGTGTGAAACAAAAAAGTCCCACCATCAGCAAAAGAAGTCTCTTCCTCCAAAATAGCAGTCAAAGAGGGGAGATTAGAATATGCATAAATTCCTTCATTTTCATTCGTAGGAAGCTCGATTTCCGGCAGATTTGTTTTGAAACTGCTCCTTTAGTCCCAACCCCTGAGCAGAATTTTATCTAACCCTCTCTCCCCATGACCATGCATAGCACATAGTAAGCACTCAATAGATGTTTGTTAAATTTGAATCGAATTTCCCATGACTCAACAAAGATTATGGCTTTTTTTTTTTCAGAGCTCTGCTCTGCACAAACCTCCAGGCGGAAGACCCCAGTAGAAATATCACTGAACCTCACCAGGACTCCTCTCCCGCCTTTTCCCCCCATTCATAGTTCACATTTTGTTTGGAAACCTGGATAATTCTTGGAGCTGTAGCTTAAGGTACGTTTAGTTGTATGGGAAGGTGTAAAAACAGACTGTACTATGTTCCATTTTCTTTTCAAATAGACATTTAATAACTAAGCTTATACATTAAAACTCTAGGCTACAAGGTAATCATATGCGCTTACAGACACATATGAAATGCCTCTCACCCTCCCCACCTCCTCTCCTCTTCCAACACTTTTTGGCTATACCTTGTCCATACCTTCCTATTCTTAAACAAATTGGGTGTGTGGGTGGGGGGCACTAATCCTCTTTAAAGAAGGCAACTTTGTTGATAAACAGTACTTACAGACAGTTCAAACTTTACATTGCTTCCTTCCTGGCTCCTCTTACTTTGGGGAATTTGTCTTCTAGGACTCTTCCCATTACCTCTAGCGTCATAAGATGGGTTTACTGCAATTTTTTTTTTGACTTTGCAATATATTATATTGAGAAACAGTCAATGCTACTTTGAAAGTTCTCTTTCTGAGTTTTTAATCAGGGGAAACGGTAGCATAAAAATCCGTTGTGCTGTTTCTACTATAATTATATTTAATTTTCCTATTGTAACTTGCAGATGAATTTGAAGGGATGAATGCATCAAATCTCAGTTTATTGGGGGCCTAAAACGACTTTAAACACAAGATAAGATCTGCAGTTTTTAAAATAAACAATTAATATGGTTCCTTCTCACCCCTATTATTCATAGGACAGAGAAAAAGTAGGTTTCAAGTAAGTTTAAGAAGTATTTATATGGATTTAGGTTTTTAATTTTTTTCTTGATTTTTATTTAGATTACAAATATATACAAACTTTCATGAAAATTTAAGGGAATTTGTATAAATTTTAGGAATTTAGTTTTTCTTTCTTTCTACTTATACTAGAGCCATATATAAACCTACATGTGTTCTGAGGCTGTATAAAGTTACATATAGATATGAAACTGTCTATAGACTCCATGGGAAGAATCTTTTGGACAAATTGACATAGATATGTATACATGTGTGCATATGTGCATAATTTTATGTCTGAGTGTGGTTTCCTTGACGAAAAAAAATTTCATAAGTTATGCTTCAATATCTTTTCCTCTCTGGAAGTCTACTGATTTGAAAAAGAGAAAGGAATGAAACTTTTACAAATGTTCAGGTATATAAATGTTTAGAATATGTGAGTGTTATCTTATTTATGTCTTGTCATCCTAATTACACGTTTTCTAATTAGTTTTTAAAAGAACTATTACTTCCCTTTTGAACTCTGGCCGGAGTTTTCTGGTTAAGTTCTATTAAAATGCTGTTTGACAAATAGTATTTAAAGTAACAAATTGAGTGTATATGAAAAAAGACCAATAGACAGAAATGTTTGATTTGTGTTTTTCTACCACAATCAACAATTACAAAAAAAAATCTCTTCTTAATTTAGACAAATAGAAAAAGGTCAGAGATTATGGAAAAATGAATTTTTCCATTCAAAAAAGAAAAAAATCAGTAGTGAGGGTCTGATAACAAGGAGCTAAAGCTTTTCCCACAGAAGTTAGATGGGTAAAAAAGAATCTACTAGCACGTGTATCAGTGTGCAGAGAAGCTCTCCCCCCAAAACAACAACAACAACAACAACAAACCAAACTTTTGAAAGCTGAATGATAAAGTTGTAGACTGAGCAGCGATTTTCTGGAGCTGCTGAGTGGTAGCAATAGGGCAAGGTAAGATTCTTAGTGTCCAACCTCCTTGAATTTACTACAATAGATTGCAGATTTCTCTCCTTGCTTGTCTTTGATGAAAGAACACTATTAGAAGTTGCATTAAAAAAAATAACCATTACCAGGCCTGAGTCAGTGAGATACCAAGATGCTGAGAGACTGAAGTGAGTAGAGCGATTTTTTGTTTATTTGTTTTCTTTTTGTTTACTTGTGTGGGTGGTGGGGAGATGGAAAAATCAACTTTTTATTATTAGTATAGTTGTTGTTAGTAATAACAATAACGGTGCTAATAAAAATAAAAGGGGTTAGACACCGTCATTTAGAGCCAATGGTTTCAAGAAACAAAAACTATTTGTAAACAAGTTTTATATTAAAGAAACCACTTATCTAAGATTTCCCTGCTTGGAACTTGCATGAAACAAAACATGCATATTACATTTGCCCAATAATTCTGTGTTCCCCAGAAACATGTAAGGGGAAAAGATAGTTGTTTTCACTGGGGACTTTCACCTCCTTTCTCTTATTCTATCCCACTCCTGTCTTTTCCACAATGACAGTTAATATATATTCTCTGCCTCATAGCAGCTATGCAGCAAAGAAATTCTCCTCCTCCTCCCTTCTTCTTCTTCTTCTTCTTCTTCTTCTTCTTCTTCTTCTTCTTCTTCTCCTCCTTCTCCTCCTCCTCCTCCCCTTCTTCTTCTTCTTCCTCCTCCTCCTCCTCCTCCACTTCCTCCTCCTTCTTCTCCTTCTGCTTCTCCTTCTCCTCCTTCTCTCCTCCTCCTCCTTCTCTTCTCCTTCCCCTCTTCTTCATCCTCCTCTTCCTTTACTCCTTCTACCTCTGATATGTTCTTTTTTTCCCCCCACCACCCCCCAACAGGTTTTCTCCCACAAAAGGAAGGCAATTATCAAACAACCTGTTTTAACTCCGGACATCTGCGTGGAAGGCGTTAGGTCTAATTCCCTCTCCCTCTTCCCGACCTTCCCCCCCCCCCCCGCTGGGAAGGGGAGGACTTGTGGAGGAGAAGCCCTTTGAATCTCTTCAGGTCCAGATTCACAAGCAAATTCATTGCGGACTAGTCTAAGGAACTGGTTGCTTTTCTCTCACTTAGAACAATAAGCCCTGGTAGTTTGACAGTTGACAAAAAAGCATCTCTCCCTTTCCCCAGGGAGATAGACTCCTATTTACTATGTAGACTGCCACCAACTACTTTGTCCCAGAACATACGCCCCGCCACCCACCCCCAGAAAACTCCCCCCTCCTCCCTTTTAACACCTCCTTTCTAGCCCATCTACCCCTAGAGTCCAAAACTCCTGGGTCCTCTTGTCCCAACCCTCTCTGCCTTGACCAATGGTGGCAAGGAAGGATTCATCATATTCTCACATTCATTCATCCAACTGGTCCTCCGCCCGCTCGCGCGCTCCCGCGCGCGCGCGCACACACACACACACACACACACACACACACACACACACAGCACACACACACACCTTCTTTGGCTGCAAAGAGCTTCTGGACATTTCCCTTCCTTCTAGGCACCTAATCCTACGCAAATTGTAGCCATAAGGACTCTCCACGCATTCAATATCGCCACTATATCCGTCCACCTTAGCACCAGCACCTCCCACCTGGAGATCTCTCCTACCCACCTCCTCAGCTTCTCTTCTGTCCGTATTTCGAGTCTGTTAAGATCCCATCTTAGTTAATTTGGGCAAAAGGGCAGCGGGGTGAAGGGGGGTAGAGGTTGTGTGTGTGTGTGTGTGTGTATGTGTGTGTGTGTGTAAATGAACAGGAGAAAGAGCTAAAATCTGATTTTTAAAGGGGGAGGGGAGACCTGCTATATCCAAACAAAAGAAATCTTTCAAAACGATTCTTATACTATATACTGCAGTTATGCATCCTGTCCTATATTTCTAGGAAGGTCTAAAATATGTCGCACTGGGTACATACTGCAGACCCTCAGGCCTAACCTTCAGGAAAGTGGGAGGGGCAATCAGATGAAAAGTGGGAGACTGTCTCAAAAGAGATTTAAGAGAGAAAAGAAATTCTAGGGGAATCCTACCTCCTGTTAGGAGAATTTTTGTATTATTATGGGTGATGGTGGTATTATTGCTGCTTCTATTTTATTATTGTTGGTATTGCAGGAATAGCTATTAATCATCAACAAAAGTTTGTGAAGATTACTAAGTCAGTTTAATTAGTTTATTGGTAATTTGAAGGCAAAAACCAGTAATTAAGCTAAAAAACTAGAAATGATCAGTGATGATTCATGCAGTCGGTAGAGTTTGAGCACCAGTGGACAAAAAAAAAAATCTAAATTTTGGATTCGAAATATGGCAGCTGTGTAATAAACAGGACTTAGGGGCAAAGGGGAGGGGTATTATAATTGAAATGTTCTTAGTCAATCACAAGGCCGAACAATTCAGCTAAGATCATTCATTCTATGATTTACTTGCTTGGTAAGAGGGAAAAAAAAGCCTGTTTGTTTCTGTTGTCAGAGAACAAAGGTGCCATGTATATTCTTCACGTGATTTACATTTTCATGTGTATTCCATCCGTTCATGAACATCCAAGCATCTGAGATCACTTCCAGACAAATTTACCCCCCCCCATTTCTCTTGCTCTAAAATGTTACACACCTCACTGCATAGGGTGGAGACAGGTCTACAATTTCAACCCTTTCTGCCGACAGATTTTTGTGGAATATAAATTCAATAATGCAGTTCTCTCAGCAACAAGCGCTCTGCTCACTTTCAAATATAATTAATGTTTTGATAGCGAATTTCTTTAAGTACATATACACATAAAAACAGACGCACCCTCTTAGCATTGATGTTTGTGCATTTGTGCATCTAAAAGGAAAGGGGATGAGGATGTTCCAATGATTTTTTACAACTTTACAACTAAATCGGGGCAAAGGGATCAGATCTTTTGGGTACTAACTGTGTAGCTTGCTATATGCAGAAGGATATTTTAAGTCAGTTAAGAAGGGAAGGGTTTTTATTATTATTATTACATTACACCTCCACACTCTAAATGTAATGTTAGTTGAGGGGGGTTACATTTAATAAAAGCTAAAGTCTTCTTATCTCCATTTTGCTACATTTTTATTAGTTTGTAGCCTAAATCAACAAGACTAGTTCCTAGACTCTTGATCATCTCTCCTGAATCCCTTCTGAAGTTGCAGGTTTGAATATTAATGTTTTAAAGTTGTTATTCTGAGCCTAAAAGGATGTCTATAGGGGTTTAGGTAGGTAAAGCAATTGGGAAGGCAGAAAGAGACATAGAAAGAAAAGGATAGAGAAAGAAAAAGGAAGGAAGGAAGGAAGGAAGGAAGGAAGGAAGGAAGGAAGGAAGGAAGGAAGGAAGGAAGGAAGGAAGGAAGGAAGGAAAGAAGGAAGGAAGGAAATCATGGTCTAGCCTAGTGGAGTGTGCTAGTGATTTGATTCCATAACCTGGACTATCTGATATCTGATATTTCATTTCTCCAACCCAATTAGATTTAGAAGAGGAAACGGAGGTTCTGAAGTTGTTAGCAGCAATGATTTGGAAGGTTTCTCTTTTTTTTTTCTTCAGGAAAGTGAATTATATGTTATTTATTTGATAGAGAGAAAATACATGTTGCATTCAGAACTGCTGACTCTAATGTGCTAGTGATATTAACAAGTGAATAACTTATTTATTAGGGTCCTCACAAAACTGTGACTGATCTATACACGAACTTTTGAATGGGTTTCCTGCACACCATTTTGCACACTTCTGTTTTTAAAAGTGTTAAATAAGGTTATGTAAAGGAATTATGATTTTTGCTCATTTCCTCTTCCTATTTCAGAGTTTGGGGTGGGTGATTGAGACAGAGGTCTAGAGTCCCTATTTCTTGTTTCAAGTACATTATCTCACTGGATGAAAAAAAAGGAAAACAAAAAAAAATAGAACAGAGCAAAATAATTTCTCCAATGTATCTGTAAATTAATGGGATAGTGATTATTCTTTTAAGGACTGGAAAATAAAACCATGCTTTCCTATAAAATTCAAGATTTTTACTCATCAGATTTCTTTACCCATCAGTTTTTTAACATTATCTTCCTTGATAGCATAGAGGCTAAAATGATCTGTCACAGCCCACCTGGGTGAATGAATGTTCAACCCACTTCTGAATTTTTTCTCCCGGTAGCTGAATATTTTAACAGCAAGGTCTTAGCCAGGTAGTAATTTCTGAACTGCAACACACTGTAAAGGTTGACATATTTGATCTAGGACAGTACAATATTACCAACCCTTGTTCACATGCAGTTAACTCCATGTTAATTTCCCGTGATCTATGAACAAATACATGACGGTAAAATATCTACAATAGTGATTTGAAAATATCAAGTAAGGTGTTAAAAAATAAATATTGTTCCTACAAGATTTTTACTTTTTCTTTTTCTTCAGCGGAGGTGGGGGAAGAGGGAATAAAACCTAACACTAGTACCTTCCTACCTAGAAAATACCGGTTCCAGTTGAGCCATGGCTAACATTAAAGAAGATCACACTCACACTCATAAAATATTGTTATTTTTCTTTAATGGGGAAAATTGGACTTCAGGGTGTCAGATCTGTGGTTTCCCAAATGGTGATAAAAATTGTACTGACACCACTTTGCACTTTAACAATCGGATTTTGTCAGGGTACAAGTTGTTTGTTTAACCCGACAGCTCGGTACACCCCGTCGCACGCTTTGCACACTCATTAAAACGATTATTTACGATCTGTCGAGTGTTTTCGGGTTCATTCACAGGAAAGACTTGGAGGGAAAGTGATTCAACCTCAGACGGTCCACTATCACAGAACATAAGACATAATGCAGAGGGCGAAGGGGTGTGTGTGTGTGTGTGTGTGTGTGTGTGGTGTGTGTGTGTGTGTATAAGGAGGAGGGAGAGGTTAAAGAAGACTTTGCTAGCTGCTCATTCGATGCTCTGGAATCTCGACATCTACAGGTTGCAAAGGAACACTTGGCCCAGGCAAGATCTTCTGATTTTAACTTTCCCGGGGCCTCAAAAGCGCTCTGGACTTATAGACAAGCCCTTTCCTTTAGCACATTATTCCAACCTTATTAACAGCTTGACTTTGTGCTCTTCTGCTGTCCCACTTTTCACCAACAACCACTGGGAAGTTTCAGCAAAACCTCTTAGCTCCTAGATGTTGATAAGAGGTGGACCCTGGAAAACCTGCCTGGTGGAAAGAGACTAAGTCACTTTTTTCTCCCTTGACTCTTTCATTCCTAAGAATTTGGTGCAGAGACCACCACCCGAACAAAAATTACTTGGAGAGAAGTGGGGAGTCTATGAACAAATATGATTTGAGTAGGAATGATAATTTTATTTAGTAGATTTCTTCCAAAATATTAGAAAGAGAAGAATCTATGTTGGGGAGTGAAAGAAGATCTTAATATTCTGGTGAAAAAAATCCACTAGTAAATTAAAAGGCTGCTATTTAATTTTCAAGTCATCTTACGAAAGCAAAACAACACAAACACATTCCTTCCTTTGCCTACTTCACAGGGTTGTTGTGAAGACCAAATGAGATTACGTGTGTGAAAGTGCTCTGTAAACTGTAAAGGGCTATACACTGATATGGTATTACCATTACTCTCTAGCGTTCATAGATGGAAGCATTTGATACTCCAAGTGGCTTAAAAAAACAAAAGGCATTCCGAGACCAATAAGAAATTTATATTCATGCTTTAAAACCTACAGTTATATAGTCTTCCTTTATTAGCATCATATACACACCCATTCACTGCATCTAAGGACACTAAACTTCTTGCTTGAAATAAGTAGTGCAGGCATATCTTTAAGAATTGTATAAAGGCATCTTGATGCTTTCTTTCTATATTCCCATCATTTTGGACCCTGACATTCCATCTCCAGTACTAGCAAACTTCAGAGGCCCCTGTATCCTTAGAAAAGGAAAGGGGTGGGGAATGCATCCCTCATCCTGCAGACCCACCCCATACCCCTCCAACAACTACATGTCTATTTCATGAAATTATATGGCTTTCTAATTCTTAGAGAAAATCACAAATGCACTGATTGAGCATATACAACATGTTTGTGATATGAGCTTCTAATTAGAAATAGTCTATTAATTGTCCTGAAAGGAACACCGGTTTTTAAGCACAGTGACAAAGGAATTGCACTGCTCTAATGCGTTCTCAGGTTTAGGCAAAACGGATCTATCAGAAGATGCTTCCTAGTGTATATTTTCTATAAAACTCGACCTGGTATAATCATCTAGATAGAGATACCAAAATATGTAAGTAAATACCCAAAGCTCTGCATAAAGACACAAATCAATGAAGAGATAGACAACACTATTGATGAGGAAATGATCAATACTAGCACTCCAGCCTACAATCAAAGATGTCTCTATATAACTTTTAAAAGACATTTTCAACTTCACTAAATATTATTCCTTTTTTTTTTTTTTAAAGAACCTTGATGTCACTTCTATTTGATTATAAAGTGTTCATTCTGTGGTGGTTCCAAAGTGTAAAAATGGATGCTCTACTTTTTTTTTTCTCCTAGAAAGGCTTGCCAAGCTACATCATTAATAATAAAAATAATAAAATTATCAAATAATAAAATTAGTACCTTATTCTTTGCCTAGAAAAAAAAATCAGCCTTCACCGAAGCCCCTAATTATTCATTCAGTGAGCTTTACGTAGGAAAAAAAATAAAACACATAATTGACCTTCTAAAAATAGTGCTCAGTATTTTATACGATTTGCAACTACTGTGGTATCATCAGATTTAAAACTTCTTTGGAGCTTTTGTTCAAGCAAATGAGGGAAATATAATTTCCTCCTTAACAGGGAACGTTTTACTCCCAGACATGCAGTAAGCAGGCAATCTACATCCAGAAAGGGTTTTTTTTTAAGCATCTTAAATATTCTGGAAATCATTCCTTTCCTGAACGCAAAACAAGTGTCAAGCTCAAGAAAGAAAGATTAGAATTGGATTTTCAGGCTTTTATTTTTTAAAAAAAGTTAAATGTTACATATTTCTTTCGGTGCAAAATTCTTTCCGATTCCAACATGACTAATGTGTGTGTATGTGCACAAGAGAAAAAGGTGTAGGTCTTCCTGTTTGACTCGGATCACTGCAACAACAATCCAACATTTTATGCCAACTTGAGCGACCTTCCTCCAAATAAAAATGTTGGTTCATATTAAGACTATTTCACACCATGATTCTTCAGAAACCCAGACCTAAACACAAGTATAGTTGCTATTTAAGCAAGCAAAGCTTTTCTAAACGTGATCTTTATTTTCCTCGCCTATACACATATTCGGATAATCCTACTAATATTGAACCTACTAATATTGACCGAACAGTCAAGTTCCCATGGTTCCTCTATTTTCCAAACAGCAAAAGATACGAGCAGAGGGAGGGAGGAGCGAGGCCCAGAGAACTATATGATTAGTCACTGTCTGCGGTTAATGTAACAGCTAATTTAACTTTCAATGCAGACTATCACATTATTAAAGTTCACCCCACAGTGAGGAAAATGAAGCAACCCCAAGAAATCTCTCCCCAATATTACTAAGTTTACCAATATCCTGATCGGTCAAAAGGATGAAAAAAATGCTCCACCCAGACTCGAGATATCCCGGGAAAGGTATTTTGCATTGTAAAAGTACTCTCGATTTCAAAGATGAAAGAAATAGAATTAAGGGCACTGGAAGCGTCGACCGCACAGAACCAAGAAACTTGCCCCTTATGAACATTGCAAGCTCGTTCCATGTGAAAAACTGAAAATCAAACCTAAGCCGAAATCAAGATTCAATTTGGCCCTGTAACCGAACCTCAAGGAGCACTCAGAACATCGCAAAAACAGTTCTCACCGCTTGCTGTTGACGCGGCATGACTTTTCCTCCAACTTGGAAGGACCACGGAGCAAGGCCACAGACAAGAAAGAAAGGATAAACCGGACCCGCATTCAGCAAAAGACAGCGGAGAGGCTCTCGGATTCAAAACAAAAACAAAAATAGCAGCAGCAAAACAAAGGAACCCTCCACCTTCCATCCCCCCCCAAAAAAACCCTATTACTATCAGTGTTTTGCTTTTTTTTTTTTTAATTAATAATCATTGGTATGTTTCTCTTCTCAATACCAGTCCACCGCTACCATCCCTAGATTCTGATTTCTCTCGTGCTGTAAACTGGGGGAAGGCCAGTCTACTAGACAAATTCTGGGGGTTTACTAAGTGTGCTGTATGTGCTAGCTCATATAGGTTACTGGTTGATGCTGAATCTGTGAAAGCAAAGCGGGAAAGCTGGGGGGGAGGGGAGAGGAACGGGGGCTCAACGAGTGAATTGCTTTTGCCTGTCTCAGTACTCTCTGATACTGAGCTTCTTAATGCACCCCCCCACTACCGCGCCCCCTGTTTCTTCCTATCCACACCCCTCCCCCCGGCCCCGTCACATACACGAAACCTACCCCAGGGCAACCCTGGGGAAACTTCTCTTTTCCATAAGGTCCCAGACTGGAACTGCTAGAGGTTAGCTTAGAAAAGGGAAATGGGGTGGAAATCGAAAAGGCAGAGGGGTGGGGAGTGGGGAGTGGGGAGGAGAGAAGAAGATGTCTATCACAGAGAAAACAGTTTTATCAACTGGCAGATAAGTGCAGAGATCTGAAATAGGCACCGTGTAAACAATAAGGATCGACTAGAGAAAAAAAAAACACCACCAACCTACACTGCTCTATAGAGTCAATTTTCCTGCCACCTGAAAATCGAGCCTGTGAGAATGACCAAACCTCAAAGCTTCGCTTCTCCTGGGCAAGAGCGCCCTCACCTTGCTGCTCCCAGTGCAGCGGCCCTGTGCAATCCTGCCCCTTGATTCTTAGACTAAAGGAAGAACGCAGCCTAGTACCAGACTCTGAAGCTAAAGAAACAGTTCCAGTCTTCTCGGCCTCCCTTACACTCTCTTAAGCAAGGGAGATAGAAATAAAACTGTGGGGTCCCCAATCACGATGGCCTCAGCCTCTGATACTCTGCCTCTTTCTAACTCCACTTGTGATTTTATTCAATAAACTGGATGCGACGCAAAAATAAAAGCTCTAAGTTTCCGATACACGAATCTCTTCCCTAACCCCCTTCTTGCCATGCTTTTTTCGGCTCTATTTCTTTGCATCCTAGTCTTGGTTTAACTCCGCGGTCTCGAGTGTGCGCCGCTGCCTCCAAAGAATGTATTAAGAATCAATTATTTGCTTGAGATTCCCAAAGCCCAGACCAGGGATATTCCCAACAGGGACAAACTCAAACTCAAGGTTCCTGGTGCTCATTTCCTAGTACTTCGAAGGCAAAGAGAACAAATGTCACTACGTAGAGACCATTTCCAATCCATATCCCTTCCTAGAACACACACACACACACACACACACTGCATCCAATGCCCCAAAGCCCAGTAAAACCCATCTCTGCTTCAAATGGAACGTTCACTTTTCTAAGGCACCCCCTCAAAGGAGCTGGGGAATTGGGAAGGGAATGAAGATTGTGAATCGCTTGGGGTCAGCTGATGTATATGGGTAGGATAAGAGGGTGGGATAGTTTAGTGTATATGGGTAGGGTAAGAGGGTGGTATAGAAAACTTGTGTGTACTTTTTTTTTTAAATAAATGAAGGTGTGTTGAGCAGTGGGGTAACTGTTGCTGCTAGCAGCGATTACTCCAGGGTGGTGGAAGGATAATTGGAGAACTGAGAGCCGAGACAGACAAATTCTTCCCACTAAATACATTTCTTTATAGATAAAGTAATTATTCAAACACCAGTCGATCAAAAATCACCTACTTCCTTCTCGATTTCCCCTCCTTACTAGGTTAGGAATACACTCTTTTTTTTTTTTTTAGAAATGCGAGGTGATTTTTCACAAAGGAGAAGAAAATTAAGGGGGTGAGGGGAGATTGCACGCCAGCAACAGGAATTTCTCCTGGTATTCAACAGATCGGCCCCAACCCACAAAGTCTTAGATTATAACGCAAGAATCGGGCACCCAAACAAACCCTAAAGCCTCCTCCCCTTCCAAAAAAGCCCTTCCACTCACCGATTGTGCGAGTAGGGGCCACACTTTGCGCCAGGAACTTTTACGCCAGTGATTTTCGGTCCATGCCTCGCAGCGTCTTGGAAAGATAAATAGAAATGGGAAGGGTGGGAAAAGACAGGTACACACACACACACACACACACACACACACACACACACACACCCTTCATCACCATTCGAGCAACACTCCCTTCTCTCCTGGGAGCCCATAAACTTCACCTACTAGATTAAAAGCTAGAACTGATCATCGGTGTAGTGAGAAGTTCAGATTTCATGGCAAAAAAAAAAGCGCTGGGTTAATATACCAGGGTTTGAAGGGTACCGGCACTGTGGGACAGGAAGAGGGGTCCTGGAAAAAGGGAAATCGTTTATTCTACGCGAAAATAACAGGAAGCTTGGGCGGTGGAGACATATATAGAGCTGTATAGACAGTTATTGGTAAAGGGCAATGAAAGTGTTGTGTGTGCGTGCGCGCGATGTGGCTGTCTTTCTCCCCCCCCTTTCTTTCTTTCTACATCAGAAATAGGGTAATGAAAAGAAGATGGTTTTCTTTTATGTTTCACCTACCCTGCTGCCAGGTGAGATGGCTGGGCTCGTTTTCTTGGTGAAGGGTCCAGTCCGTCTGTAAGTAAGCTGGAGTAGAGTTGAGCGCAGGTGATCCAGCGAGGTAGGAATGCACAGGAACCCCGCCCTCCAGGAACAGTTACACCACCCCAACAGTCTTGGCCAGCTCTGGAACCTTGAATGATCTTCACCTTCACCCTTTGCTCGTCCAGTTCACCACCAGCTCTTCTTGAGTACCAAGAACCTAGTACTTGAACCATTAAGCTTCCATGCAATAATTTTCTCCTGAAGCAAAGTCATTTGGATTTATGCAATTTCTCTAATTATGCTGGGGAAAACACTACTTTTACATAATTCTCTTTATACATATATATACACATATATGTATATATGTACATATATACATACATATATAAGCATGTATATATATATAGAGAGAGACACAGAGAGACATATATGTATATATACATGTATATCCAGAATTTCATTTATGAAAGATTAGACAACCAGCTCAGGGAAATTAATAGCATCAATGAACAAAAAAGAATTTTAAAATGCAGAGAATTAACAACAAAGAACTGCAAAAAACAAAACAAAACAAACCTTCCTCTTGATTTTCTATAGATGTTCCTAATTACAGGAAATAAATCTCCAAAAGGCAACTGAATGCATTGAACAGTTAGGGCCCCAGTCTTTATATTCATTTTTATACCAATCCTATTATAGCACAAGAAAGATTATTTGGGAAATCCTGTTTCAGAGTCTTCAAACTATTTTTAAAATAAAAAATGGGATTGGCAGTTAACTTATAATATTTATTCAATGGTTTATGCTATTTTAATTCTTTTAACCTTAAATTAAGACCAATTAAATGTTTTCACTCAAAAATATAATTCTGGATTTTATATTTTCATATTAAAATTTATAAATCCAGTATCTGAGTGAATTCACTGATTCCACATTTTGAGGAATATTTATAACGATCTCATTTCTTTAAAAATTCTAAATAAATACAAACAGGGTTAAAACTAAGAAACATTTTAACTTTTCTCTAACATATTAATTTAAAAATAGTTAAATACAAATTCCCAAAATTTTTCTTCAAGCTTTTACTCAACAAGGGTTGATGGAAACAAAGATCAACATTACATTGCAATTTTTTTTAAGTAAAATTGTCTTATTTTTAAGAAGACTGTCTTGCCTATATGTGAAAAGATTTCTAGAGAACAATAACCCTAAGAAGAAAAAGGGGGACAGATTGAGGTAAATGAAATTTGCATATTTAGGCCTTAACAAGTGTCCTATAAATTATCTTTCTATTTATATTATGTTTAAATGTACATAGATACATATATGTACATACATATATGTGTGTACATTTCCCCCAATATCTACTTGAAAATCATAAGTTGCTTCCAGTGAAAAGACCATAAAGGTGCCTTGAATACATGTATGGATTAACACTCACCCAGCCCTCAACTCCCATAGTATAAAGAAGTCAATAACACCTGAATTTCTTAGGTAGCAGTTTACTACTGATCTCAAAGCACAGTGTTTGGCATTGAAATCTCATTCACTAAATGCATTTGAAAAAGAACACAGAACAAAAACAAAAATTAAACCCCAGCAATGCCATCTTTCTCCCAAATAAGGAAGTATTTATGAAAACAAAACAAAACAAAAAAGCCCATCAGTGATGATAAAACCTTTCTCCTAATATTAAGATCCCTTTACTTAAGTACAAGACCTCAGTTTCATTGTTTAAACTTTTCACAATCCAAACACTTTTCCTATATGCATCTAGAATTCCCAACAACAAAACCCATTGCAAAGCACTAAATAACCCATTATGCCAATCTTATAAAAAAGCAGAAGCAATCCTTTAAGTTTGTTTAAGTCACTAATATGCAAATGAGACTCCCTCATTGCTTAACTTCAGAATTTGGGGTTTCATTGCTACTTTAAAATAAAATTGCAAATTTAATATATTTAATGTTTTATTGTTTATATATCAATAAAACTATTGGTGTATTACATATTTACACGTGTTACTATCACATTTTCTGGGGTAGTTGAACTGAAAAGAATGGTATTAGCCTATGACCAACTCATTAAAAAACAATCCCTGAAAGTGGAAATTTAGACTTATCTAGATTTAAAACAAAACATATTTTTTTTCTGGACTATTTGATTGAATCTCTTCTTTACTATTTCCAGCCCTCATTAAAAACTAAACAAAACAAAACAAAAAACATACTTCTCTTAGATCTTTTGGGGAGGAGTTATATTTCCAATAGAAAAAAAAATCTCTCTCACTCTCTCCATCTCACAAAGAATATTAAATATTCAAGTATTCTGCATTTCAAATTTAAATTTTCTAGAGGCCTCTACTCCCCTTGGCTTTTTTTTAAAATTCAACTCCTTAAGTGTTTCCAGATAAGATCTCTAGAACAGATTATTTTTCATTGGGCCCATTGTGAGAAGTAGCTGGCTTATTGCATTACTGCAGAACACATTTCAGACTATAGAATTGTAACAAATAAACAACTTGTCTTCCCCAGAATCACCACGGGATCCAATTAGTTATAGTAAACCTCTCGATAAAGTTTTCTAATTGTTTTTCGGGAGGCGTGACATTCATCAATAAACTTTTTTGCTTTTGTTTGTTTTTGGTTCATTACAAATTAAAACAGAAGTATGGCTCAATGTAAGTAAATAGGACAAACTTCCAGTTGAAAATTGCTAACATATTTATAAAGAGTCAATTAATATATATTTATTTCAAGGGTATAAAAAAGTGAGGCACCTTTCTGCACCTGAACAAATAGAGATTAAAACTGAGAATTTGGGGAGAAAATATAAGCATTGATCTGTAAAGTCATTACATCAGGCGATCACTTGCAGCAAAACTGTATTTCAACTTTAGCACATCTTTATTAGAACTCTCACTGTGGGTAAACAGCCACAAAAATAAATGCTGACTTAGAAACTATAAATACAAATATTAATAAACAAAATGTTTGCAGCATCAAAAGCGCAAATACTCCCTGAACTGTAGGGATCTCTCTGTGTATACATATATATACATATACCTACATATGCATATGTATAATATGTGTGTATTATAGTCATTGCTATCTAGCCATATACATATATATATTATATATATATAAAATCAGCCAGAGGCTATAAATATTTTTTGAAGCCTGAAACAAGGTGAATAGAAAAGTAAGCATTCTGTCAATTGAATGGAAAATAAACAGTAAATATCTATGCACACATATCACTAGATAAATTAATAAATTGCTGTGTATACTTAGAAATTTAAAGAGATCCGCTGAAAAAGTCTATAGTAAAAATAACTAGAGTTAATCAAATAACCTGCTGCTCCTTTTTTTTTTAAAGATTAATTCCATTTGGAGGAAAATACTATTTTTTATTTTTTTTTGTATAAAAGTTTCCATTTAAATCTAAGGAGCTATTTAAATCCAAAGCTGGCCTGTAGAGCCATCCTTTTGATTTTTTTTTAAAATAACTTTAATCTTTTGTAGATTAGCTCTACTTAATAAAAGAGACAAAACTATCAAGGTATATATGAATTTAGCCTATTTTTTATTTCTGTGTGTTCATAGTAAACATTTTTGTAAGTGACAAACACGGGCATATGACCACAGTATCACAATCAAATTTTAAGACGACATTAACAATCACTCAAATTTATGCGGCATTGGCGCAACACAGGTTACATATTTGCAAGGTTTACCTATAAGTACAATAGGTATTAACATTTCACTACATTTAGGAAAAATAAAAGTGACCTGTTAGTGACCACATACATCAAAATATACACAACACAAACTGAAGGCAATCATTAATTTTGTCCCCTTCTGACTCATTTGAACGGGCAGTGCTGCGAACTGAAACGTGCTTTTTTTGTTTGTTTTATGTTTTGTTTTTGCTTCTCTTTGAAATACTTAGTTCACCAAGTGCATTTTCTAAAACCCAATCTTTGGTCTAAAAGTAAACAAAAACCAGTTTCTTAAGGAAAAGGACAAAACAATAAATGGCCCAAATGTCGTTTCTTGGGAATCCTTACTATTAATTATTTTAAAATACAAATTACAGTTTAAACTTCTTTTTCCCACCTTTCCCATAATTTAGTGTTTTTTTCCAAGGTCTCCATCCACCATATATATCCATGATAACTTATAATACTGCAAACATGGAAATCTTGGTGGTAATTAGTGATAGACTTGTCGTGTCTGAATAAAAATTGCAAAGCAGTCACTATTTAGATACACATTCTACTATAATTTTGACTTCCAAACTTCGTAGTCTACAGTGTATTCTCCCCACATTGCACCTCGCTGACACTCCACACCTTGTTAGAATAATAAACAACCCTAAAGACTGAACAAACGTACAGAAAATGGGGGACTTAATAAAAAATACCTGGACTTATTTTTTAATTATCATTTACAATGCAAATGTGTGTAAAATGTTCACTTACAGTCTGGTCCCAGGGATGTTAATGTATTAAAGGGTTGGAAGAAGACCCCTGATTTTGATGTGTGAAATAATCAGAAAGTCCTCCAGACAGTCCCGTTGTAAAACTTGGCAAAGAGGGTCTTAAAGACTCACAGGGCAGGGTGGAGGGCGCCTGCGGAGACGTGGAGGAGGAAGCGGCCCGGGCGGTCATAGAAGTGCTGCTTTGAGAAGTCATTGAAGGGTGAGGGACATGGGGGAAAAAGTAACTTGTCTGTCCCGCCAGCAGATTGACGGAGCAAGGGTTTAGGGAATAGGTCCCGGAGCAGGGGACAGACAGCCCGCAGGGCACAGAGGCTGCCAGGGCAGCGGCCGTAAGGTGATGCGTGGCATAAGGGATCTCCCCGTTGACGAGTCTATCAACACTTAACCCATTGGAAGTGGAAAAGGAGTGGTTGTTGCCCAGCGAGTTCTGAGTCAACACGGAGCTGTAGGGCATGGGGTGGCTGGGGTAAGCGGATGTGGTTCCATTGTAACTCAAAGTGCTGCTAGCCCGGGGGTGGTGTAGGGATAGGAAGGGAGACATGGGCCAGTACAAAGAGCCTGCCCGATCCATGAAGGTCAGTCCGGTGGAGTGAGCCTAGCCCCGCGTTTGAAGGCCAACTTAGCCCGGGACGTCGTAGATCTCCGGCGCAATTTACCAGTCGTGCCCCCGATGAACACGTCGTCGCTTGAAGGGTCCAGCATCCAATAGTTCCCTTTGCCCGGGTCGTCATAGTGGCGGGGTACCTTGACGAAGCACTTGTTCAGGGACAGGTTGTGGCGGATGGAGTTTTGCCAGCCCTGCTTGTTCTCCCGGTAGTAAGGAAAGTTCTTCATGATGAATTCGTAGATGCCGTTGAGGGTGAGGCGTTTCTCTGGGCTCTGGCGGATGGCCATCATGATCAGGGCATTATAACTGAAGGGCGGCTTCTCGTACTTGCCGTTCTTCTTCTCCCCTTCCTTGCCCCCCTCCCCGTCCTTGCCGCCCTCACCCGCCCCCTTCTTCTCCTCCCCCCCAGACCCTTTCTCCTTCTCCTCCTGCCCAACAGGGGCCAAGTCTCCGGCCCCACCGCCACCTCCGCCGCCGGGTTCACCCTTGCCCCCAAGCCCATCAGCTTTGGCCCCGTCTAGGGCTGCCGAGGCGGTAGCAGCCGAAGCGGCCCCCTGAGGGGGTGGAGGAAGCAGGAGCTGCTGGGGTCCCTTATCCTCATCTTCATCGGCTGGGGCGCTGCGCGCCTGGGGGGCCTGAGGGGGTTGGGGTGGCGGGGGGTGTTGCTGCTGTTGCTGTTGCTGAGGAGGCTGCTGCTGCTGGGGAGGAGGTGGAGGCGGCGGGTGATGGTGGTGGTGGTGGCCGTGGTGGTGATGATGATGGGGCGGAGGGTGGTGGCTGTTGTGGTGGCCGTGGCCCGCGTGGTGGTTGTCGCTCTGCACTGCCTCAGGCACCAGGCTGTTAATGCTGAAGGAGGACTTTGGGATCATTTTCACCTCTTTCCTATCTCCCATGTCCAACATCACCCACTATTATGGGGGGGAAGCGGCGGCGGTGGCTGCGCCCGCGGGATCGGTGGCGGTGGTGGCAGCAGCGGCGGGGGCGCGGGAGAGGACCGGCGACGGCGGCAGCAGCAGCGACGGAAGGGTGCCGAGCGGGGCGCGGGTGGCACTTGCGGCGGCAGCGGCAGTAGCACTGAGCGCACCGGCAGCAGCGCAGTTGGACCGCAATCTCGGGCGCTGGCAAGTCATGTAGCAAAAGCAGCAACCACCCCTCAGGAAATTTAAAAAAAAAAAAAGGAAAGAAAGAAAGAAAGAAAAGAGAAACAACCACCGCCCCGGGGGTGAAGCTCTCTCGCTCCCAACTCTACTTCATGGTCTTCCCCCCACCCCGCCCCCCCTTTTGCTTCCTCCTCCTCTTCCTCCTCCTCCTTCTCCTCCTCCTGCTGCAGCAGCAGCAGTAACAGCAGCAGCAGCAGCAGCAGCCCAAAGGGGGGGAGACCAGGCGGGCGCGTCCCGGAACGGCGGCAGCGAGGCTGGGGAGACAGCGATCGAGGCGGCTATAGCCACAATTAATTTTCCGAGCTACAGGCGCACACTAGGGCTGTAAAAAAATTTTTGGTTTAACCTTTCCTACCGGTCGGCCAATCAGAGCCGGCGGCGTGCGGGAGCGTCTCTCTCTCAGTCATCCAATCCCGAGATTCTTCCCTTCTCTCTTCACCCACACCTCTCACCCTCCCTTCTTTCCTCCTTTCCTCCCCCTTCTTGCTCCCTTCTCCTCCCCCACTCCACCCAGTGCCATTGCAGGCGCACGGATACAGGCAGGAGGACGCATCACCCCGGCACCTTATCCTTTCTCCCACCTCTCACGCCCCCTCCCAACCCACCAGCCCTTTTTATCCCAAATTCGCCTCTTAAAGCAAATATATCACATTTCCGGTCCCCTTCGCACTGTATTGGATCATGTTCGTTTTGTACGTCAATATTTTCTCCTCTTGATTAAAGTTTGTACCTTTTTAAAAAAAAACGTTTTAAAAAAGGGAGGGGAGTAAGAGTGAGAGTGGAGGGAGTGGATACAAGAGGAAAGCAGGAAATGGAGGAGGAAGAGGCAAGGCACTACTTTCCAGAGACATTCCTGCCTGGCGGTGTCATGTATTTCTGAGACCCTAGCATTCTCCCCTCTCTCGTAGGTAACACTATAAAGAGACCATGGGCGATTTAGGAGAAGGTTAGACCTGTCACCTGCGTGTGGTTGGGAGTCTGAGTGAAGTTTTGGAGGGAGAGGGGGAGGAGGAAGTGAGGAGGGACAGACGGGGGCAAGGGAAAGGTTACTTCCTCGGCTCCTGCGCCTTAGGTCCTTGTGTCTTGCCAGGCAGCAGAGAACCCGCAGAGCAGTTCTTCGGGACTATGGGGTCCCGCACGCAGCCGCTTTTTCCGAGGAAGGCGTCCTCGGGGTCACTGGAGGGTTGGGGAGCTTAGTGTTAAGCGTCTTTCATGGGTCTTCCGAAATGAGGGGTTCAGAGAAAGAAAGCAAAACAAACAATCTCAAAATAAACCAGGTAAAAATATAAAACATGATATATGTGTTTGTGTGTGTATGTGTAGCCCGCCCTCCCCACCCGGCAGCCTTCTGCTTACTGTGGGGGTTACCTTGGTTCTTTTTCCTCCTCATGGCTCCGTCAAGGATTCATTATGTAATCGGATCGGGACCCTGTTGTCCAAGAACTACTTACTCTGGAGGTGTTTTCGATTTTTTCCCTCTTTGTTTCTTTTGTTTGTTTTCCTGAAGTTGTACCAAAAGGATGGGTATGTGTTTCCTGGGAAGTTTTCCCTCTGTCTTCCCTTCCCCCTTTCCCTATTTTCCATTTCCCACTGGTCTCAAAACCTAATTTAACCCACCCAAGTATGATCCCCATCAACGAGGAATTCATGTTGGAAGTTTCATCCACCATATGGAAATCTTGGCCCTCCAGATTCGTTACTTGCATTTTAAATTCCCCGAAGACTGAGGTACTGTGGAAATTCCTAGAGGGACCCACAGATAAAAATCAAGATTAGGGCCCAACATTTCCCGGGCTCTAGAATTTAGTGTTAATTATCCAGATCAACTGGTGCTTTAATCCCCCTCCCAACACACACACACACACACACACACACACACACACACACACACACTCCTTCTCGGACACGCAACTCACTGAGAAAGTAGGAAAGGAGGGGGAGAGTGAGGGAAAAGTCATGAATGGAAAGGATATTTTCCCTGTCACATAATACACACATATATAACATATATACCCATATATATATAAAGTCGTGTAATGTAAGTATTTCTTCACCTTCATAAAGTCGTGGGGTAGGGTGAAGAGAACCTGGCATTCAGTTTGAGTTGGTATTTGGAAAAATGTCAAAAGAAAATATGTGAGTATATATGGTGGCTAAGCCTTAAACTCATCTCTAATATAAAGGATGCATTTAATGGAAACTAAATGAGCAAAGGGTTGAAGAATTGTTCTTTTCCCCACCCCAATCCCATGTAATCCATGAGTGTATGTGTGTATGTGTGAATGTGTGTGAGAGAGAGCGCCAGGGGCAGAGGAACCATAAATAAGAACAATTACACCTGGTCAATGATGAACTTTTGCCATCCAGAATACAATGAGATATCTCTAAACATTAGGCTAACCTCAAATGACCTCACACTATTTTAATGTAGTTATCCTATTTTTCTGATGTGTCCCCTACTTTACAAATAATAAGAAAAAATGTTAATTATAAAATTTTACAGTCAAGTTTCTAATTAATAAAACACTTCATGTAGTTTAAAAAGTCAAGATTGACATTAGTATGACACTATATGTTGACTCGAAGGTGTTAAGTTCTTCAGAGTTACTAATACAGTGGCCAGGACTGGTAAGATCAGTGTACTTTCTATGTACTATCTTCTTCCTCCCTACTTCCTCAGTACTCTCTCTTTCCCCCACTACTCTCTGATTCCTACCTCCTTTCTCTACCTCCCCCCTTCCCCACTATTATCCCTCTCTATCCCTTTCTCCTCCCTTCTTTCCCTTTCCTCCTCTTCCCCCTATTTCTCCTTCTACTCCTCCCTATTTCTCTTCCTTTCACCCCTCCCCCACCCACCCTTCTCATCATCACTTATAAGGGTACACAGGGCTCCCTCTGAGGTGGACAGGCCCAGTACGTTTTCGTAGTCGGTCTAGCGTGAAATGATTCGGTGTAACCGGATTCTTGGGAAAGGACAGGTTACGTAAACATTTACTGATGTGGAGTAACTATACTATTTGTACTCTGATATGCAGGAAGGAAAGTGTTGATTAACACAGAAGAAAAAAAAGCGAAATTAGCTGATTGCATGCTCATAAGTGCAAGCTGTCATTGAACTGCTTTTAAAATAGACACAGCTGGGTGTTTGTGTTGAAAAATTTCTTGTGTTTTTGCTAATACTGAAATAAGCATGATTTTGTATACCAAACATTTTCAGATCATTAAAATTTGTAATCTGTGCTGGTTTTAAACACAAAGAAAAGAAACAGAATCATTTCGATGTAAAATTTGCTGATATTATATTAACTCAATCAGGTCTGTACAAATTGTGCATTGTGCCTCCTAAAATCTGTTTGATCAATTTAATACACAAAGTGCCAAACGTGGGTATTGTTTGTTAACATTGGACATTTTATTCAAATCCAAGCTCAGCAGCAAACAGGGAGAGCTTCTCCTTGAATGCAGCTATAGCACTGCCTACTGAATTTTTAATGCTTTAAGGTGTTTCTAGGGTCAAAGCAGCATTTACATTACTTTTAGTGCTGGATGAAGCTGAAGGGGGCGAGTTGGAGGAAATAAGTGTCTTTTTTTTTCCCATTTTGGAACCGGGAACAGTGTGATAAAAAAAATAATAGAAAGGCATTATTGACCACATATAATAATTTTATTTTAGTCTCCTTTCTGCCTTATTGACTAAAAAAATAAATTTCAGACTTCCACTAAGAATGAAACAATATTTTTAGTTTTGACAATACATATCAATGTCAGGAAGTTTATTATGTTCGGACTTACATAATGGGCATTTTATTCACCCTATGAAATCTGTCTTGCCAAACTAAAAAAAAAGAAAGGTAGCTGTCTCTGAGAATATGCTCGGTTGAATCCTGTGTAATTATTTTAAACTGCAGGATATCGATATTATTTCCATTTATGCATATAGGCGCTTTTCAGTAGAAAATTCACAGCTTGCAAGTACGCAAATGTATATTTCAGAAAGGGCTTTTTGCTCAAACTACTTTAGAGTGTCCCAGGAAAAGGACACTGAAACAGAGGCACTGTCCAAAATGAAAAGTGCTGGGGCAGGGCACTGTGGGTCTCAGGATCCTCTTCTAAACATGATTCAGAGCTATGACAAAAGCCGGAGGAGCGTTCTGTTCCCTTCATTGTATATATTAGGCCGAGCTCTTTAACCGATAGTGGTGGCATTGCATCTCTGCAGTGATTAGCCCGAGTAAACAGAGAGAGCATCGTTGTCCAGTTAAATCAGACCACCTTAGTTTGAACAAAATTCTTTTTGATTTGATTTTTTAAAAATTATCTTGCCTTAATCCCGCCCCACCACTCCCCAGTCCCCGTTTTCAGAAATCACATGAAGTTCCCTTATACTGAATAGAAGAAAGGACAGCACAAACCATGGCTGAGACAAATTTCTCCCCCATGCTTACTCTCCCCTCCTCCCCCTCCCTTCAACCTCCCACCCCTCATAATCTACAGGCCTCACAAAGCTGTTCTAATCTAAGAAATGCTTCAGAAATTTATGTTTCATCAGCCGTGAGTAACTGGTATTTAATAGCCACGCTTTGATAGCATTATGCAAGGAGCCAGCAGATTTCATTTTACCATTCAGTGATGACATATTAAATACCTTAGGGGCTGCTATTTATCGCGTTAGTTCTGGGCTTTCCTTGTTTGGTTCCTGTTACCTGCAGAATGCAGGGAGAAGCCTTCCTATTTCTCTAGACTCCGTCCTTAGAGAGCAGGCTGTCCCCCTGTAGTCTGCAAAGACGAAGCTCGAGATGCAATCTCCACGGGGTGGGAGGTAGACCTGCATAGGCATCCGGGGTTGTTTTTTTTTTTTCTTCCCTCCAGATAGATCAGTGAATAGAGATCTTTCCTGTCTCCAGCCAACTCCTCTCTAATCCCTAACAGCTGGGAACATTGCTAACATTAGTGATTAGAAGTTACTCTTTAGCGTGTTGTATCCTTCTTCTGTGGGTTTTGGTTACAGGTTATACGATTAGGTTTGCGAGAACAGTAGTGAACTAAACTTCCCAGTAAGAGGTCTTCACACCAGGGGAGTGTTACTTTGCTGCAGCAGCCCTGCCTCGTCACTCATTAGGGAGCTGCAGGTTGTCAGCGGCTGCTCTCAGCGCGCACACACACGCACACACTCTCACACACAAACCAACCGCACTAAAACTAAATTAAGAAGCCGATGATTAAGACAAGCGTCTACGAGGCCTGTCATTTCAGCATCCTTCCATCATAACATTGTGGCACCGGCAAATTTGCTTGGAAAAAAAAATCTATGGGAGAGTCTCCTATTTGAGATAGGAGAAATGTTTAACTTGTATAGGCTGCGAAAACATTTTGGAGGCAAAGATTAAAAAGAAAGAAAAGGGGCATGTCAAAGAACAATGGTGCTTCCTGGGCAGGTGTCTCTCCCCATGACTTGAATCTTTGCATTTCCAGAAGGCAGGTATGTAGGCATGAAACAGAGTTCACCCGAAGACCTTGGGGAGTAGGTACCGTGGGGAAAGAAATAGAAAGCAAACACCAGTTACTGAGAAATTCTCAACATAATGACTCCAATCCAGTGACTAATGTGCCTTAATTTGGAAGGTTGTGGGTATTTTTAAGATTCTTCTTGATAAAAACCCCTGGTATTATAACCCCTACCCTTTATAAATTTCTAATTTCTTTTTTTTTACAGTACCACTGAAATTCTTTTCTTTCTCCACTTTTACCTCCTCCTCCTCTTCTTCCTCCTTCTCTTCCTCTTCTTCCTCCTCCTCTTTTCTTCTTCTTCTCCTTCCTCCTCCTCCTCCTCCTCCTCCTCTTCCTCCTTCTCCTCTATAGCAGCTAGATGCCTTCTAGATCTTTCATTTGCATGAAAGAAATTGCCCTCTAATCGGCAAAGAGCCTCTTTCCAGGCCTTCTAGAGGCCATTAAATAAACCAATACATTTAAAAGATTCTGATCCTTCATCTTCCTAGTTCAAGATTGGCTTCCACCTTGTTCTTCAGAAAGATCAGAATAAGAGCCCAAGAAAAAGACTGACAGAAAAAGAAATACTACTTCAGGTGACAGCAAAGTTATAGAACATTTTTCTCCAGTTGTAAAGCAGAAATAGGGAGAAATGATGATTGGCAAAACAAACAAACAAACAAACAAAATCGAGTTAGGAAAGTGCTACTATAAATTTTCCTCTGCGGGGTGCTAAGAAAAAAAATCCCCAAAGAGGTGACTGAAAGCAAAACTTGATGGACCCAAGTTGGTCAGATTCAGAGCTGTTTCCCTTGCACTCATTTTTAATGACCTGGAACTGTCATTTGATTTCTAGTTGGTGCTTATGAAGCCCAATATTAAAAAGGTATTGGGAAAGGGGGGGAGGGAGGGAGAACGAGAGAGAGAGAGAGAGAGAGAGAGAGAGAGAGAGAGAGAGAGAGAGAGAGAGAGAGAGAGACAGAGGGAGACAGAGGGAGAGAGAGAGAGACAGAGGTGGTTCCTCTCCAGTCTCCAATTTTTTTACTGCTTTCAAAAATGTTCAAGAAACTCATGCAGGTGTCAGGAAGAAAGGTAAACCATATACATGGGTTATAGTGAATCTCCAGGCTTGATTAGATTTTTGTTAAAATGTGGTTCAACTCCTATCCATCCTATGCATTCCATACAAACTCCATCATAGCTACCAGATTTCATTAATGTGCATTGTGAGCAAGTTCTTTTTCAGTACAGACAGTTCTCTGCCCTCATCTTCAGGTTCTATGTGAGAAAAAACAGAGCACAGAGAAAAATACATAGGCTATGGGGGTGGGGCAGGATGCATATTTAGCTCCTTGTGAAATAATATTAATGTTTTCTTTAAAGAGTCATTAATATGAGTGAAATTAAATAATTTCCAGATGATTTTGTAAAAAGTTATTTGGGGGAGGTATCTAGTGAAGATAAGCAAATTATTTCTTCCCCCTCCATCTTTCTCACATTATTCTCTCCTTTCCTCTCCTCTTCTCTCCTTTCTCTTTTTCCCCTTTCCATTCTCTCCCTCCCTCCCTCATCCTTACATGCTGAAAAATTGAATCCTGCAGGGCAGC
The DNA here is from genome assembly GCF_003287225.1 of Phascolarctos cinereus. Lineage (NCBI taxonomy): Eukaryota > Metazoa > Chordata > Mammalia > Diprotodontia > Phascolarctidae > Phascolarctos > Phascolarctos cinereus. The sequence continues at coordinate 197,485,169 of NW_027555736.1, forward strand.
ATTTTCAGAGTCATCACTCCTCCCTTACCCATCTCAGAGCTATACCTGCCCTATGCCTCAATTTGTTGGCTTGCATCCTACAAAACGAGGGGAAAAGCCTTACTCCTTTCCAGCTCCCTCTGCAGAAGTGGAGATGGAACTGGGTTCTTCTCTCTCTTTGTCTCAGATTGCCCACTAAGCTGAACTGAAACAGAGGGCCCTGTTTCAGGCTCTTTTCCTAGCTTTCCCCTTCCCTCACTTAAAACTGTTCTTCACCCTGCATCTTACATCGGAGCAAAAGTGATATAGTATTTTTTTTTCTTTTTGACTAAAAGGTCACCCAGTTGCAGTGTGCTGAAAAGTGATGAAGAGATTTTTTTTTAAAGGAAAGATAGGTAAAAATTCTAGTTGAAAACGATTTTAACTCACAGGCACAATTATGTTTGAGATGCCTTTGCATCCCAAGGTGTCAAAACCTCCCCAATTGTGCTTGTGCTTTCTCTTTCTCTTTCTGCCTTTGGGGAAAGGGGTTTTGGTGAGCTGGTGGGTCGGACACTAGGTGGAGAAAGAGACTAGTAACTTTTCACTGGTATCCCTTTAAAACAAAAGAGCACGACCCCTTAATTTCACAACAGTGACATAATTTTTTTTTAACCTAAATGACTTCCCCCCCTCCCCAATTTTATTATTTCTCTTCTGGATCTGTCATAATCGAAACATGGGAGACAGTGAATTTACTCCCTCCCCAATTTGATCTCTGATGGCAGAACCTTATAAATTACTACCTTTCTTCTTGAGTCTGAACCTGTTTTCCAACCACAAAGCAGAAGAGGGAGGAAGACAGTCCTTCTGTGTTTTCTCCGGTCTTTAGAGTTAACACTGCCTGTCTCAAGAAGGTGTCTGATGGCCAGATTTCTTGGGCTCGAGGGCAACACCCATTTGACTTCTTCCAAATGATGAGGTCCTTGCCCCATCACAGGATAGTCAGTGAACAAGAGCCGAGCTCTCTACCTCTTAGCAAAACATCGGGATAAGAAGAGAGCCACTTAGCCTGAATATCTGATGTGTGCTACCCGAGTCCCAGTACAAAGCATGGCCCACTCCGCTGCTGGCTTTTCTTAAAGGAAGTGAGGTATTGTGACAAGGCAAGATAAAGCTAACCTATCCATACAAGTTAGGAAAAGAATCATAGAAAGTAAGCACTAGGGATTTTTAAAAAATGTGATTAGTAGACAGGTATTTCTCTAACTCTTCGTTTATATGCACACAAAAGTCACATCGATTTGGCTAGAAAGGCTCACAGTCTAGATAGATTTCCGTTATCTTTCTCCCATTTAAAAAACTCAGTTCCGTTGGCGTGCAGGTTGGGAGCAATTAGCACTAGATTTTTGCCCCAGAGCACAAAAGTGAAGCCAATTCCTTTCTTCATCTCACCCACTTGCATCTCTTCAAGTCAGCTTCAGTTGTAGTTTAGAATCGTCAATGCACGGTCCACATGGATTTTGTAGTTGTTATTGATAAATACTGTTCCATAATCAGGGCACTTGTCTTGCAGCTACAACTGCCAGCGAGGTGAGTTGAGTCACATCGTAGGAACCTGAGTTTCTGTTGGAAGCAAACCTCCCACTTTGCTTTGGAGCGCTTGGTAAAGGAAGGAGGCATTCCTTAATAAATCGTTTCATGCCTGTTGTGATCTTTAGTTTGCTGGTCTGTTTTGGTGTGTATGCACTCACTTTTCCTGTCTCGAAGCTTTCTAGACGCTTTTGGGGCATGGTTTTCTGTGTATAACTCACACCAAAACCAACATATCAACAGTATACTGATAATTGTTCTAATAGTGTGTGTGTGTGTATGTGTGTGTGTGTGTGTGTGTCTATCTAAGGGAGGAGGGGTTAGGGTGTTAGAAGTTAGGTAATTGTGTGTATATACACATAAGTACACACACAATACATATTTCAGTTGTACTATGTTGTCTATGCTCTTTTCTCCCTTGGTAAATACTACACTTCACTCCTCTTTTCCCTCCCGGAGGCAGCTCCCCTTCCCTCAAATCTGTGGTCAACTAGTCCCAACATGTTGGATCCCCAAGACGGACAACAAAATCATTACAGGAAAATTATAAAGTCCTACCACTCAACTCAAGGAGGTTGGTGCATCTGGGGTGTTTGTTACCTTTCTGGCTTCATATTTTGCAAAGCACAGGCGTACCCGGGTGTGCATACACACGCACACCCTGAAGCTCTTCTGCAGTCCACCTCACCTCGTAGTTCAGGTCCTAGGTTCTTCGCATTGCTGTCTTCCCTGGGTGTGGTAGGGTGCCGTGTGTGCATGTGCATGGGTGTGTATATGTATGTGTATGTTTGTGTGTGTGCATGTGTAGGGGGAGGCAGTGAGAAGCAGCTGATTTTCGACATTTCAAAGGGACTCTATTTATCAATGTTACCGAAGTGTACGTTACTGGAGAAACAACAAAACAAGCATAGAGCTGCAATTTTCAAGAAAATAGGATCCCCAATATAAAAATAAAAAGTAGCAGATAAGATGTATAATTCAATCAAATTATACAAAATTGCTTGAAAATCCAGAACAGTAGCGATCCATTATGCCTGTGTTTTATTAGTGACAAGTACAATTACTCTAAAATAAAGAACACTGGTGAATATATAATTGGCTGTAATCATGTTAGTGTTTGAATAAAAATGACGGGAACATTTAACACTTTGACAACAAAATGTTCAGAAATAACTTATTTATTCAAACAGTTTTTATTTTCCACTAAGTGAAGGAGAAACACAGTTTGCTGAGGAAAATCAATGACTTTTCCCTGCAATAAATAAATATCCAAAAGGGGAAAAAAACAACCCCACACCTCGATATTATTACTATTATTATTTTTAACCAGCAAGAAGCTTAATAAAGTCTCTGGAGTCGGCTTACCGACTCTGTCTTAGTTCTGTACCCAAGGTGCGCCACCTAGAGGGCAATCTAAACATCTCCTTTATGCCAACTGCATTGCAGGGAGGTGACCTCGGAAATCAAAGTTAATATTCCTTCGCAAATTGCTTTCCTACTAAGATCCCCACCCCCACCCGCCTCCACCGTCCTCCAACCGTCGTCACAATATTTTCTTGGTAATTGCTTTGTGCGATTCCATCTCGTTGGCAATTGAGAAAACATCAGCATCTCTCATCAGCTTGGTGCGTCTGCAAGCACTCACCAGGAAGCTCGAAAAACGTTAGGAGGGTAGGACAGGATTTAAAGACCATTCACCCTAGACTACATCATCCCTCCACCCCAATCACAGGTGACCCCCCACTCCCTCCAAGGACTTGACTTTAGGGAAGAGATTACTGATTTTAGTATAAGTACATTCCAGGGCATTGCCAGGTAGTGGTTTGAATTCCTCCTTCCCGAGAGCGGGGGAGAGGAAACGGGGGGGGGGGGCCGGCGGCGGGCAGAGAAAGAGAGAGAGAGAGAGAGAGAGAGAGAGAGAGAGAGAGAGAGAGAGAGAGAGAGAGAGAGAGAGAGAGAGAGAGAGAGACAGACAGACAGACAGACAGTAGAGAGAGAGAGAGTTTTAAATCATAACTAATTCCCATCCCCCTTCCCCCTATTCTGTCCTCCCTAGGAGACAAGTGATTTCTTAAATTTTCTAAAATGGATTGAGTGGACTCCTGAGTAATAAGCAACCCTGGCAGGAGAAAAATGATAATGTTTGTCCAGTCTTGCTGGTGATGGGTCAACTCATTGTTAGCTCTTTGGATTAGCAACATTTGCTGTTTTTAAAAATAGAGTACAGGGGTGACTCTTCCTGAGTTTCTGCCATCTTATATCTCTAACCTGCCACTGAGAAGGGAAAACTGTTTTGCAAATTACCTTATCCATTTTTAGCCTCTTGGATATGAAGGCCGATCTTCTAGTCTGCAGAAGACCCTCTCCCTAAAGGCGGAATACTTGTTTTTTGCTTTAAGTAGATTTTCTTGGCAGTTGGAAATATTGAATAGGTGGGGTGTCCAGTGGAATTTCAAAAGATAAATAGTATTAATAACAATGATAGCTAATGCCTGTATCAACAGCAGGCAATCTGCTGACAGTGTTTACAAATATATCCTCCAGCAAGTACTCATATCACCAAGTCCCCATGTGTCTATGATTTGCTTAATGTCCTCTTTTATATACACATAATCTTATTTAGGGTTGAAGTGCACTAAAAATATGAGAAGTGAAAAAAGTTTGAGTATGTGTGTGAATCCCTGAATGTTGTCAGAATTCAACTAAGTTCTCCACCCTACTCCTCACTCCTCTCCCTCTGTTGAAGAGAAAGAAAGAGAGAATTGGAGAGGCAGGAGGAAACTTATTTTCTAGATAAGTTTCAAAACTTTTCAGTTTCCTGAAGCCTAGGACTGGTTTGAAATGAACATAATGGGAGACTCCTTGTAAATGAATTTTCCCCTCTTGTCCTATGTATATTTTTTAAAGGAAGAAAAGAATTTTGGGGGTATTGACAAAATCTCCAAGAATGATTGTTCCATTCCCCATCACTCTTCTACCAACACCACTACCTCCTCTCCTCTAATCCATGCATTCCAACCCCCATTCCAAGCCTCTCCAATGTTTCATTTTGTTGTATGCAAAAACGAGTGTTTCCAATTGTAGCTAAAGGTCTATCATTTCCCTCCCGCATTATATTAAACGGCAGATGTTAGCCCTTTTCTACGTGTTCAGGCTGCTAATGCAAACCACTTAACACAACAAAAATGCTCATCTTTGGAGTTTTTCCCAAGGCCAACCATGGATTCAGGAATCATTTTTCTTTCTTTCAAGGTACTTCGCTGGTCCTCCATTCCCCACTTTTCTTGAGGTGGAGACTGGGAGACAAGTCAAGGAGATTGTGTAGGGTGGCTGTGGTGGGAATAACTTTCCTTCCTTTGTCATGTTATACTGTGCAGTCCCCAACTTGAATTTTAGTTCTCAGTTCAGATGCAAGTGTTGGAAGCAAGATTTCTGTATCGGTTTCCCCTAACTCTTTTTTTTCTTTTTCCTTTTAATTTTTAACATTTTAATTTAAACTTTTGAGTTCCAAATTCTATCCCTCCCTCCTTCCCTTTTCCCCTCCCTGAGACAGTAAGCAATCAGATATAGGTCACACATTTGCAATTATGTAGAACATTTCCATATTAGTCATTTTGTACAAGAAGGCTCAAGTAAAAGAAATGAAAGAAAGAAAGTGGAAAAAAAAGCATGCTTCAGTCTGAATTCAATCAATATCAGTTCTTTCTCTGGAGGCAGATATGCTTCATTAATAGTCCTTTGGGATTGTCTTGGATTATTGTATTGTTGAGACTAGCTAAGTCATTCACAATTTTTCATCAAATGATATTGTTACAGTGTACAATGTTCTGATTCTGTTCACTTCACTATGAATCAGTTCACATAAGTCTTTTGAGGTTTTTCTGAAATCATCCTACTTATAATTTCTTACAGAACAATAATATTCCTTTACAATCACATACCACAGCTTGTTTAGCCATCCTCCAACTGATGCCATCCCTTTGAGTTCCAATTCGTAGCCACCACAAAAAGAGTAGCTATAAATATTTTTGTACGAATAGGCCCATCTCTATTTTTTTTTTTTTGGTGTCCTTGGGGGGAAAAAAAGACCTAGCAGTGGTATTGCTGGATCAAAGGTTATGAACAGTTTTATAACCCTTTGGGCATAGTTCCAAATTGCTCTCCAGAATGGTTGGATCAGTTCACAACTCCACCAACAGTGCATTAGTGTCCCAGTTTTCCCACATTCCCTCCCCTCCAACATCCAACATTTTCCTTTTTTGTTATATTAGCCACTCTGGTAGGTGTGAGGTGGCACCTCAGAGTTTTAATTTGTATTTCTCTAATCAATAGTGATTTAAAGCATTTTTATGATTAATTTCTTTGTCTGAAAATTGCCTATTCATATCCTTTGATCATTTATCAATCAGGGAATGACTTGTATTCTTATAAATTTGACTCAGTTCTCTATATATTTGAGAAATGAGACCTTTATCAAAGATACTTGTTGCATTTTTATCCCCGTTTCCTGCTTTCCTAATAATTTTGGTTGCATTGGTTTAGTTTATGTAAAAACTTTTTAATTTTATATAATCATAATTATCTATTTTACATTTTGTAATGCTCTCTATATTTTCTTTGGTCTTAAATTCTTCCCTTATCCATAAATCTGACAAACTATCCCATGCTCTCTTAATTTGCTTATGGTATCACTTTTTAGATGTAAATCATGTGCCCATTTTGACCTTATCTTGGTATACAGTGTGAGATGCTGGTCTAGACCTAGTTTCTGTCATACTCTTTTTCAGTTTTCCCAGCAATTTTTTGTCAAATAACGAGTTTTTGTTCCAAAAGCTTGGATCTTTGGGTTTATTATATACTAAATTATTATAATCATTTACTATAATCTGATTTGTACCTAATCCATTCCACTGATCCACTACTCTATTTCTAAGCCACTACCAGGTTGTTTTGATAATTACTGCTTTATAATACAGTTTGAGATCTGGTATGGCTAGACCACCTTATTTTGCATTTTTTCATTGATTCCCTTGATATCCTTGAGTTTTGTTCTTCCAGATGAAATGTTGTTGTTATTTTTTTCTAGCTCTATAAAATATTTTTTTGATAGGTTGATTGGTATGGCACTGAAGAAATAGATTAGTTTAGATAGAATTGTCATTTTCATTATATTGGCTGGGCCTACCCATAAGCAATGAATATTTTCCCAATTGTTTAGATCTGACTTTATTTGTGTGAAAAGTGTTTTATAGTTGTATTCAAATAGTTCCTGGTTTGTCTTGGCAGATAGACTCCCAAGTATTTTATATTGTCTACAGTTATTTTAAATGGAATTTCTCTTTGTATCTCTTGCTGCTTGACTTTGTTAGTAATATATAGAAATGCTGATGATTTATGTGGGTTTATTTTGTATCCTACAACTTTGCTAAAGTTGTTAATAATTTCAAGTAGTTTTTTTTAGTTGATTCTTTAGGATTTTCTAAGTATCACATATCATCTGCAAAGAGTGATAGTTCTGTCTTCTCATTGCCTATTCTGATTCCTTTAATTTTTTTTCTTCTCTTATTACTATAGCTAACATTTCTAGTACAATATTAAATAATAGAAGTGATAATGGCTATCCTTGCTTCACCCCGATTGTACTGGGAAGACTTCTTGATTATCTCCATTATAGATAATGCTTGCTGATGGTTTTAGATAAATATTACTTATCATTTTAAGGTAAGCTCCATTTATTCCTATGTTCTCTAATGTTTTTAATAGGAATGTGTGCTATATTTTTTTCAAAGGCTTTTTTTCTGTATCTATTGAGATAATCATGATTTCTATTAGTTTTGTTATTGATATGGTCAATTATGCCAATAGTTTTACTAATATTGAACCAGCCCTGCATTCCTGATATAAATGTCACCTGGTCATAGTGCATAATCCTTATTATATGTTACCATGATCTCTTTGCTAGTATTTTATTTAAAATTTTTGTATCAGTATTCATTAGGGAAAATGGTCCACAGTTTTCTTTCTGTGTTTTGGCTCTTCCTGGTTTGGATATCAGCACTGTATTTATGTCATGAAAGGAATTTGGTAGGACTCCTTCTTCACCTGTTTTTCCAAATAGTTTACATAGTATTGAGACTAATTATTCTTTAAATGTTTGGCAGAATTTGCTTGTTAGCCCATCTTGTCCTGGGGAGTTTTTCTTAGGAAGTTCCTTCATGACTTGCTCAATTTCTTTTTCTAAGATTGGGTTATTTAAATATTTTCTTTCTTCTTTGTTAATCTGGGTAATGTATATTTTTGTAGATATTCATCCATCTCATTTAGATTGTCAAATTTATTGGCATATAATTGGGCAAAATAACTCCTAACAGTTGTCTTAATTTCATCTTCTTTGGTGGTGAGTTCACCCATTTCATTTCTGATATTAATAATCTGGTTATCTTCTTTCCTTTTTTAAAACAAATTAACCAATGGTTTATCTGTTATATTGGGTTTTTTTTCTTCACAAAACCAGCTTCTAGTTTTATTTACTAGTTCAGTGGTTTTCTTACTTTCAATTTAATTAGTCTCCTCTTTGATTTTCAGAATTTCCAATTCGGTGTTTAATTTGGGGTTTTTAATCTGTTTTTTAAAAACTTATTTGATTGTTTAGTTGCATGTCCAATTCATTGATCTTTTTTTCCTGTTTTATTGACGTAAGCAATTAGAGATATAAATTTTCCCCTAAGTGCAACTTTGGCTGCATCCCATAAATTTTTATGTTTCCTTATTGTTATCATTTTCTTTAATGAACTTATCTATTGTTTTTATGATTTGTTCTTTGACCTACTTTTTTGTAAGATTAGATTATATAATTTCCAATTAATTTTTATCTCTCTTTCCATTGTCCATTAGTGAATGTAAGTTTCATTGCATTATGATTTGAAAAGAATGCATTTACTATTTCTGCTTTTCTGTACGTGGTTGTGAGGTTTTTATGTCCTTATACACGGTCAGTTTTGTGTAGGTGCCATGTACTGCTGAGAAAAAGGTATATTCCTTTCTATTCCCATTCAGTTTTTTTCCAGAGAGCTATCATATCTAACTTTTCCAGAATTTTATTCACCTCCTTAACTTCTTTCTTGTTTATTTTTTAAATTAGATTTTCTAGTTCTAAGAGGGTAATGTTGAGGTCCCCCACTAGTATAGTGTTATTATCTATTTCCTCCTCAATTTCTTCAAAAATGTAGATGCTATACTATTTGGTGCATATATGGTTAGTATTGATATGACTTCACTGTCTATGGTACCTTTCAGCCAGATATAATTTCCTTCTTTATCTCTTTTTAACTAGATCTATTTTTTTTCTTTTGCTTTGTCTTAGATCATGATTACTATGCCTGCTTTCTTTGCTTCAGCTGAAACACAACAGATTCTGCTCCAGCCCCTTACCTTTACCCCGTATGATTCTGTTTCAAATGTATTTATTGTAAACAACATATTGTAGGATTCTGGTTTTTAATCCATTTTGCTATATGCTTCTGTTTTATGGGTGAGTTCATCCCATTCCCATTTATAGTAATGATAACTAACTTGTATTTCCCTCCATGCTATTTATTTTGTTTTTTGGGGGTACCATCCCATCAAAGTAACTTTATATCCACACCCTCTGTCTACATATATTCTTTCTAATCAGGACAGTTTCCTTTGATAATTTCTTGAAAGACGTGCAGGATTTTTTTTTTATCATGGCTTTCAGGTAGTCCAATAATTCTTATAGTATCTGTCCTAGATCTATTTTCTGTCAGTTTTTTCAAATGAGAAAATTCGCATTTTCTTTAATTTTTTTTTGTTTAAATTTTGTGTTTATCATATCTTGATGTCTCATAGAGTCATTAGTTTCCACTTGTTCAATTAGTTTCCACTTGTTCAATTCTAATTTTTAAGGAATTATTTTCTTCAGTGAGCTTTTGTACTTCCTTTTCCATTTGGCCAATTCTATTTTTTAGGGAGTTATTTTTCACAGTTAAATTGTGTATATCTTTTCCCATGCTGTTGACTCTTTTTTTCATGATTCTCTTGCATTAGTCTAATTTATTTTCCCAATTTTTCTTCTACTTCTGTAATTAGTTTTTTTTAAACCTTTTTTTAAAACTCTTCCAAAAATTCTTTTTGGGCCTGAGACCAAATTGCTTTGTTCTTTGAGGCTTCACATGTAGCCATTTTGACACTATTGTCCTGTTCTAAGTTTATCCCTTGATCCTCCCTATCACCATAGTAACTTTCTATAGTCAAGCTTTCTCTCTCTCTCTTTTCTTTTTTTGCTCATTTTTTTTCCTGCCTTTTTTGTGCTTTGATGTTTTTATGTGAGAGTTGGGCTCTGGTCCTGCACTGTCCCAAGCTTTTTGTGCTGGGGCTCTCAGTCTTATTGCTAGCTTTCACTGGGCTTCAGGACTAACTTGCTGTATTTCTCTGGAGGGTAGGTTTTCCTTCTGGCTTGTACTTGTGAGTAGGACCTCCCCACTGGCCTCCCCTGGGTGTGGGATTTAGCTGCTGGTCTGCCCCAAGGATGGGGCCCTGCTTCTGGTTGCTATGGAAACAGGATATCTCTCAGCTGTAGGCCCCAGGAGCAGGGTTTCCCTGTTGGCCAGCCCCAGTGTGGAGATTCACTACTGGTCAGCAATGGGCCTCCCTGATGGCTTGGGCTAGGGCAGGACCTTGCTGTGCTCCACAGACTGCTCACTTGCCTAGAGGTCTTCTGGTTTGCAGGAGGGTGAGATTTTGCTGGTGAATTGCCCTAGGCTCACAGCCCTGCTCCTCTTGGACCTTGTTCTCTTCCCACCCCAGTGAGACAGGCCTTCCCTGCTGGGCTGATGAGCTGTTCCCTGCTTCCAGACCAATTCTGAGGCAGTTTTCTAGTTCTTTGGAGTGGAATTTGGGAGGGCTTCGGAAGGTTCTTCTTTTCCTCCACCATCTTGGCACTGGAAGTTTGCCCCTAACTGTTTACTTTTCCCATTTCTTTCCTTCACCTGTATGCAGGTCTAAACTTGAGCCTGTAGAGGCAGTCTTGGAATTTATCTCATCTCAGTGTTTCTGAAGGAGAACATATTTGTCTTCTTTTTTTTTTGTTGGGAGAATTGGTTTTGCGGGTGATATTTGGATTGATTTGGGGGAAGGGCTTATTTTATACTTGAAGGAAATATTTTTTGGGTAAAGTGCCTTTCTAACAACTTCCTGAGCAGTCGAACGAGGATATTTAAACATTTTTGGTGGCCTTTGTCAAGATTCTTATATTTCCCTGTCAAACTGAGAAAAATTATAAAGACCTCTTAAACTTAAAAGCAAACCTTATTTTTAGAAGAAAAAGACTATGTTCAGACTAGGGAAGAAAACAAAATAACTCCCACCATAGTCAATAAAATAATACTATGCATATGTGTGTGTGTGTGTGTGTATGTGCATATATACATATACATATATATACACACATCACACACACATACATATGTGAAATGCTGACTACTTGTGAATATGATATATGCATACTGTAGACAAAAATACACATATAAGTGTTCACATATGTGCACATATTTGTCTATTTCATGTATTGTATTGCACAGTATATATTGTATTTCTGAGCACATGTGATTACATGATTGATTGACTATAGATAGATGGATAGATAGATAATCTTCAGAAAGATGACAGTTACACACAAAATACTTTTATAGTTTTATTGTTAACTCTGAATCAAATCCTCAGCGTTGGTTTGGTAGGTTAAGAATCTCATTTGAACGGCAGCAGTGCCATCTAGTGTTCATTCTGCTTAATAGCAGTGTTGGAGACTTGATTCTCTGTTGTGGAAAGCATTTGACCAGAGACCTGGCCTTGTTTTCTAAGAAAGTTGAATTGTCAGTTGCGGGAAGGTTGGCATTCTACCTTTTCACTCCCCAAAGTAGTTTCATTCCTCCTTGAACTGTAGATAGGGAGCAGGTAGGACAGAAGTGTTTGTAATGTGAATAAAGAAGAACTAGTAGCCTCTTTAAATAGGCATTTTCATAGGGGCAAGATAAAAACAATGTTGGTTTCATTATTTTAAGAGAGAGAATTATGATATCACTTATTTAATTATTGTATTTCCACAAAATAATTTTACTAGTGAATCTCCAAATGTTATAAATGTAGAAGATATAAAGATAGACATGATATAGTGATTACATATATATATACACACATATACATACATATATATATATATATATATATATATATATATACAGACACAGACACACACATATATACAGAGAGAGAGAGAGAGCACATTTATTCAGCACTAAGCATGAGGAAGACAATATATAAGGAGGAGTTGAAATGCATAGGAAGAAAGTTTGTTGATGCTGATTTTTCCTTATGAATCCTAATGAATCCATCCCTCCCAAGTAGATCCGCATCCTTGGTAAATGTATGAAGGATGTTATTCTTTAGAACACAAAATAGAAGAAACCTACAGAAAATGTTCACAGCAACTCTGTTAATATATACTCTTTAAATGTTTTGTTTATTTTATCACTAATCTTAGGTATCTAGAAGAACACAGAGAGATGAGTATAGTCATCCCTAGATGGACCAGATTTTACACATTTCAGAGCATCTCCATACAGGCCAGGTGGTGGGGGGAGGAAATGTTTGATTCTGGTAGGATAATACTTTATACTTAAATATATCTGTAATCCTGTCAATGTATTTGTTCCTTTGAGCAATGAAGATCACAACCCACCCATTCCTTCTCATCTTATTTGACTCTTTATGTCCTTCCATAAATCATCCAAAGGGAGTTCCAGTGAAAGATTCTTCTTCCAGAACTTTTGATATCGTGTGGATACCAGAATTTTTGACGTTATGTGGATAGAACATGTTGACTGTCCATACATCCTCCCTCACGATCCACCAATGACGTGTTAGCCTCTTTTTATGGTCTGCCGTCTCCCTTGTAAAACCCTTTACACAGTTTCTTCTGTGAAGGTTGCTTGCCCATTGTACCCTTTGGCTGATGAGCGACTTAAGTTTTTTAAAGACTGGTATTCCATGACTAGTAGCCATACAGCAACACTAAAAGAATATTGGTGTTAAAAAAAATTGGCCTTTCATTTTGTGAGAAAATTGGTGTCATGAAAAACACTGGGCAATTTCCCTAATTCAATACAGCCTAGTCTTCTATTATGAACCTAGTTCATAATAATAATTATATATTACATATACCTGTGTGTATGTTATGTGTGTGTAATTATAGATGAAATTTATGCAGAGCACAAAGGTTTACCCACTTTACATATTTCATTTGATCCTAATGACAACTCTATCATACTCTATTGTCCTCTATCCTTATCTCCATCTTATAGATGATGAGGAAATTGGGTTCTATAGAGGCAGAGGTCAAAATATCCTCTTTCAATGGAAGAATTCAAGACTTTCTTAATGGCAGTAGTCCCACAAGAAGAATGAACAAATGGAAATTAAATGAATTGTGGTCTCTTTCCTTTTTGTGTGACAATGTTCCAAGGAATAAATGTATCAAGAAGAAAGATGAAGGACCCGGAGCCATCACTGTAGGGATTTTTAACCTGCAGTTTGTGAACTTAAATTTTTTATGATTTCATTTTATATGATTATATACAACCATTATATACAATTGCATATAATTGGGTCCTTTGGTTATGTATGGGTTTGATTTTATTAATTTAAGATTATTATTCTGAGAAGAGATCCATAGATTTTACCAGATTGAAAGGGGTCCATATTAGTGAACCCCTACATTAGTGAAAGGTATGGAACTAGGTTTAGCAAAAGCAAATGAATTTTTTTATCATTTTACTTTTGAGTTTTAAAGCATTCACTACTATTATGACTTCTTTATTTCTATGGAATAATACAGGGTAGTAGGCTTATATGTGTTATTTAACATTCATTAAACCAGTACCAATTGCTCAAGCACCTACCGTAAGCCCACAGCTGGGGATACAAAAAATAATAAAATGCTTTCCCTCCAGGAACTTCCATTCTATTACCTTCACTCCAAAGGCCCCGTCCCAACCTTATGTCCCTCCACTGTAGTCTTCTTTTGGTGCATTTTCATGATTGCTGTCTCATCAGTGTGTCATAGCCAACTCTCTAGGTATCCTAAAAGGATACAGGAATGATGAGCCCCTTGTCATTTCTATGTTTTGTCCCTCTTTCCCTGCATCTAGTTTGAATGCAAATGAAAACTCAGACTCTTTACTATTTACTAACTCATTGGCAAGCACTCAGCTCTCTCTCTTGCTGTCCATCCAGGAAAATCATAGTGTAGGGAAGGGAATAAACTGAACACAAAGCTTAAGCAGCTGTATTTGAGTTTCTCCAACATGTTCCCATCTCCTCATGATGATGATTATTTGTTATTATTATTTTCACAACGCCTGCGAACATAGTCTTCTGTGGAAACAGAGCCAGGGATATTTTGCTGTAAACAGCCTAGATTCTTTCCCTATTACAGTTTCCATAGAAATAATTTCCTTCAGGAAGAAGTTGAGAAAGATCCTTCAAGTTCTGTGTCTCTGGGCTAGTACAGGGTTACTTATTTAAATTTGTTTGAGGAGAACAAAATTCACTGAAGGATACAATGACATTCAATATGGATCTGGGAAGAAATGTTCTACCAGCTTTGGGCAGAAAAGAAGACTGGACCAAAGTTCTAAATCCTACCTGGAATCAACTGGCTGACATTTTGCTCTGTAATTTTGATGAATGCTAACAGAATACTCAAAAGTTATTGGTAAATCCCTACAAGTACACCATATCCACATACACACTTTAAGGTTGGTTTCCACCAATACATAATAAGGGCTAAAGTCTAAGTAAGTTTTTAAAGTGCTTTATGTATATGATCTTATTTATCATTCACAACAATGTAATGAAAGTATTACTGTAATGAAAGTATTGCTATTATCCTCATTTTATAGGTGAGGAAACTGAGACATAGAGAAGTTAAATGACTTTCTCAGAGCTATGCCACTCATAAGTGGCTTAGGGAGGATTCCAATCCAGGCCTTTCTAACTCTAAGTTCAGTACCTTGTTCATTATGTCATGCTGCCACACATATCAACCCAAACTCTTTCCACTTAAAAACCCCTGTTAACATACTTTAAACAGATGTGGATTTCAGTAAAGTGTATTAGCAATTAAGAGGGGGGAAGAGTGAGAAAGTGTAAGGTAGTCAACAGAGATAGATTTGAGTGAGAAAGATCTAAATTTCATTCTTAAGTGTGACAGATATTAGTTGCGTGATTACCTTACAAAAAATTAAATGTGCTAAGAGTATATCTTAATTAATCTATGTATACATATTCATCTGTCAATGGCTACTAGGGGTGGAGAGCCTCGAGGCCACATGTGGCCTCCTAGGTCCTTGGGTGAAGCTTTTTGACTGAGTCCAAGTTTTACAGAACAAATCCTTTTATTAGGGGGATTTGTTCTGTGAAATTTGGATTCAGTCAAAGGGCCACACTTGAGGCCTGCAGGCACTAGCAGAAGACGCTGGAGACAATGTCCCTTCCACCTTAAGAGAACAGATCAAATTTAAAAGAAAGGAAAAATCCCCCCCTGCAAAAAAAAGATGAGCATAAATCAACAACAACAAAAAAAATCTGACGATAGAAAATTATTATGGTGACAGGAAAGACCAAGACACAAACTCAGAAGAGGACAGCAATGTCAAAACACAAAACTCCCCCCATCAAAATGGGAAGTGGTCTCAAGCCCGAACAATCTCATTGAAGAGCTCAAAAGGGGGCTTTTAAAATCATGTAAGAGAGGTAGAAGAAAAATTGGGAAAAGAAATGAGAGTGATGCAAGAGAATTATGGGGAAAAAAAGAGTCAAAAACTGCTTAAAAAGTGGAATTAGCCAAAGGAGACACATAAATCCACTGAAGAAAAAAACTCCTTAAAGAGTACAATTGGCTAAATGGAAAAGAAAGTACAAAAGCTAATTCAGGAAAACAATACCTTAAAAGTTAGAATTAGACAAGGGGAAGCTAATGACTCAATGAGACATCAAGAATCAGCCAAACAAATTCAAAAGGATGAAAAAATGAGGAAAAAATGTAAAATACCTAATAGAAAAAACAACTGACTTGGAAAATAAATCCAGAAGAGAAAATATCAGAATTATTGGACTACCTGAAAGCTATAATCAAAAGGGGGAACTGGACAGCATCTTTCAAGAAATTATCTAGGAAAACTGCTCTGGCAAGATGGACCCAGAGGGCAAAATAGGCATTGGAAGAATCCGCTGATCACCTCAGGAAAGAGATCCCAAAATAAAAGCCCCAATGAACATTATAGCCGAATTTCAGAACTATCAAGTCAAGGAAGAAGTACTGCAAGTGGCCTGAAAGAAACAATTCAAATATCAGGGAGACATAATCAGGATCACAGAGGACTTAGCAGCTGTAATATCAAAGAACCAGAGGGCATAATATTCCAGAGGGGAAAAGAGCTAGGACTACCACCAAGAATCACTTACCCAGCAAAATTAAACATAATAACTCAAGGGGAAAATGGTCACCCAATGAAATAGAAGAATTTCAAGCTGTCATAAGGAGAAGACCAGAAATAAACAAAAAAATTGACCTCCAATATTAAGACCCAAGAGAAACATAAATAGGTAAAAAGGGAAAAGAAAACATAAATCTATAAAATTATAATGGAAAGCAATTATTGAAATAAAGGTGTATTTTCTTCACCATTCAAGTTCACAATCTCCCTTAAACGCAACCAAAGACTCCAGGTTAAGAATCCTTGTAGTGCTGGCAACCACATTTATATATCAAGTGAAGTTTGGACTAGAACCATAGAAACTCAGCATAGGAGGGAGCATGAGATACTCTAATCCAATCCCTTCATTTTATAAAGAAATTGAGGCCAAAGTCATAGTTTTCATGTCAGAGTCATGACTAAAGCTCAAGTTGTTCTCTTGAATCTAATTCAGTGCTCTTTCTATTATGATGTGGTGAGAATTAGAAAGTAACCAGTGCTTGGAGATCGTTATGGAATCCCACAATCATGGATCTTAAATTTGGAAATAAGCCTAAGAGATTATTTGGTCCTATCCTTTGCATTCAAGATGTACCTTTATATGAAGAACCAGAGGACCAGAGATATTAAATGATTTTCCAAAGGTCACATAATTTATTTACTGATAGGACAGTGTTTTAAAGCCAGATATTCTGCATCCCAGTACAATAATAATATCTCCGTCATCTAGTTAGTCATTTATGAACTATCATGAGCTCTCTAAGGAATTACAGGAGATCCTGAGGTCTATTCCGTGCAACTTAGTTCTCTGTTTTCCATCATACTTCCTACAGTTCCTCATACACACACACACACACACACACACACACACACACACACACACACACACACATCACATCACATCATGGGACCAACAAAGATTCTTCCATCCAGACTATTAAAAAGCGTGAAGAACTTGGTTCTCTAATGACAGATGTTGCTTTCTGAGAAAGGGTATACATCTCTTTTCAAAGGGGCCCTCCTGCATAATAAAAGATTGACCCATATGATCCAGTGCCTAAGTCCCTTGCCTCAGAGAAAAGACCATGCTTCCTAAATCAAGTTCCCATGGTCACATAGCTAGTAAATGCCTCAGATGGGACTTGTCTTTCTGACTATAATGTACTTCACATTGTCTGCTATGCTATGGAGTTTAAAGAGGAAAAATGGAGTCATCCACACTGTAACCAAGAGCTAATATGGGATAGTAGGAAGAATGCTGAAATATTGAAAACAGAAAATTTAGGCTATTTACATGCATTTGGCCAAGTCAGTTAAGTTCTTTTGGTTTCAATTCCCTTGTGTTAAATGAGGCAGTAGGACCACATAACTAATGAAGTCTTTCTTACCTCTAAATCTGTGATCTTATGAAATGTTTCTCATAAACAGGGATTAAGTCTTTGTATTCTTCAAAGCACCTATCTTACTGCCTTACACAGAGTTGGAAATGAACAAATTCTTTTTGAATGAATAGCAGAAAGAATGAACAGAATGCTTTGAATTCCAGGATCAATAGTTTCATTTTCATCCAGTAGTTAGTGAGGACCCATTTAACCTGTCTGAGAAAGAGAGAAAGGGTTTGAAGCTAGTCCTCTGACTTCAGTGGTATGTGGAACTACAAGATGAAAAAAAACTATTACTAATGTAAGCTGACACCTTCTTCACAATGCATATCCCTGATTTTCCCAGGATCACAAAATTATATGTATCAGAGGTGACACTTGAACTCAGGTCTTTTTGATTCTGAGGGAAGCTCTCTATCTAATATGCCATGATGCCACTTAGGCAAGGGAGGCAAGAGATATGAAACTGTTGTTTTAAAAACTTGAATTAACAATACAGTTTCCATTTTCTCAGAGAAGTACTATTAAGTAACATTAGTTTTCAAGAACTCTCAGGAAAATGAGGTGTTTTTGGACAACTGAGTTTTCCCAGAAAATTAATAGTTTGCTTTTGTGGTGTAAAAGCTTGATATTTTACAAATTTAACATGCATCTCTCCCATATTTTTAAAAATAGTATTATATTTTTTTTCCCTAATTACATGTCAGGACAATTTTTAGCACTCATTTTTACAAGATCTTGACTTTCAGTTTCTCTCTCCTTTCCTCCCCTCCCCTCTTCTGAAAATGGTAGGCAATTTGATATAGGTTGCATTATGCAAAACATTTCCTATTTGTCACAGTTGTGAAAGAAGAAACAGATCAAAAGAAAAAAAAAACATGAGAAATAATAAAGTAAGTGAAAAAAATATATTTTGATCTGCATTCAGAGTCCACCAGTTCTTTATATGGATGTGGATAGCATTTCCCTTTGCTAATCCTTTGTACTTGTCTTGGATAATTGTGTTGCTGAGAAGAGCTGAGTCATTCATGGTTGATCATCACACAGTGTTGTTGATACTGTGTACTTTTTCCTGGTTCTGCTCATTTCACTTTGCATGAGTTTGTGCAAGTCTTTTCAAGGTTTTTTTTGTTCTGAAATGTGTCTGCTCATCATTTCTTATTACACATTAGTATTCCATTACAATCATACACTGCAGCTTGTTTAGCCATTCCCTAATTGATGGACATTGCCTCAATTTCCAATGTTTTGACATCATGCAAAGGGCTGCTAAAAACATTTTTGCTCATGTGTGTCCTTTCACCTTTTTTATGATCTCTTTGGGATACAGACCTAGTGTTGATATTGCTGGATCAGAGAGTATGCACAGTTCAGTTCCCCTTTGAGCATAGTTCCCAATTGCTCTCCAGAATGGTTGGATTATTTCTCAACTCAACCAACAATGCATTAGTGTGCCAATTTTCCCACTTTCCAAACTTTATCATTTTCCCTTTCTGTCATGTTGGCCAATCTGATAGATGTGAGGTGGTATTTCAAAGTTGTTTTAATATGCATTTCTCTAAGCAAAAGTGATTCACAGCACTTCTTTGTATGCCTACAGATATCTTTATTTTTTTCATCTGAAAACTGCTTGTTATATTCTTTGACCATTTATCAATTGGAGAGTGGCTTGTATTCTCATAAATTTGAGTTGGTTCTCCATATATTTGAGAAATGAGGCTTTTATCAAAGACGCTTGTGGTAAAGATTGTTTTGCAGCTTTCTCTTTTTCTTCTAATGTTGGTTGCATTGGTTTTGTTTGTACAAAAGCTTTTTAATTTAATATAATCAAATTTATTTATTTTACATTTCATAATGCTCTCTATATCTTATTTGGTCATGCATTATTCCCCCATAGATCTGACATGTAGAGTATTCCTTGCCCTTCTAATTTGCTTATGGTGTCATGCTTTATGTCTAAATCATGCACCCATTTTGACCTATCTTGGTGTATGCCTTGGTATATCTTGGTGTGACATGTTGGTGTATAGGGCACTCTCATTTATATCCTGTTGTTTTCCAGTTTTTCCCAGCAGTTTTTGTCAAATAGTGACTTCTTATCTCAAAAGTTGGGGTCTTTGGGTTTATCAAACACTAAATTACTATTGTCATTGAATACTACGTCCTGTCTACCTAATCCATTCCACTGATCACTTAACTTCTTTAAGACTTTGGATGCTATACCACTTGGTGCATATATGTTTAGTATTAATATTGCTTCATTGTCTATGGTACCTTTTAGCAAGATGCATTTTCTTTCTTTATCTCTTTTAATTAGTTCTATTTTTGCTTTTACTTAATCTTCTTTTTTTTACTTCCACTGAAGCATAATAGATTCTGCTCCAGCCCTTTACCTTTACTCTGTGTCTTTCTGCTTCAAGTGTGTTTCTTGTAAACAACATATTGTAGGATTCTAGCTTTTGGTCCACTCTGCAATCCACTTCCATTTTATGGGAGAGCTCATCCCATTCACATTCACAGTTATGATTACTGCCTGTATATTTCCCTCCATCCTATTCTTTCTGCTGTTTGTCCTCTCTCCTTTCACCGTTTCCCCCCTTACCAGTGTTTTGCTTCTGTCTGCCACCTCCCCTGATCTGCCCTCACTTCTGCACTCCCCACTCCTGCTCTCTTTACTTCATCTCCTCCCCTCCTGCTTCCCTGTCAGGTAAGACTGATTTCTATATTCAACTGATTGTGTATATTATTCCCTCTTTGAGCCAATACTGATGAGAGGAAGGTTCAAATGATGCCTATCTTTCCCATTTCCCCCTCCATTGTGAGAGGTCTTTCCTGCTCTTCATGTGAGATAACTTGCCCCATTCTACCTCTCCCTTCCTTCTGCACCCGTTGTACTCCTTTTTCTCATCCCTTAATTTTTTTTATGTAATTCCCTCAAATTTACTCCATACTCTCTGCTTATGTATATTCTTTCTATTAGTTCTGTTAGTGATATGATTTGCATCATCTTCCCACTGAGGGGTGTAAAACAGTTTAGCTTTATTGAATCCCTTGTTTTCTTTCTCCCTTTCTGACTGTTTATGCTTCTCTTGGGTCTTGATACTGGAGCCAAATTATTTATTTATTTATTCCTGGTCTTCTCCTTATGAAGGCTTGAAAACCTTCCATTTCATTGAATGATCATTTTTTCCCTTCAAGTATTATGCTTAATTTTGCTGGGTAAGTGGTCATAGTTTTAGATCCTTTGCTTTCTGAAATATCATGTTCCATGCCCTCTGCTCTGTCACTGTTGGAGTGGCTAAGTCCTTTGTCATCCTAATTGTGGCTGTCTGGTATTTGGATTGTTTCTGGCAACTTGTAATATTTTTTTTACCTTGATCTGATAGTTCTGAAACTTAGCTATAATGTTCCTTGGAGTTTTTATTTGAGGATCTCTTTCTTGAGGTGATCAGTGGATTCCTTCAATATCTATTGTGCCCTCTGGGTCCAGCTTACCAGGGCAGTTTTCCTGGATGATTTCTTGAAACATGTCGTCCAAGTCCTTCTTTTTAAAAAATTGTGTTTCTAGAAAACAATGGTTCTTAAATTCCTTCCCCTCAACCTGCTTTCCAAGTTAGTTGTTTCCGGTATAGTTTGGGGTTATATGGTCAGTCCTCTGTTGTCATTCCCCGGGTCTCTGTGGTCCCCAGACTGACCTGCAACTCCCAGGGTTATGCCCTCTTTGTCTTTTGAGGTTTAGAGTAATGGATCTTGTAGGCCATTTGTGCCATTTGAGGACAGAATCCAAAGAACCTTAGATCCCTGGGTTTGAGTTTGATTTTTTCTATGTCCAAGAATGTTTTTGTGGTTTTGAACTCATTTGTCCATAAGAAACAAGAATGAGGTTCATCTGCTGTCTGAACCATCCTAGTCTGTGCTCTGTCATGTAACTCAGGTGACTGCAGGTCCCTGGTGCTAGAGGATACCTGCATGATGATGATAGTTGTGGTGGATTGAAAACCAAATAGAGCAGCTGATTACAAATGAAGAGATGGTTAGGATTTCGAGCCCTTTATAAAGGGAGATTATGGGATGGACAGGGGTTATATTTTGCTCCACTCTCCAGACCTTGAATCTGAGGGGCAGAAGCAATTGATGGTACTGATGAGATCTGAGCACCAAAGCTAAAACAATCTCCATGATCATGATTTTCTTGGAATAAGCTTATACTGGGGAGTGTAGTGGGTAGGTCTTGCTAACGGCTGATGGTGAAGTGGAAATCAAGCAGAGCAGCTGGTGGAAAATATACTAGCTGCACCAGAAATATTGGCATGTTGCTTGATCGTGACCCTTTTATTTCATGTAGTTATGACTTGATTTTATGATTTGTTCTTTGATTTCCTCATTATTAAGTATTTCATTATTGTGTCTCCACGTGGGTTTGTGGTATTTTTTTTTGCCATCCCTGAACTGATGATTATTTTTTATTGTATTATGGTCTCTAAAAGGTTTATTAACTATTTCTGCCTTGAATATGTATGTACTTTTGCCGTCTCTTTTAGGACTCTAGTTTCTTCAGTAATTTGTTCAGTTCTGTATCTTCCTTTTGTTTTTCTTTCTGTTAGACTTATACAAGGCTGAGAGAAGTATATTAAAGTCTTATGTTACTGTTTTATTACTGTTTATGTCTTCTTACTGCTCAGTTAATGTTTCCTTAATGAATTTGGATGCTGAGGCATTTGGAGTGTATTTTATTCCTAATATTGGCTTGTTGTCAATGGTTCCTTTCAATATGATGTAGTTTCCTTGTTTGTTTACTCTTTAATTTTGAGGACATTTCTTTTTGAACTGTTAGCATTATTGCAACTCCTGCTTTTTTGAATTCACTTTATACATAGTAATTTTTCCTACCCCTTTAGTTTTATTTTGTGTGTGTATTTGTTTTTTTTTAAATGTATTTCTTGCAAGCAATAATTTGTAGGGTTTTGTTTCCTTATCAATCTATCTTTTTTGTTTTATTGGATTGTTTAACCCATTCACATTTAAAATTATAAGAGTTATTTAGACTTATATTTTCTTCTATTTGTTTAACATTTTTTCAAGTTATGATTTTCCCTCTCTTCTGCTGTAAACACAGCACTGTGTTCCTTTAGCTTATTCTTTTTAAGATGGCCTTATTCCCAGTAACTCTCTTCCTCCCACCTCTGATACCCTCCTCCTGTTAGTTACTCTTTTTCCTTTTGGAGTTTTCCTTATTAGTTAATGTTTTTTTTTCCTGTTTTAATCTGTTTTTTTCCCCTCTCACTGATGCAGATTCTTACTCTCCTCTCCTTTGACTACTCCTTTGTATTAGTTTTTTTTTTTTTTTTTTTTTTTTTAGGCAATGGGGGTTAAGTGACCTGCCCAGGGTCACACAGCTAGTAAGTGTCAAATGTTTGGTCTGAGGCCGGATTTGAACTCAGGTACTCCTGACTTCAGGGCTGGTGCTTTATCCACTGCGCCACCTAGCTGCCCCTATATTAGTTTTTTTAACTCATTATTTGTGCCCCTTTTCTGGGTTTATCTTACTCTCTTCATTATCTATGTTATCTATTTATCTACTCTAGACCTTCATTCTGTGGTACCTGGCGCCTCTAATTATCTAGTCTCAACTCTATGTATTCCTCATGAAAACTTGACTTCCAAGGTATCCATTCAGGGCTCTGCCTTCTTGGAGGTTTCTGCTACTACCTTGTAGAGCTTTCCTTTAAGACTTCCCTTTCCACTGTGCTTCATATTCAGAAGAAATCTAATTTCTTCAGGTGACAGAGACGACCCCTCGCTATCTTCCTGATTAGGCAGCCCACCACTGATACACTCTTCCTAGTTACTGTTTTTTTTCTTCATGTGACTCAAAATCTGCTTCCTGAGTCCATGCTCTTCCATTCTCCCAAGCCCAAGAGATCCAACTCCTTACCTCCTGAGGTAAACCAGTGGTCTTTTCAAATGCCAAATCCCTGAGGCAACAACTGGCACAAGGCCCCATCTCCCTTTATGAAACATTTCTCTTCTTCCATATGAGCCTGCACCAGTGAAACCTTCTCCCACTGATAAAGAAAAGCATCCCTCCTTTATCTTCCCCCTTTCAATCCTTCTTTTCTCCTCCTCACCCACATTCTTTCAGGTTATTCTCTTCCTGAGATCACCTTTCCCTCATTGGTAATCCTGTGTTTGACTCATGCACATCACACCTTCCTTGTATTCCCCTGGTCCCCTCCTCGCCTTTTATTTGCCTTTTGGTAATGTCCACACACACACACACACACACACACACACACACACACACTTCCATCCATTCATCTGTAGGCAGAGTGTTACCAAGCTCTGCCCATAATTCACCAGGCAGGCCCATCTCTTCATTGTTGCCTCCACTTGACTTCTGCTTCCATCTCTACCTCTTTTTGTACATTTAGAAAGAAATCTCTTACTAGTCTCTCTGCTGTCACTTTGTTACTGTTGCTTTCCTTGACTGCTGCATTGATTTACCCTGCCTGTATTTCTGTTTTCTGGGATATATGAGAAGCAAATAATCTCTTCAGGTCTGGTTTTCTTTCTAAGAATGTTTCATGACCTCTTTATTATTGGATGTCCTTCTGTTTCTCATGTATTATCAACTTAGATTTGCAGGCTAGGTGACTTTGGACTGCATCCTAAGCTCCATTGCTCTTCACAGCACAGTACTCCATTCCCTCCTGGATTTTTGTGGTGGCTGCAGAATAGTCTTGTGTTATTCAAATTTTTCTTTCTTTTGTATTTGAAGGTCTTACAAAACCTGCTGTTTCTGCAATGAATTTTATTATGCATCTTGGAGTCTGCAGCCTTTTTTCTCCTCTGGAGATAATCTATGAATTCTTTCAATTGGAATTTCCTTCTATAAGTCCAGAAGTACTGGGCAGTTTTCTTGTATTATTTCCTGCATTTTGGTGTTAAGGTTTTTTGCACCGTAATATTCTTCTTAGAAATCTTTAGGTTGTCTCTACACCTTCTGTCTTAGAAATCAGTATATTTTGCTTGCTCAATGAGCATATTTTTAAAAAAATGTTATTGATTTTTTTGCTTCTCTTTTTCTAGATTGTCTTTCATTTCTATGCATTTGCATATGCAATGTATTGTTCTCTCTTTTTGCTTCTTTGGAGAGATTTGCCATTGCAGGTTACAGTCTTTCCATTTTGCCCATTATTTTTGTTGTGCAGGTAAAAAATTCTGCTCTGGTAATTCTCATTTCTCTTTTAAACCACCCAGGAACAGTATGTTGTAGTCCCATGTTCTCCTCAAATTCCACAAGGCCCTCTATCTCCTTAAGTATTGAATCATTTTCCTTTATTTTTCAGTATTCATTCATAGATGCCTGAACTCTCACTTACACATGTAGGCCATATCTCTTTCTTTTGTTAATGTCTTTCTGTTGAACAATATGCTCATGTTCAAAGTCTCTGAGGGTTTTTTCCTTCCTAAAATCTTTGATAATTTTATTTTTCTCCCTCTTCCCCCTTTACTTTCTACTGCTGCTCACTTTCTGACTATCTGACTCCCTCTCCAATGATGGTGGTTTTCTTGGGGTCTGCTGAATCTCAGTCTCCTTTCACTTTGGGCAATTCATAGTACATAAACCTAGGCCTCTGCCCCAAGTGATTTTGGGTAGACTGAACTGTCCCTAGCTGGATGTTGTGTACCTTCCCTCAGGCTTGTGGAATGTAGAGCAGCCTCTCCATACACTGTGTTCTACTCCAGCATCCTGTCCTGTCTCCCTCTGTTCCTCAGTTCTCTGGCCCAGCACTGGCACACAGAGAGATTCAGTCTGGTGCTATAGGTTTAGTTTTTGTGGTTTGGATCTCTTGGTCTCTGAGGGAGGGGTGAGTGGGATATGCTGTTGAACTCTATTTCAAGGCCAGGCATGTGTCCTATTCCTTTCCCTCTCTTCCTGGATCTCCTGTAGAGATCTCTTACAGACCCAAATGCTCCTGCTGTGATGCTAATTATGTGGCCTCAGTGAGTTTTGATAGCCTGGATGTGCGATTTCCACGGTACTAGAAAGAGGGAGGGGAGACTGGGGTGAGGGACTGGGTTTTCTTGTGAGCCTGTGGGATCATTTAGTGCATCCTCCAATTCTGGTAGCATGGAGAGTGGGGAAGGGGTGTTACATGAGTTCATTGCACTCATTAATTCTTGGCTGTTTTTGTTGTTTTTTAAACCTCCTTTTGGATAGCAGGTGTCCTGAATCATGGCAATAGTTGACATTACTTCATCTCAGGTCCTTAATTTCTTTTTGGGAGAGGTCTCAGAGGTCATGGAAATAAGAGAACATGTGTAGTCCTCTATCTTGATTATCACCCTACAGGCAGTAATTTTCTTTCTTCTTTTATTATTTTTTCTTACAGAAGTACATTTTATTTTCCCCACTTAATAGTATTTGTTCCAATTATATGTAAAGATAATTTTCAACATTCACTTTTATATGATTTTGATTTCCAAATTTTTCTCTTTCTCTTCCTTTCCACCTTCCTCCTCAACATAGCAAGCAATCTGATGTAGGTTACACATGTACAGCCATATTAAATATATTCCACATTATGAAAAAAAGAATCAGAACAAAAGGGAAAAACTGAGAAAAAAAAAAACAGAAAACAAGAAAAAAAGTAAAACTAGTATGCTTCGATTTGCATCCAGACTCCGTAGTTCTTCTCTGAATGTGGATAGCATTTGCATCATGAGTCCTTTGTAATTGTCTTGGATCATCGTATTCCTGAGAAGAGCTAAGTCTACTATAGGTACCATAGGTAACATATCACACAAAGTTGCTATTACTATGTACAATATTCTCCTGGTTCTGCTCTCTTCACTCAGCATCAGTTCATGTGAGTCTTTCCAAGTTTTTCTGAAATCTGCCTACTTCTCATTTCTTTTTTTATTGTTTTTTTTCCTTAATAGTGTTTTATTTTTTTCAATTACATGTAAAGATAGTTCTCAACATTTATTTTTGCAAAATTTTGAGTTTCAACATTTTCTTCCTCTCTCCTTCCTCTGTTCCCTCCCCAAGACAGCAAGCAATCTGATATAGGTTATAAATGCACAACCATGATAAATATATTTCCATGTTAGTAATATTATGAAAGAATCAGAACAAAAGGGGAAAAAACATAAGAAAGAAAAAAAAAGTATAAACAGTATGTTTCAATTTGCATTCAGACTCCACAGTTCTCTCTCCAAATGTGGATAGCATTTTCCATCATGAGTCCCTTGGAATTGTCTTGGATCATTGTATTGCTGAGAAGAGCTGAGTAATCATTGCACAATGTTGCTGTTACTATATACAATATTCTCCTGGTTCTGCTCACTTCACTCAGCATCAGTTGATGTAAGTCTTTCCAGGTTTTTCTGGAATCTGCCTGCTCCTCATTTCTTATAGTACAATAGTAACCATTACATTCTTATGCCACAACTTGTTCAGCCATCCTTCAAGTGATGGGCATCCCCTCAATTTCCAATTCTTGACCACCACAAAAAAGAGCCTCAGTAAATATTTTTGTACATGTGAGTCCCTTTCCCTTTTTTATGGTCTGTTTGGGATACAGACTTAGTAGTTGGTCTTGTTGGATCAAAGGCTATGTACAGTTTTATAGACCTTTGGGCATAGTTCCAAATTGCTCTTCAGAATGGTTGGATCAGTTCACAACTCCACCAAAAATGTACTAGTGTTCTAGTTTTCCCATATCTTCTCCAACATTTGTAATTTTCTCTTTCTGTCACATTAGCTAATCTGATAGGTGTGCGGTGTGATTATTTTAATCAGCCAGTAGTTTTCTTTTTTTGTATTAATTGATTTATTTTTAGTTTTCAACATTCACTTCTTTAAGCTTTTTTAACTTTTCTCCCCTTTCCTTCTCTCCTCCCTCCCCAAGAGGCATGCAATCTGATATAGGCTCTACATATACATTCCTAAGGCAGTAATTTTTAAAGGCAAAATATGAACCTAAGTCCTCTGAATCTAGATACGGTGATCATACCAAGCACTCTGCAGTCATGAAGAGCTTTATATATGTGAGCTATCACTGTCAACTCTACCACCAGCATCATTGTCTTCATAGTTGCCAGAATCACAATTAACCAGTCAGTTCCCTGCCAGTTTGTATGTAAACATCTGTTTCACATAAATTGTTCATGAATGAAAAGTGCAATATCCTTCAACTTTCTATGTCTTCAAGCACATTTCCACATGCTCAACATCCCCCACCCCCCAAATTATAACAGATGACAACAGCTGGTTTTGCTGAGAAGACTAAAGTCTTCTGGGATGACCTACCTCAGCTTATCTCCCCCATTCTTTAAAATTCCTTAGCAGTCATTTTCTAGTTCTCTTTCTCTTTTACTCTGGTCATAAGAGGTAACACTATTTCCCAATATAATTCCTTCATATGTGTCTTTAATTCTATTCTTTCCCACAACCTTCAAGCTATGCTACAGCAATAACTTAGTCATCTTTATCATAAATCTTTTCATCACTTCAGGCTCATTTTCATCTGTCTACATATATATTCAGATCTTCACAATCTGAAAAAAAAATTAAAAACCTTCCTATGAAACTTCTGTTTCTCTCAGTTGCCAACCCATCTATAGCTTCACCTTCATAGCTAAATCTTTTGTAAAAATCTATCCATATTTTTAAATTTAATTTTATTCTTTTTTAAATTTTAAGTTATGAACTGCTTTCTCCTTCCCTTCCCACCCCACATGACAAGAGGCCACCATTTCACACACAAACACACACACACACACACACACACACACGGATAAATATATATATTCACATATAAACATGCACACTTATGTAAATACGTACATATGAATATATGTAAATCATATTAAGCATACTTCTATTTATAAATTCTTTTTCTGGGGGTGGATAGCAGCATCTTCTTTTGTAGTTGATTCTAGTATTTATAATATTGAAAATAACTTAGTCATTCATAGCTGTTTTTTGAACAATATTGCTGTTACATTATAGAATATTCTCTTGGTTCCACACCTTTCACTCTTCATTATTTCATGCAAATCTTCCCATATTTTTCTAAAATCAAACAACTCATCATTTCTTATACCACAGTCATATTCCATTACAATTACGTACCATAACTTGTTTAGCCATTCCCCAATTGATGGGCATCCCTTCAATTTCCAGTTCTTTGCCACCACAAAGAGAGCTGCTGTAAATAGTTTAGCACATACAGGTTCTTTTCTTTTTTCCCTGAGGAACAAGAAAATAGACCAAATAGTGGTATTGTTGGGTCAAAGGTTTTACACACTTTTATAACATTTGGCACATAATTCCAGATTGTTCTCCAAAATGGTTGGATCAGTTCATAGTTCCACCAATAGTGCATTAGTGTCTCAATATTTCCCAATCCCCTCCAACATTTGTCATTTTACCTTTCCATCATTTTAGCTAATCTGATAGGTGGGAGGTAGTATCTCAGAGTTGTTTTAAATTGCATTTCTCTAATCAATAATGATTTAGGGGGCAGGTAGGTGGTGCAGTGGATAGAACACTGGCCCTGGAGTCAGGAGGACCTGAGTTCAAATCCAGCCTCAGACACTTGACACTGACTAGCTGCGTGACCCTGGGCAAGTCACTTAATCCCATTGCCTAACCAAAAAAAATATTTAGAGCATGTATTCACATGAGTATATATAATTTTGCTTTCTTTATCAAAAAAAAATTCCTGTTCATATCCTTTGACCATTCGTCAGTTTGAGAATGACTCCTATTCTTATAAATTTGACAATTTTCTCCATATAGTCAAGATAGGAAATGTTTATCTGAGAAACTGTGTATAAAAAGTTTTCCCAATTTTCTGCTTTTCTTCTAGTCTTGTCTATATTGGTTTTATTTGTAAAAAATCTTTTTAATTTAATGTAATCAAAATCATCCATTTATATTTCACAACACTATCTTTTGTTTATTCGTTAATTCTTTGCCTATCCATAAGTCTGATAGGTAATATGTTCCCTGTTGTTCTAATTTTCTTATAATAGCTCTTTTTATATCTAGGTCATGTATTCATCTTGATTTTGTCTTGGCAAATGGTGTAAGACATTTTTCTATACCCAATTTCTGCCAGACTGTTTTCCAATTTTCCCATAAATTTTTACTGAATAGTGAATTCTTATCCCAAAAACTTAAATCTTTACATTTATCAAACACAAGGTAACTATAACCATCTACTATTGTGAATTGTACATCTACTTTGTTCCACTGATCCACTGAAATAAAAAAAAAGCTATTTCTTAGCCAGTACAGGATAGTTTTGATAATTATTGCCTTTTAAGATAGTTTAAGATCTGGTACTGCTAAACATCCTTCTTTTATTTTTTTTTCTTCATTAATGTCTTTGATATTCTTTACCATTTATTCTTCCAAATCAATTTTGTCATTCTTATTTTCTAGCTGAAGAAAAATTTTGGTAGTTTAGTTGGGATAGCATTGAATAAGTATATTGTTTAGGTAGATTTGTCTTTTTTTTTTAATCATATTTGCTCTGCCCACTCATGAACAATTAATCTTTCTCCAATTACTTAAATCTTACTTTATTTGCATAAGAAGTGTTTTATAATTATGTTCTTGTAGTTCCTGGGTTTGCGTGGCAAGTATAATCCCAGATATTTTAAATGGGGTATCTCTTACCATTTCTTCTTGCAGAGTTTTGTTGTTTATATGTAGAAATGCTGATGATTTATATGGGCTTATTTTATATCTTGCTACTTTACTAAAATTAATTCATTGTTTCAACTAACTTTTTAGCTAAATCTTTAGAATTTTCAAAGAATGTTATTTCATCATCTGCAAAAGAGGTAGCTTTATTAGCTCATTGCCCATTCTGATTTCTTTAATTTCTTTTTCTCCTCATTGCTATCGTAAACATTTCTAATATATCAAATAATATTGATGATAGTGAGCATCCTTGTTTCACTCCTGATCTTATTGGGAAGGCTTCTAATTCATCCCCAATACAGATAACGATTGCTCTTGGTTTTAGATAGATGCTTCTTATAATTTTAGAGGAAAATTCATTTATGCTTTCAAATGCTTTTAATAGTAATGAATGCTGTATTTTGTCAGAAGCCTTTTCTGCATCTATTGATATAACCGTACGATTTTTGTTACTCTTGTTATTGGTATAATCAATTATGTTAATAATTTTCTTATGTGATTTATAGCACTTTTCCATATGCCTGTAGATAGCTTTGATTGCTTCATCTAAAAACTGCCTGTTTGTATTCTTTGACTATTTGTCAATTGGAGAATGGCTTGTATTCTTATAAATTTGACTCAATTCTCTATATATTTGAGAAATAAGGCCTTTATCAGAGACACTTGCTGTAAAGATTGCTTCCCAGCTTTCTGGCTTTCCTTTTAATCTTGTTTACATTGGTTTTTTTTGTACAAAAGCTTTTTAATTTAAAATAATCAAAATTATCTATTTTTCATTTTGTAATTCTCTCTATCTCTTGTTTGGTCATGAATTCTTTCCCTCCCCATATATATCTGACAGGTAGACTATTCTTTGTTCTTCTAGTTTGCTTATGGTGTCACCCTTTATCTCTAAATCATGCACCAATTTTGTCCTTATCTTGGTATACAGTGTGAGATGTTGGCCTATACCTAGTTTCTGTCATACTATTTTCCAGTTTTCCCAGCAGTTTTTGTCAAGTAGTGAGTTTTTATCCCCAAAGCTGGGGTCTTTGGGTTTATCAAACATTAGGTTACTATGGTCATCGATTACTGTGTGTTATGTACTTAATCTGTTCTACTGATCCACCACTGTATTTCTTATCCAGTAACCAGTAGTTTTGATGATCACCATTTTATAATACAGTTTGGGATCTGATATTGCTAGGCCACCTTCCTTTGCATTTTCTTTTCATTAATTCCTTTGATACTCTTGATCTTTTATTCTTCCAGATGAAATGTGTTACATTTTGTTTAGCTCTGTGAAATAATTTTTTGGTAGTTTTATTGGTAAGGCACTGAATAAGTAAATTAGTGTAGGCAGAATTGTCATTCTTACTATATTGGCTCGGCCTACCCATGAGCAATCAATATTTTTTCAGTTGTTTAGATCTGACTTTATATGTATGAAAAGTGTTTTGTAATTGTCTTCATATAGTTTCTGGGTTTGTCTTGGCATGTAGACCCCTAAGTATTTTTAATTGTTTGCAGTTATTTTAAATGGAATTTCTCTTTTTATCTCTTGCTGCTGGGCTTTATTGGTCATGTAAAAAAATACTGATGTTTTATTTCAACTAGTTTTTTAGTTGATGCTCTAGAATTCTCTAAGTATATCATCACATCATCTGCAAAGATTGATAGTTTTGTTTCCTTTGTTACCTTTCCTAATTTCTTCAAATTTTTTCCTCCTCTTATTACTATAGCTAACATTTCTAGCATAATATTGAATAATAGTGGTGATAATGGGCATCCTTGTTTCACCCCTGATCTTACTGGGAAGGCTTCTAGCTTATCCCCATTACACATAATGCTTGCTGATGGTTTTAGGTAAACACTGCTTATCATTTTAAGGAATGCTCCCTTTATTCCTATGCTCTTTAGTATTTTTAATAAGAGTGGGTGCTGTATTTTATCAAAAGCTTTTTGAGCATCTAATGAGATAATTATATGATTTCTGTTAGCTTTGCTACTAATATGGTTAATTGCTTTCATAGTTTTCCTAAAATTGAACCAACCCTGCATTCTCACCTGGTCATGGTGTATAATCCTTGTGATATATTGCTGTAATCACCTTGCTAGTATTTTGTTCAAGATTTTTGCATCAATATTCATTAGGTAAATTGGTCTATAATTTTTTTTTCTCTGTGTTAGCTCTTCCTGATTTAGGTATCAACACTACATTTGTGTCATAAAAGGAATTTGATAGGACTCGTTCTTTACATATTTTTCCAAATATTTTATATAGTATTGAATTAATTGTTCTTCAAATGTTTGGTAGAATCCACTTGCGAACCCATCTGTCCCTGGGGATTTTTTTCCTAGGGAGCTTATTAATGACTTGCTCAATTTCTTTTTCTAAAATGGGGTTATTCTATGCCCAAAGGGCTATAAAATGTGTGTACCCTTTGACCCAGCAATATCACTTATAGGGCTGTATCCCAAAGAGATTATAAAAATGGAAAAAGTACCCATATGTCAAAAAATATTTATAGCAGCTCTTTCTGTGGTAGCAAAGAATTGCAAATTGAGGGGTTGCCCATCAATTGGGAAATGGTTGAACAAGTTGTGGTATATAAATGTAATGGAATACTATTGTGCTATAAGAAACGATGAGCAAGCAGACTTCAGAAAAACCTTGAAAGACTTGTATGGGCTGATGCTGACTGAAGTGAGCAGAACCAGGAGAACATGGTACACGGTAACAGCCATGTCGTGTGATGACTAACTTTGATAGACTTAGCTCTTCTCAGCAATGCAAGGATCTAAAATATCTCCAAAAGTCTCATGTTGGAAAATGATATCCACATCCAAAGAAAGAACTATGGAGTTTGAATGCAGATCAAAGCATACTCTTTGCTCTCTTTTTTTTCTTCTGCTTTGTTTTCTTTCTTCTTTCTTGTAGTTCCTCCTATTGGTTCTAATTCTTCTTTACAACATGACTAATGTGAAAATACGTTTAATAGTAATATATATTGTAGAACCTATATCAGATTGCGCACCATCTTAGGGAGGGAGGATGGAAGGGAGAGGGAGAAAATTTTAAACTCAAAAGCTTATGGAGGTGAATGTTGAAGACTAAAAATAAATTAATAAAAAAGAAAGGAAGAAACAACAACCAAAAAATGGGGTTATTTAGGGCTTCTGTTTCCTGATCTATTAATCTAGGTAATTTATATTTTCAGAAGTGGTCATCAATTTCACTCACATTGTCAGATTTATTGGCATATAGTTGGAAGAAACATTTCCTAATGATTGCTTTAATTTCTTCTTCTTTGGTGGTGATTTTACCTTTTTCACTTTTGATACTGAATGTCTGGTTTTCTTCTTTCTATTTTTAATCAAATTAATCAATGACTTATCTATCTTATTGGGTTTAAACCAGCTCCTAGATTTATTTATTAGCTCAATTGCTTTTTTTCTTCTAATCTTATTAATCTCACCTTTGATTTTCAGGATTTCCAATTCAGTGCTCAATTAGGAGATTTTAATTTGTTCTTTTTCTAGTTTTTGTAGTTGCATGCCCAACTCATTGATCTGTTCTTTTTCAATTTTGTTGATGTAAGAATTTAGAAAAATAAGTTTTCCCCAAGTACTACATTGGCTGCATCCCATAAATTTTGGTATGTTGTCTCATTGTCTTCCCCTCCACTGTAATAGGTCTTTCTCACCTCTTCATATTTGGAGTTTTTGCAGGGGACACAACTCTTATCCATGCCAACTTTGTCTTAGTTCATTAACATACTCACATCATCTCAAAGTTATCAGCAACACTTGGTGTTCTGTAGTAAAACACCTGATTTTACTACTGATGTCTGAAGCTTATCTGAAGATTACAGACCAAGGGTAGTTAGCAGAAGCAAAGTACCCTTATAGTAAGGCCTAGTTGGCTTCCCTTGATTTAATATATAGCCTCTGGATGTGGTTTTAGCTAATTTATGAAATAGCTTCTAGTGGCTCCTACGTTTTCCTAGTTTATGGGACAGTCTGTAAGTGACTTTCAGGCTCCTTTTCCCAATCTTACTTCCTACTATTGTTACTTTATAATATCTACTTATAAATGCATTTGCTATACTATAGTAGGGGGACAATGTTCAGGGGGACCAGAACAACATAAATTAGAACATAACCTATATTTAATAATTTGCCAGTTTTATTTATTCTGCCTCAGCAAAACCTCTTCTAGTAGTTCCCATTTCTCTATTTCTACTGCCACTATATTAGAATATGTAGATAATGCCAATCTTGGAGGAGAGCTCAAAGAACAGAGACAGAGCCCCATCATTGACTTTTCAAACTATAGGCATAGCTGGTTTTATAGACTCTTTTCCATATGTGAGAGGGTTTAGGAAGATAACCCTACATCACATAGGCATATGGACTATTTAATGGATAGTTCATGGGTTGCATTAATTATGAATTATACAAGCCCTCAACCCTCTCTAGTATCATTTCCTTATTAATTCCCTTCCTAAGGTATTCAAGTAGTACATTGTTATATTTCCTCACATAGTAATACAAAAGCATAATCTCTGAACTTAATTAATAAGCCTGGAATTCCCATCTCAGTTTATAAATGGGCTGCACAAAACTCTTAGTCTTCGAAGTCTCATGTATGTACGTGGCTATCTACTTATCTATTAAATATATTAACAGTAGAAGACAATGCAAAGCAATAGATACATCTTTCAACAAAATATCAAGGTCACAGAGCCACCTCTCACCAACTACTGACTCCTCTTAAAGGTTAGAACCACAACATAACAACAATTCAGTTCTTGTGAGATGATGATCAAAGTGTTCCCCCAGAAGTTTTCACTACACAAAAAGTGTTATATTCACATCTCTCAAAATCTCTCTTCAGAATCTTTCTCTTTGATAGCTTACCACCCACACACCCTCAATCTTTCACTTAAAAATTTCTCTTAGGGCAGCTAGGTGGTGCAGTCAATAGAGCGCCAGCCCGAGAGTCAGAAGGACCTGAGTTCAAATCTGGCCTCAGACACCTAACACTTACTAGCTCTGTGACTCTGTGCAAGTCATTTAATCCAAATTCCTCACAAAAAAGAACTTCTCTTAGTCCTTTCTCTGTCTCTCACTCAATCTCTCTCAGCCATGGTGATAGACATACTCACTCCAGCATGATAATTAAACAGAATCTCCAAGGTTCTAATAATATCCAGTCACTATGAAAGGCTATTTAAACTAGGGTTATACATACCTAATTCATAACCTATGGACTTATCTGGTAACCAGAGGATACTAATAATATATCATGCCCTGACTTTTTGCTGCCACTTTGGGTCTGTTCATCTAATTCTGGCCCTGAAAGACATGAGAATGCTAGATCGATCAAAGAACTACAAGCAATATCTAAGTGAGCCAAGATGGTCAAGACTACCAGTTTTATATTCTAGAGGACAATAGGAGCTGGAGTTTTAATAAATATACAAATTTATATGAACAGATTTCAAGCAAGATATAGCAATCATGAGTAGACTATATAAGGATAAAACTAGAGGTTGATAAAAATTACTTTGGTGTTCAGGGCCTTTAATTATGGAATAATCAGTCTTTTTAAAGATCTTTCTGAATACTTTCTCTCCCTCTTTCCTTTGGAGAGAAGCCTAAATATTAAAAGACTGCATCATTCTTATTACCTTGGACAACTGCAAGAAGTTCTTCTCGGGGGCAGCTAGGTGGCGCAGTGGATAGAGCACCAGCCTTTGAGTCAGGAGTCAGTTCAAATCCGGCCTCAGACACATAACACTTACTAGCTGTGTGACCCTGGGCAAGTCACTTAACCCCATTGCCTAACCCCGCCCCCCAAAAAAGTTCTTCTTAGCTCCAAAGTCTTTTCTCTGTAATCTTTCACACAGTTATCATAATAGTCTTCCTGTTACCCAAATTTGGTTATGCCACTACTCCGATTAAAAAAAAAAATCTTTGAGTGCTCTTTCTTGCTTGCCTTTTTACTTTCCCATTTTCTTGCAATACTGAATATTGAAGTAATATTCAGATTATTTTGCCTCACATTTAAGACTCTCTATAATTTCATGCCTTGTCTCAATCTACCTCCCTTCACTGACTTCATCTATAAATCAAATGGAACTATCTTTGGTCCTCCAAAGAATTCTGTGATTTCAACCTTTGTCCTTTTGCTCAGGCTATTTCCCATACTTGGGATGTTCTACTTTTGCCCTCTGAGCCTGCTGAATCTTGGCTATCCTATAAAGCCCAATTAAATATAACTTCATCACAGGAGATTTCCCTTATTTTCCAAGTTGATAATAATATACCCCATGTAGAACTTAGGTTTGTACATCTGTAAAGCCCTTATCTTGTTGTATTACATGTTGAAGTTATCTACGTATTCATCATTTCCCTACTATAATCTCCATGAGGGTGGTGGCTATCTCTTCTCTCATGTTACATTTTCCTCTATGCCTAGAATAAAGTTCTTTCCACATTAATGGAAGCACTTAATAAGTGTTACTTGAAATGAATGAGGGAGTCCAATAATTTCAAAATTATTTTTCCTCTATTTTCCAAGTCAGTCACTTTTCCTATGAGAAATTTCACTTTTTAATCTATTTTTTTCAGTCTTTTTTTTAATGTTATTTCAAGAATTGGTGTTAGTGTATTTGGGGGTGGCATATGCCAAAGTTTATATATTCTTTACCATCAAAGACAGGCAGTACATTTTAAAGGATAGGAATGTTAGATTTGGAGTTAGAGGCCTGGATTCAAATCTTGGCTCTTCTCTTCATGAGTTGCATGATCTTTAACACATCATTAAATTCTCTTGGCCTCATTTTACTCAGTAAAATGAGAATGTTGAACTATATGCACATGTTCCCTTTCAGATTTGAAATCTTTGATCTTATGATAATCAGAGAATGTTCCTTCTACTGATCTGGCAACAGACCAACATTTTCTCCAGATATCTTTTAATACTGACTTTTAATAGACTTCTAGGAAAAAGCAACATTACATATTGCCTAATATTAAAACAAGATTAAAAGTCTTATGCCAAGCCTGTATAATAATACATTTGAAACAAGATTTTCTGTTACTCATTGATTCAGCATCTTATTCCCAGAAGAATCCATTCTGCAATTCTCTTTTTAAATCTCCTGTAGTTTCCCCACCCACCCACCCAATCCCTCTTGGGGGACTTTTTATGCCTTTTACTTTATGCCTTTTATGTATTGAGAAAAACCAGACCAATTTATGAACTCCATCTTTTCCTGTTCTCTTCATCTCAAAGCTCCTTGACATCACCCCCCCATGTCTCCTCACTTCCCCCAATGTCTGACAATAAGATGACCTATCTATGTGTCCTTGATCCCATCTGTATATTCTGCACTGCGTTCTGTCCCATAGATATAGTATGTACATCTATTGTAGTATGTAGTAGCCCCAGGGAGCAGGAAAATAGCCAAGACCAGCTCTTAAGTAACCACAACAGCAGCAACAGCAAAAACAATAACAACAAAAACAACGACAAGCAGTTGGAAATTATCTAGTGCCTTAATATTTGAAAAGCAGTTTATATACATTGTCTCATTTCAGCTTTCACAACACTGTCTCAAATCCTCATCTGTAAAGTGGAAATAATGGTAGCAGCTTACAATACAGGGTTACTGCAAAGATCAAATGGGATGATGTTTCTAAAGAGCTTTGCAAACTTTGAAGCACTATGTAAATGCTAAATATTATTATTATACATCATTATTCTTTATTATTATTATTATTATTATTATAATTATTATTATATTTTTAACAAATGGGCCCCAAACTCTTCATTTATAAGTTTTTTAAAAAGTTAGAGAATGCTGATTCCAAGTTTTTTAAGTGTCTAGATGAGAATTTTTTTTATAGTTTTTGGCTTAAAAAAAACACTTTAGTTTTTAAATATCTTGCTAATAATGATAGTTTTATCCTATCATTAACCAAAATCTCAAGTAGCAAATTACACTGTGGTTAGGTTTATCATTAATTA
This sequence comes from Phascolarctos cinereus, assembly GCF_003287225.1. Lineage (NCBI taxonomy): Eukaryota > Metazoa > Chordata > Mammalia > Diprotodontia > Phascolarctidae > Phascolarctos > Phascolarctos cinereus. The sequence goes on from NW_027555736.1 coordinate 197,523,398, forward strand.
TGTAATATATAAATCCTAATTTCAAATAAACTTCTTTATCATTTTGAATTTTTTGGTCAACTTCTAATCAGATACGGATTTTATGTCATGTAGCTGCTACAGAAATGATTTTATGATAGAAAGAAGAATCAGCCCTCTCATTTTCTTGTTTCAGTTGTTTGCATTATTAGTATTATATTTAATCCTTGATTTCTTTGAAGTAATGTTTTTAAGTCATATCTATTTTTAAGGGTTTATTTACTTAAAATTAGATACTATAATCTGTAGACCTATTTAACCAGGCATACATCAACCATAATATGTTGCAAAAAACTAAAAATAAATGAAAGCATTAAAATGACACTGTAGTAATTCTTTTCCATTGTAGAATTCCCACTCTTCTCTCATTGTTATTGTTGTTGTTGTTCAGTTGTCTCAGTCATGTCCAATTCTTCATGACCCCACTTGGGGTTTTCTTGGCAAAGATGCTGGAATGGTTTGCCATTTCCTTCTTCAGCTCATTTTATAGATGAGAAACTCAGATAAACAAGGTTAAATGACTTTCCAAGAGTCACACAGCTAGTAAGTCTCTGAGTCCGTAACTGAACTCATGAAGTGGGTCTTCTTGACTTCAGGCCCTACACTCTATCCATTGTCCCACCTAGCTGCCTTGTTTGCTGCACTCTTCCTTCAAGAAAGTTTAAATGTCACATGTGACACATGATCATTAGACTGAGTAAGAGTGCTAGGGTCAGTGCATATACTATTTACTAGTGAAGTAAAATTTTTATATTTAGATAAAAGAAATATGAATTGAAATTGTGACATTTTCTTCCCACACCATAATATATTGTCTTGTATACTCCCTGAGGTATATGCACTCTACTTTGGAAACAACTGGTTAGGATAACATTTTAAAAATAAAATAAATAAATTTTCTGACTTATAACAATAAGCATGATGGTCTAGAATTGCCTATGAAAAGAACAAAATACTCTCTAAAATATATCAAGAAAAAAAACTGGTCAAAATCTTGCTTCTAAGTAACACAATTAGTACAAGAAAGATATAGCTTAATAAAAATTTTGAAATTGAAAGTTCCTTTAAATATATAACACACATGTTCAAAGTTTTTGTTTTTGTTTTTCACAGCAAGGACAGCAGCAATTCAATATAATCAAGTGGAATTCTAAATGAAAATGAAATGAAAAAAGAACATTACATAATAGTAAAAGCAGAGGAAAGTACAAAGATTTATGCACCAAGTGATTTGATAGTGAAATTCATAAAAAGAAACATTACCAATGATATAAAAGAAATTTTAAAAAATCTTTAGTGTTTGTAGAGGATCACAATATTTTGCTACCCTAATATGACAAATCAAATAAAAATACTGAAAGTTTAAAAATCATATATTTAAACTATTCATTTAATACTTTACCAATAAGAGCTATATGGAGAGAACTAAAAAGCAAAATGAGGAAAATATTCTTCTAAAATACATGTATAATACTCAAAAAAGCAAATATATTGCTATTGTGTAGAGGAACCCTATGTACATTTTATAAAAGACTGAATTATATATGTATAGATATGTGTACACCTATACACCTGCAGATATGCATGTGTTCCCAAAGAATAGCTATACCTATTTTGTTTCCTAATCATAATGCAAGAAAACTAGCATTAAATAGCAATTAGCTAAAGTTTTAATACTATATGTAAACTGAAAATCAGGATATTAAATAATCATGAAGAAAACATAAGAAAAAATAATATTTAAGTATAATGCTAAAAACTATCATGCATTAAAATCTATGAGATAACAGATATATTTGCGTTAAATTTACATAGCTAAGTGTCTATAGTAATGAATTAATTTTCTACCTAAAGGCACTAAAAAAGGAACTAAGGAGTCTCCCAAAGTTACATTAAAAACAGAGTGGCTGTAAAGACAAGAGCTGAAATAAAATAAAAGATGAAATCATTTAAACTATAAATAAAACCAGGAATTTAAAAAAAGAAACAATCAGACTGACAAATCGTTAGTAAACCTAATCATAATCAGGAGAGAAGAAATGAATTAACAAAATGAAAAAATGAAACGAAAGAACACAAAAATCATAAAATAAATCCAAATTGTAATTAGGGAAAGTTATAAAATGCTATATTTTAAAGAGTAAAGAATTTGAAAACAAATAATGATTATAAAACTATGTTACCAAAACTGACACAAAAAAACTTATCATTTAACGAGAATAATTTTAGAGGAGGAAATAGGAGTGAGGAGAATGGAATTGAATTTTAAAAATTAAAGCAATTTCATGGAACCAGTGAATAACTCACCAAAACAACCAACCAACAAACAAACAAAAAACCTAGGCATTTGAGCCAAATTGATTTACAGCATCTTTCAAATTTTCCAGGAACAAATAATCCACATGTTTAATATAATAAATGTAAAATTTAGAGAAAGATGAACCTAATTCCTTTTATGATTGAAATACAATGTTGATTTTTAAAAACCAGGGGAAAACACTGGCTGTAATAACTGCAATGTTATTTGAAGAATAACTGAATGACTAAGTTATTCTGAGTGTTATAAATATTCAAGTCAACTACAAAAGACCTATGAGGAAAGATGCTATCCACCTCCAGAGAAAGAATTGATAAATAGAAGTATGAATATTATGGTTTTACATATGTATACACACACACACACACATACACACACACACACACATACACACACACACACACACACACACACACACACACACGATGGTGGCCTTCGGCCTTCTCTGGTATAGAGTGGGGCGAGAGGGGGGTAGACAGCTTGGAATTTAAAATACAACCAAAAAATAAAGTTAAATTAAAAAAAAAAACAGTGACAACAAAAGCAAAAAACAAACAAAAAACAAAAAAAGACTGCAGAAGCAAAATATCCAATCAGGTATAGATGGGAAAAAAAATCAGAAAAAAAGTTAAAAATAAATCTAATCACTTGTAATACAAAACATACAATTCCCTTAAACTAAAAAAATTAAAAAACACCTATTATTATATCAAAGGATGGAGAAAAACCTTTGATAAAATACAAGCTTCATTCATGGTGTTTTTTAAAGCACATTACTGTAGAATGTTTCTTCAACAATAAGAGAGATATTCTAAAGGCAAGAGCAGAAATCAATGGAATAAAAGATTTAATAGCATTTTAAATGATAAATAAAACCAGGAGAGTTTTTGTTTATTTGCTTGTATTTGTGATTTTTGTTTTTAGGAACAATCATAAAGACAAACCATTAGCAAATCTAATCATTCAACCTTCAGTCTAGGCCAACATTTCAACTCCAAGGTTCCCTATTATCTTTAGGATAAAATATACACTGCTCTGTTTGTCACTTAAATCATTTATAAGTTTGTCTCAAATCATCTCCTACAAAAACATGTTATAACTGACTATTTTTTTCAGCCTTATTTGGCATTATTTCCCATCTTACATATAATGTTCCAGTACCACATCTTACTCTCCCTTATACAAGTCACTTACTGCCTGTCTCCACATCTTTGTACTGACCACTTTCCATGTGTGGAATGTACACCTGTCTCACCTTTGACTCTTAGATTTCCTCGTTTTCTTCAAGGCTCAGGTGAAGCGTACCTTTTCTATCAGAAATGTCAAACACACCTCCACAAAGCTCTTGAGTGCAATCTGAACAAAACACAGAGAATGTTACATTTTAGAACTAAAACTCATAAACTTTTCTTTGAAGGTAGTTCTATGATTATAAAAGTGAAAAAGATTATTATTGTGTTTACTAACTCTCATTTGTTAGGGTTGATTAGAGTCTTTGATGGTTGATCTTAAGAGAATAATTTTTCACTCTAAGATATCTAGTTGTTATTGGTAATTTTGGAGGAGGCAGGGAGGTGACAGGCGGGAATAGGAGATGAGGAGGTGGTTTACAATATAATTTGGTGCTTGGCAGGGAGGAAGCTCAGAGCAGGGTAACAGGGAGAGGAACTATAGGAGGGAAGCCCAGCTTAGCATATTTGGCAGCAATCAGAAAAAAAAGTTTGTGGCATGTGGAAGGCCAGAGGTCAGAACCTTACATACGAGCACATGAACAAAATAGCAAAACAATTCTAGAAGTCTTGCAGTTCACAGCCAAGCTCCTGTCTTTGTAAACTACAATCTGTTTTCTAAGCAGAAAAAAAAATCATAAGGAATTTAATGATATTTTTAGTATTTGGCGGGATATTAGTAAAAAAGTAGAAATGTCAATTTTCCTTTGCATGGTAGCTGCTATTGTGGCACTGCAAATTATATATTGCCATTTAACTAAACACCTTGGGTCACACTAAACACTTAGTCATGCCATCCATGTCTGTGCATAGGTACTGATCCACCTGCGCAATATTAAAGCATGTCTTGGGTTAGGCAGCCTTCACTTTTAAGTCAAATTTTCACTTATATTGACAAAATACCATGACAATGGCAAGCAGTCTAATGGAGTTCATATGCAAACTAAGCAGATAAGAAACTATTATGTCTGAGAGAGGCCAAAAGAGAAAAGCATGAGGCAGCATTTCTTCTTCTTCAACAGCTAGTCTGCTCATAGGGAGTTTTATCTCTCATATCAAGTGGAAACACATATCATGTTTTGAAATTCCCTAACAATAGTTAGTGGGGGAAGACTTCATGCCACCCAGGTAAGCAAATCCTTTCTTTGAGATCCTTTTAAGCACAATTTGTGCAGTTGATCCATGTACTACAGAAATTCATTCCGTGTTAAATGGTATACAGGAAATAATATTTTCTCGCTTTCATATTCAATGAGTCTTTATTATAGGCAAAAGAGGTTAAGAGAAAGAAGAGTACTGAAATTCATATAAGGTAAGAAAATTGTAAATTTATTTATAACTAGAAATATAAAATTATAAACAGTGTGTTTTTGATATTTTAGTTTTTCTTTTATAGGAAGGATATACATTATGATATGTTCTAAGAGAAGAAAAGATCCATACAATAAAACCACCAAAATTTTCAGACAATGTGGAAACTAGATCTTTTTCTTTTCTGAAGTACAAAAAAGTAAGAATTTATGTTTCATTTGTAGACACAATATTGGTGTCCTCAAAGAATATAATTTAAAACACTGCTATGAAATACATTGCTCTTAGTATGACTAATACTAAGGTAAAATTAGAGAATAAGAAATTTGAAATCTGCACTTCAAAAGCTACAAGCAATATTTTAAAATATCCATGAAAACAGTAAGAGTGTGCTCAAAGGTAGTTATATTATTTCAGAACATTCAAATTAGTTTAGTGAAAGTGAATTTGTGGAGGAGTACATATTGGAAACTACTGAAATTCTTTGCTCCTCTCAAAGTTAAAACTTTTCAGAGTATTTCATTATCATGAAACACTGTTGCACAAAGAATTAAAGAATTTATAGCTGACATCAGTGTAAACTTCAAATCAAAAGTGAAAAATTATCTGCCTTTTTTATTTGGTCAATTATTGTTTATTACCAGTGAACTAGCACAAGTAAATTTATTTATTCATTCGAGTGAAGAATTGCTTGATACTTTTTCTCTTAATGACACTACAACAGGTGAAGATATTTTCAAAGAAATATATAGAATTTTAGAAGAGTATCATCCATTATAAAAAATATTGTGTGAGTCTAGAGAAGGTGCAACAGCAATGATAGGGAAGGCAAATGGATTTGTAGCCATATTATTGGTGATGCAGAATGTAATTGCTACTGATAGTAAGTTTCCTCATGTTCCCTGCATAATATACCAGGAAGTGCTGTACTCAAAAGTAGTTAACATGTGCTGAAAATTTTAAGAAAACAGAGAATTTTATGTTTTCTATAGTAGGTACTTGATAAATGTTTATGAATTGAATTGAATATTGAATATTCTCGAGTATTGAATGAATGAGTTTTCTTCATTACTCTTGGAAATTGAAAGGGACCAGAAAATTTTACTTTATTATACAGAAGTTTGCTGGCTTTCCTATAATAAAGACATGAAGATATTTTAGGCAAATATGCAATGAAATCAAAATGTTTTTAGAAATGAAAAGAGAGTAACTAGAACAACTTAATAATATTAATAATTGGTTTTGGGATTTGGCTTCCATTGTAGATATTGTGGATCATTTAGATGAATTTAACTTAAAACTTGAGGCTTGAAATCAGGTTGTAAAATTCATGTATGACTGTATTTAAAATAAAACTTAGCGTTTGGGATAGGCAACTATAAATTATGATTTGACTCATTTTCCTACATGCAGGAATTATCAAGAATCATTTGGTTCCTGTAATTTCAGTAAGTATGCTTCAAATATTCAGAATTACTTTTTGAATTTAAAAGGTAATTTGAAGGATTTGAAATGTGTGAAAACATTTTTTAAAAACTATTCAGCACTCCATTTTCTTTTGCTATTGAGAGAGTGAAAAGTAACATTCAGGTTAACTTGTTGAAATTCAATGTAAAACAGTGCTAAAAGAAAAGTCTGATGAAGTTAGTGTTCCAGATTTTTATTCTTACTTGTGAAGACATTTTGTTGAAATGTGCATATTTGCTGAAAGAATCTTAGCAATATTTGGTAATACACACCTATGCAAGTAGCTTTTTTCACTCTTGAAGACTATTAAAACTTCACCTAGGACAAGATTAACAAATGAGAATGTATCATCCATTCTGAAAACTGCACCTTCACAAAAGCTCATACTCTTATGATAAAATAGTTTCTGGCAAAAGATAAGAAGTCTGTCACAATTATATTAATTTAATTTTGAATATTATTGTAGTCATGTATTTTGTAATTTTTAAAAATCTATTCAATATTAAAACAATATGTTATGTTTCTGTTATCTATGACTAATATGTATATATATATAAGAAGTAAATATATATATGTACATATACACATAAATATTGAAAACAAATTGTAAAAATTAGTTATGTCTAGTTCCTATTTGATATCAGTGTGTTGATGTGTTAATAAAAAAGGAATACATAAGGATATGTAATTTTCTAAGTCAATATGTGGCACACAGGAATCCTTATGTATGGTCTAATGATACCCATTTCTATTTGAGTTTTACACCACTGTTGACATGAAACCTTTCCTAATACCTCTTGGATGTTACTGCCCTTGCCATTTTTGCATTCATTTTATGTGTACACAAACTACACAAAAATGCATATCAACAAATACCTAAAACATGATATAGTAATGTATAACTCCTAATATACTCCCACAAGTGATTGATATTTAAAACCTCAAAATATGACACATTTATCAGAACTGCTGAACAGTCATTTCACCTTCACTTCAGTTCTATATTGTTCTACAATTCATTAAATTTTGTTTTGTTTTGTTTTGGTTTTTTGTCTTCAAGTAAGTAAGGAGCTAATAGGTCTAATCTGCCTGTTGGTGTTCATTTTCTCCTCTAAAAATGGAGAATAATAGCTATAGAGACTATTTCCAAGAGGGCGACCAATACCAGTTTAAGAACCCGGGAACTCTTAAGCCCCTGAGATAGACAGGATACATAGAATAGCCTGTCTACCTCAGGTATCTTATCTAGATAGATAGGAGCTCAAAAAGTTCATCTCTTCAGTATCCCTCTTTGGTAGCCGGTATAAAAAATTTAGAAACAACTTTTTTTTTCCCCTTAAGCTATCTGTTGGTGTTCAACAACCATATCCTAATAATTAAATAAAGTTCCCTCTGATGAAATTTTAGAGAAAAAAGATACCTAATTCTGAGGATTCTTCTTAAATCAAACATCTTTGTACAATAACCACTGAAGTCCCATTGTGATACCTTATGATATTTTTGCTGTAATCTTCATTTAATAGGGATGTAGGACTCCTGATACGCCCTACCCAGCTAGAAGAATTTAGAGTTTGGGCTCCTTGATAGACTCCATATCTCTTTTTCACAACCTTGCCTTTTAGGAGAGGCAAATCACTAGCTTGGCTACATGATAAGGAATTTTTCAGCCATATCAGAGATGAGTTACAAAATTGTAGAAAGGTTGGGATCTGTATCTGCGGTGAGTAAACTCCAAACCAGTGAGACCATAGGAAAGAAACATAAAGCAACAGAGGTTGTTAGGACCTTGGGAGTGGGCCCAGGATCCCTTAGACAAGTCCATGTTCTTACTGATGTACATAAGCAGATGTCATAGCTACTGGGGGAAGGAAATAAAAATTCTCTCCCTTACTATGGGTAGTCCAACAGTAAGTTGTAGGGGCCCCAAGCCACACCTTTAGAAGAGCTCAAGACTGAAATTCATCTCTCTCTTTAAAGTATACTGAGTAGATAGGTCTTGCCGATTACCCGCTCACACTCTTTGCTGTAGCCCCATCCCCTCCCCCTGCCCTGCCACAATAAGGGTAGAGAAGGCAGCATACGGGAGGAAAGTGCTTAGTAAATTGTAAAGCTTTATTGACCCTTGAGAATGCAAAACATTATTATTATTCATAATTTACTTGAATACTTCAGTGGACATATGATCTCATTGGTTTGGAGTATAGTCCTCACAGGTACAGATCCTGACCTTTCTACAATTTTGTAGTTCATCTCTTATAAGGCTGGAAAATTCCTCATCATGTAGCCAGCTTGGTGATTTGCCTCTCCAAGGTTGTGGAAAAAGATATATGCAGTCTATGAAGGAGCTCAAACTATAAACCCTACTAGCTGCATAGGACACATCAGGAGTCATACTTTCTTGTTAACTCAAGATTATCACAAAAGTATCATGAGGTATCACAATGGTACTTCAGGTGTGATTGTCCAGAAATGTTTGATTTAAAAAGATACAAAGAATTAAGTATATTTTTCCCCAAAACTTGATTAGAGGGGACTTTGTATAATTATTAGGATATGGTTGTTGAGCCCAAGACACAGCTTATGGAGGAAAATGGTGTTCCTAAAGTTGTTTCAAGTAAGTAGTCACCATCACTTCTTTCTGCTTCATAGTGTCAAGCAAGCCTAAGGAGGTGTCTGCTAATGTTTCTTTGTTGTTTTTTGAGTTTTTATGAAAACCTTCTCCATTCAGAGTAAAGCCATCTGGTAGGAAGAGTGAATATTTTGTATATTGCCATAATTTTTTAATATTTTATAAGGTAATTTCTAGAAAAAAAAACCACACATGGCTGACTAGAGCAGCATCGTGTCCTGGGAAGAGCAGCAGGGACTGATGCAGAGTGAAATCAACAGAATCAGGAGAAAAATTATATGTGGACAACAGCAAGATAAATACAACTTTGAATACATTCAGAATTCTGATTAATGCAGTGTCCAATCAGCATTCCAGAAGAATAATGATGAAGCACGCTGCCTACATTCTAACAAAGAGGTGATGGACTTAAGATGCAGAATGAGACATGTCAAATATGGGGATTTATTTTACTTAACTGTGCATATTTGTTACAAGGGCTTTTCTTTGCTTCTCTTTCTTTTGTTTCCCAACAGCAAACTGGAAGCCAGACAGTCTGGGTTATAATCCTACCTTTATTCTCAGCTAACTGGGTCTTGTTTGTCTGCTGTAGGCCTAATTTTCCTCATCTGCAAAATAAAGGGTCCTTACTACATGATGTCCAGGGATTTTATCAATGTTTCAAATACATTTCTGTGGTGGAACTGAGTAGTGTTAAAAGAATTGGGTTCCATTTTTGCTGCTGGTATATCTTGTCATACAATGGGAGTCATGAGGTCTTTCCAGAAAATGTAGATAACTATCCCTACCTGTTTGTCTCAAAAGGGTTTTGGAGTCAGAGCTTTCTCCTGGGCAAGGTAAGATGTTTTAAAGTTCTCCAATGATGCATAAAGAAGACTTTATTTAAACACTCCCATTAATATTTTTCTTTTAGTCAATTTGATATTGTGCATGTAATACCTAACAAAACTCAGTATCTTTAGTAAAAAGTGAGAAATTTAAGACTTTTTATCATTAGGGATTGGTGTAAATCCACATGTCAAATTGGAAAGCTGAGATCTAATATAGCTGTTGTACATTGCCTTCACAGCTTACTTGTGATACCATTAGTTACTGTGAGCCCGATTACTCAGAAGTTTCTACTTTTAACGAGATTCACTTGTATAACAGCCATTTTTAGTGATTTTATAATTGTTGACATACATTTTTAATGTGCTGAAATTCAGCTTTATTCACAGATTTCTCCTTCTGTTCTTTTGCAATCAACATGACTAATCTCAAAATAACAGGGCCTCTCTGTACACTCAAAGCACAGTGGAAGTTTCATCAAATTAATTTCTTGCCCTTTAATGTTGCCATTAATTAATTTTGCCCTTTAACTTTTGCTGATCAATGTGGACTAAATTGTAATTGCAACATTCCTGTCTGGGAACTAATACCAAATGAAGATTAATAGTAGCATGCTGTGAGGTAATGAAAGATATTTATTACTGTTACTATTACTATTACTAATATTATTATTATCATTATTGCACGGTGAATGGATGTTGTTGTACCATGTGGACATCTCTGGGTTTGGGTTTAAACTCTGGTTGGGAATGACTTTTAGTATTTCATTTGTTTATTCTAGCATCCTTGTTGTGACTGAGAAGCAAAAAGCTGGTGGTCTGGAACATTATAGTTATTAACCAGATAGACTAATAACTACAAATGTGGGGGGGGGAGGAACTAGATTAATTAAATCAATTAGTGTAGAGGTGAGAGAGGTGGGGCAGGCATCTATTTCCCCCCATTGGTTTGGAACTGTGATTTCACTAATGTAGGGAAGTGGTTTGGAGTTAGAGGTTCACCATGGTGATCCAAGGCATTTGTGCTAAAAATTCAACAGTTCTTTCAGCAGTAACATTATTGCCGCACATTACAAGTTCCATATTAAATTATACTGGGGTTTCACAATACAATTTTGGTGGCTTTTAAAGAGGTTTCCTATGAGGAAACTCCACTTGCTAATGCTGATCTGCATATATTTTCCCACTAAGACTATTCTTAGAGAATTACTTTGGTTACTCAGAAGTGAAGTTACTTGCTCAGGGTGACAAGACCCTCTATGTTTCAGAAGCAAGACTTGAAGGCAGGACGCCTTGAATCTGAGGCTTGACCTCCATCCACTTTGCCCTGCTCACTCTCTATTTATCCAAATCCTAAAGCCCCCAAAATGGCATAGGGGAAAAGGTGTAGTGAAAGTGAAGTTTCATTAGACAGAAAGCCATAGTACCACACAAAATGGGGAAGGGAATAATCATTTATTAAGTGCCTGCCATGTGCAAGGTCTTGGGCTAAATGCTTTATAAATATCCCATTTGAGCTTCATTTTACAGTTGAGGAAACTGAGGCACACAAAATCTAAGTGACTTGCTCAGGGACACACAGCCAGTAAGTGTCTGTGAATAGCTTGAACTTAGGTCTCCTTGACTCCATGCCTAATGCTTTATGCACTGTCACCTAGCTGCCTCTAAATATTAAAAAAAATATGGAGGAAGACTTCCACAATATTAGAAAGATCCTCTGTGAACGAAATATGGAAAAAAATGACCAGAATTGTATAGATAGGAATAGATTTATTGGCAGAGATATGAGGAACACTAGAGACCTCCTAGATTAATCCCTTCATTTTACAAATAAGGAAAGTAGGGCCCAGATTGGTTAAATATGTCCCACAGGGATGAAGTACCCTATATAAGATTTCTCTGACCTTCTAACTCCTGATTCAGAAGCTGGATGAATCAGCCAGGTCACCAAAATAATACATACATTGGATGTATTAAAATATGGAGGAAAATATATATTTTTAATTTTGTTTTGTTTTTAGTCCATAGTTACTCAAATTAACTGTGTTGATCAAATATCTACTTTACAAGTACACACATATTGACCTTAGCTCCTCACATGACTTCTTTTTTTCAAATAGCAGCATGTATGTAATTTTAGAGACAGTTTGTTTTATTAGGACAAGTATTGAACTTGGTTGGAAAACCTGACAACAAATGAAATCCTAGTCCTGACACTAGTTGTATGATCCTGTGACCCTGGGAGAGTTAAGTCAGTCAACTAATATTTCATTAAGCTCCTACTATGTGCTAGATGCCATGCTAAGTGCCAAGGATATCAAATCAGTCAATAAATATGCAAAGAAAGGCAAAAAAAAATCTCTGCTGGCAAGGAACCCAGTCTAATGGTGGAGACAACATGCAAACAACTATGCACAGACATGGTAAAGATAGGATAAATTGAGAGGTGTCCTCAGAGGGAAGTCACTAAGATTAAGGAGGACATGAAAAGATTTCTCGTAGAATGCAGGACTTTAGGTGAAACTTGAAGGATGCCCGGAAACCTAGGAGCCAGAAAATCACATTACCTTTTCTTGCCTCAGTTATGTCATCCACAGAATAGGGATAATGGTCTTTGTACTATTTATCTTATGCAATTATGAGAAAAACAATTCCTAAACCTTAAAGTACTACTTAAGCATGGCTTGTTATACTAGTATTAACATATGTTAATAGTTACATGTATGCATATATATAGGATATGCATATCACACTGACAGGGAGCAGTGGAATATGGGGAAAAGAGCTCCTGGAATCAGGAAAGAACAGAGTTCCAATCTTGTCTCTACCACTTAACGTGTCAGTACTATGTTAGTGGCTGGAGATAAAAGTACAATTAAAGAACCAATCTCTATTTGCAAGGAGCTCACATTCTAAATGCAAATTAGATAATGTGTGGAAAACACTTTAGAAACCTTAAAGATGTGTATTAAACTGTTAGAATGGCATAACTTAAAATCTGGGTTCAAATCCTACTTCTGAAACATAATCCAAGGGATATCCTTAACCTGTCAGTGCCCCCAAGCAATGCTTTAAGATTATAAATTGCAGAGAAGAAGCTTATCTGAGCTTGTTACTGGAGGTCCCATACACTGATGAAATCACAGGTTCAGTCCTACTCTCACTCAATTATTATTATAATATAATTTCAATAAAAATTATTCCTAGTCTTTAAAAATGTACCATCTAAGATGATCTTTCTCTCTTTGTGTGCCTTCCTAGAATGGGGGATAAGTCTCTTTATTTATATTAAAGGCTGTTATCTTTACATTACAGGACTATAGAATATGCATGCTAAAGATGTTTTTCTCTATTTTCCTTACTTTTGGTTAATAGATACAATTTTTAAATCAAACAATGTAGGCTTATCATTAAATATTTGTCTATCCACTTTTTTCTGCCTAGGCGTCTAATTCATTGCAAAATTGAAGGTCCATTAGGGCTCTAAAATGGTGTAATTTTTATAAGATAAAACTCACAATTATGAAATAGACACAATTACTAGAAAATCCTCCTTGAAAATCTATTAGATGAAGGAATTATTGTAAAGAGAGACAGAACTCTGATTATGGGAGAACTGAAACTAGATGTCATAGGAGACTTACTTGAGACCACTCGATCAACCATAGATTCATAGAACTTGGAAATGATCTTGAAAATTATAATAGCTAATCTCATTAATTTACAGATGAAGGAAACTGAGGCCTAGGAGAGGTCAAGTGACTTGCCCACAGTCAAATATCTAGCTAAGGACATCAAATATAAAGAGGAAAGCTAGACGAAATAATGAATTGGCCAAGTTTGAAGGGAATCCTTTCCTAGTTTGTTTTCAAACCATTTAATCCATTACCTGGACTGTGAGATAGGAAACATATATATAGACAACCATTAGCTGATTAAATATGCATAAAATTGTATTGCTGTATGGAGAGAGGAAGCAAATAAAATGGCATTGGGTGATACAAATCCGAGCATAAACTAAGAATCTCAAAGTATTCTTTTAATTACATTTTATGCTAATGAGGCACATATTAAATTTCAATCTGATTTGTTGCTCTTCATTTAGGGAGAAATAAATGGATGTTGAACAAAGAAAAAAAAGGCCTCCATCTTCACAAAACACTTTAAAAGGACCTTTTTGTGTGATGCTGCAATAGGTACTGTAACCAAAAGAATTAGACAAATACGGTATATTTATCCTGAGTAAACATAGGGCAAATAGAGCTTGGAAACAGGAGTTTGGAATGGATGACCTCCTGAAGTCCTTTTGAACCCCAATTTCAGTGATATCTAATGCCTGCACTTTCATTTAATGAATTGTTGAACAACGAGTCTTTTGTTAGACTATATATGAGTGACCTGATAAATATATAACCATTAATAATATAATGGATGGATAGAATTACTCATGTTGAAGGCCCTGATTAAGACAGGAAGTAAAGGGAGAAGGTATAGAATGAATACATGTAGGATTAAATGTTTGACAATAATGGTAGTAATACAACTAAGAAATTCTTTGTCTAGTTAGGCAATTATGTAATAATCATTCAAAATCAGGTTAAATACTTTTGTAGTGAAGAGAACATTCAGCTTTTTGTTTGTTTGTTTTGCTTACCCTAGTCATTTGAATTGGGTTGAATAAGGTCTCTGACAGTTATATCCATTGGTATTCCTTAATATAGCCATAAATTACAGGTATTCTTTGTTTTTCTATTCCTTTTTTCTTAATACTATTTTGTTTTTCCTCCTAATTACATGTAAAGATAGTTTTCAACACTCCTTTTTGTAAAATTTTGAGCTCCAAAGTTTTCTCCCTCACTCATTCTTCTTCCCTGTTCCCGCAAAGAATCTGGTATAGGTTATACGTGTACAATCATTTTAAACATATTTCCACATTAGTCATGTTGTGAAATAAGAATCAGAACAAAAATGAAAAAAACATGAGAAAGAAAAAAAAAAGTAAAAATAGTATGCTTTGATTTGCATTCAGACTCCTTAGTTCTTTTTCTAGATGAGGTTAGTCTTTTCCATCACAAGTCTTTTGAAATTGTCTTGGATCACAGTATTACTGAGAAGAGCTAAGTGTATATCAGAGTTGATCATCACAAAATATTGCTGATACCATGTGCAATGTTCTCCTGGTTCTGCTCACTTCACTTAGCATCAGGTCATATAAGTCCTTCCAGGTTTTTCTGAAATCTGACTGTCACTATTTCTTATGGCACAATAGCATTCCGTTACATTCATATACCACAACTTGTTCAGCCATTCCCCAATTGATAGGCATACCTTCATTTTCCAACTCTTTGCCATCACAAAAAGAGCTGCTATAAACATTTTGTACATATGAGTCCTTTTCCCTTTTCTATGATCTCTTTGGGATACAGACCTAGTAGTTTTATTGCTGGATCAAAGGGTACACACAGTTTTATAGCCCTGTGGTCATAGTTCCAAATTGCTCTTCAGAATGGTTGGATCAGTTCACAACTCCATCAACAATGTATTAGTCTTTCATCTTCTCCAACATTTGTCATTTTCCTTTTCTGTCATATTAGCCTATCTGATAGGTGTGGGGTGGTAGCTCAGAGTTGTTTCAATTTGCATTTCTCTAATCAATAGTGATTTAGATCACTTTTCATATGATTATAGATAGCTTTAGTTTCTTCTTCTGAAAACTGCCTGTTCATATCCTTTGACCATTTATCAATTGGGGAATGACTTGTATTCTTATAAATTTGACTCAGTTCTCTATATATTTTAAAAATGAAGCCTTTATCAGAAACACTGGCTGTAAAAATTGCTTCCTAGCTTTCTGTTTTCCTTCTAATTTTGGTTGCATTGGTTTTGTTTGTACAAAACTTTTAATTTAACATAATCAAAGCTATCCATTTCTCTTGTTTGGTCATAAACTCCTCCCTTCTCCATAGATCTGACAGGTAAACTATCCCTTGCTCTCCTAATTTGCTTATAATCTCATCCCTTATATCTAAATCATGTACCTATTTCAACCTTATCATGGTATAGGGTATAAATGTTGGTCTAAGCCTAGTTTCTGCCATGTTATTTTCCAGTTTTCCCAGCAGTTTTTGTCAAATAGTGAGTTCTTATCCCAGAAGCTGCAGTCTTTGGGTTTATCAAACAGTAGATTATTATAGTCATTGACTACTGTGTCTTGTGTACCTAACCTATTCCACTGATTCACTACTCTATTTATTAGCCAGTAGCAAATAGTTTTGATGATTGCCACTTTATAATATAGTTTGAGATCTAATATGGCTAGGCCACCTTCTTTTGCATTTTTTTTCATTAATTCCCTTGATATTCTTGACTTTTTGTTCCTCCAGATGAATTTTGTTATTATTTTTATAGCTCTATAAAATCACTTTTTGGTATTTAATTAGAAGTACTCTGCAAATTTCGGAGCTATTTCCCTTATAAATGAGAAGTACATCGATGTTTGAATTTGAGTAGCCATTTGGCTGAGTTTGCCCAAGATCTTAATTTAACTTTTTTTTAAAAATAATATTTTATTTTCCCCCAATTACATGTAAAAAAGATTTTTAAGATTCATTTAAAAAAAAGTTTTTGAGTTCCAAATTCTATCTATTCTGCCTTTCTCTCCTCCCTTCCTCCCTGAGACAGTAAGCAATTGGATATAGATTATGCATAAGCAGTCACATAAAACATTTCCATATTAGTCGTTTTCTACAAGAAGATTTGAACAGAAAGAAAGAAAGAAAGTGAAAAATTGTTTGCTTCAGCTTGCATTCAGACAACATCAGTTCTTTCTCTGTAGGTAAATGTTATTTTTCATCATGAGTCTTATAAGATTGTCTTGGATCTTGCTAAGATATTGCTAAGAATTAGCCTTCATCCACCTTTCTTCAACATATGATATCAATGAATACAATGCTCTCCTGGTTCTGCTCACTTCACTTTGTAGTAGTTCCAGGGTTTTCTGAAATCAACCTGCTTGTCATTTTTTATAGCACAATAATACTCCATTATAATCATATACCACAACTTGTTCAGCCATTCAAATTTGATGTGAATCCCCTCAATTTTCAATGCTTAGCTACCCCAAAAAGAGCTGCTCCAAATATTTTTATACAAATAGGTCTTTTCCCTGCCCCTTTTAAAATCTTTTTGGATACAGACCTAGCAGTGGTATTGCTGGATCAAAGTGTACGCACAGTACCTGTGCCTTTGGGCATAGTTTCACTTAATTTAGCTTTTGATCAAAAACACTTTCAAATATTGGTTCCCTTGGCATACTACAAGTATCAAGGCCAGGCTATGGGGGAATATAAAGAAGATAATGTTTTTCCTTCTGTACCCCTCTTCTTCTTAGAGTCTCCTCCCTTTTCCACTATAATTGCTGGTGTCCAGTGAATTTCCCCTTTACAAAGTCTATTTTTAGGAAGTCTTTTTACATTAGTCATTCATCCTTTTTAGTATTACTGACAGATAAAGATTACTTTGCAAAGGGGAGGCCTTGTATTGCCTCCCTGAAGTGACAGCTGCTTCTATCAATTAGGCTTACACCTAAGGATGGTAGTCATTTTTAGACATGACTGCAATTTAAAGGAGCTTGAAGTGTCCTATATGGCACACCCCATCAGGATCAGGTACCTGGAGCACACCTGGAAATGTCTGGAAATTTCATGGATATGGTGCCTCAGCACTTGGCACCTATGGGAAAGGAACTTCCTGTTCATTTCTAGCCATGTGATGGTATAGTACTAAAAGGGTTTAGTGCTTTGAGATAATAAGGCTATTCCTTTACTGGTCTCTAAGCACAAAGAGCTGATAACTGAATGGATATTTTAAAGAAACTACTCCTGCCATCCTTGCTCACTTCCTTTATGTGTTCCCATCCTGTTGGGACTGTTTGAGTCATCTTTCCAAGAGGGGAAAGGAAGGAGCAGCTTCCTTTACACTCTAAACTGGCTACCATGTAGTCAGGAACACATGGCAACTAGAGTACATATTCTACCTAGGCAAGCCTGAGACCAAATTTTGAGCCTCCTCTTTTGTGTTTATTTATTTTTTAGTTTAGTAAATTAATATCTAACCTGAGATGAATATGTCTTGGCTTAAAGTCCATCCACGTTACAAACATCCTAGGTTCTTTGGTTAGTGAGAACTTGCTGACAGCCTAGGGAGGTATGCCTGATGACAACTGGTCATGGTGAAGATGATCACCAGCAAGACAATGGGTCTTTGTCCAACTCATATTGCAGAAGACATGAACCAGAAGTTGTTTGGACAGTGCATAAATGAGGGGTAATATAACAACGTCTATTCAAAAATCACACCCCACCCTCCCCCCAAAAAAACCTGCTGTATATTCTAATAATATTTAAATTTCAACCTTCCAGGAAAGTACAACTGTAGCTTTAAATTAAGTGACTGAATCTTTTTAAGTATTTATGTCACTTTTTATACTAATAAATTCAGATTTAGATAACTGGAGAAATATTAATTGTTCATAGGTGGGCAGATCCAATATAATTAAAATGACAACTCCACCTAAACTAATCTACTTTTTCAATGACATTACAATTAAATTACCAAAAAATATTTTACTGAACTAGAAAAACAATAATAAAATTCATTTGGAAGAACAAAAGAGCAAGAATATCAAAGGAACTAATGAAAAAATGCAAAGGAAGGAGCTTTAGCAACACCAGATCTTAAATTATATTATAAGGTAGTAATTATCAAAACTGGCTAAGAAATAGAAAGGTGGATCAGTGGAACAGAGTAGTTACAGAATGCCAGTAGTAAATGGCTATGGTAACTTTCTGTATATTTTAAAGTAAATCCTTCACTATCACTGAGTAAAAAAGAAAGAGGGTACCAAATGAACAAGGGATGTTTTGTCATTTTGACCTTTCCTTAGTGCCAGGACCAAAACATTTCATGACTTTGTTTTCTGGGCTGATCTTTAGAGAGAGGTCACAGTTTGTCAGTAGGCAATCTTTCCAGCTAATCTGAATCTGTTCAAACTTATGCTATGTTGGCCTAGCTTTCAAGAACTCAATGTCAACTCTACTTTCAGGTGACACTTCAGAGTAGGTTCTTATTCATGTGACAGTAGTGATGAGACATCTTCTAGAGCTCTCTATCTCCTCTGTTTCTGTCCCTGTCTCTCTCTGCTATGAACAGAGAAGTTGAAGACTTGCCTTAATATTTTAATTCTTTAAAGAGTGGGAGGAAGTGATCAGTGGGATTCCTATTCAAAACCTGATTCTGATCAATAAGGAGGAACTTGAAAGAAAAGCCAGATATATCCTGACAAAATCCCTAAATCTGGGAGAATGGACTTCAGATTTCAGAGAAAGAATAGATATGATCATTTGTTCCAAAATTCTTCAGGCAAGAAATATGTGATACTTTCAAGAATGAAATTCTGATAATAAAGAAAAAAGGGAGAAGACTGCCAAAAGAGAATAAAGATACTTGTTACAAGAGTCTATCTTACTTAAAGTCCAAATGGAATTATTCCTTATAGAGTGCTGGATGTGGAGTCACAAAGACCTAAGTTCAAATTTGGCCTCAAATACTTACTAGCTGTGAAACCCTGAGCAAGTTACTTAACCTTTGTTTGCCTCAGTTTCCTCATCTGTAAAATGTGGATAATAGCCCTACCATCTAGGGCTGTTATTAGGATCAAATGAGATAATGATTGTAAAGCATTTAGAACAGTGTCTGGCACATAGTAAGAACTATATAAATGTAACTATTATTATTATTATTATTATTGATGGTGAGGTATTCATGTATCTGTTTATAGATGATACACAAGCTGATTATATTAAACCCTAAAATACTGCAGGCTGTCCCTCAATGAGCTCCATGTGTGTTCAAGAGATTTGTTTAATAATCCACTCAGTAAAAACTGATTAGATGAAAATGTCTATTGTTTTTACTGTGGCATGCAGTTATATATCAATCCATTGAGTTGGTGTATATACATACACATACATACTTACATATATATATATATATATATATGTATGTATGTATGTATACATATATAGGTGTATGGATATGTGTGTATATGTGTATGTGTATATATTTTGTTCTGGTACCAAGTGGACTATAGCTTCTCTGAGTTTTCTTTCACGTTTGAGATTCTGCCATTCTATAAGCTGAAGAAATTCATCTGTTTGAGTGAATAGAGAAGAGCCTTCCCAGTATTCTTTAGTCCATCTCACTTTTTTCTTCCAAACCAGAAAACTATTGTAGTTGTTTCCCAATAAATATACCCTTTCCATAAAGACATAGTAATTGACCAAATTAGTGTATTCTTATCACAAACTTTAAATTTTCATTAGGTGTACTCTAAAATATTTAATCAAAAATTGATTTTCTATCTGGGGCACTTTGCTGATAATGTGTGAAAGTGACAATAGCAAGTCATTATCAAGAAATAATAGAAGAAATAGAACCAATCAATATTCACTGATTGGTAAAGGCAGTGATCCATGGTGATTTTATTGCTGATGCTTAGATGTGATAATAAATCAAATGAGACTATTATCATTTGTTGCTATTCCCTGAACTACTTAGCTTTCTAGTCTGCACTAGTACCTTCCCACAATACTAATGACATGGCTGCCTGATGAAAGAATAGGGTTTTTTTTCCCCCTAATTGGACTATGTGTTTCTGTGAATAAAAAATAGACCCTAATTTTTGTAAGATGATTTCAGTGCTCTGGTTTTTACAAATCATAAGAAAAAGTTTTAAAATACACTCTTAGGTTTAGCTTCTAAGTTTAAATTGCATTGTAGTCATTATTGAGATTGGAAATAAGAATATTTGAGATGAGCACCTAAACTTTGAGATTTTACAGTAATTTTTGGTATATGTGATTTGCTTTTTATATTTGAAAGTCATGCTAAATGTATTTCTACTAATGAACAGAACTGCTAAAATTCCTTTCAAAAGATTGTGTGTCTGTATGCATATGTATGCTTATATATGTATGTGTGCATGAGAGAGAATTTGAGAGACAGAGAGAGAGAAAGAGAGAGAGAGAGAGAGAGAGAGAGACTGAGAGAGAGAGAGACTGAGAGAGAGAGACTGAGAGAGAGAGACTGAGAGAGAGAGAGAGAGAGAGAGAGAGAGAGAGAGAGAGAGAGAGGGAGAGATAAATAGGCAGGCAAAGAAACAAATAGAAAGAAATAAACAGAGAAGAATGAGATCTTTTGTAGGACACCTTTGACTGACTGGTGAAGAACTTCTAGAGGGACAAATGGAGACTGTCATCTTTTTCTTGGTCCACATGCATTGTACTTTGGAGTTCTTCGTGGTCAGTTGAATCGTTTTAAAGGAATGGATGCATGACTAGGTTTGATAAATGATCCTGTGGTGTATCCCCCAACAAAAGGCCCTGCCCAGGTATCAAAGGTTATTCCGAACACCTGAGGCATGAATAAGGTCGCCGTCAGAAACACAAGGGAGACAGGAACTACTGAACTATTGAAAAAAATCCTGAGGAATACATGCAAAGATATCATAACTCTGGGAAGTCCCAATCAAAGCAAAATATTCTATCAACTATAGGAATCTGTCTTCCTCCTTCTGCTTCTTTTCCTCACCCTCATCCCCTTCTATCTCTCCTTCAGTGATTTTTCTAAGTTCTCTTTCTCTATGCCTTTCTCCATTGATATGCAATATTCTCCTTTAGTCCCCTTGATTCTCCAAGGCTCTGGACCCTTTATATCCATTTATCCTACAGTCCTATTCTCCATAGTTATATTACAAGCCCCTGCCTCTCATCTCATGAAAACTTCCCATTACCAATTCATCACTTTACTTCCTGGAAATCTTTCCACAAGCGCCTTTGGCACCAGGGGTCTTAACTTTTTCATCCTTGGATCTTCCACTATGTGGTCCCATTGTCCTAATTAATGAGTGCCTCAAGTAGCCCACTATATAAGAACAGGCTTGTTCCAGTTATGTTGGTTGGTATTTGTAGGTAGAGAACAAACCCCAGAATCTAAAGTCGATTTAGAAAGAATTTTATTACATCATTTGGCAAAAGAGAGAGCCAGAAGATATGGCTCTCTCTCTCTCTCCTTGAGTCTTTATAAGGTTACATTCTCTCTGTCTCTCTGTCTCTCTCTCTGTCTCTCTGTCTCTCTCTCCATATATGTGTATAGATATATATGTGTATACATATATACACATATTTATCTATATCTATATGTGTCTATACATATATCTGCATATATGTTCATATATATATATATATACAGAGAGAGAGAAAGGGAGAGAGAGAGAGAGAGAGAGAGAGAGAGAGAGAGAGAGAGAGAGAGAAAGATCAAGCAACTGTGTAAGGATATTTGCTTGATTGGCTGCACATAGAGAGCAGGGAATTTTGAGGTGCATATCAGCAAGTAAGTATAAACATTAAAATTTTAGTAACCCCAAACACAAGCTTTTGGTGGTCCCAAAACAAGACCTGGGTGGGATGTCAGCATTCCCTGAAAGACATCTGGCTTTCTTGGAGGATTTGTCTCTGAGGTCTATCTGACCTGTACTATAAACTTTGAGTTAGAAAATTTCTAACCATATAAAGCTAGGTTCAAACAATATTAAAAAATAATTTTCCCCATATGCTTACTCATTAGAATGTTAACATTATATCATCATATACCCATTCCAATTACTCCAATAAATTTTCCTTTATAAGTTTCTCTTGTATGTTGTGTTTCTTTTTTCAAGTTCTTACTTTTATTATTAGTTTTTTAGTCATAAATACCTGAAAATCCTCAATTCCATTAAATTATATTTCCCCCCCATTGTATTATATTGAGCTGCAAGGTGTCATTCTTTATTATGAGCCTGTATCTTTTGACTTTAATAATTCAAGATTTCCTTTCTTTTATGATAGTAACTATCAAGTCTTAAGTAAACTGGACTAAGTTCTTGGTACTTGAACTGTTTCTTTTTGGATGCTTGAAGGCTTTTTTTTTCTTCAACTGGGAAGCTTTGAATTTGGACTACAACATTCATATAACTTCTTTTCTGAGGTGATTGTTAGATTTTTTTCCCTACCTAAACTGTGCTCCTTGTTTATAAATGTATTATAAATATTTTTAATGTTTCTAAGCAATTTTAATTTAGATAATTTCTTAAAATACACGCTGTGCCAAAAGTCCTAGATTTGGCTATACCCAATATAGTATCCAGGATTCTAAAAAATTATCATGGTTTTCAAGATGATGAATGATTATTATATTTTCTCTCCTTGACCTACTTTTCAGGTCAGTTATTTTGAATACCATGTATCTTTTTTTTTTTCAATCTTTTGACTTTGTTCTGATATTTCTTTATGCCTTTTTTTTTAGGTTCATTCTAGTTTTCAAGGAATCCATTTCTTCAGTAAAGTTTTGGGTTTGTGGGCAGAAGCTAAGCTGGAGAAGTATAAGCCACATCTTTTCTTCTGAACCAAGACTCATATTCTTAGACAAGAGATACTTGAGGAGGCAGCTAGATCTAATTCTAATCTAAAACCTTTCTTGGAGACAGGATGAGAGTTCACTCAGCCTTGGTCAATTTGGGTCCTGCTTGCTCCTTCTCCAAGCTGAACTGCTTTTATGACCCTTCTACTCTCTGCATAAGAAGAAAGATCAAACTGGGTCTCAGATCATATCTCTTCATGCTATTAGGGAACCATGCCTCTATATTTAGATATCCTATAATATATATGTACATATATAATATAATAGATTCAATACGTACTTTTATGTTACTTTCTGCTTGTCTGGGACATTAAAAATGCTTCAATCACTGTTTTTCTCCTTTTTTTCTTTTTTATGTGGGAGTAATTCTGTAGCTAGCTCTTTTTTTCCCTCTTCCCAAATATTAAAAAAAAAATTAACACATAATTATAGTCAAAAGAAATCCACATATTTTTCTTATCAAAATGTAGATCTAATTTTGAACTTTGAGTGCATTACAACTACCAGGAAATGGGGAGCATAATTCCTCATCAGTCTTCTGAAATAATGGTTGGTCATTGCATCAATTAGAGTTCTTAAATCTTTGAAAGCTGTCATTACAATGTTGTTGTTACTGCACAAATCGCTACCCAGTTCCGCTCACTTTACTCCACGCCAGTGCATACAACTCATTCCAGGATTCTCTAAAACTATCCTCTGTGTCATTTTTTACAGATATAATTTTAGAAAAAAATATTTTATAAATGCCCTTTTTACTCAAAAGTCTTTCTTTTTTATATCACCTGACCCCAGTACTGAAGTCTCTATAGAAACTAAGAAACACAAGTTAAGTAAAAACAAGTGGTATAGTGTATCAACAGTAAATATAGCATTAGTTCCCCCACCATAGTCCCTCACCCTTCTGCCCAGAGGAAGAGAGAAGTAATTACATGAACAATATGTAGCTTCAAGTACTACATGAGAGATAATCTTATACACAATTTTCATGAGTGCATTTGGCATTATGATCAGAGGCAGGCGGTATGTACATTTATTTTTCTTTCTTTTTGCTCTATTACAAACAGCTCTATTCTGAGTTTCTCTAATTGGGTCAAGTATATACTTATTTTCTCTGATCAAGCAACTTGTTAGTTCCCAAGAGCTTTTTGAGCAAATTCTGGGAATCATTTCATTTTGGCAGTTTTATATTGTGAGATGTAGTTCAGAATTCTCATCTAGCTTTTGAGGCTCTCATTTTACAAAATACCCAGTGTAAATTTGGTCCTGGATCCTAATAACGAACTATTCCTTCATTGCATCCTCAATTTCTGAAACTTCTTACAAAATAGCCCTTATGTTCTTTTATATAATAAATATTCCATTGATCTTCATTTTACTTGATCAATTTTCTTAAACAACCCCTCCCTTTTTTTCCCCTTAAACAACTTTCCAGCTTTATCAGGTGTACTGTACACTGCAGTAGAAAATCCATTACAATGACATTTTATATAAAAAAAATGTCAAACATAAGCTCATCTTCCTTTCATTTCAGTGACAGGCAGAGTGAGTCTTTGAAATTCTAGAGAAAATGTACTCTTTGTCAAGGAGGCAAGCAAAGGCAAAAGTTGAGGAAAACTCTGTAGGGAAATAAAATTGTAATAACATATGACCCTTTTCACATTGACCTTGGGATCACAGAATTTTAGAAATGGAAAGATGCTTGAAAATTATCTAACCCAACGTCCTTTTTCTACAAGTAAGGAAAATGGAGCCAGGAAAGGTTAAAGAATATGCTGAAAGTCACGTAGCTAGTTGACAACAGAGTTGGAACTAGAACCCAAGTCTCTTGACTTCTAGCCAGAAATTTCCACTACAATATAGATTCTTGTAAAGACTAGATTTATTCAAATGCCAGTAAATTGCAAGGAGGAAGAATTGCACTGATGAATTAAATACTAAAGATATCATAAAATAATAGAGATATGCCTTCTAGAAGTCTCATACTCCCTATCATGGGAAATGAGCACAACAAATATTTTGCTCCCATTATGTATAAAAGGAAACTGGAATTCAAGGAGACCCAATCCCAAATATGTATATTGGTAATCTTGGACTAAGAACACAGCTCATATGGTACATGAGTGTAATGAAATGTTATTGTGCTATAAGAAACGATAAGCATGATGAATACAGAAATATATGAACTGATGCAAACTGAAACAGGGCCAGGAAACAATGCAAATGGAAAGAACACCCAAAACAGAATGACCAAAACTGAATGAGCAAGTCATATAACCTCTTTCTTCCTTAGTTCCTCATCTGTAAAATGCGATTAATAATGATACCTACCTCCCAGAGTTGTTATGAAGATAAAATAAAAATATTTTCAGTGTTTTGCAAACTCCAAAGTGCTAGATTAATGCCAGCTATTGTTATAATCATTATGCTATTTTTGCTGTTGTTGCTTAATTATAAAGAATAAGCTTGGCCTCAAAGAAGAAACATGAGAAGATATCTCCCCCTACTCCTTAGCAGAGTTTAGTATCCATGGGTATGGTATGCTGCCAGTAACATCAGATTTTTAATGTACTGATTGGTTTTAATATATGTTTTATTTTCCTTTTCTCTTTGTCCTTCTTCTTCCTCCACCTCTTTCTTATCCTACTCTTCTTTTCTCTTTCACCCCCCCCAATCCTCTTTGTTATAAACATAATGGGGTTGGGGGAGAGCATATGCTGATATTGACTGTACTTTGCTTACCATGTGAAGAAGATAGTCCTTTAGATTAGCAGATGAATTAGAAATGAGGTACTTAAAAATAACTGCCAGGGGTATTTGCCTCTTTCCTCTCTGGCTGAGTTTGAGCAAGATAAACATGTTGTAAACTCCTTCATGGGGAGAGACCTATAACCCTCCCCAACTAGGGATCAACATGTAGCTTTTGAAAATGGGCCTCTATTCTTTGCCTCTTTGAAATGCTTTTAGGTGAAGGAATATTAAAAATACCTATAATGTTGTGGTATTTGAAAGCTCATGACAGCAAACTATCACAAGTCCAGTGTGAGGAGTCTAGATCAGAATTTGCTTCCAAGTGAAGAGCTAGCATAGCCCCAAGTAGCAGAAACCAAGCCCATCAGTAGCTGAGAAGCAGATTTCCAGTAGTTATACCAAATTCAGAAGTAAATTTGATGGGGAAAAAGTTTATAGCAACTATTTTAAGTTTGATCTCTCACTCCCCGGGGACCAAGGTTGTATATGGTAGAATGTGCCTTTAGATGGAAGAAAATGTTTGTATGTCTATTCTTACCATATTCTTCAAGTTAATATCACTTTGTAAAAGCTAACTTATGATATTGGAGCACTAATCATTGACTATTGATGTTGATGACAACACATTGGAATAGGGGCTCAAGTGGATCGTGTTAGAGACAGACCTATTGCTCCTCGGGAATATGCCTAGAATCCTGAGGGAAAGCAGTATCTAGCTTAACTCTGGGAATCCAACCTAACTCATCAGTGTGAGTATAAGTTGGGACATGATACCCCATCTTTGAAAGGCTATACAAAGGACAGATCTATAGGAATGGGTAGTGACAAGGATAGAGGCGGAAGTCTGGGTGATGTAAAATCAAAAGACATTAATAAAACCTATTTAAAAAGCGAAGCGAAGCAAAACAAAATAAAATAATCAAACTCAATAGTTACTTCTTCTTGACTCTTATTTTGAGAAATGAAATCTTCTTATATTTATATAGTTTGAGTATAAAATATAGAAATAGTTTCTACTTTTCCTTCCTAGGGGTAGAAATGGAGGAAAATGCAGGAAATAATCCACCCAAAATGTTCAACCATTTTACTACTACACTTGTTTTCTTTTGTAAGGTAAAATAAGATAACCTTAAGGGGAGACAGTGGAATATCAACAGTTGTCAAATCTCACATCAAGGAAACCTATTACACACAGAAACTGTTCCTCCATTTTTTCCTTTTTCTTTTTTTTTTTTTAGGTGATTGGGGTTAAGTGACTTGCCCAAGGTCACACAGCTAGTAAGTGTTAAGTGTTTGGTGTGAGGCCAGATTTGAACTCCAGTCCTCCTGATTTCAGGGCTGGTGCTCTATCCACTGCACCACCTAGCTGCCCCTCCTCCATTATTTTTTATGCCTGTAGTCAACATTGGTTGAAGATTATGCAATTCATTTCTTTGTATCATTATTATCCTTAAAAGCAATGAAACATCTCAACAAAACAGCATATCAAGAAAGTTAGGTTAACAAAAAAAAATGCAACTGAAGTATAGAAGCAAATAATAATAGTAGAGTATATTGAAATAAATGCTTTGCGCTTTACAAAGAGTTTTCCCCACAACCACCCTGTGAGGTAAGTCCTACTGGACACTGATGGTTCCTGATTCCAGGTCTGACACTCTATCCATTGTGCCACCTACCTAAAGGTGGTACCCCTCTCCAAACACTTGATAGAGCTGATAGAGTCAATTGAATGGGAGGAATAAGAAGAGAATTCTGCAGAGGTGAGGCAATGGTGTATTTAAGTTAAATGAGTTGATCTTTAGGGAAAAAAAAATTTTCACACTAGCTGTAACTGAAAAAATGTGTATATTCCATTGCCTTTGTGAAAAATTATACATCTTCATCAGTTAACAGTTCAGTTAGTATTTTAAATGACTTCTATTTTGCCACTATCTGATGATGTCTCTTTCAGAAGAGAAGTATCTTTATTGACAGAATTATTCTTACTTGTACATTTTTTTGTGTGTATTTGATACCAATAGTATTTATCCAGGGAATTTATGATATAATTTGGACAATTCTCTTTCTGTCTTCTCCTGACCAAAATGTAAGTTACGGTTGTACATATTAGCCCCGCCCCCAAGAGAATATAAATTCTTTGGGAGGAGGATCTTTTTAAGCTGTGTCTGCATCCTGTGTGCTTCGTATGATTCTTGGCACATTATCGGTACTTAATAAATTCATTTTGGCTGAGTTTCACGAGACAATCATAGATGGAAACTCAGGACTATGGACTTCAGAATTCTAAAGTAAATCTACCCTGCTGAGGTGATGAACCGTGGTGACAAGGTTTTTTCGTGATGGGGATGATAAACTGGTAATTCATTTGTATTGGTTACTAGATTTTGGGGTAGAGGTAAATGTAAGATATCAATGAAAAACTTTTTTTTCACGGGGGAAAGTACAGTATTTAAAATTCAGATGTATACTTACTATTATAATATCCTCCTCTCAGCCCCAGTTCCCTTGTTCAGTCCCCCACTCACATTGGTAAGCTGGTTCCCTGGCAAGATATATCCTCTTACTTTCAAAGTTCTTGCAATAATACTGTGGGTAGCTTTCATCCTTACGTCATGTCATGAAGTCCAATTGGTGTGCTTCTCCTTAACAGTCAGCCAAGTAGTCTCAGTTGATTGATTAGCAAAGATTTTTACTCAAATGGTATAGCTAGAAGAGTAGCTACAAAGTCCATCCTCCCATCCCCCAAACCACAGACACATTATTCCATTCAGAGTCCTCGGTGAAGGGGGAAGAATGTGCACAGCCTTCAGAAATGATGGTAGTGAGGCACATGTTAAGGAAAACACTCAATCAGGCTACTCATAATCTTGGATGTGTTGGGTTTCCCTGTACTTTCTTACTCTGGAGAGTTTCACAAAATTCGCTGTAGGATGTCATATCAGTGATGGATGGGCACCTCTGCCACTCTACTGAATAACACCTCACAGGGCCCAGTATCTCAATGGTCCTAGTGTCTCAGCTGTTTGGACCATTTTCCTGCTGGGTTGGATAAAACAGGTCACTCAGTACGGTCTTGGCCGTACTCTTGATGGATTAGAACAGGCAGGTCATTCCACATGGCTTCTGTTTCAAAGCTTGGCTCATTTCAAAGCATGTTGTCTCTGCTGGATAGGTTGGGTTCACCATTTGACAGAGAAGAAGGAAAGACAGAAACAAATATAAGCACCTACCTTGTTCTAGTCATTATGGCAAGCACTTTGCAAATATTATCTTGTTTGATTCTCACAACAACCCTGTGAGGTAGGTGCTATTATTATACAGATTTGAATGCAGGCTTCCGTTCCTTCAAGTCTGGACATCTATCCATTATACCATGCTGCCTGAACAAGGTATACATCAGGGGCTGGTTACTTGCTTTGCCAAAGAACATTCTGCATTACAAAATAATTCCCTATAAATTTCCTTTAATAGCCAGTCCATCTAAGACAAATTTACTAATGTTGTCCTAGTTGCCAAATCTAATGGCCTTTTCTCAGTCCTCATTCTCCTTGACCTCTCTGTTGCCTTTGATATCACCGCTCACTCTCTCCTTGATACTCTCTTCTTTCCAGGTTTTCTGGACACTCTCTCCTGGTTCTCCTCCTGCCTCTCTGACTGCTCCCTTTCTGTGTCCTTTGCTAGATCTTCATCCAGACCATGCTCTCTAACTGTATGTGTCCCTCAGGGTTCTGTCCTAAGCCTTCTTCTCTTCTTTCTCTCTCTATTACTTCACTTGGTGATTACATCAGCTCCCTTGGATTTAATTACCATCTCCATGACAATGATTTTCAAATCTATCATGCACCAAACTCCGTGCTGACCTCCAGTCTCACATCTGCAACTGCCTTTCAGACATCTCAAAGTGGATGTCCATTAAATTCAATATGTCCAAAATGTAACTCATTCTCTCTCCACCTAACTCTCTTTCCCCTCCTACCTCCCATACCATTTTAGGACAACATCATCCTTCCAGGCCCTCAGGCTCAAAACCTAGGAATCATCCCAGATTCTTCACTATCTTTCATTGACCATATCCAAACTCTAGCCAAGGCTCATCAATTTCACCTTTGCAACATCTCTCAAATATGCCTCCTTCTCCCCTCTGCCATTGCTGCTCCTCTAGTGCAGGCCCTCATTACCTCATAGCTGGGTCTGCCTGCCTCAAATCTCTCCCTAATCTAACCTGCCCTCCATTCAGTCACTAAAGTGATTTTCCTAATGCACAGGTCCAATCTCGGCCCAACTTGATAACTTCTGTGGCTTTCTATCACCTTCAGGATCAAATAAAAGTACTCTGGCATTCAAAGCCCTTCATAGCCTAGCTGCCTCCTACATTTCCAGTCTTCTTACACCTTACTCCCTGACATGTACTCTTTGATGTAGTGACACTGGTATCCTGGGTGAACAAGACACTCCATCTTACAAGTCTAAGCATTTTATCTGACTGACTGCACCCATACCTGGAATGCTCTTCCTCCTCTGCTCTGACTATGGACCACTTTAGCTTCCTTTAAATCCCCACTAAAAATCCTGTCTTTTACTGGAAGCTTTCCCCAACCTCTCTTAATTCTAATGCCTTTCCTCTGTTATTTTTTTCCCTATTTATCCTGTATATAGCTTGTTTGTATATATTTATTTTCATGTTGTAAGCTCCTTGAGGACAGAGACTGTCTTGTCTTTTTATATCCTCAGCACTTAGTGCCTGACACATAGTAGGCACTTAATAAATATTGATTGATTGATAGGCCATGACTCAATTTACAAAAATGTAGCCTACATTTGACTCTTTTCAGAGTATATAAAAAATTTTCCATTGGTAACTATACAGTGTCAAATGATCTAGAGGAATATGTCCAGCCCATTGATCACATTCATGGTCACTATGGATAATAATGATTCTGGATGAGAGAGAGGGAAGGAGTTTATTGTGACCTACCAGATTGGAGGGAGTATATACATGGATGAGATCACAGATCCATCAACATCTCCAAAGACCAAGTCCACAAAATAAGGTATACTTGTAACTTTCTTGCAAGCCTTTGCTAATGTAATAGCATTCAGAGAGGAAGAATATTTTGGCACAGGCATTTTTAATTAGTTATCTTAATAAAAAATAAAACCAACGGTTGCACCTCTGTCTTTTATTCAGCACAGAAACTGTACACAGGCCTGCAGGTCAGCTCCTATAAGACAATTAAGTGGCAGAAAAGTCAGGGCCTCTCCCTGAGTAGATATAACAATGTCAGAGAAGTGTTGGAATAACTTAACATTCCCTAATAAGCTCCTGGGCTTTAATGAGAAGATTTATATTCTTCTGTGGCTGATGTTGCTTTCAGTGAGAAAGGGAGGATTTTCTTTTCCCCTGAAAGAAATGAAGGGGGAAAAAAAACTCAAGGCAAATGATCAAGAGCTAAGAAATGAATAATCACCTGGATCTCGGCTAAGATTGTTTATTGATTTACGTAATGCGCACTAGCATTGACAGGATCTTATGACAGCAGCCAAATAAATATCTTGAACATAGAAGATATTACCATAGTCGATCTATATGCACAAATGGTTTGACACATTGTTTAATCTAATGACTTACGTAGCAAAAAATCCAGTCAAACAGTTCAAAATAAGATATATAGTTTAATCATAACATTAATAATAATAAACACTGACATTAGTATAGGAGTGATTTAAGCTCTGCAAAGCTGTGTAAATGTGTGATCTCATTAAGTCCTCATATCTATGAGGTAGGTGTTATCGCAATTTTACAGATGAGGAAACTGAGGCTAAATGACTTATCCAACACCTGACATCAAGTAAACATCTGAAGCAGGATTTGAACTCAAGTCTTTCTTATTCCACTTCCAACATAGTGATTTTGTTGAAGTGAATTCTTCCACTGATGCAGATTGCAGCCTTTATACCACTTGGCAGATGGTATTCAACAGCTGCTGTAGTCAGAGTACACATATATAAAATCATCACTTTTTATCCAACCTGGTGATAGTCTGCTCTGATCCTAACTAGATTGATGCTTAGATAACAGATTTTTGGATCTAAAGCTTTTCTAGCTACATGAAGGCATTCTTTGTCTCCTCTGTAATTAGTGCTCTATCCTTTTACTTTGTACATATTTCATATTTATTTCTCTTTGCAGTGTTGTTTTCTCCCAGTAGAATATAAGTTTGTTGAGGTCAGGGGCTGTTTTGTTTTTGTTCTACTTCCTGAGGGCCTTACATAGTTGGGTCATCTAGTAGTGCTTAATAACGTTTGGTGAAAGAAATTGAATTACCAAGATTAGTTCTCCACTGAATATCCTTCAAGAAAAAATATGGTCATCCCCACAATGTAAAGAGATACCAGAGAAGAACTTCAAGGAAGGAGAAAATATAATAAAACCTGCCAAAACTTTTTTGACTTGGTTAATTTCTTAGTTGCATTATGATAAGATAAACATTGATTAAATACTTACTATGTGTCAAGCATTGGGTTAAGCCCTGGGGATACAAATAAGAAAAAGAAAGACAGTACTTGCCCTCAAGGAGCTTACAATCTGATTGGGGAAGGCACTATACAAAAGGAAAGTGAAAGTATTAGGTCCAGGGCATAATGATGACGGAGAAGGATGATGATGATGATGATGATGATGATGATGATGAATGAGGTAAAGTTGAAATAAACAGAGGAGCAGGTGGGAAATTAAAAGATGGCTAGGATTTTGTTGGGGGTCAGCTAGGTGGTACAGTGGGTAGAACACTAGGCCTGGAGTCAGGAAGACTCACCTTCCTGTGTTCAAATCTGGCCTCAGACACTTACTAGCTTTGGGACTTTGGGCAAGTCACTTAACTCTGTTTGCCTCAGTTTTCTATCTGTAAAATGAGCTGGAGAAAGACATGGCAAGCCACTCCAGTATTTCTTCAAGAAAACCCCAAATGGGGTCACAAAAAGCAAGACGTGACTGAAAATGACAACAACAAAAAAAAGATTTTGAACCTTCTACTTAGGGAGCCTATGGAAGGGTTATTTGGTTCTTCCATTCAGCCCTCCAGTCAGAAGGGCAGAAGCAAATGAGTGGAATGAGAAGTGTGAGAATTAAAGCTAAAGACAGTGCCATGATGATGCATTTCCAGGTGATGAGCTTATCCTATGTGGGGCATGATGAAGATGATGGTGGAGTTGAAGCCAAGCATAGTAGCTAGTGGCAAATGAAGATTAACTCATTAATTATATGTAGTACTTGAAGGTGTGACTAAAAATAATTGTTGTTTATAAGAACAGCTGCAGTATAGTGAAAAGATAATTGGATTTGATGTCAGAGGATCTGGGTTTGAATCCTGCCTTTAGTCAATGACCTTATGACATTATTTCTCATAAACCTTGAATTTTCTTTCTCTTTAAAAAACGTAGATATTTATTGTGTCTGCTCAGTTCAGCCAGGATGGTCAAATAAACTGGCTGTGGATATAGACATAAACTTTGTGTTTCAGACTTCTATTGATTGATAAAGTGGATAATAAGAAGTAGGGGTCAGGAATGGCAAGAAATGGAGACTCAAAGAGGGCATAAGTGTGACCTAAGGAGAACATTGTCTGTCTCAGCACACATACCCAGTTTCTGATATTAAAAAAAAAAATAGTCGAAGTGGCTACCAAACTGTAGCCAGTGATATGTATGGACATCGCTTCTATGGTTACAGAAGCCAGATTGTATGGAGTCAGGGATACAATTAGTGGAGGAGAAATGATTGTCTCCTGTGTAGACCCTGCATTCTATTAAGTTTAGCCATGACCTGGAGAGAAAAGGGGGCATTGGGAATTAGAAGAGTCTGTAGAGTAAATGATGACTTTTTTTAAAAAACAAAATTGATTATAGGTAAAGGGGAGTGATTAAGAAATCAAGAAGTTGACAATGTTAATGAAAAAGAGTTTAAGAGTGTAAGCATAGTAATGTGACAGACTTTGAGTCAGAAGATCTGAGTTTGAATCATACCATAAATATTGAATCAGGGGCATCTAGGCAGTACAGTGGACAGACTTCTGATTCTGGATGGAGTCAGGAAAACCTGAGTTCAAATCTGGCCTCACATGCTTACTGGCTGTGTGACCCTAGGCAAGTCATTTAAACTCTATTTGCCTTAGTTTCTTCATCTGTAAAATGATGATAATGATAGTATTGTTTTAAGGCTTAAATGAGACTATAATTGGAAATTGCATTGCACGGTATCTGGCACACAGTAGTGCTAAGTAAACGTTAGCTAAAAATAAAAACTTTTTTTTTAAAAAAAAGAGATAGTGATTAACTGTGTTACCCTGAGACAGACACTAACCTCTATAAGCTTCAGTTTCTTCATCTACAAAATGAAATTAATATTAGCACCTACTTCACAGGGTTGTTGTGAGGGTAAAATAATATAATGTATGTGAAGCATGCAGTAGTATGTATTTAGGCAAATGTACATCGGATTATCCACACTTGTCAAAGATGACACTGAAATCTTCATCTATAAACCTCTTCTCTTTGTTTTGGTTTGTTCTTTTTGGAATTTCTGTGATTATATCTATACTGCCAATGATAACTGAACAACTGAGGCAGTTAATTGCACAGCCTAGGCCCCCAAACTGCTATCGAGGACTGACATCGACATTAACAATATTCATACTCTGGCTTTCATTTTTCTCAGGGCAAGACAGCATATACTGTAAGTCTATTCTTCTAGACTTGACCAATAAAAAGCAAAGTAAATGATCAAACATTTTGACGGACAAAAATGATTAAAATTGCCAGTCTTCCAAACATTTCAGGATTCTACCTCAAGTAGAATCTTTTGTTGCAGTTTGTTTTTCACTGTAAATAAAGGGTCAATCAACACGTTCAAATAACTTACAATGCTATATATTCTGCTAGAACATTCATCCAGCTCTTTTTGATTATATGTTCTCAGATAATAGGCAGGGCAGTTTGACCAAAGGAGATCAATTTCTTTAATCAGGCTAACGTAATGGTTCTATCACAAACTTTTGATAGGGCTATAGATATCATCAAATTTCCTTTTGTCTATTAATAGTTTTGTTATCTGGTAGAATTGAAGGACGCTGATTCTGCAGAGCTGAGGCAAAGTTGGCTAAAGGTCATAAAAATGCTGTACAATATCAACCTTTTGGGATGCAGATTTTAAAGTAACTAGTAAGTGCCTTGAGAGTGGGGATTGTGTAAATAAGAAATATTAATTTTTGTACAGTGAAAAGAACCTTGATCTAAAAGTCAAATGCAGTGCTTGGGGTACTGCCGTATGGTATGTGGGTCTCTTAGAAAAGCTATCTCATGTTCAAGATATGAGCAACGCACGGGGATAGGTAGGGAATATGTTTGGTCAAGGAACATGAATGAAAAGGTAGGCAATATGAATGTGTGCAGCCAGAAAGTACATATAGTTATCCATGTAGAGACGACATGGGGCCAAAGCAATTCATACCACTGAAGTGGCAGGGATGCTACTATATTCTAGTGATGTAATCACACTATTTACTCTCTCTCTCTTTTTTCCTTTTTTTTTGGCTGAGCGTCTCAGCTCTCCTTGTGATCTCTGCAGCCCTTGTGATTGTTATTTATTGATTTTTTTTG
The DNA here is from genome assembly GCF_003287225.1 of Phascolarctos cinereus. Classification (NCBI taxonomy): domain Eukaryota; kingdom Metazoa; phylum Chordata; class Mammalia; order Diprotodontia; family Phascolarctidae; genus Phascolarctos; species Phascolarctos cinereus. The sequence continues at coordinate 197,559,116 of NW_027555736.1, forward strand.
TATTCAAAACTTTTTGCTACCAGCTTCTATATGATCTCAAACAAGTCATTTAAATTCTCCGAGGCTCAGTTATTCATCTATTAATTGGGAAGGATGGATTTGATGGTCTTTAAGGTCCCTTCTAGACCTAAATCAATGATCCTTTGACCCCTTTAGGGTACCCATTTGGCCATTTAATTTCCCATCTACTATGGTGCAGTAATTAGATGAACTCTCTGATAAACACAAGCTGACAGCTATTTAATAACAACCATTGGTTTGTAGCCACATAAAGTGCTGCCTGAACACAAACCAAGAAAAGCACCTTGCAGATATGATTGTAATTTCTTTCAACTCATTGTGTTTGGGGCTGAATGACAATTCTTTGTCCTAGACAAGTATTTGACTTAAGGTTAGATATTTTCAAGATCCTGTGGCTAAAGACGCAAGCGAATTTTTGTCAGGACAAAAGCTAAGCTAAGGGCATAAAGATGTTATATTCTACTCATCTGGCCTGAATTGTTGCTTTTACTCTATTCTTTTCAATTGTTTCAGTGTGCAATTTGGGGGTTTCTTGGCATGGATACTGAAGCTCATTTTAAAGATGAGGAACTGAGACAAACAGGGCTAAGTGACTTGTCCAGGGTCACATAGCTAGTAAATGTCTGAGGCCAGATTTGAACTCAGACTCAGGAAGATGAGTTTTCTTAACTTCAGGCCCTGCACTCTATTCACTGTATCTAGGTCATATATACATACATACATGCATATATACATACATGTGTGTGTTTGTATATATGCACACACATACATATAGTGTATGTACATATACATGTTTGTACATATACACTTGTGTGTACACATATGTACACTGTTATACATGTATACATGTACACATATAACATATATATCGATCAATAAAAAAGCAACAAATACTTCAGCTTTGAAAAATAAAATGCAAACAATGCAAAAAACAAACATACAAGCAAAACAAAAAGTAGAAATCAACTTTGCCATCTTTCTACATAAGATACAGAGGTTCTGATTCTGCCCCTTCCACTAACTAGCTTTATGACTAGTCACTTTATCTTACTCTCCCTTGATTTTTTCATATCTGTAAAAAGAGAGATTTGGGCTCGATATAATCTATAATATTTCTATCTCAAATTTCAGAAATGCCATATTGCCTAGCACATTGCTATATATTTTGTTGAACAGAAAGACTGGTGAAGATTCAGCAAACGAAAGATAAATAATCTCATTCTTTGGGCTTTTTTAAAAAAGAATAGATAAAATTTCCTTTGCACTTTTGAAATGACTGTATCCCTAGTACTTTGAAAACTGAATCAATTTTTCATTCTTCTGACAGTCAAGTTGCTTTTAAATTATTGAGACACAACTATAGTGAACTTTTTCACTATATTTGAAGAAATAAACCATAAAATTTTCTATTCAGGTGCCTCAAAAAAATCCATCTACCCTCCCTCTTTCAAAACCATGAGAAGGGACTGTCAATTTTACTGATGTATCTCATGCTATACAATATAATGAAATTGTAAAACAAAAATAATTTAAAAAAGAAAAAAGAGACAATAAATGTAAAAAAAAAGGAAGAAGAAGAAGGGGGGGCAATAATCAAACAGTATAAGATATCATCTGCTTTTAGAGAGGCCAGTAGTATAGAATCTTTCATTTTTTTAATCATGTCTGACTTTTCATGAACCCATTTAAGGTTTTCTTGGGAAAGATACTGGAGTAGTTTGTCATTTCCTTCTCCAGCTCATTTTATAGATGAGAAACTGAGGTAAACAGGCTTAAGTGACTTGCCCAGGGTCACACAGCTAGTTAGTATCTGAGGTCAGATTTGAATTCAGGTCCTCCAGGCTGCAGAGACAGCATTCTATCTACTGTATCATCTATCTGCACTTTGATTTTGTATCTCAGCAAGACCAAGCTAGTTAAAAGCATATATGCTCATCACCTTCTTGACCTTATCTAGGCAGTTTGATGGCACCGTAGGTACAATGCTGGGCCTGGAGCCTGGAAGTCCTGAGTTCAAATCCATATTCAGACAATTCCTAGCTATGTGATCCTGGGATCACTTACCCTGATTGCCTTAGCTTCCTCTGCTACAAAATGGAAATAACGATATTACCTACCTTATAAGATTGTTATGAAGATCAAATGAGATAATATTTGCAAAGTGCTTAGCACTGTGCCTATAACATAGTAGATGATTAATAAATGCTTTTTCCCTCCCTCAAGTGATATTGTTTTAACTGGAAAGTGTCCTATATATATCAAAATAATCAGAAATGTCTGCGATATCAGTGATGTCTTATCACATTACTTAATGCAAGTTTCTAAGATATCTGAAACACATTAGTCTATCTTTTTTAAAAAAAAGCTCAATAAAGAATGAATTTTCTCTTTCCATATTCTCAAATAAAATGAAACTTTTTTCTCCTCAACACAATTGCCATTTCTATTTTTTCTATCCTTTATAAAGCCCTAACAGAAACTCTTCTTAATGTTTTTCCCCTTAGACTGCAACTTATTGGTTGCATTTGCTAGCTTATCTGCTAGAATATATTGATGATTTTATCTTCCTATGCTTTTTTAATGTGTAGGGAACCAATTTGTGACAAATTACCATGCACTGAGAAGTACAATGTACTGTATGTAAGTTGAAAGTATCCAATATAGGCTCTCTTTTCATTCTTTCAGGAAGCCTTATTTAGTTCTGTTAGCATTATCTCAGAACTGAATGTGTTCCATTTAGAAATGATTGAATCAAATGTTTTGCTAGACCAAGTGACATTCAATCACACATTAACATTATGTCATTTCCTATTCAGGTGCCTCAAAAAAATCCATCTACTTTTCATCTTTCAAGACCATAAGAAGGGACTGCCAATTATAATGATGTGTCTTTGCTATAAAATATAATGAAATTGTAAGCAAACCAAAAATAATAACAAAAGAAAGAAGAGATTAATTTTTTTAAAAAGAAGAAAAGGGGGAGAATAAAAATGTATACACTATCAGCTACTTTTAGACAGGTAAGCAACTACTTGTTCGAAATAGATCCCAACCAGGCTAAGGCCTTTTAAGGACAATTTTTTTTTTGCAAAGGTCAGGATATTTGAGGGTCCCTTTTTATAATGTAGCACTTCTTACAAATTGATGGTAGAAATCTTTCCCAGAATTCTATTTGTGGAAAAAATAGTAGTGAGTAGAAAAATAAGTTTAAAAAAACCTTGCAATACACTTTTGTTTCTGTGAGCATAAATTGGCAGATAAAAATTTCATTTCTATTTAACCCTAATAATTAACATTTACCTTCGTTTACACTCTATAGACCCAGTGAGTATCATAATGGTTCAGGTTCAGGTGAATAAGTGATATGAGTCTAACTATATTTATTATCAATACTAACAATCAACATAGTTCTGACCAATGGCATTTTGCAATCCAGTGTAATGCTAGGTGCCATTGGAACCTGAGAATCTGTACTCTCCTCACTTTCTCTTCCCTTTGGGAAAAGTTTAGCCTGCTATATATGCACTCATACCCTCAGTGACACAATGTTCCAATGGCTCATTGTTACAGGAAAAATCTAAAAAAGGCCCATGCTCAAGGTTTAAAGTTCTCGTTTAGCAAGTTATGGGATCATTCATAAGACTAAACTGTGTCTTGACAGTCCCCTGAGAAATCTTAACATTTTTTCCCTAAAATTTCAGAATCCTAGTGCAGTTCATGAAACTTGGGGAAGGGGAAAAAAAAACCTTCAGGGATCTCCGTTCATGCACATTTTGACAACAGAAATGAAGTAATACATAAAAAGAAAGTTAGACTTACAAAATGCCACCAATAGTGGTGGTTGGCAAAGGAGGGCTTTTTTTTTTTTTAAAGTTCTTCATAAATAGGTAGAAGGAGGAGAGAGGGAAGAAGAAAGATGTAGCACAGTGCTGCACAGCCATGGCAAGTATGCATGGAGGACAGGTTGTGATCCATTACTGATTAGGCCCTTCCTCCTGTTGAGCTATTGCTTTCTCATCTGCCTGCTACTGAAGATGGCTTTGGATGCCCCAAAGTAAAATGAGTTGTTTTCCAAAACATTAAGCAATCATTTGCCCTACTTCACAGTCTCTGAGATTGTGGCTAGCCATACTGCCTCCTGGTGGCTCACTCCTCTTCCACTTATCAGACAGATTTGCGTGGCCACCAGTTTTCAAACCTACTCTACCCAAATTATGTGCAGCCGCTAAAAAAAGGACCGCTTATAGTGAGAATGAGTATGTTAACTAGCATGAATGACTCCATTTTGTTTTAAGCCTCCATTTTATGACCAAGTATTCTTTATATAAGATGTTATATAAAATGGCCTGAGCCTGGAGTTTGGAAGATGTGAGTTTAAATCCAGCCTCAGACACTTACTTGCTGTGTTACCCTGGGCAAGTCACTTAACCTCTGTTTGCCTTAATCCACCAGAGAAGGAAATGGCAAATCACTCTAGAATCTTTGCCAAGAAAACCCCATAGACAGCATTGGCATGCTGTGATCCACAGAGTCACACAACATTGAACACAACTGAACAACTCAACAATAGCAGTTGTTATATGAGCTGGTTGTCTACAATAAAACAAATATTTGAATATAGTTTGCAGATGATATGTGTGTCCTCCAAATCTGGTAAATAACTACTAATAAAATGTGTTATTTCCCTCAAATCTAATAAGCAACTATTAATGATTTGTATGCCTCATGTCTGATAAACCACTAATAAACATACATGTGTATCCTCCAAATTTGGTAAACACCTAGTAATGGCATGTGTGTACGTGTGTGTGTGTGTGTGTGTGTGTGTGTGTGTGTGTGAGTCCCAAATCTGGTAGACAATTGGTAAGCACTGGCTAATAATGTTAGAAGACTAAAGCTTTAAAAGATAGTTCCCTTTCATTATAAGCTTGGGTGACAAATCACTAAGTAGAACTTAGATGTAACTTAAAACATAACTCTTAACCAGAATCATAGAAACCCATCAAAGGCTCAGCCATCAATCTGCTTCTGTGTGGCCATGAAAACTGTCTCCCGAACACTTGAAGATTCAAGTATCCCCATGTTTGTTTGAAAAAAGTGCTTATTGATGGTCAGAATGCCACCTCAGAGGGAGATGCCAGAGAGGGAACCTGTTTTGAGCACCAGTAAGAGACATGATTATCAGGACCTCTAGGAATCAGGTTGTTAATTTGTTCCTAAAAGGGAAGATATTTGTATTTATATTTCAAACCCCAAAGGCCACTGGTAAAGGATCCTCTCCTCACTGGTGGAAATTAATGTCTCTTGGTTATCCTTCTCTTGGAAGCTCTTGAAGAAAGTATCAGGGACAGAGTCAGGAGAATTCCAGAAGCCCCATGTTCTAATTCTCATCAATTTCTTCCTGCTTCCACACATGACCCCCAAAATGCAGGACTTTCCATTGCCTGTAGGGAAATAAGTTGTACCTTCACCAGCTGTGAAAAATATTGTGGTGGAATTATGATCTCACTGATATAGTTCTAATGCGGACTGTTGTAACCCTCATGCCTTCTCATCCCACTTAACTCTTGCAGAATTATTCTATAAGTCCATCTCAGAGAGTCCGTCCAAAATTCTAGGGGTTTTCCTCTAGATGTATTGCTACTGCATGGATACCAATATAGTACAAGAACCATTTATAGACTCACCTTTGCCACGTGACTGACACGGTCATACTTTACATATGAGTATTTCACTAAGGATATTTCCATTGTATTAGTTTTTCACTAGCAATGCATTGTAGCTTGTTTATGCCCAGAATATTCTTCTCCATTTTGTAATCTTCAACTTCAATGCTCTAAGGCTTCAAGTATTCCAGGATTTGTCACCAGAAGAATATATTTGTTTAAAAGGTAAGCTTGTATTTCAGGGGAAAAAAAAATTCACTTGAAGTTTTGCATACTTCTCCATAAGCAATTACAGTCTACTTTTTTTCCTCCCATTCAATTCTGGGCTGGACTCATTGTCCATGAACAGTGTTTAACCAAGATGTATGTATTGAGACCATATCAATGAGATGTCTAACCAACACTTAACATGCAATTACATTGACAACAGAAATTCACATGTAGATAACTAGATCACATCAGGCTGTCAACAATTCTCTATCACAGTTTTATTTTTTTAAGTTATATTTTCTTTTCTTTGGGGTGGGGAGTGGGTTTATTTTTTTTCCAATTAGTGGTATTTTATTTTTCTTCACAATTACATGTCAAGATAATTTTTAGCATTTATTTTTGCAAGATTTTGAGTTCCAAATTTTTCTCCCTCCTTTCCTGCCTCCTCTCCCCTCCCCTCTTCTGAAAATGGTAGGTAATTTGATATAGGCTATGCATGTGCTATCATGTTAAACATATTTTCTATTAGGCACATTTGTGAAAGAAGAAACAGATCAAAAGGATAAAAACCATGTAAAGAATGAAGTGAAAAACATATACTTCAATCTGCATTCAGATTCCATCAATTCCTTATACGGATGTGGGTAATGTTTTGCTTCTTGAGTCCTTTCTACTTGTCTTGCATCATTGTGTTGCTGAGAAGGCCTGAGTCACTCATAGCTGATCATTACACAATGTTACTGATATTGTGTATAATGTTTTCCTGGTCCTGCTCATTTCCCTTTGTATCAGTTTGTACAAGTTTTTCCAGATTTTGCTGAAATCTGCCTGTTCATCATTCAATAACTGCAACCTTATTCTAATCAGTATTGGCTCAAAGAGGAAATGATATACACAATCAGTTGAATATAGAAATCTATTTTACCCAACAGAGAAGTAGGAGGGGAGGAGATTAAATAAATGGGGGGAAGGGGACTGAAAAAATGGAGGGCAGATCAGGGGAGATGATAAATAGAAGAAAAACATTGGGGAGGAGGGAAATGGTGAAAGTAGAGAGAGGACAAACAAGAGTAAGACTAGGATGGAGGGAAATAACAGGTAGAAATCATAACTGTGAATATGAATGGGATGAACTCTCCCATAAAATGGAAGTGGTTAGCAGAGCAGATCAAAAACTAGAATCCTACAGTATGTTGCTTATAAGATATACACTTGAAACAGAGAAAGACACACAGAATAAAGGTAAGGGGCTGGAGCAGAATCTATTATGCTTCAGCAAAAATAATTTAAAAAAAAGCAGATCTTACAAAAAAAAAGGATCTGACAAAGTAAAGCAAAAATAAACCCAATTAAAAGGGATAAGGAAGGAAACTACATCTTGCTAAAAGGTACCATAGACAATGAAGCAATCAAATTAGAAGAGCAAGGAATAGTCTACCTGTCAGATCTATGGGGAAGGAAGAATTCATGACCAAAGAAGAGGTAGAGAGAATTATGAAATGTAGAATAGATTATTTTGATCACATTAAATTCAATAGCTTTTGTATAAACAAAACAAGCGTAACCAACACATGAAGGAAAGCAGAAAGCTGGGAAACAATCTTTACAGCAAGTTACCACTGACAAAGGCCTTATTTCTCAAATATATAGAGAACTGAATCAAACTTATGAGAATACAAGCCATTCCCCAATTGATAAATGGTCAAAGGATATGAACAAGCAGTTTTCAGGTGAAGAATTCAAAGATATCTATTACGCATATGAAGAAGTGCTCTGAATCACTTTTGATTGGAGAAAAGAAAATTAAAACAACTATGAAATATCACTTCACACCAATCAGATTGGTTAATATGAAAAAAAGGAAAATGATAAAGGTTGGAAAGGATGTGGGAAAATTGGGACACTGATGCATTGCTGGTGGAGTTGAAAACTGATCCAATCATTCTGGAGAGTAATTGGGAACTATGCCCAAAGGGCAACCAAACTGTGCATAACCCTTGATCCAGCAATACTACTACTAGGCCTGTATCCTAAAGAGATCACAAAAAATGGAAAAGGACCTACATGTGCAAATATATTTGTAGCAGCCCTTTTTGTAGTGGCAAAATATTGGAAAATGAAGGGATAAACATCAGTTGGGGAAAGGTTGAACAAGCTGTGGTATATGAATATAATGGAATGCTATTGTGCAATAAGAAATGCTGAACAGGCACATTTCAGAAAAATCTGGAAAGACTTGTACAAAGATACAAAGTGAAATGAACAGAACCAGGAAAACATCATATTCAGTATCAGCAACATTGTGTAATGATCAGCCATGAATGACTCATAGTTGTTCTCAGCAACACAATGATCCAAGATAAATGCAAAGGACTCATGAGAGAGAATGCTATCCATATCCAGATAAAGAATCAATGGACTCTAAATACAGATCAAAGCATATTTTTTTCAGTTACTTTATTCTTTCACATGTTTTTTTTCTTTTTGATCTGTTTCTTCTTCCACAACTCTGATTAATATGGAAATGTTTTACATGATAGCACATGTATAAACCATATCAAACTGCCTACCATTTTCAGAAGAGGGGAGGGGAGGAGACGGAAGAAGGGAGAAAAATTTGGAACTCAAAATCTCATAAAAATTAATGCTAAAATTTTTCTTGATATATAACTGGAGGGAAAATAAAATGCTATTTAAAAATATTTAAAAAATGAAGGGGTAAAAAAGAGGGATCCACTGGGAAAAGGGAGAGTAAGAGTGGGGAAAATAATATCATATAAAAGAAGCATTCAAGGAAGAGCTTTTACAGTGAATAAGAAAATAGGGGTGGATAACCTCACCCTCATTTAAATTGGTCTAAAGATCAAAGAACACACACACACACACACACACACATACTTAGTTGGGTATAGAAATCTAAATTACTCAACAGGGAAGTAAGAGGGGAAGGGGATAAGACAAAGAGGGTCATAACAAAGGGGAGATGGAGCAAGAGAGGCAAGTGGTCAGAAGCAAAACAGTTTTGTAGAGGTATAAGTTAAAAAGAAAAAAAAGGATAAGTTGATGAAAATAGGATAGGGATTTTCAAAATACATAGTAATCAATAATTGTGAATGTGAATGGGATGAACTCACCTATAAAATGGAAGTGAATAATAGGGATCTAGAAATCAGAATTTAACAATATGTTGTTTACAAGAGACACCCTTGAAACAGAAAGACAAACTTACAGAATTAAAATAAGGGACTGGAGCAGAATCTATTATGCTTCAGCTGACGTAAAAAAAGGCAGAGATAGCAAATAATGATCTCAGAAAAAAAACAAAAGCAAAAATAGAAAAAAGAGATAATCAGGGAAACTGAACTAAAAGGTATAATAGACAATGAAGTAATATTAAAAATTTTTATATCAAGTTTTTGTGATAAAGTCTTCATTTCTCAAATATATAGGAAACTGGTCAAATTAATAAAAATATGAGCCATTGTCTAATTGATAAATGGTTAAAAGATATGAACAGTTCGCTTTCAGAAGAAGAAATCAAAGCTATCTATAGTCATAAAAAAATGCTCCAAGTTACTATTGATTAGAGAACTCCAAATAAACACAACCCTGACATACCAGCTCACAGCTATAAGAAATGACAAGTGCTGAAAAGGATATGGGGAAACAGGTGCACTAATAAGCTATTGATGGAGTGATTCTGGAAAACAACTTGGATCTATGCCCAAAGGGTTACAAAACTGTACATCTGCTTTGACCTAGCAATGCTAATAGAAGATCTGTGTCTGAGACAGATTAAAGAAAAAGGACTCATACGTATAAAAATATTTATAATAGATCTTGTTTTTTGTGGTAGAAAAGAATTGGAAATTGAGATGATGCGCATCAACTGGGGAATGGCTGAACAAGTTGTGGTATATATACTTGTGATGGAATACTATTGTGCTATAAGAAATGATGAGACAGACAGTTTCAGAAAAATATAGGAAGACCTCTTTGAACTGATGCAAAATGAAATGAACACAATCAGGAGATCATTGTACACAATAACAACAATATTGTAATGATGATTGGATGTGAAAGACTTAGCAGCTCTGATCAATACAATGATCAAATGCAGTTCTGAAGGACTTGATGAAAAATGCTTTCTACCTCCAGAGAGAGAACTGATAAACTCGGAGTGCAAATTGGAGTATAATTCTCTCATTTTTAAATTTTTCTTATTTTTTGAAATATGGTTAACATGGAAATATGTTTTCTAAGATTTCATATGTATAATTGATATCATATTGCTTCCCTTCTCAGTAGTTGAGGGAGTTGAGGGAGAGTTTTTGGAACTCAAAATTTTAAAAATGTATGTTAAAAATAAAAACCCTAGAGCTTCCAGCCCACAGACTGAGGGGGAATCCAGTGGCTGATCAGAGAGGGACTGCAGGGATCTCTTTGCCAGTGCTGAGGCAGGAATCTCTTGCTTTGCCCGTGTGTGGATCTGGGTCACAGTTCTGGGTGGCAGTGCTGGGGTGAGGAGGAGCGCTGGCCTGGTGGAGCTTGTAGTGGCTGTGAGAGGAACCCCTCCTCACAGTTATGGGACAGAAAGGAATACTTGTGGTCATAGGCCAGGAAAGGAATAAACACCTCACCCCTTATCATACCACCTTGTAAGAACTGAAAATTTACAGGTCCCTACAAGTATCTCTGAAAACAGCTACATATAAACCCCTGAAGCTTGGGACAGTACACTCTCCACATTGGAAGCAGACTCTTACCTTAACAAAGAGTTTAAAACTCAAGTAATTAGCTGGGATCATGAGCAAGCAGCAAAAAAAGAGTCAGACTATATTATCTTACTTTGGTGAAAAAGAAGATCAAAATATACAACCAGAAGAAGACAACAAAATCAAAGCTCCTACATCCAAAGCCTCCAAGAAAAATATGAATCAGTCCCAGGCCTTGGAAGAGCTCAAAAGGGATTTTGAGAAGCAAGTAAGGGAAATAGAGGAAAAACTGGGAAGAGAAATGAGAGTGATGCAAGAAAATCATGAAAAACAAGTCAACAGCTTGCTAAAGGAGACCCAAAAAAATACTGAAGAAAAACACCTTAAAAAACAGCCTAACCCAAATGGCAAAAGAGGTCCAAAAAGCCAATGAGGAGAAAATGCCCTAAAAAGAAAAATTGGCCAAATGGAAAAGGAAGTCCAAAAGATTACTGAAGAAAATACTTCCTTAAAAATTAGAATAGAGCAATTGGAAGACAGTGACTTTATGAGAAATCAAGACACTGTAAAACAAATCCAAAAGAATGAAAAATTAGAAAACAATGTGAAATATCTCATTGGAAAAACAACTGACCTGGAAAATAGATCCAGGAGAGAGAATTTAAAAATTATTGGACTATCTGAAAGCCATGATCAAAAAAAGAGCCTAGACATCATCTTTCAAGAAATTATCAAGGAAAACTGCCCTGATATTTTAGAACCAGAGGGCAAAATAGAAATTGAAAGAATCCACAGATCTCCTCCTGAAAGAGATCCCCAAAGGAAAACTCCTAGGAATATTGTAGCCAAATTCCAGAGTTCCCAGGTCAAGGAGAAAATATTACAAGCTGCCAGAAGGAAACAATTCAAGTACTGTGGAAACACAATCAGGATAACACAAGATTTAGCAGCTTCTACATTAAAGGACCGCAGGGCATGGAATATAATATTCTGGAGGGCAAAGGAGATAGGATTACAACCAAGAATCACCTACCAGCAAAACTGAGTATAATCCTTCAGGGGAAAAATGGTCATTCAGTGAAATAGAGGACTTTCAAGCATTCCTGATGAAAAGACCAGAGCTAAACAGAAAATTTGACTTTCAAATACAGGACTCCAGTGGAACATGAAGAGGTAAACAGGAAAGAGAAATCATAAGAGACTTATTAAGATTGAACTGTTTACATTCCTGCATGGAAAGATGATATTTGTAACTCATGAGAACTTTGTCAGTATTAGGGTAGTTGAAGGAAAAAAATTGTATGTATGTATATATAGATAGATAGATAGGGGGCACAGGGTGAGTTGAAGATTAAGGGGTCATATCTGGAGAATAAAATTAAGGATGAGAGAGGATGATACTGGAGAAGAAAAGGAGGTAGAATGGGGTAAATTATCTCACAAAAAAAAACAGAAAAGAAAAGTCTCTCACAGTGGAGGGGAAACAGGGGAAGGTGAGAGGGAATGAGGGAATCTTATTCTCATAGGATTTGGCTTAAGGAGAAATAACATACACATTCAATTGGGTATGGAAATCTGTCTTACCCTACAGGAAAATAGAGGGAGAAGGGGACAAGAGAGCAGGGGGGTGATAGAGAGGAGGGCAGATTGGGAAAGAGGGTAATCAGAAGCAAATACTTCTGAGGAGGGACAGGGTCAAAAGAAAGAATAGAATAAATGGGAGGGCAGGATAGGATTAAGGGAAATAGAGTTAGTTTTTCACAACATGTCTACTGTGGAAGTGTTTTGCATAACTGCACATGTACAACCCATATTGAGTTGCTTGCCTTTTCAATGAGGGTAGGTAGGGAGGGAGGAAGGGAGAAAATTCGGAACTCAAAGTTTTAAAAACACATGTTTTAAAAAAAATGTTTTCACATGCAACTGGGAAATAAGAAATACAGGAAATGGGGTACAGAAGTCTACCCTGCTCTACAGAAAAATAGAAGGGGAAGGGGATAAGAGAAGGGAGGGGGGAGAGATAGAAGAGCAGGCAGACCAGGGGAAGGGGTATTCAGAATGCATGCCATCTTGGGGTGGGGGGAGGGGTGAGAAATTTGGAACTCAAAAACTTGTGGAAGTGAATATTGAAAACTAAAAATAAATAAATTTATATTAAAAAAACACTAGAAAGCATAAGAATAAATGAAGCTTTTAAAACTTTTTTTTTTTTAGGCAATTGGGGTTAAGTGACTTGCCCAGGGTTACACAGCTAGTAAGTGTCAAGTGTTTGGTCTGAGGCCGGATTTGAACTCAGGACTTCAGGGACGGTGCTCTATCCACTGCACCACCTACCTGCCCCAAATGAAGCTTTTCTTAGAATGATAAGTATCTATCTAAAAATAAGAACCAACATTAACTGTAACTGGAACAAGCTAATGGCCTTTACAATAAGATCAGCAGTGAATCAAAAATGTCCATTATCACCATTACTATTCAACATTGTATTACAAATGCTAGCTATAGTGATAAGAGAAGGAAAAGAAATTAAAGGAATAAATATAGGCCATGAGGAAACAAAACTTGTTGCATATGATATGAGGGTTTACTAAAAGAACCTTAGAGAATAAATTAAAACAATAGTTGAAAGAATTAACAACTTGAGTCAAGTTGCAGGATATAAAATAAATCCATAAAAATCACTGACATTTCTGTATGTTATCAACAAAATTCAGTGGGAAGAGATAGAATGAAAGCTTTCATTTAAAATAGTTACAGATAGTATAATATACTTGAGAGAACATGTAGAGGAAATTTATGAACACAATGGCAAAACATTCCTTACACAAATAAAGGCAGTTCTATATAATTGGTGAAATGTTAATTACTCATGGGGAGGCTGAGCCAATATAAGAAAAATGACAGTACTTTCTAAATTAATTTAGTTATTCAGTGTTGCCAAACTACCAAATGACTACTTTATCGAGCTAGACAAAATAATAACAAAATTCACCTGAAAAAGATAAAAGGTCAAGAATATTAAAAGAATCAACACAACAACAACAACAACAACAAAACCATGGGAAAGAAGGGAGCCTAGCAGTAACTGATCTCAACCTATACTACAGTGCCACAATTGTTAAAAAATATTTCCTACTGGGTAAAAACTTAGGTTGATCAGTGGAATAGATTAGTACACAATATATAGAAACAAATCAGCCCAATAACCCAGTGTTTAATAAACCTAAAGATCCCAGCTACTGGGACAAGAATTTTTGATTCAATAAAAAACTATTGGGAAGACTCAAAAAGAGTCTGGAAGAAACTAAACCAACATTTCACATCATATCCTCAGATAAACTCCAAATGAAAACATTACTTAGACATAAAATGTGATATCATAAGCAAATTAGAGGAACATGGAGGAAATTACATGTTAGTCTTTGTACAGAGGAAGAATTTCATGACCAAAATAGGAGAAAGCTCTCTTGTGATAGGAGGCAAAATGGACAATTTTGATTATTGAACATTTTTGAAAGCTTTCCAAGAAACAAAAACAATGCAGTTCAAATCAGAGAAAGAGGAAGCAAGAAATTGGAGGAAATTTTTTACAGTAGTTTCATCTGATAAAGTTCTCATTTCTAGGGAACTAAGTCAAATTAATAATAATAGGTGCCATTTCCCAATGGATAAAATGGTCAAAGAATATGAATAGGTAATTTTGAGAGGAAGAATTCCAAGCTATCAATAGACAAGAAAAAAATGTCCTAAATCATTAATAATTAGAGTAATAAAAATTAAAATAATTCTGATCTGCCACCTAAAACCCATCAGATTAGATAAATTGATAAAAAGGGAATATGACAAATGCACCAAAATATTTATAGTAGATATTTTGCAATAGCAAATAATCAGACAATAAGGGGATGTTGGTCAATTGAGGAATGGCTGAAAAAGATATGGTATATGAATGTGATGGAATATTATTTGATGTGAGAAATGACAAAAAGAGTTGATGCGGAGTAGAGTGAACAGAATTAGGTGAACACTTTTTGTTTTAGGCAATTAGAGTTAAGTGACTTGTCCAGGGTCACACAGCTAGTAAGTGTTAAGTGTTTGGTCTGAGGCCAGATTTGAACTCAAGTTCTCCTGACTTCAGGGCCAGTGCTCTATCCACTGTGCCACCTAGCTGCCCCAAAACAATTTATACAATAACAATAATATTATAAGCACAACCAAATCTTAAATACTTAGGAACTCTGATCGCAGAACGAACAACCACAATTCTGAAAGACTCATGTTGAAACATACTACCCACCTATAGATAGAGAGGTGATGGAATCAGAGTGCAGATGGAAGCATATATTCTTTTCAATCTTTTTTTTTTCACATGGCTAATTTGGGAATTTGTTTTAAATGACTATGTATATTTGTTATGGATTTAGTTGTTCTTGCCTTCTCAATGGTCAGGAGAAAGAAAGCGAGAAAATTTGGAACTGAAAATAAAATAATTTACTTGAATTTGTTAATGTTTTAGTGACTGTCTTATTTTCTTTTTTTTTGGTTATCATTATTGCTAGCTTCTTTCTTCTACCCTTCCCCAAATATATAATAAGGAAAACATAATCCATATAGTGAATATTCAGTCAAGAAACACAAATCCATTCACCAGCCAGATTTGTGGTGCAGTAGGTAGAATGTTGGGCCTGGAGCAAGGAAAACTTGAGTTTAAATCCAGCAATGGATAATTTCTAACATGGCACTATAGACAAGTCACTAAACCTCTATCTTCTTTAATTTCCTTATCTACAAAATGGGGATCATAATAGAACCTATCTCACAAAGTTATTGTTAGGATCTAATGAGAAATTTGTAAAGCACTTAACATAATTCTGGCAGACAGTAAATGCTTAATAAATGCTTATTTCATTCCTTTCATCATATAGTCCCATCTAATTGCTTGAATATATTGTATTTGCTTTTCTATGGCATAATGACTCCTGAGTTTGCATTTCAAAGTATCTACTAAGTTTGGGTCAATTCACTAGAAATACTTGAATGTTCTGTATTTACTCAAAGATCCATCTTTTCCTTTATAAGATTATGCTCACCTTTGTAGAATAAATTATTCTTGTATGTAAGCCTTTATGTTTTTCTATCTGGTATATCACATTCCTTGCTCCTCTCTTCCTTATGCTGCAAGTGGTCATATCTTGTGTGATCCTGACTATGCCTCCTTAGTATATTTGAACTCTTTATTTCTAAGGCTGCTAACAATATTTTCTCCCCCCTTTGACCTCAAAGCTCTAAAATTTAGCTTTGATATTCTTGGGTATTTTCATTTTGGAGTTTCAGAAGATGATATGTGGATTCTTTCAATTTTTACTTTGCACTATAGTTCTAATAGGTCTGGACAACTTTTATTCATGAGGTCTTGAAACATGCTATAGTAATGAATTCCCTGACTTGGTTACATGTACTCAAATTTGCACTATTTAAAGTTATAATGATGTTAGATATGATAATTGGTTCCAGCCCAATGGAAATATATAGTATAAATTCAAACAATGCGTCTACTTCAGAGGGCTCATTATTCACGCCAAACAGGACCTAGCTGCATCTGAACTTTTTTATGGCTGAGATTTTCCATTAGTCCAATGATTTTTAGATGCTATCTTCTTGGTTTGTTTTCCAGGTCAGTTATTTTTGAACAGGAGATACCTTACATTTTCTGATATTTTTTTTCCAGCTTTTTGATTTTGTTCTGGTATATCCTGTTGTCTCACGGAGTTTTTTTTATTTCTATCTGGTCCAAACTAAATTTCTGGGTTTATTCTAATATTCTGAGGTTATTAGATTACTGAGTTGAGTAAGTTTTTGTGCTTCCTGTACTAAGCTGTTTATTCTTGTTCCCATTCTTTTCTATTGAAGTCTTATTTAATTTATATGATAATATTTAAACACTTGTGGATAGAACCCTGGTCCTGGAGGTAGGAAGTTTTGAGTTCAAATCCAGTCTCAGACACTTACTGTGTGAACTTAGGTAAATTAGTTAACCGCTTTCTGCTTCAGTGTCTTCAATTATAAAACGGGGATAATAATGGCCCCTAATTCCCAGGGTAGTTGTGAGTATGACATTTAAAAAGGTTCAAGAAACATAGTTTCTGTGTAATTTGATCATTTTATTAATAAGGCCATCATTATTAATAAAAAGGATGAACATCTGGCCATCTCTCTTAAACCAAAGACCCCTAATGGTGGTGGAGTCATAGTTTACATGCCCTTCAAAGAGGAGGTGTTCCGGAGGAGTAGCCATCAACTCTGACTGGTTAACACAAAGACAAGTGTGGGCTGTATTAAAATGAAAGCCTTGCGGTACTTAACTTAGGTCACTCAAATCTTGGTCAGAGAGATAGTATTTTCCATATCACTTGCCTTTCCTTAGACCTCTCCAAGCAAACACAATGAGCAGGAACACACCCATTAGCCCACACTTAAAATTTCTTTTACTGTCTGATTAGATTTTGGCCTGGGTAAATCTCTAAGAGAGATTTCCCACACTGGTTGATTTCTGGAAGAGCAAGTAGAAAAGGGAAAAACCTTGGTCCTAATACAATTGTTAGTTATTAAATATAAGAAAAATATTCATGTCTAATGTGAAGATCTGATGAGAAAATATTTGGAAAGTGCTTAGCATAGTGCCTGGCATGTACTAGATGTTTAATAAATGTTTGTTTCCTTCCTTCCTTCATGTACATCGTGTACTCATCAAGTTGCTGTGTTGGGTGATGTAAGTGGTATGGCCTGTAATTAAAAGGAAAAAATATATATATATATATATATAATAATTACCATGTGCAAAACACTGGGCTTTCATCCTATATTCTCATTATAAATATATTTTAGTTTATCATTTGCAAAGTCACTCTCTTCCTAAAATTTTGCTCCACAAGTGGCCAAGTACTCATTTTCAACTCTGTAAAATCACACGGATCAATATATTTTAAGTACTTTCAGAAATTATCTGGGGTAGGAATAGAAAGACGAATTGAGTAACTCGCCATCCTAGGACAGGATCACAAACTTAATGTATAAATGTCTTACTGATGTTTTTTGTTTTTTTCTTTTTTACTTAAGAGTTTGATAAACTACTAGGACAAGTAGGTAATTGCTTTGCTGCTAGTTCGAAAAATGTTGTTGAAATGTGTCTTCTAGGGGCAGCTAGGTGGCGTAGTGGACAGAGCACCGGCCCTGAGGTCAGGAAGACCTGAGTTCAAATGTGACCTCAGACCAAACACTTGACACTTACTAGCTGTGTGACCCTGGGCAAGTCACTTAACCCCAATTGCCTAAAAAAAATGTCTTCTATTTCCCCTCTGCCTTTAAGACTCCAGATATAGATGATTAATTGAAGACTTTAATGACACAATCACATGGCTACTAAAAAGAAAATTTAAAAATTCAGACTGCTTAAATTTATTCTCTGGTTTAGATCCTCACTACTAAATAGCTAAAAATTTAGGTTAGGCTCTTTAGAGTGGCTGCTGAATTGTCATCCCCCCTCTGTATTTTTAGACCCATATATCTCATGATTTGCACAGTTTCTACTGCTCTGATTTAGAGATTATACTTTTTCCTTATAAACAACAGATCTAGCTACTTTGACTGACTCAGCACATTCCTAATCAGCCAGTAACTAGTTATTCAGCTCAGTCAAAATGATCAAATACAATATTCCTGTAAACACAGCCCACACCTCCACTCTAGTTGTTTTGGGGCATTTTAAGGACAAAAATGTATCACCATGGTAATGAAAGAGGGTACTACATGGAAAGAAGTGAGTAGAAGTGAATTGTTTCTGAAAGCTAGTGGAATGAAAAATAAATAGATTTCCTAAGAGTAAATTATAATGGAAAACCAAGTTAGGTCACAACCTCTGACTCTAATGTCTTAAGAGTATATGACTGTTCAAATGTTAAATATATGGTTCTTTAGTGAAAACAGAAGCACTTTATAAACATTTACAATGTGCACAGTTAGAAGAAATGTGTCCTAGTGGATGGAGAATTAACCCTAGAGTCAGAAATATTTGGGTTCCTGCCTTTATAAACTCACAGTGTCTCAAACAATTCTTTAAGAGTAAGTTTCAGAGCAGTCACCTATCTGAATTAGTAGTTCCCTATAGTAATGAAATCACAGGTGTGGTCTAATGTGTAAAGCAGTGTTGTCAAATTCAAATAGAAATGGGGGCCACTAATCCATAATAAGGATCCCTGTGGGCAGCATGTTAACTTAATCTTAAAATGTAATATTATTTATGTTTTATTGTATTTATATTTCTTTTGTTAACTATTTCTCAATTATATTTTAAGTTGGTTCAGGCAACCTTGGGAGTGTTGCGGCAAACTTATGGTCCTTTTAAGTATCAGGTATAGCATTGCTATTTCTTTCTTTCATCACAAAAGCAATGCTTGAAACAAAGAAAATTCGTAAACACCTATTGACAAATATATAAAACGTGAATTAGCAATGCATTACTCATATTATACTTGTTCTGGAGGTAAAAGCAGCTGCGTGGACCAGCTAGGTGAAGCAGTGGATAAAGCTCTGGGCCTAGAGGCAGGAGGACCTGAATTCAAATTTGACCTTAGAACTGACTAGCTGTGTGATCCTGGGAAAGTTACTTAATGTCAGTCTGCCTCAGTTTCCTTATCTGTACA
Organism: Phascolarctos cinereus; assembly: GCF_003287225.1. Taxonomy (NCBI): domain Eukaryota; kingdom Metazoa; phylum Chordata; class Mammalia; order Diprotodontia; family Phascolarctidae; genus Phascolarctos; species Phascolarctos cinereus. The sequence goes on from NW_027555736.1 coordinate 197,578,427, forward strand.
ATGAGGATAATAATAGACCTGCCTCTCAGGATTTTTGTGAGAATCAAATTAAATAATAATTGTAAAGTGCTCAGAAGAGTACCTGGCACACAGTAAGCACTATATAGACGTTCGCCAATATGATGATGATGGTAGGGGTTTTAAAATTATTGTTTTTGTTTTTATTGTTGTAGAAGACTCTGAGCTAGCTCATAGGGTTTCTGAATAGATTGCCATTCATTCAGATGTGTCCTGTCTTGAGCAGCAACTCAATGTCAATATCTTCTGGCCAGTTTCATGGGTCACGCTTTCAGTGGTTATCTTCTACTATGAAAATATTATAATTACAGTGCTTCCTGTAATTGGATAACCTTCCATTGGATAATCAGCACCAGATTCAATGACTGCAAAAAAGGTCACTGTTTGGACAACTGTCCTCAGAGAAAGATAGACACTGAAAAAAATGAGATCCAGGAACTAGACATACAGTCTCAGGCTTATATAAGCAAGCATACTTTTTTTTATTTTTGGCTACCATTCATATGTGGTCTACGTTGCTGCTGGGAGAGGACAGAGGAAGGGACTGGAAAGGCAGAGAAATTCCCTTCCTCTCTTTTCTTTGAAGTGCAAGGGAGAGCAGGTGTCTCCTCACCTCTCCTCCCTAACCCTCCCCATCCTGTTACAAAGTCCACCTTGAAAGAGAGAGAGTTTTTTTTTTATCTTGATTCCTTACTTATGTTGAGGTTTAGAAGATTAGGGGTACTGGGACCCTAAAATATCAAGAGCAAGAGACACAGGTCCTACCCAAAAGAATTCGACCCGAGCCATCTTTCAGCCAGAGGCAAGGTTTAGTAAAGATCAGTCATATTAGCCAGACTTTTAAGGAATCTGAACATTTGTAAGCTACTGGCTAGATTGTAAAAATCCGAGCCTTTGGCTAGACTCTTAGGAATTTGAGTACCTTAATGGAGACAAGATGGACCTCATATACAAAAAGACTATGGGAGGAATCTAGGAAGGATCTTGATGGGAGTGACTGAGAGGTCTAGAATGAGGTCTAGATAGGTCAAGGGTAGGAAGTAAGCCAGGAGCCATTGGGAGGTAATAGACAATGGAGGGCTGGGTTAGGTTAAGGGTAACAGAGAATTGGGAGATTGGGCATAGGTGATAATGAAAGGACATCTGATAGGATTATAGTCTCTGGGGAAAGCCACAAAGTTCCTTGATCAAGTAGGAGAATTCAAGGAGAATCCTGGAGACAAATGGGACCAAAATTCCTTTTTGGGGTGAGGGGCAAAGGTTGGCTTTGGGCCCATACCCCCTCAATTTAGACAAACAAAAGGATGGATTATCCTGATCCAATCACCAATCATTTTTTATATGCCATTATCCTTCCTGGCACCCCAACCCATAAACATGTATCTTTGTGGACCAAGGATCCAAATGGTGACCTTGGATACTCAAGCTCTTTAGTTAGGAACAGAACACATATCTCACCAGAAGGGGCCCTCTATAGTAGGCACTATAACAGAAACTACCACTACATAAAAATAGGGGAAATATATACCTTTTGATAAATGTTCCTCTTTCATTGTACTAGCTTTCAGAATAAAAAAGAAAGAAAACAGAAGAGAGAGAGGAGAGCACTAATAAATGGAATTGGGGTCAGGGAAGCCTTAATAGAGGAGATGACATCTGAGTTGAACCTTAAAAGAAGGGAAAGATATCGAGACATGGAGGGATTGTATTCCCATTTCCTTAATAACTGTGGCACACCAACCATACTACCTTTATGCAAACTCTAATAATAAAGGCCCATAAGAAAATGATAACTCATGTGCACAATTCTTTTAAATTTTAAATCTTCCACATAATAAGCACAGCCAAAAACATAAAAGACAAATGATAGAGAAATTAAAAGCAATTATCAAAGAATTATCAGCAGAAATATCTGATTTAAATTAATACCTACAGTTAAAAATCTTCTGCTTCTTTTTCACACTCCATTCTTGCCACACAACTCACCAATTCTACAACATTCCTGCAACTCCACCTTCTTCTTTGTCAAAGATAACACTGGGAGCTTTGATTGATTCTGAAGAAAAAATGAAAATACCATTATAATATTGCTCATGCAACTATGCTGATTGGGTCCGCTATGGATTTGTATTGCATAATCTCAAATGGGTCCTCACTGCTACATGCCAATCCTCTTACTCTTTACCTCTTCTTAACTTCCCTATTATTGCTAAATCCATTGCCATTCTCTCAGTCATCCAGGTTTGCAACCGAGGTATCATTCCTGACTTTTTATTTCTCTCCCCAAGATAACCAATCTGTTGCCAAGTACTGCCAATTTTACTTTTGTAATATCTCTAGCATAACCCCCCTTATCTGCCATCACCTTGGTACAGGCCCTTACCACCTCATGCCTGGCATTCTGCAATAGCGTTTAGTTCAGTCTCCTTGCCTTAAGTCCTTCCCTACTCAAGTCCATCTTGCACTCAGTGACTTAAGTGATCTTCCTTAAGAGTGGGTCTGACAATGTCACCCTGCCTCAATCAATTCCAGTAGCTCCTTATTATTCCACAAGTCAAATATAAAATCTTTTATTTGTTGGGGTTTTTTTTAGGTTTTTTTTTTGTAAACTTATAATGGAAGAGGTTACCCACCCTCAGAGAAACAGAGAACAAATAAGTATAATATGGTCTTACATAGAGCTCAAGGAACCTTATGGTTCCAGCTCCAGGAACTGTGTTGTGAATATTTTCACTGGAATGTCCATAAGACGGACTCTAATTCAATACATCTCAAAGTGATCTCATTATCTCTCTTTATACCTATCTCTCCACCTAACATACCTCTTTTTGTCAAGGATATCACTATTCTTCTAGTCACCCATATTTTCCATCTAGGGGCCGTCCTTGATTCTTTACTCTGTGAAAGTATATTGTAAATCTCCTTTTTGGTTCAACTGAAAAATATATATGTATATACACATGTGTGTATGTATGTATATATGTATGTGTGCATATGTGTGTGTTTGTGTGTAAATTCTTGACTTTTCCCTTTGTGAAAGTATATAAAAGGACAAGTTAAAAGGATGAGGTCCTGGGAAATGGAACAAGGGTAGAAACCAAAATTAACCCTTATCTGGTTAAGATCATTGCCTCCCACAAAATGATTCACCTAAGGACAGTGAATGTCCTCTTTTCCATTCAATACAATATTGATCACAAGAAGGAAGCCCTTTCAGTCCATGAGTGAACGATTTACTCTACCTCACGATTTCATAAACTTTATCATTTAATTCATCACGGAATCATTCCTTGTGCATTTGAGACTATTTTGTAATGAAGGAGAAGGGGCACATGTCTTATTTTATATTTTTCTCCATTGGATTGACTACTTTCAATCTTTGAGTAGAATGACCAATGAAGAAACTGAGTATTATTCTAACTCTTCTGGAATGTTAGTCCCAAATTCTTTTTTAATACAATTCAACCTTTCTCTTGCTCAAGGTTTTTACAAATAATGCTTCAAATTGTCCTGGGATAGAGGCAGTGGGAATGTGGGAACTATGCCAGTTTGGATATTTCTTCTCTAAACCAGAAAATGCTTGTATTTAGAATAATATATTAAAATTGTTTCTGTCAGACTTGTGACTAAAATGCAGAATACAGTGTAATATGAATGTTATTTTCTTTGACAAATCTCACTCAAGTTTTGAAAATTCTACCTTCACAGTAACTCTTTGATACGTTCCCTTCTGTAAACATAAAGCAGTGTCAGGCTAGATTAGGTCCCTATTATCTCTTGCCTAAGCTATTGAAATGTATACATATACATATATATATATATATATATACACATATATATATATATACATGTACATATATATATATTTTTTACAGATCTCTTGTCATCCAGACTCTCCCCTTCTCAATTTAAGTCTCCAAGTTTCAAAATTCCTAAAGCAAAGGTCTGACCATAATACTCTCTTTTTCAAGAAGCTTCAGTGACTCCCTATTGCATCTAGGACTAAAAAACAAACCTCCTCTGTTTGCAAATCAAAGCGATTTGCTATTTGGCACCAGCTCTATTTCCAGGTTGATTACATACTACTTTGCTTCATGTCCTCTACCTTCCAGACACGCTGACCTACTTTCCATTCCCAATACATGACATTACATCTCTTTGTCAGCATATATTTGCATGGACTATTCCTGAAGCCTGGAATGTTCTCCCTCCTTACTTGTTCCCTTCCAAACTGAGCTGGCCTTCTACAAGACACTCCATTTGTTAGTGAACCTCAAAGGTCTTTGCACTTATTTTGTTTAACTATTTATATGTCATAGCCCCTAAGTAGAATACAAAGGCCCTGAAGCAGGGACCATCTTATTTTGTCATTGTATCCTCACTGCCTAACACATTGCTTGATGTATTTTAGATTCTTTAATTAATTCTTGCCGAATTAAATTGATTTACTATACCTCATAGTTTCATAAACTTTATCATTTAATTCATCAAGTAACAATACCTTGTGTATTTGAGACTACTTTGGAGTGAAGGAAAAGGGGCACATTTCTTAGCTTTTATTTTTTTCTCCATTGGGTCTAAGACTGTAACATATTTATTGCACTAACATAAAGTTTTCTGGAGGTATTTTATAACCTGTGGTCAAAATTTACTAGAAGCTAGTTTCTTCTCAGTGGTAAATAAACAGCTTTTCTCTATAATCATATTGCTTTTTTTCACCATTGCCTTCCTTTCCTCTCCATTTTTTTTCTCACACTGCGGGTGCAATCTCATAATAACAAAACAAGTGAGACTAGAAATACTTGTAAGCCAAAAATTTTAAACTAGTACCATTGACTGAGTTGTCCTTAAGTAAGCTTTCCTTCTAATTTTTTTTTATTCTGAGACAAACCATTACAATGAAATTATGTTCTTTTACTATAATAAGTACTTCTCATCAGTAACTATTTTTCATTTAAAGAAATATTTGATGGTATCATTAAGCATATACAGATGCTTTCACACAAGTATCTACAAAATTCTTGGAAAACACAAGGCATTAACCTCATACTATTTCCAGAGCATTCCTCTACCTCAATAACCTTTCTTCTTTTGAAGTAAATGCCATTTTCTTTTACATACATACATACATACATATATGTATACATATATATACACACACATATGTACGTACATACATACATACACATATTTCTGCTATATCCCAACCCCCTGGTCACATTTCTAATTTCCACAATGGCTTTAGCATTTGACTCACTGGTTTTCCTCTCCATATCTTCCATTCTCTTCTCCTTTGCACCATTTTCTAAATAACTGCTCCTTCTCCTTGCCAAGGGCAATAATCCCCTTCACTTAAGGATCACAAAAATCAAAGTTGTAGAGGAATAAATAGTGTTTGGTAGCCAGACTCCCAAACTCATGGTATACTGGGGAGACTGCTCATAATTTATCACTACAGTTTTCTTTACAGAGCTATAGTTTTCTTGGAGATCTTTGTAAAAGTGAGAATTTGAAGAGCAAAGAATCGAACTCTTTGGCTCTAATTAATTTGATTTTGAGAAAGTAATACCACCTCTATGTTCTTCATTTTCTTCATAAGTATAATGTGCATATGTGTGTATGTATGTATGTATTATGCATATGTAAGGGAGAGAAATGGCATTAGAAGAGATCTTCTCCAAGGTCCCTTTTAGTTTGAAATCTTGTGAGCCTATATGCCTGATGACTTTTCTCAATAATTATCAAATCACTAAGCACAAGGGGTCTGTGAAGCTTAGCTTCTTTTGCTGTAATGAGGCAAGATGGAACTTGTTTTTAAAATGCTTCATTGATATCTATTTTTAAAATATCAAAATCATTTTGAGATATGCCTCTTTTCCTGCAGATACATGGTAATTTATCCAAACAAAACAAAGCTACAGCTTTTCCATGTCTAAAATATATGTTTCATTCTGTACTTTGCATCCATTACTTTTAGAGTGGGACACTGAATTTTAGTTTATCAATTCTGCTGCCTCCTGCATTTTATGCTCAGGTTATGCCCATTCATATTCACAGTTATGACTTTTTTTATGAATTCTCCTCTATCATGTCTTCTCATTTTCTTTCTTCTCTATGCTCCTCAACCACTCCCATATACCATGGGGGTGATGAAAGAAAAGTAGTGCATGCAGTCTAATGATTTCTATTTGGTATGCTATGCTTTCCACTTCAATGTTTTCTTTTTCTTCCCCTCACCCAGTCCCTAATAATAGGGTTTTGTTTTTCTACTTTTCCTTTCTTTCATTTCATACTCCCTTCATGTCCTACCTTCTGGAGGTCTAGTATGTTTGTTTTTATGGCTAAATCCTCTCTGAAATCTACTGTCTCTTTTTAATGCCTATGAAACACCTCCGTCTTGAATTTAATTTATTTCTATACTGAAATATGTGTGTTATTCATTCTCATCTGTGTGGTTCAGATGAAAGTAGAGTTCATATGTAACCTTTTACCATTCCATGCTTGTATAGCCTTCCTCTTGTTCATTTTAATTATGTGAGAGGCTAAATCTTACTCCTTTTCTCTTCTTGAATGTATTCATTTTTCCTTCCCTTTTCTTTTTCTCTTCACAAAATACTCAGTCTCTGGCTTACTTATGCTCATGATGACTCTTGAAGACAATAAGATTCTGAGGCGATACTTGTTTCCTTTACTCCATGAGAATTAAATACTTCATCTTTATATAATTCCTTCCAATTACTCTAATATATCTATCTTTCTTTAATTATCTTGATTTTGGTTTGAGTTTTTAAATATATATTCAATTTTGTTTTGTTCATCAGGAGTAATTGGGAGTCCTCTATTTCGTTAAAAGTCTATTTCCCTTTTACAGAATTGTTCTCAGGTTTTTCCAGTTGTTACTTATGGTTATAAGCCTTTATCTTTTGCCTTCAGGAGTAATTCATTGCAGACTGTCTTCTCCATTATCAAAGTAGCTATCAAATTCTCTATGATCCTGACTATAACTTTTCAGTATTTAAATGTTTTATTTATGGCTGCTAGTTTTTGTTTCATTTTTTTTTTAACCTGGAAGGTCCCAATTTTGGCTATAATGTTCCTGGGCATTTAAATTTTGTGGGTTGTTTTTTTTTTAGAAGTTTACCAGGAGAATTTGACTGTTTTCACTCTGCCCCATGGTTATAACATAGCAGTTTTATTTGTAATATATTGAAATACGGTATCTAGGCTGCCTTTCATGCATGAGTTTTTCAGGTAGTCTGATAAGTCTTAAATAATTTCTGTTCAACCTTTTTCTTCAGGCCAGTTGTTCTTGACAAGAGATATCTTACATTTTCTTTTATTTTTTTTTTCAGTTTTGTTCTAGTATTTTTGTTGTGTCATAACCTCAGTGGTCCAGTTTTATTTTCAAAGGGCCTATTACTTGAGTAAGGTTTTGTATTTCTTGTACTAAGCTGTTTGTTCTCCTTCTAAATCTTTCCTTTTCCATTTCTCTTCTAGTGCTTCTGTCTCATTTATAATACCATTTAAAAACTCAACTCATTTTCTAGTAATTCCAGTAGAACTTGTGGCAATTTTTCTTTTAATTTTTGTTGAACTTTTCCTTGTAGATAATGTGAAATACCTTTCTTCTTGGGCATGTGTTTGTGTCTTTTCTTGGGTTAGTGTCTTAGGCATCTTTGACTCCATAAAATTTCTTTACCATCAATGATTTCTTTTGCTTACTAATTTTCTGGGCAAATTTCCTGAATTGGTATTTTATGTCAGGATAAGACTCTATGCACTTGTGGAAAAAATAGTGGATCTTGCTTATTCCTCATCTGGTGTTTGATTTGGTGTCTTGATAAATAGTTGTATGTTCCTCAAGGACCTTAGGAATGATCCAACTCCATAAACTGTGCTGGGATTGTCTGTGCATAGCAGTATACACTGGGATAGTTTGATCATGGGTGCCTCCTGATTTTTGTGTTCCCATTCTGAGCCAGCAGGTTCTTGGTTCAGGTTAATAGTGACATAACTGCAGGGTTTAGGTGGTACTGCCTAGACACAGGTCTGTAATCTTACCTCTTGCACTGAATACACAGGTACAGGTTCTAAGCTTCCCTTTTTTGCTCCTGATCCATGACCTGGAAGACTTTCTAATGCTTTTCCCTCAGGCTTTACTTCTATATCTGGACCCCTTCCCTAGTTTTCACAGGCCTGTGGCTCTCTATCTATGTGGATCTGATTTGAGAAAAAGCATTTACTTTATTGTTTTGCTTATATTCTTGATCATTACTGTTTAGTGCTCTGTTTTTCATTCTTGCTAGAGTTGTGATAGAGCTGGTATATTCTACTTCTGTTCCCACCATGATTTTAAGGAGAGTTCTACCCCATATTTTCTAAGTGCTCACAAACAATTTACTGTCAGTTAAAGAATTTTGCTGAGAACGATATTGAACTTATTGGCATATACTTTTCAGACTTGACCTTCTTCTTCCCCATGAAAACTGATGCAAAATGGTCCCATTTCCAGTTTCTCAGTAGGTACTTAATAACTACTTACTATTTTTCATTTTATTTCAAAGATTACTGATAGTGGTTCAGTGAAGTTTCTTTTTGGACTATAGAAAGCAATTTGTCTGAGCCAGGAGACTTGAATTTATTTAGAAAATTAAATGCACTGTTGCCCATCATGTACTTCAATTCTTTCTCTTTTATCTATCTATCTATCTATCTATCTATCTATCTATCGATCTATCCATTCATTCATTCATTTATTCATCTATTTATTTATTTATTTACTCACTTATTTATTTATTCATCCATTTATTTATTCATTTGTTCATTTATTTATCATTCATTTATTTATTTACTTATTTACCTATTTATTTTTGGAGTTAGTGATTTAATTATTTATTTGTTTTTAGTTTTCAACATTCACTTCCACAAGATTTTGAGTTCCAAATTTTCTCCCCATCTCATCCCTCCCCCCACCCCAAGATGGCATGCATTCTGAATAACCCTTCCCCTAATCTGCCCTCCCTTCTGTCTTCCCCTCTCTTCTTTTATCTCTTTCTATTTTTCTATAGGGAAGGATAGATTTCTATACCCCATTCCCTGTATATATCTTATTTCCTGGTTGTATATGAAAGCAATTTTTAACACTTGTTTTTAAAACTTTTGAGTTCCAAATTTTGTCCCTTCCTCCCTCCCTACCCACACTCATTGAGAAGGCAAGCAATTGAATACAGGTTATACATGTGTATTCATGCAAAACAGTTTCATAGCAGTCATGTTGTGAAAAATTAACTGCATTTCCCTTTATCCTATCCTGCTTCCCCCATCTATTCTGTTCTGTCTTTTGACCCTGTTCCTCCTCAGAATTGTTTGCTTCTGATTACCCCATGTCAATCTGCCTTCCCTTCTGTCATTCCCCACTCTCTTATCCCCTTCCCCCCTATTTTCCTGTAGGGTAAGATAGATTTCCATACCAATTGAGTGTGTATGTTATTCCCCCCTTAAGCCAAATATTAGGAGAATAAGATTTACTCGTTACCTCTCACCTTCCCACTTCAATTCTTTCTTAATAATATTGACCTTCTCTTGCCAGTATGAACATAATTCTCCCCCCGCCCATACCTGTGAAGATAAACACAAAATAGAAGTTAAATAGTTTTGATATTCATTTTAAGCATCACACAGATCCTATTTTTTTTTCTTTTTTAATTACTCTTAGGGTTAATTTTTTCCTTAATGAAAAGTCCATCTGGGTAGATAATGGAATGCTCTTTATTATTCTTAAGATAAATCGCATAGTCTTGACCTTATCGAACATAAAGCACAAATTATAAGTGAGATCCTTTAGGAATTCTCTAAATAAGGTGTATGCAAGCCCTAATTAGGTCTTCTCAGACTTTATTTTCTTTTGTGAACAAACATAATTAGTTCTTTGAAGAATTTTGTGAAGGACATCTCCCATATTCTGAAAGAGCTATGCTTCTACTCTTCTCTACAATCAGAACACTGATATTTCAAATGATTTTAATAAGAATATAGAAATACTTACACTGGAATTTCAAGAAACACTTTTTGGATTTGATTGTATGAATCCAAATAGCATGCAAATTATGCAAAAATAGTATTTTTAAAAAATTAACTTTTGCTATAACCAAGGATATGCTTGGAGTTAGCTTAAACCAGCTCATGAAAACTGACTGATAAATTTTCAGTGTGAGCATTTATACCTCAGAAATTTGTAAATATACAAATCAGGGCATAATTTATTATTATCCAGATTTAATGAAGTGATGGAGAAAGTTCATACTGAAGCTTAAACTTAAAAGTGTGTCATGTGTAAAAACTTTTAAGTGAGCCAGTTCTTGATATTTACCAGCATACCTTTTACTACAACTATTATGGGTGAACAAATTCTCATAGCATTTTCAAAAAACTGTAAAAATGCTTCAAGAATTCCACACAACACTAACCTCTTGGAGACTCTGAGGTGACAAAACCACCATTGCTCTGAACACCTTCAGTTTCTTGATTGTAACTTTACAAGCACTAGTAATGCTTTCTCAACTTTCTGGTGTTATCAGTTGTCCCCCTTCCCCCATAAATCACCATGTTTGATAATGGGCTAAAGTTTTGAGAAATATAAAGATAAGATTTAACAGGGTTAAATGTAAAGTCTTATATTTGAGGCAAAAAAACCAAACCAAACCAAAATAAAACAAAACAATCCAGCTTGCAAGTATAAGATGGTGGAGATGAGACTAGACAATGATTCACATGAAAAATATCTAGGGTTTGGTGAACTACAAGCTCAAATATGTGTCTACAGTATGATAGCATGGCCAGAACAGGTCATACTAGGCTAATGCTAAAGCTACACTAAAAAGCAAACAAACAAACAAACAACACACTGTCCAGAATGAAGAGATAGTAGTTCAGTCTTCTCTGGCATATTCATTGATTAATCAAATATTTATTAATCTCCTCATATGTTTCAGATACTATACTGACGCTAGAGACCTAATGACAACAGCAACATAGTTCCTACTTTTGAGGAGCTTACAATCTAGTGGGAGACAACACGTTTACAGATAAGCATAAACAAGATAGACACAAAATTAGTTCAAGATAATTGTTTTGGGAGAGGGGTCTTCCAGGTGTTGAGGGAACAAAAAAGTCTTAATTTAGAAGTGCTTGAATTGAGCCAAGAAGGAAACCAGGGATTCTGAGAGGGAGAGGAGAAAAGGTAGCTTATTCTAGCTATAGAGAACTGAAAGTGAAAACACATATATCACATATGAGGACAGTTTGGGTGACAGTATTTATGAAGGAGATTAATGCAGCACAATGAAGAAGCAGTCAAGCAGTCAAGAAGACCTGAGTTCAAATCTGGCCTCATACATGCACTAGCTGTGTGACCCTAGGTAAGTCACTTAACTCTTCTCTGACTCAATTCACTCAACTATAAAATGAAGGTAATAACACCACCTACCTTTCAGATTGTTTTGAGGATCAGATAAGAAAATACATGTAAAGTGCTCAGCACAGTACCTGCCACATTGTGGGTACTATATAAATGCTTATTCTTTCTCCTTCACTGTCCTCAATAAGATTGAAAAGGTAGGTTGGAGCCAGGTTATGAAGTGCTTTTAAAGCCAATCAGAGGAATTTTTATTTAACATTAGGTAAGAAAGAACCTTTGAGTAAGAGAGTGCCATGGTCAGATGTGGTTTAGGAAAATTATTATGGCAGAGAATGGATTAAAATTGGGAGAAACCTGAGACCAGGACATTAACTAAGAGCTTATGCAATGGTGTGGCCCTGAACTAAGGTAGCAGCTCAGTGGAGAGATGAGTCCGATTTCAGCATGCTCTGGAAGTAGGAATGACAAGAATTGACAAACAATTGGATACAGGGAGTGAGGAGCCAATGATGACCCAGGTTATAAACCTGAGTGACTGTGAGGATGGAGTTTCCTCCTGCAGAAATAAGCTATTTGGGAAGAAGACTGGTTTTGGAGGGGAAAGATGTTGTTTTAGACATGTTGAGTTTGATCTGACAATGGGAGATATATAGTAAACATCTCTTGTACAAGCTGAACACAACTACCATCACTCTGTGTATCTTCTCTCTTCTTTTTGATGAGAGACTTCTAAGACTACTTTATAATTTCTTGCTATCTCTATTATGTAGTCTCTGTCCCCAATTATTTGTTCATTCCTTGTGACTTAGTAATTGGGATAAGGATATGACTAGGCTTGTGATTTCATTTGTAGAGAGAGGTCTCAAGTGAAAAAGTTCTCTCACCCAAAACAGATTGACTTCTCCTCTGCAAAAGTTTTAGAGAGCTTCCTCAAGCATTGAGAGATTAAGTGACTTGTCCAGGGAGACACACCCAATATGTATCAGAAGTGAGACTTGATCAGGTCTTCTTAGCTTTTAGACCGACTCCTGATCCATACACCATGTGGCTTCTCTAATTAGTAATATGGATAAAATAATTGATCCCCATCTGCCACTTGATTGTTGTATGATCTCTGGAAAATCTCTTAATGACTTGGAGCCTCAGTTTTCTTCTCTATTAATTGGATGTGGTAATATTTGTGTTATTTGCCTCATGGGGTTATTTAGAAATAATATAATTAAAGTTACTGTAACTATAAATTAATTTATAAATATATTAAATTTCATTTCATTTCATTTAAATTTAATTTCATTAAATTTCATCATCATTTTATAATCTGCTCAGATGTTTCAAAACTGAAGATTGTTGGTCTGAAATGTCTGCTTAACTTTAAGTACATCCCTATTTTTAGCTAAGCATTTATCTACTCCTCTGGTCTAGTAGTGGCTATGAGAGTTAGTTTATCTATAGCAAAGTAACTTTATCCTTTAATATCATCTGGACTTACTTCATTGCAATTGAATTTTTGGCCTTTTTATGTCACCTCTCACTCACTCTGACCATACTTATCTTTGCCACTGAGAAGGAGAGAGCCCTAACAGAAATATTTCTCTACATTCTTCCCAGGGGAAGAACAATGGTAAATGACACACTTAGTAGGTCAGCTGCCTCCTTGCTTGCTTCTTTTATCTGATGCATTTTGGCCTTTGCGGATAGTCAAACCAATCTACCTGCTAGAAAACTATACAAATCTAAGGAAGGTGGGAATTCAAAGAAGAATAATAGCATAGATTTGTGCTAAGAAGAGCACATTTTCACTTAGAAGTACAGAGAAACATAATAGAATTATGTATTTAAATGCATTGAGAGAAATATCATTTCCTTCAGCCTTGTTAGAATAATCCTGAGAATTCTTGCTACTGGGAGGAAAGTAAGTTAATATTAGGCTAGGGTGGTTCTATGAAATGAGTTAATTGAATTCTTCTTTTTCTTTGATTGATTACATGACATACTTAGTAACAATTTCCGCTCAGTGAAATAGGTAGGCCAGGATTTCTCACGCAACTATGCATTGAATTATGTGATTTTTGACCATGAGGTCAGCTAAAGCTAAGGAGTAGAAAACTAATTCAGGTAATTAGGCCACAGCCATGATGTAGTTTATATCATCCAGATAGCCTAGTAAAATCAAGTCTTACCTCTTATTTAGAGAACAGTATTTATCTGCTTTGACTGTGTTGTTGGATTGGTGTCTTGTTGGGGATGGGAGGAATTGGAGGTGATCACTTGTTGCTTGCAAGAGAAATCCAAATATACCTTCTAGAACATTGCAAAAAGCATTAGAAACGTTGCTGTGGGAAGCCTTTTAGGTGTTCCACAAATATGTTGCTTGGACATCGTGTGCTTGTCAAAACAGCATGTAATTATGATGGATAATTTTTTAAAATATGTGGCTTAAATATAGTATGTCCTGCAATTCATTATTCTAAACCAAGCAGCAAAAAAGATTAGGGTCAACAAGAGAAGAAGATTCACAAGATACAATCGGCTCTTTAGCATTCTTGTCTCAAGTTCATAGGATCATAAATCTAGAGCCTGAACAACATTCAGAGACCATCTAGTCTAGCCCCACTTCCCACCCCCATTTTATAGATGTGGAAACAGAGGCCCAGGGAGAAGTTGTTTGCTTACGTTCACATAAGTAAAAAGTAGTAGAGTCAGTCTTGTGTTATTCTATCATGCTGCATCTGGAACTAATCTTGGAGATCACCTAATCACTAATCTTACATACTAGGAAACAAGGTCTAGGGAGGTTAAGTGTCAGCTTGATCATAAGTTACACCATCAATGCAGCAAAAAATGGACTAAAGTTGACAATATCAGAGTGGGATGGTGTCAACTTTATCAGGATGACTTTCCTTCTTATCCCATTCTCCTTTAAGTCAGGTAATGATTATTCTTTATTTTGGATTGATTTTTTTTTACTGTATCCCAGAAGGTTTCAATAGATATACATGCATGTATGTATATATGTATGTACATACATATGTGTACATGTACACAACATACATATAAATACGCATACACTTGCATGTATATACAGGTACACATACAAATAATGAATATGGAAAATCAGATCCCATTAGTATATAATTATACACTTTGGGAATGAATTAAGATCATTATTTTTAAGCAATTCATTTTATATTGCTACAGAGCACCATCTAATAAACACACATTTACAGCCTCTCCAGGTATGAACCTTGAAAACAATTTAACAAAACAGCACAACATAATGAGAGAACTTGCAATCATGAACTTTTGCAGTTTTCTTTTTGATAAATGAAAGGTATGTTTTGATTTTTAAAACTTAGTACCTTTGCAATGGGCAAATCAGCAAGACTCATCTTCATGAGTTCAGATCTGGCCTCAGACACTTACTAGCTATATGTCCCTGGTCAAGTCACTTAATTCTGTTTGCCTCAGTTTCCTCATCTGTAAAATGAGTTGGAGAAGGAAATGGCAATATCTTTGCCAAGAAGGGGGCATAAAGTGTCAGATATGACTGAAAAATGACTGAACAAACAACAATATCTTGGAACTTTGTTAATGGTATTGAATGTGAGTTTTGTTATCATTTCAAGTTGCCTTTATTTAAATCACTGTATCTATCATGTATATCCAAAGGTATGGTTATTTAGTTTCGACTCTCAGGAAAGCAGCATAAAATGTGTCTTTAAATCAAGCTTTTTTTTTTTTAAGACAAATGCAAATGAGTTTGAAACCCCAGCACACCATCTTAGGCAAGATTATCTCACCACAGATGAAACAGTGGCCCTGGTATTTACCAGGCTGTTGCTGGAAGGTTGCTGCTTAGGGCCATCTGAATTAGACTATGTCAGGAGGAAATCATTTGGGTTTTTGCCAGTATTGGGTAGCCTCCTTTTAAAACTAACCTTGTTAATAAAATATTAAGGCTTTGTGCTTGTTTTGTTGTTGTTGTTTTTCTGCTGAAGGATTGCAAGTCCTCTCTAAACTTCCATGTTGTGGAGCAAAACCCTGTTTGCCCTACCCTAGTTACTGTTCTATGAATATTATAATTTTGGTTCCACTTTTTTTGTTTGTTTGTTTGTTCGTTCGTTTGTTTATTGTTCACAAGTCTTATTATGTTTCTTTGAATTATTAGCGTTCATTTTACCTTCTCTAGCTAGGATCATTAATTGGGTTATCAATGACACAATATGGCTTAACTGAATGTTTTAATTCATAACCTATTCAGCTCAGGACTTCTGAATACTTAAGCTATTTTTACAAATGAATGAATGAATGAATAATAAAGCATTTATTAATTGTTTACTATGAGCAAAGCACTGTATTAAGTATGTGGGGACAAATTGCGAAGGAAGAATGTCCCTGCTGTCAGGGAACTCCTGTTCTAATAGGGAAGACAACACATGGGTTCAACTGCAATTGAGATAGGAAAATCACATTGTCCCTAGAGTATAGCAGCAAAGCAAACGTCTCTTACTAAATGTCGTTTCCACTGTGTGAGAGGGTTGTGGGTAATGAGACATTAAGAAAGGACTAAGTTCTCAAAGGATCATGAAGAAGTTAGTCTTTTACTCACAGGTCTGCAAGCACTTGGTTTCCTCATCCCCCAGTGCCAAAGGCACAAAACAGTGACTTTGGGGAAGGGGCGCATTGAGACGTGTCCTCTCATTGAGAGCCCAGATCTTCTGGGCCTCTGCTTTTCAATCTGATTGTTGTTACTTGGCGGATTCACATGGATTTAGTGGAAGGGAGACATTAGAAGCAATCAATCAGCAAGGGGTCTGAAATGAGACTCTCCCACCCTATTAGCAACAAGGATACTTGTGATTAGTAAAATCTCTTAATGTTACAAACTTTCATTAAAGGAAATTTGCTAAGCTCATTGATGGCTTGCTAATTATACATTCCTAGGCCTAAATATAACTGACCAAGCCAGTTTTGACATACATAGGAACTTCATGGTATGTAGGTGGATCAATTAGTGATCAAACATGGATTCACTAATGTAAGATAAGGCCTAGCAATAGGCTGGTCCTTACACACTGATGAAATCATATCAATTTCTGATGTTGAATCATTTGACAATGACAGTGACTTTGGTGGCAAGAATTTTCTTTTGTAAGTCTTTAGTAACTGTGGCTGTAGCACATGCAAGAGCAAATGCCAAGCTGCATCTTCAAAAAAGTTGCTCCGCTAGATGATGTCTGAGGGCAATGGGCTGGAAGTATTGTTATTCCCAAGGTTCTTGCATTCTGGGTACAGGGTTGTTCCCATCAAATCTGAGGGCATATGGTGGTCAAACTTATGGAGGTAGTTTGACTTAACTGGTACACAATACCTTTTTTCTCTCACTGAAGGTGCTCTTCTGCTTCACCTAGGCTGGCTGACTTGTTCTCTGTGTGACAGTTGGTAGACAGTTGGTAGGGATGGCTTTGTGACCTGGAACAAGATAATTAACCTTTTTTTTTTGCATTAATTTTCTCTTCTGTATGATTAAGGGGTTGGATCAAACAATCTCTAAGTTCTCTTACAGTGCCAAAGCTATAAACTTGTATTTGGATAAAAGTACCTTAGTATTCAGGAAATTGGTAAAGGCTTTTGATTTGTCATCAAGAACTACTATAATCATTCGATGAAATTAAACTTTTCTGTCTTTAAAAATCACCGTATTTCAAATCTATCACTTAATTGAAATGCTAGTGAATTATTAAATGTAATCAATTAGAACATATCCTCTTAGTTCTATAATTTGACAGAAATACTATAATACGAATCAATTTCCTCTCATCAGTGCAATAAAATTTGGTGCCCTTCTTGCTTTAAAAATTGGTAGCATTAAGTAGGTTTTTCAATCAAATGACAAATTCTTAGTGTGGGTGGGAAGCAGAAAGAGATTGACCTTTACAAAGCTCTCCATCCACTTGTACCCTTTCTGAAATATGCATTTATCTTATTCATGATGAATTGGACTTCTGATTGTGAAAGTTAGTAGATTACATCCAAACTTTTAATTATACATTGGAATATCAGATTTGCTCTAAGAAAAATAAGAACAAACAAATACGATGTTATTGGTAGGATAACCTGGGCTTGTTTGGGTATGACCACTTCCTCCAACATGGAGGTACCTTTAAGGGGCCTTTGGAGGATATCCACATCGTCTAACATGGAAGCCTCTACGTGCCCTATCAGGTGGGCTTTCCTCAGCTTCCTGCATCTTTAAAACTGACAAGACTGAGCCATTCACTCCTCTTTTCCACTGCTCTTGTCCTCCGCTTTTTCTCCTGCTCTCTTTCAGCCATTCTTTCTTCCTGTGCACTCCCTTTTGATGCACATTCACCCACAGCATGAGTGCCAAAAATTGAACTGATGAGAGGTGAAGGACTTTCTTCTGCTCCCTCTTGTTGACTAAGAAATGGGTCCAGGGGATGCTTGTGTTTTGTGTTATTTGTCCTCAATTTCATGTGTGGGAAGTAATCCTTATGAGACCAGACATATGAGCTATGACAATCTTGGAATTAGGATTCTAGGCAGGATGGTGCAGTCAGCTAATCCAGCACAAAGCTCAGAAACCTTTGGTGCCTGGGACTCGAATATGTGGGGGATTTTATACTTGGAACTGGAACTGTGTTCTGTAGGAACTGAGATAAGCTAATTTGTATATTTCTGAGTATACTTTTAAAAGTAAATATTCCTTTGTAAAAACAGATTTAATTAAAAGTGGATAATAGAACTGGGGTGCAGGTGGCCATTCTTTACAATGACATCAGGCTGCAGATATTGGCAGAATGCCTGGACCTAAGAGTCCAGAGCAGTTGCTTTCAAATTCTGAGGGGATATAGTGGTCAAGAGGACAAAGTGGCCAACCCCTAAACTCTTTATGGATACTGGAGAACCCTAGCATGGGGTGATGTGGAACAACCTTGGCCTTAAGGCAATGAGGACTAGGGGCAGCTAGTATTACACTAAAATTATAAAAAAAAAAAAGAATCTCCTGGGTCATTCATTTGGGCAAATGAGATTTTTTGTTCCCAATTCTTTTAATATTTTCATTGACTTTACTAAAACTTTAGGATTTTCTAGAGTAATAGAAATATAAATTGCCCTAGAAGCAATATGGCCGTGTGGATAGGGTGTTGGACTTAAGTCAGGAAGATCCAGGTTCTAGTCATATCTCCAACCCTTATTAGTTATGTTATACTGGACAAGCTATTTAACCTCTTGAACTCTCAGTTTCCTTACCTGCAAAATCAAAATAATAATATTACTTTCTGTCCACAGGATTGTGATAAGACTTGAATCAGGTTGCATATTAAATTGATTTGTAAACTTTAAAGCTCTCCACAAATGTCACCTATTATTGCTAATTCATGATAGATTAGCTTCCTTGTGGAATCATGATGAATACTCACAATATCTAGAACATAGAAGTTTGGTCTTATACACTAAGGGATAAAAGACAGCAAATCTTCATTGTGAAAACATAGCTCTATTGTGGTTATTCTCTTATTAGTTTGACCTTGCCTCAGTCTTCTTTGCTGGATCACAAATTATGTCCTGCCCCAATGTGTGGGGATATCTAGCGGATCTATCTTGTACCATATTCTCAATCTATCTCTACTGTCTCTGGGTGATGCCATCAACTCCTATATTTATGCATGATTCCCAAATATGCAAAGTCAGCCTTTGTTTCTCAAACTATAATTGTGTATCATTGGTTGTTTACTGTATGTGTATCTATATCTATATCTATATCTATACACACACACACACATATATGTATGCATATATATACACACACACATGCACACGCATACCCAAGAGGATAAGCAGCTTAAACTCTACAGATGAAAACAGAAGGCATAATCATTTCTCTTGAATCCTTCCTTCTTTCTAACTTCCATATTTCCTGTTGAGGTGGTGATACCACCATACTTCTAGTCACATAGGTTCATGAACTTGTGGCTATTCTTGAATCTTCTTTCCCCCTCACCTCTCATATCTAATTATCTAATGTCAAGTATTTTATGTCCAAGTATTTTATAATATTTCTTGTATTCCATTTTTTCTACTCACAAGTTCACCACCTTAGTTCACACTCTCATAACTTTTCTACCATAATCTTCTAGTCTCTCTCCTCCTAGTTCCCCTTTCCCCAGTCCTGTAAACATTTGCCAAACTTATATTCCCCCAAAAACCTGTCTGACCATACTGCTTGCTTGTTTTAAAAGTTCCAGTGGTTCCCTGGTGCCTCTAGG
Source organism: Phascolarctos cinereus (assembly GCF_003287225.1). Taxonomy (NCBI): domain Eukaryota; kingdom Metazoa; phylum Chordata; class Mammalia; order Diprotodontia; family Phascolarctidae; genus Phascolarctos; species Phascolarctos cinereus. Next base: position 197,598,152 of record NW_027555736.1, read on the forward strand.
ATAAGATACAAGCTCCTCTGTTTGACTGGAAGGTAGCTGGTACAGTTGATAGAGCACAGGGCCTGGAGTGTGGAAGACTCGTCTTCCTGAATTCAAATCCAGCCTCAGACACTTACTAGCTATGTCACTTTAGGTAAGTCACTTAACCATCTTTGCCTCAGTTTCCTTATCTGTAAAATGATCTAAAGGGAAAAAATGGCAAACCGCTTCAGTATCTTTGCGAAGAAAACCTCAAATGGGGTCATGAAGAGTGGGACACAACTGAATGATAACCTCTCTTTGGCATTGAAACTCCTTTACACTTTCACTCTATTTTTCCTTTCCAGGCTCACTGAACATTGTTTTCCTTCACATAGTTTACGTTGCCATCGAATTGGCCTACTTGCTGCTCTCTATACATAACATCCCATCTCCTACCTCTGTGCCTTTGCAAAAGTCGTTCCCCATGCCAGGATGCTTTTCCTCCTTATCTCCATGCCTTTGAATCTCTAGTTTCTTTTTAGGATAAACTCAAGTATGATTTCCTAAAGGATTCTAAGTTTTTAAAACACTTTTCTACAGAAATTGCTTTGTATTCATTTTGTATTTGTGTTATCTTTCTACACATTGTTTCCCTATAATAGAATGCAACATTTTAGAGGATAAAGACTTTTTTTTTCATTTCATAACTATCCATATTATTACAATCTAGGCTTTATTTGGTGCCTATTCTAGTACCTGGCATATAATAGATATGTACCAAATGTTTGTTGAATGAATGAATGATATCCTTAGTTTCTCCTGAAAAGTAAATATACGCTGATATACATGTTAATTAAAATAAAAACAGTTTTAACACTGATCCAAAAAGAGATTTGGGCACATAACTAACTTCCCATACTAGAAAACAATTCTAGGCATCTTTATAGGCTCATAGATATAGCCCTTAGAGGATATCAAGTCCCACTCACTGATTTTAGAGATCAGGAAAATGAGGCCCAATTTGATTAAATGACTTGACCAAAGTTGCAAGGTAATACATGGCAGATCTGGGATTTGAAGCCTGGTCCTCTGACTCCAAATTCTTTTTCCACTGTGCTATTTTGTCTTAAATCAGACACAGTGCTCATATAACTGAACTCCAATGAATAAACAGGTACAATATTTGGTTGTGAGATATTTCAGGAGAAATATTTAATGAGAATTTTCAATCATAAGGGCTCAGGGAAATTTCTAATTTAGTTGAAAACTGCAAATCAGTAAAAAATAGTTATAAATCTAAGTAGTAAGAATATTAGAGTGAGGATCCAACCTAAGACTGTAAAGTATCAAGGTTAGGACTGCCCTCCTCTTCAATGGAGAGACCATAAATCAAAAACATACTTTCTAATAGTAATCAGGATTGAGTCATATAGCTATTCCTGTGAATAGAACACAATGAGAACACTCCTGGGTTCATCTGGGCATCCCACATTCTTATGAGGCCATAGAGGCCTCCCAGCTCCAAAAGCAGATGAGGAGAGAAAGGAGAAATGGGAGCTGCATATTGTTTTTTTCTCCATTCACAAGAAGAGAGTTATTTTTCTCACAAAGTAACCAGAGAAGGCAAGAGAGAGAACTGAGAGGGGATATGGGCCTGAAAGTGTTATTCCCTCTTCATTTCTACTTTTTCTCACTCTTTTCCTTAATATTTTAGACCCTTTTTTCTCCCTATAATTGATCTCAATTGCTAAATATGGTGATCTTTTCTCAGTCTTCATCCTTTTTCTGCATTTGATGTGACTGACCCGCCCCTCTTCTTTGATACCATCTCTTTTCTGGATTTCCATGATGCTACTCTGCAACCTATCCATACCATCTCATTCTGTGTGCATCTTTTTTGTGTCCTTTCATAATTCCTCCAGAGAAGTTCTACCCCAAATGGTCAAGGTCTTAATCTATTTTTTTTATGATTGTTGGACATTGGGTTATATAGAGAGGATAAACTCATTCTAATATTCTTACTCCTTTAGAGTTTGACAAAGATGGGTATGTTTTGGAATATATCCACAGGCTTTATTAGTTGGAAATGCTAGAAGGACCTCAGTATGATATACAAACATACCAGTGTCTCCCACATCTTTAAAAATCCTCGCTTGCTCCTATCACCTTGCTATTATTTTATATTTATCTTCCCCTTCCTGATTTCCTTTTTTTGTGCATTTTTAAAAATTTTATTAATTTATTTTGATTTACCAACAATCATTTCCATATGCTTTCGAGCTGAAAATTTTTCTCCACCTTCCTCACCGCCACCCTCCCCAAGACAGTGCACAATCTGATATAGGTTTTACATTTACATACCCATTAAACATATTTTCACATTAGTGAAGTCGTAAGTAAAAATTAAAACCAATAGGAGGAACCATCAGAAAGATGAAACAAAACTCAACAGAAGGTAAAAATAAGTGATAGCAATTCGACTTCCACAGTTCTTTCTTTGGATGTGGACAGCATTTTCCATCCCAAGGTCTCTGGAGATGTCTTAGATCCTTGTAATACTGAGAAGGGTTCAGCTTAACAGTCTTAGTCATTGCATAACATGGCTGTTATTGTGTACCAAGTCCTCTTGGTTCTACTCACTTCACTCAGCATCAGACCATATAAGTCTTTCCAGGTTTTTCTGAAGTCAGCCTGTTCATCATTTCTTATAGCACAATAGTATTCCATTACATTCATATACCACAACTTGCTCAGCCATTCCCCAATTGATGGGCATCCTCTCAATTTCCAATTCTTTGCCACCACAAAAAGAGCTGCTATGAATATTTTTGTACATGTGGGTCCTTTTCCCGTTTGTTTGATCTCTTTGGGATATAGCCCTAGAAGTGCTATTACTGGATATTTTTGTAGCCCTTTGGGCATAGCTCCAAATTGTTCTCCAAAATGGTTGGATCATTTCACAACTCCACCAACAATGTATTAGTGTTCCAATTTTCCCATCTCTCCAACATTTATCATTTTCCTGTTTTGTCATGTTGGCCAATCTGATAGGTGTGATGTGGTACCTCAGAGTTGTTTTGATTTGCATTTCTCTAATCAATAACGATTTAGAGCATTTTTTCATATGACTATAGATGGCTTTAATTTCTTCATCTGAGAACTGTGTGTTCATATCCTTTGACCATTTATCAATTGGGGAATGGCTTGTGTTCTTATAAATTTGTCTTATTTCTGCATATATTTTAGAAATGAGGCCTTTATCAGAGAGACTGGTTAAAAATTCTTTCCCAATTTTCTACCTTCCTTCTAATCTTAGTTGCATTGGCTTTGTTTGTGCAAAAACTTTTCAATTTAATGTAATCAAAATTATCCATTTTCTTTTCATAATGTTCTCTATCTCCTGTTTGGTCATGAATTCTTCTGTTCTCCATAGATCTGATAGGTAAACTATTCCTTGTTCTCCCAGTTTACTTACGGTATCAGCCTTTATATCTAAGTCATGAACCCATTTTGACTTTATTTTGGTATATGGTGTGAGATTGGGTCTATGCCTAGTTCTGCCATACTCTTTTCCAGTTTTCCCAGCAGTTTTTTTCAAAGAGTGGGTTCTTATCCCAGAAGCTGGGGTCTTTGGGTTTATCAAATAATAGATTACTATAGTCATTGACTACTGTTCTTGCATATTTAACCTATTCCACTGATCCACCTCCCTATTTCTTAGCCAGTACCAAGCAGTTTTGATGATTGCTGCTTTATAATACAATTTAAGATCTGGAATTGCTAGGCCACCTTCCCTGCATTTCTTTTCATTAGTTCCTTTGATATTCTGGACCTTTTGTTTTCCAAATGAATCTTGTTATTATTTTTCTAACTCTATAAAATAATTTTTGGTAGTTTGACTGGTATGGCACTGAATAAGTAAATTAGCTTAGGTAGGATTGTCATTTTTATTATATTAGCTCGGCCTACCCATGAGCAAGTGATGTTTTTCCAATTATTTAGATCTGATTTTATTTGTGTGAAAAGTGTTTTGTAATTGTGTTCATAGAGTTCCTGGGTTTGTTTCGGGAGGTAGACTCCTAAATATTTTATAATGGCTACAGTAAGTTTAAATGGGATTTCTCTTTCTATCTCTTGCTGTTGGGCTTTGTTGGTAATATATAGAAATGCTGATGATTTATGTGGGTTTATTTTATAGCCTGCAACTTTGCTAAAGTTGTTTATTATTTCAAGTAGTTTTTTACTTGATTCTCTAGGATTCTCTAAGTATATCATCATGTCATCTGCAAAGAGTGATAGCTTTGTTTCTTCTTTGCTATTCTAATGCCTTCAATTTCTTTTTCTTCTCTTATTGCTAAAGCTAGCGTTTCCAGTACAATATGGAATAAAGTGGTGATAATGGACAACCTTGTTTCACCCCGATCTTATTGGAAATGCTTCTACCTGTCCCATTACATATAATGCTTGCATGAAGGTTTTAGATATGCTATTTATTATTTTAAGGAAGACTCCATTTATACCTATGCTTTCTAGTGTTTTTAATAGGAATGGGTGTTGTATTTTATCAAAAGCTTTTTCTGCATCTATTGAGATGATCATGTGGTTTCTGTTGGTTTTGTGTTGATATGCTCAATGATGCTGATAGTTTTCCTAATATTGAACCAACCCTGCATTCCTGGTATAAATCCTACCTGGTCATAGTGTATTATTCTTGTGATAAGTTGCTGCAATCTACTTGCTAGTATTTTGTTTAAAATTTTTGCATCTATATTCATTAGAGAAATTGGTCTATAATTTTCTTTCTCTATTTTGACTCTTCCTGGTTTAGGTATCAACACCATATTTGTATCATAAAAGAATTTGGTAAGACTCCTTCTTCACCTATTTTCCCAAATAGTCTATATAGTATTGGAATTAATTGTTCTTTAAATGTTTGATAGAATTCGCATGTAAATCCATCTGGCCCTGGAGATTTTTTCCTAGGGAGTTCATCAATGGCTTGTTCAATTTCTTTTTCTGAGATGGGGTTATTTAAGTATTTTACTTCCTCTTCAGTTAATCTGGGCAATTTATATTTTTGTAAATATGTATCCATTTCACTAAGATTGTCAAATTTGTTGGCATATAGTTGGGCAAAATAATTCCTAATTATTGTTTTAATTTCCTCTTCCTTGGTGGTAGCTTCGCCCTTTTCATTCTTGATACTAGTAATTTTTTTCTTCTTTCTTTTTTTAATTAAATTAACCAAAGGCTTATCTATTTTATTGTTTTTTCATAAAACCAGCTCTTAGTTTTATTTATTAGTTCAATAGTTTTCTTAATTTCAATTTTATTAATTTTTCCTTTGGTTTTCAATATTTCTAATTTGGTGTTTAGTTGAGGATTTTTAATTTGTTCTTTTTCTAGTTTTTTAGTTGTATGCCCAATTCATTAATCTCCTCTTTTTCTATTTTATTTATGTAAGCATTTAGAGATATAAAACTTCCCCTAAGAACTGCTTTGCTGCATCCCATAGTTTTGGTATGTTGTCTCATTATTGTCATTCTCTTGAATGAAATTATTGATTGTTTCTATGATTTGTTGTTTGACCCAATCATTTTTTAGGATTAGATTATTTAGTTTCCAATTTTTTTAGTCTATCTTTCCATGGCCCTTTATTACATATAATTTTTATTGTCATGATCTGAAAAGGATGCATTTAATATTTCTGCCTTTCTGCATTGGATTGTGAGGTTTTTATGCCCTAGTACATGGTCAATTTTTGTGTATGTGCCATGTACTGCGAGAAAAAAGTATATTCCTTTCTATCCCCATTCAGTTTTCTCCAGAGGTCTATCATACCTAACTTTTCTAATGTTCTATTCACCTCCTTAACTTCTTTCTTGTTTATTTTGTGGTTAGACTTATCTAGTGCAAGAGGGGAGGTTCAGGTCCCCACTAGTATAGTTTTGCTGTCTATTTCTTCCTGTAACTCCCTGAACTTCTCCTAAGAATTTGGATGCTATACCATTTGGTGCATATATGTTTAGTAATGATATTACTTCATTGTCTATGGTGCCTTTTAGCAGGATGTAGTTTCCTTCCTTATCTCTTTTGATTAGATCTATTTTTGCTTTTGCTTTGTCTGAGATCAGGATTGCTACCCCTGCTTTTTTACTTCAGCTGAGCATAATATATTCTGCTCCAGCCTTTTACCTTTACCCTGTATGTGTCACTCTTTTTCAAATGTGTTTCCTGTAAACAACATATTGTAGGATTATGGTTTTTAATCCATTCTGCAATCCATTTCCATTTTATGGGAGAGTTCATCCCATTCACATTCACAGTTATGATTACTATCTGTGTCTTTTTCTCCATCCTTTTCCCCCATTTATGCTTTTCTTTCTCCTTTTTCCTTTCCCCTCTTCACTAGTGTTTTGCTTTTGACCACTGCCTCCTTCAGTCCTTCCTTCCTTTTATTATCCCTTTCCCTTTTCTTCCCCTTTAGTCTTACTGCTTCTTCCCTCCCTTCTTTCCCCCCTCCCTTTTCTTTCCCCTTTTCCCTCCTACTGCCTATAGGGCAAGTTAGATTTCTATACCTAACTGATTATATTATGCCCTTCTTGAGCCAAATCTGATGAGAGTAAGGTTCAAACAATGCTCCCCCCTCCCTTCTTTCCCTCTGCTGTAATAGGATTTTGTGTCTTTTCCTGTAATGTAATTTACCCTTGTCTGCCTCCTCCTTTCTCAGTACATTTTCTAAGATCAGATTGATCCACTTATTTGGATCCATTTAACCCACTTGATTAGATTTTTTTTATCATTACATCAAAGTCAACTAATATCCACCCTCTTTATGTATACTCCTTTAACAAGGTGTAATAACAATACAGTTCTCAAGGGTTGCAAGTCTCATATTCCCTTGTAGGGGTTTAAACAGCCCCCCCCTTATTAACAACATATTGTATCCTTCTGTCCCATTTACCTTTTTAAGTCCTTCTTGAGTCCTGTACTTGAAGATCAAATTTTTTGTTGAGCTCTGGTCTTTTTATCAGGAAAGTTTGGAAGTCTCCTATTTGTTGAATATCCACCTCCTCCCTTGAAAAATGATGCTCATTTTTGCTGGGTAATTGATCCTTGGCTGCATTCCAAGCTCCTTTGCCTTATGGAATATCATGTTCCATGCCCTGCGGTCTTTTAATGTAGAAGCTGCAAGGTCCTGTGTAATCCTGACTGTGGTTCCATGATATTTAAATTTTCTTTCTGGCTGCTTGCAGCACCTTCTCTTTCATCTGGTAATTTTGGAATTTTGCTATTATATTCCTTGGCATTGTCAATTTGGGATCTCTTTCAGGTGGTGATTGGTGGATTCTTTCTACGGTTATTTTCCCTTCTAGTTCTAGGACTTCTGGGCAGTTTTCCTTTATGATTTCCTGACAGATACTGTCCAGGCTCTTTTTTAATCATGATTTTCAAGTAGTCCAATAATTTTTAAATTGTCTCTCCTGAGTCGATTTTCCAGGTCGGTTGTTTTACTGATGAGGTATTTTACATTTTAATCTATTTTTTCATTTTTTTGTCTCTGTTTGATTGATTCTTGCTCTCTCATAGAGACATTAGTTTCCATTTGTCCAATTCTAGTTTTTAACAGACTGTTTTCTTCTGTTAGTTTTTGTCCTTCCTTCTTCAATTGGCCAATTGTGTTTTTTAGGGACTTGTTTTCTTCAGTGTATGTGTTTTCCAATTGGCCAATTGTATTTTTGAAGGACTCTTCTACCTCTCTCTTTTGACTATTAAAATCATTCTTGAGAAGGTAGAAAATTAGGAAAGAATTTTTACAACTAGTCTCTCTGAGAAAGGCCTCATTTCTAAAATATATAGAGAATTGAGACAAATTTATAAGAACACAAGCCATTCCCCAATTGATAAATGGTCAAAGGATATGAACACACAGTTCTCAGATGAAGAAATTAAAGCCATCTATAGTCATATGAAAAAATGCTCTAAATCATTATTGATTGGAGAAATGCAAATCAAAACAACTCTGAGGTACCACATCACACCTATCAGATTGGCCAACATGACAAAACAGGAAAATGATAAATGTTGGAAAGGATGTAGAAAAATTGGAATGCTAATACATTGTTGGTAGAGTTGCAAAATGATCCAACCATTTTGGAGAACAATTTGGAACTATGCCCAAAGGGCTACAAAAATGTGTATACCCTTTGATCCAGGAATAGCATTTCTAGGGCTATATCCCAAAGAGATCAAACAAATGGGAAAAGGACCCACATGTACAAAAATATTCATAGCAGCTCTTTTTGTGGTGGCAAAGCATTGGAAATTGAGAGGATACCCCTCAATTGGGGAATGGCTGAGCAAGTTGTGGTATATGAATGTAAAGGAATACTATTGTGCTATAAGAAATGATGAACAGGCTGACTTCAGAAAAACCTGGAAAGACTTATATGGTCTGATGCTGAGTGAAGTGAGTAGAACCAAGAGGACTTGGTACACAATAACAGCCATGTTATGCAATGACTAAGATTGTTAAACTGAACCTTTCTCAGCATTATGAGGATCTAAGACATCTCCAGAGGCCTCGGGATGGAAAATGCTGTCCACATCCATAGAAAGAACTGTGGAAGTCAAATCGCTATCACTTATTTTTACCTTCTGTTGAGTTTTGTTTCATCTTTCTGATGGTTCCTCCTATTGATTTTAACTTTTACTTACAACTTCACTAATGTGAAAATATGTTTAATGGGTATGTAAATGTAAAGCCTATGTCAGATTGTGCCCCGTCTTGGGGAGGGTGGGGGGGAGGAAAAGGGAGAAAAATTTTCAACTCAAAAGCACATGGAAAAAAAATTTTTTTTTAAATCATTCTTGAGCTCTTCTAAGAAGGCTTTTTGGGCTTCAGACCAGTTCATATTCCCTTTTGTTGTTGCAGATGTGGGCTTGTTGAGAATGTTGTCCTCTTCGGAATTTCTGTCTTGATCTTCACTCTTCTCATAATATGAGTGTATGGTACATTTCTTTTTACTCATGGTGTTTCTTTATTCCCTGGCCTTTAAAGAGATTGAGCTCTCCTGCTGGGGAACAGAGGGTACTGACCCAAGCTTCTTGTGTTGGGAGCCTAGGTCTTGGTCACTGGCTTTGTGTGCTGGGACCTCTTATGCTTTCAGTTGGAGGCTGTAGGTTTCTGGCAGCTTACTTCGTGTTGGGCTGGGATCAGCAAGGAACTTTTAGGCTATTCTAGGTTGCCTGCTTTTCCTTTACTTTAGCTTTCTTCAGCTCCTTTTAGATGGGTGCTGCAGGGTGTTTATCTGCCTGGGGGCCCCTGCAGTGTTGTCTCCCTCATTTCTGCTAATGCACTGGGATATTCCTTTGCAAGTCGAGTGCCGAGGCACCTGGTGGTTTTCTGAGCTGGTTTCCACCAGTTCCTCCCACCCTCACTGAGGCACTTGGAGGTCTAGGTGTTGGTGTTCGCCTGCTCTGCCACCTGGGCTTCAGGATTTCTTCACAATTGGAGGCTGCAGGGCTCCCACAGCTCACCTGGTGTTCGGGGATTTAGGAAGCCTTTAGCTTGTTTTCTTCACCTCCTTTCAGATGAATGCTGCAGGCTACTTATCTGCCTGGGGCCCCTTGTAGTTTTGCCTCCCTTATTTTTGCTGAGGCACTGGGAGACCTGTTTGCTGGGTTGCTGCACTGCTGCTCCCCATCTTTCTTCTAGTTCAGCTGTTCCAGGGTTTTTTTCTGGGGTGATATTTTCTGGGTTTTCAGAGGTTGATAGGGGAGAGTGAGAGCGACTACCTTTTCACTCTGCCATCTTGGCTCCCAGAAGCGGAAAAGTTTGTCCCCTTCCTGATTTCCCTGAGAAAGCTATCTATAGCATTGCCTCTACTCCCACTCCTCTCACTCTCTTTGAAACTCTGCAACCTTACTTCTGACATTATATTCAACTGAAACTATGTTCTCTAAAATTAATAATGATCTCTTAATTCACAAATCCAATGGGTCTTCCCTGATCCTTCTTTACCTCTTTGTAGCCTTTTATACTGTTGAGCAACTTCTCTTGAAGAGTCTTTCCTCTTGTGGTACTGATCTCTCCTAGTTCTCCACTCTGACCAGCTGTTCCTTTTTAGTTCCTTCTTAGTTTTCATGGTTGTTCAACCACATTATGCCCTTTAACTATGAGTGTCCCATGAGGCTCTGCCCTAAGCCATCTTTGATTTTAACTCTCTTACTATTTCACTTGATAATCTGATCCTATCCCATGGATTTGATTATCTCTGAGCAGATGAATCTGAAATATAAATATCCAGCCATGGTATCTTTCCTGAGTTACAGTCAAGCCTAACCAGCTGTCTTTTGGACATCTTGAATTATATGACCTGTAAAAACCTCAAATTCAAAATGCCCCAAACAAAACTTGTTATTTTGCTTCTCTGTAAACCCCTTCCCCGAACACTTTCCTGTTTTAAACTTCCTAGTAATATCAAGGCACTAACATCTGCCCAGTCATACAGGCTTGCAACCTCACTTCTGACATTCTATATTGCACTCTTGAAACTCTTTGGCTATGAAAAAAAGTATATTTCATATTATCCAAGTTTAAAAAAATAGCCATGGTACTTAGCTCATATTCATGAAACTTGCTCAAGAATATACATTTATTGTAACTATGGTGGTGCAAAGATGCTTGTCTTTAGAGGTAATTATATAGAAAAGGGGGCATTCAAAAGGTATAAGAATCCTTTCTCCACCTTTGCAGTATATAATTAACAAACTTCTTTACATCTATTCATAAAAGGAGGTAATAAACCACTCACAAATAATGGCAGTCTTGCATTCTTTATGCTTAAATGTCAATAATCTCAATGTGTCTTTTTTGTGCTCAGTTATACAAGTATATTTTGAGATAATGCAGAGGCAGGTATCGTTACTGGTGCCACAGTTCAATTTTCTATAGATATAAATCTCTTAATATAAAAAATGGAGGGGAAGTGAAGAGCTCCACCACTATGGAAAGCTATAGTGCCTGGAAATTAAATCAATGTGTGACTTTTAAAAACACAACACGGTGACAACAGACAAGTGAAATCTGACTGCATTCCAGGAAAAAAGACAAGAGTTGTAGGTGTCTCTCCATTAAACTAACAATCCCAAGTGAAAGAAATCCATACTGAAGTATGGAAAAATCCTTTCTACGTTGTGATTGTAGGCTATTCTGCCCCTTCATTCTTCATATAAATTAATAATACCGATGAAGAGGGAACATTTGAATAAATGCATAAATGAGGACAGATTTTTAAAGATGATTTTGCTGCTGAGTGATTTTCCTCCATAATTTGTGATTGGCCTTGGCTTCACATCATAGACTTCTAGTGCACAGTGATGGTGCCTTCTGCCTACCTTTAGAGTACCCTGCACATTTTAGGTGTTGATTTCTTAATAATGATGGAATCATCTATCTATTTAAGAGAATTTTAAAGTTTGATGATGGTCCTAATGAAACTAGGAATCAGGGTTCCATAAACTCTGACCCTGACAGCCTAAAGCCAGTATGGGGAACCTGCAACCTAGATGCCACATGTGACCTTTTAAGTCCTTTTGACTGAGTCCAAGTTTTAGAGAACAGATCCTTTTATGAAGGGGAAGTTTGGATTCAGTCAAAGGGCTGCACCTGAGAACCTAGAGGGCTACACATGGCCTTGAGGCTACAGGATCCCCACCCCTGGCCTAAAGCTTTTCTTGATCTTATGACAGATTTTTATTCTTCAAGTCTCTATATAGAGTTTGTCCCAGTAACACTCACAGTAGAAAGGAATAGATTTATATGCATAAAAGGGAAGGAACCTATGGGCAATATATTTCCTGTTATCTCTATAACTTTCTATCTTGATAGTATAATTAAGGCCAGTTTCCCAAAAACTTGAAGTGAGAAGCTTGTTACCACTTCTTTTGCAGACTGGTAAATGGCAGTCCTACATGAGAGAGGAACTGGTGTACTCCTCTTAGCTACTGATTATAGTTGCTGCCTTCTCAATCCCATAATTCAATTATGTTGCTTTTTTTTTTTTTGCTGCTTTAAAAGTAGATAAGCTTAGGCAGAAACAGGAGCCATCTTAATCACAGTCCTGGTGTAGGTGACGAAGACAATCACATTGACCAATTCCAATCAATCAACAAACAAGCACCTATGATGTATCCAGTACTATGCTAGGTATGCAGATATAAAAACAAAAAATTAAATAGTCTATGCCCTCAAAGACTTTATATTCTACCAAGGGAGAGAAAAATGTGTGCGTATATAGGGTAATTCTTTGGAGAAAAGAATTAGTAGCTGGTAGATGAATGAGGATTGGGAAAGGCTTCATACAGAAAATGGTACTTGAGTTGAGCTCAAAAAAAATTAAGGATTCTAAGAGGTAGAGAGGAGGAAGGAGTGTATTGCAACATGGGGGACAGCCTGTACAAAGGCACAGAGATAAGAGATGAATTTATGAAGAATAGCAAGAAAACTATACAGTGTGTGAAACAGTATAATGTATAATAAAGCAGGAAAGGTAGTTTAGAAATATGCTGTGAAGAGCTTTAGATTCCAAAGAGTCTGTGAGTAGATATGGATTCAAAACCTTTCCAGATTTATAAGAGCTGCCAAAGTTGGTGTTTCAGAGTCACAGATGTTGAGAAATAAGGGTCACCTTTAAGTCAGGACAGGAGATAGAGGGCCAGTTATGAAGAATATATACATTACTATATGCCAGAGAAACTTCAAATACCAACATAAGACAGAGAGATGAGAGAATAGCTTTCTTACTAAAGGCCTATAAATAAAAGAGAGAGCATGGTAGAATGGAAAGGATTCTAGATCTGGAGAGAGGGGGTCTGATTTCACATTTCATCCCTATTACCTAATAACTTTATGACCTTGGAAAAGTTATTTAATCTGTCTGTATCTTAGTTTCTTCATCCATTAAATTAAATGAGGGTATTGAGTTAAATATTAAGGTTCCTTCTAACTGTATATCAGCAATTCTGCGAAATACTAATAATGAATAATAACAAAATAAATTGTCTAAATATAGGACAATGTGTTTAGTGTGATTACTAATCTCTTCTTTTATCTGATTAGTTTCCTAAGAATATTAACTTTAAATGGGGCTCTAGGAAAAGTGAAATATAGGCACCAAATAGAACCAAGTGAAGAGAAACCTCTAATGATTGGTTAGATGATGCTCACAGCTAGGTAACTTTATCTGTGTGTTAGACATTTAGGGAGGAGGGTACCATTCACTCTTCATGGTCACTTGTGGACCAGGTAGTGCTCTGGAAAATATAATAGTCACCAGACAGAAAACTTGTTGTTTTTCAGAAATTTAAGCTGGTTGTTTGGAACCTGGAAAACATTTTGCTGTAGAAATAGTTAATGAATTTCTTAAGTTAACTCAGGTGTGCTGCCTTAAGTCAAAATAGAAGTGTAATACCATATTAAGATATTAATATTAACAATATTAAGAAAATTTCAGTTGCAATAGTAGAGATATCGATATGTGACTTCATTTGTATAGAGAATTCTCTCTGTCAATGTAGATCAGTTCTCTATATACAACTCAGAGTCTTAGAGAAGTGCCAAAAAATTGAGGTTAAGTGACTTGCCCAAGATGACGTAACTGGTGTATTCCAGAGCAAAGACTTGATTCAATGCCTTCCTGACTTTGAGGATGTCTCTTTATCCACTACACCAAGATACCTTTCTCTTGTCAATAGTAGCACTGAAAAAAATAAGGTTGGATGAATGAACAAAATAGTTTATGTTTAATGCTGGTGTTTATTAACTCTGGTCAGTTTCAGAAACTTCAAGGTGGATAGCAATGACTTTTACATATATATAATTTCATTTCATAATACTCACCATTCATTTTCCTTGACATAAGTATATTACTAAAACTTTTATTCTTTTCAACCGTAATTAAGTTTTTCTTTTGGACTCAGAAATGGATTGAAGACACATATGTATGTATACACACATAGAGGAAGAAAAGGAGAGAAATAAGAGAGACAGAGACAAAGAAGAGATGAAGAGTTAAATATATAGGAGGAATTTGTCTGAGAAAATAGGTAAGGAACTCCATCTAGCCATCTGATTGGTTGCCTCAGCTAAAACATTTATCACCTGATGATTAATTTACCAGGTGGAAGACAATGGATATGAAAATTATTAAACAATACTATGAAATTAAATTGTCTAAAGGAACAAACTGGTTGCATATATAGCGACAATTTTGAAACCTACTATCTCTGTGCAGGTGGAGCATTAGCCGATTAGAGAACAAATCAGAGTAAATACTCCAGTGCTGGGAAGACAGAATTGCATACAGGTCTAGTAGCTACTATTAATAAATAACAACAAACGATTGACACTGAAAAATGGAAAATGGATATAAGTTAAGACATTATCACAGGGGCAGCTAGGTGACACAGTGGATACAGCACTGGCCCCGAAGTCAGGAAGACCTGAGTTCAAATCCAGCCTCAGACCAAAGTCTTGACACTTACTAGCTGTGTGACCCTGGGCAAGTCACTTAACCCCAATCGCCTAAAAAAAAAGACATTATCACTACCATCAGAATTTAGAGAAAGCTAAAAACCTTAAGAAATACTTATTTATTAAGCACCACTTTGTGCAGGGAACCACGTTATTTGCTGGGAGAGATACAAATTTAGATATGACAAGATCCCTGCTGTCATTGAAGTTTAGAGTCTAGTAGTTTCATAAGACACCAATACAGAGAGCTATAAAGCATGTTGTATGAAGAATGGATTTGAATGAAGAAATAACAGAGTAAGAAAATCCATATGGAAGCTACAAAGTATTCTAGGCAGGTAGAGATAAGGGTGGAAGGAACAAATGCAAAGACCTTATGGAGGTGGAATTAACAATAGATGGTAACTGACTAGTTATTAGATGTGAAGGAGAGAGAAGAGGCAAGACAAAGCTAATGTTGTACATATTTAATTTATTTTAATTCCACAAGTATTTAGGTGTCTATTGAACCTGGCAGTATGAGAGGCACTAGAGAGACAATGATAAAAAATTAAGACAAATCCCTATCCTCACAGAGCTTACATTTTATGGATTTCTAGGGAAATGATGATAATAGAAATAGTGAAATCAGAAAGTAACAGTTAACAATAATAGTCTCAGTTTGGAACATATTGAGTTTGATGTAGTGGAGCATACAGATACGGTATCTTATAAGTGATTAGAAAAGGGATTCTGGTGTTCAGAAAAGTGTTTAGAGTTAGAGAAACAGACTTGGAAATTCTCTGTATATAAGTGACAGTTGAATCTGTAAGAGAGAATGAGATTGCTAAAAGAAAGATTGCATAGAGAAAACTGATACAAAATAGTTGCCACAACAAAAAGTCTCACCTAACCAATTAGACATTTATTGTTTGACTACATAATGACACATGGAAACCAAGGATGATGTCAGTTTATATGATCTGATTTGCAGCATGCTATGGAGCTGAAAAATGGAATGTTATGAGAAACATCTCTTCCCAAAACTATAAAAAATAAGTTTAGAAAGCTCTTACAAAAGGTTGAACATAGGATCCAACTAAGATGATAATTCTGCTAGTATTTTTAGATGAAACAAGAAAAGCAACAAATAGAAAACCTAACGACCTGTCAGAATTTTGTAGTGATTTATTTACTTGATAACAGTAGAGACTGACTGAAAATGATGTATGAGAAAGAAGAGACAGAGTCTACCATCTGAGCAAACCATATCCTATATAAGAAAGTTGCAATGACATGTAAGAGAATTATTTTAAAAAGAAGCTAGACCTGAGTAAATACATACAAAAGAATTCTGTGCTCAAAGGTATATATCTCTCAAGGCAACATAGGGTCACTTTTCAGTGTATCTCAAAGAAGATTCCAAAAGAATTACAAAGCAGAAGGTCCTTCTACCCATCCACCGCATTCCAGGAAAAAAAAAAAAGTAACCCAAATGCACTACTACTGATCATTCACCTATTTTTTCATCTTTATAAAATATATATGGTCTATGCTGTATTCAGAATATCCTGGAAGAAAACATAACAAGGAACCAGCCAAGCTTGCAAAGGTGATTTTCTATAGCTGACTACGTATTTCCATTCACACTAGTGATGAGGGAGTTACAGAATATAAGAATTAATTTGTCTAATGTCTTATTTATTGATTTGAAGGGAACAATTTGGTTAGTGAAATGAAATGTATTCTTAAAGATTTTCCTAAAACAAGGCATCTCCCTTGAATACTTTATAATTACTTAGGACTCTCTGATTGATGAGACTATATTAATAGCCGTATTCAAAAATCCACTGAGTCAGATGAGATGTAAAATGATCTCAGCTTTCAATATAATGGATCGTGTTCTGAACAGAGTCCAGATGAGTTTTGTGTAGATGGTAAGGTTCCGATTTACGGATGGTAAGGCTCCTATTTACAGATGACATCATACCTTTTTCAGCAACTCTTGGGGCACTTTAGGTTTTCATCAGTGAAATCAACTTGAAAGCAATTGGTCTATGAAAACTGGAAAAATGGATACATACATACATATACATATATATATATATATATATGTATCTATGTATGTGTATGTGTGTGTAGTACTTAGATAGTACACTGCATCATCAAATTACTCCACATTTTACATCCAAACTCTCTTCAGAAACACTTTCTCAACTTATTTTTACTGTTAACCATCAATTAGTCAGACAACAAGCATTTATTAAGTGTATGTGTACACGTGCACATAGGTGTGCACATAAATCATATATTTTAGATAAGCACTGCTTTCATTTTCATTTTTGCTTTTAGGCAATTGGGGTTAAGTGACTTGCCCAGGGTCACACAGCTAGTAAGTGTCAAGTATTTGGTCTGAGGCCGGATTTGAAATCAGGCTCTCCTGACTTCAGGGCTGGTGCTCTATTCACTGCGCCACCTAGTTGCCCCTAGATAGGCACTGTTGATGGAAGTAGGAGGATATCTGATTGGATTGGATTGGGGCAACCGTTTGAGATGTTGAATAATTGGAGTACCACAAAAGCCTTATTGCTGTATCACAAATATTCTCCTACAAAACATGACACAATGCTATTTTGCGAAAAAATATTACAAGTACCTGACATTCCATAGAAAGGTACATGGTAGATGCAAGAAGGCTGCAAGTTCATTATCAGTGATTAGCTGGGTATAAGTAATGAAATAAAATACATTATTGAAGATATTTAATAGAGGAAAAGGAGTAGGGGAAGTTGGATTGAGAATGACAGACAACAAATATATGGACTCAGAATGCTGTATTGATCCCTCTGAAACAATTACGAGAGGGCCCCCAGTGTGTTTGGGTTGACACCATATGAATGGTTTGTGGACATAGATGGACAAAATTTATAAAAGATAAAAAGGCATGGAGAAATTGTGAATTGCAATGATGAAGGGAATAATCATACAAATGGAATCAGGCTTATGTCAAAGGAAGAAAGTCCATTCTTGTAGCTTGCTGTGCAAATCATCAAGTGGTGGTAGCTGTCCAAGAGGTGCTTATTGCTGTTTAATATGCTCGAATGGAGATGGGAGTAGTGTGCCATTAGTATAGATACCTGAAAATAGTGAACAACTGGCCATTTATATTTAACAAGAGACCACTGATAAATGGGGTTTTTGCAACCCAGAGAATAGCTCTAATTTACTAAAAAGTTCATTAAGTAAAATATATATGCTGTAGCAAAGTTTGCCAGGAATTTAGCAGATTAAACCTTTTTTTAAAATTTTTAAAAATTTATAAAATGAGATCCATTTCACTGGTAAAATATTTTGACCTGTGATATAATACAATTACATTTAGCAACTTGGCAAACCTTTGATTTTCGTTTATTTATTTATTTAGTATTTAGTATTTTGGCAAACTTTTTAAAATCAGATTTTTTTTTTTTTCTTTTGGCTAGGCGATGGGGTTAAGTGACCTGCCCAGGGTCACACAGCTAGTAAGTGCTATGTGTCTGAGGACAGATTTGAACTCAGGTCCTCCTGAATCCAGACCCGGTGCCCTACCCACTGCACCACCTAGCTGCCCCCTTAAAATCATATATTTAAAAGGAAGATAGGGGCAGCTAGGTGGCACAGTGAATAGAGCTCTGGCCTTGGAGTCAGGAGGACCTGAGTTCAAATTCAGCCTCAGACACTTAACACTTACTAGTTTTGTGACCCCGGGCAAGTCACTTAACCCTGATCACCTCACCAAAAAAAAAAAAAGGAAGATATCTTCCTGATAAAGTGTTAACAATGACACTTAAAATAATAACAAGGCAATAATACTTTACATTTCAGTAGCACTTGACAGTTTACCAGGAACTTTTACATATGATCTTTATTAAGATACTATATTCAAGGGGAGTTGTAAACTAAAATACTGAAAATAGAATACATCCAAAAAAGGTTTTATTTGCTTCAGATTTTCAAGTGCTTATAAATTTTAGACATTAGCCAGATATTAGCTGTCATAATTCACTAGGGGAACTGGGCATTCTAATTGACTAATGGCAGGAATAATAATACAAGTACACAAGTGGAAAGCATGCTGCATTCGGAAAATGAGTATCTGGGTTCAAATCCTGACTCTACGCTTACTACCTGTGTGACCTTGAACAAGTCACTTAAATTCTCTGGGTCCCATTTTCCACATGTAAAATGACAAGGCCAGACTAGATGACTCCCGCTATCTCTTCACAAAATCTAAATCTGTGCTGCTAAGTTTCTATGATGCTATGTACCTAAATTAGAGGAGTCAGTGGTCAGTGTCAGAAGCCATGGTCAGATCCAGCTGAAAGCTGAATGCTATGGGGGAAGTTATTTCTAATTCCCCATTTCTAGAGAAGAGAGTACCAGTGTCAGGCATCAATCACGCACGTAACAATAATTTTCCTTTAAAAGGTGTATATTTGCATGACATTAATTCCTATGATATCTCGGTACTTTGCAAATGTGGAAATATAAGATGTAGTTATTATTTATAAAAACCCAGTCCCCTCATCTGTATCTCCTCAAATAATATATTCTCAAAGCAAGCACATAATTTTTGTAGGGTACTATTTTGTTAGATTTTAAACTAAGGCAGAAGTGAAATATCACAGATTATTAAAGAATGGCCACTTAGAAAACACAGGCATAATTTCATTTGCTGTTCCATGTTTGTTAAGTTATAGTGACATGCTTCCATTCACTTCAATAAATGTTACCAAATTTACTATACTAACACAGTCCTGCCACTGCCCAGGGCCAGCCTTGTAAGAATGCTCCCACAAATAAAATCTGTTGCTACCATGCTGATGTGGATGGCCTCTTTTTGACTATGCCTGGTTCAGTGTAGAGATAAGAGAAAGGAAAGCTCAGCGAAGTGAAGATTGTTTGGAAATGGGTGATGAGTTACCTGAAAAATCCCTTTAAGTGCTTCCTTGGAGAATTTTTTTTGGTTCCCCATGGAGAGCCCCTATGTCTACGTAGGGTAAGATCTTAGAACTTGTTTAAAGCCTTGAAGAATTCGAACCTAATTTTAAAGCTTTGGATAACTTTTTGGTTCCCCAAAGAAAGCCCTGTGTGGAAGGCTGAAAGCTTCTGTTTAAAACGTTGGAGAATTTTCATTCCCCAAGGAGAGCTGTTGGATTATTGCAGGAAAGGTTTTCATTCTTTACAGAGAGCACTTGTCTTATATTAGGGGATGAGAGAAAAAGGGTACTGATTTCTGAGGAGCTCCATGTCTTTGTCTCTGTGTGCCTATAGGGTGGTATTTGCAGACATCTAGCATAAGCTGCATCTTTTTTGCCTGTCTATGTCTGTTTGGAATGCTATTTGTGTTCAATGTGAAATACAATTGGGAAATGGATAATTACTCTATGGGAAAAGGTACAAAAAACACCTTGCAAAATCTCCTTGTTTGTAAACTTGCAAAGTATCTGGAGATCATCTGCTTAAGCAAGGTCATAGGCTTTTAACAGTCCTGCGAAAGACCTTGCTAGTGATATGAAATTCCTTAACAATTACAAGTTTGTTTATAATATAAAGGTGATTTTTTTCCCTTTTTCCTTTTTTTTTTAGGCAATTGGTGTTAAGTGACTTGCCCAGGGTCACACAGCTATTAAGTGTCAAATCTTTGGTCAGAGGCCAGATTTGAACTCAGGTCCTCCTGACTTTAAGGCTGGTACTCTATCCACTGCATCACCTAGCTACCACAAAGGTGATTTCTAATGATTGATTTTTATACCAGGATGAATTTGAACTCAAGGAGAAGAAAAAAAGAAATATGAGAAGGATGTTAAGTGGAATCATGCATGTGTGTGTGTGTGTGTGGTCTAGTAAATTTTTATTGCCTATTGCAACAACATGAGAGTAATAATAACTATATTTATCCCTAAGTTGTGATTAGTGAACCTGATATTTGAGGTAAAATCTTGTGGGACTGTAACTGATATTGTTCTGGGTTTTCAATTCAGGTATGATTGTCTGATTGATCATTGCATCAATGATCCACCATTTGAGGGAAATGCCACAAACTGCTCGGAAGGATTGTGATCCTGAACTCCTACAGGTGGATGTCTGCATCTGAGAAAAGTCAAGGGAACCACCTTGGCATGGCTGAAGGTAGAATCCTTTTGACTCAGTTTCCCCACTGTATGCTTCCTTTTGAACAAGAATATTTCCCACCTGGTTAATCTTAACTCTGGCTTTGATACCCTGCAAATGACATTGAATTTTGCTCTGTATGACTGGCTATTAACTGATACTCTTATCTCAAATCAAACAGAGCCAAGGATGCTTTATCCTGGCATACATGTTTTGAGGTATTCTGTGCCCTTAGGCTTGGGTCTGGGGGGCCAGTTTTAATGCTGTTATAATCACGTCAATGATTTTTTTATTTATAGCAAGTTTTTATAATCAGAGCAAGTGGTCAGTTGAAGATATCATCACAGTGCAATCATGTAAGAGCTTACTGTTTTCAATCTGAATGTATAGTCATTCCATATCCCAAACAACTAAGTAAATGAATGCTTGGGCCTGCTGATACTTACATATTTACATATAAGATTAAGTCCCTGAAGTATCTCATTCTTTCAGATTGATATGGGAATAATTGCACAAAGATACAAAAGCTTGTGAAACAAAGATCTGAATCTCTTCATTTGTGATGTTAAAGTCAGAAACCTCTTTGTTTTGTTTTAAGGAATAGAATTTCAGTGCAATCAGTTATCTTAGTGGATAATAACCTATAGAACGGTCTTGTGTTACTTCAATGGAAAATCCAGTTTTACTTAGGGTTGCTATTTAATGTGGGATTAATACCTGTGTGTAGAGTAGTGTCTTAAAATGCATGCAAACTGCTCAAGAATTGCCTTGAAGTTGTTCCATTGTCTGGAGGGCTTCTAAAAGCAGTAGCTAATATTTGTGTAATAACTATTCCATTTGAATGCGGTTAAAAATTGAAGACATTTTACTACAGATAACTCATTTGATATGAACTGTTCTTTGTATACAACTGGGAATTAATCAGTGTATTTACATTTCCCATTTCAGATGTTTTGTTATAATTGGGGTAAAGTTAGCATCTTTTAAGTATACTCATTTGTGTAACCGTTAAACCTGAAGTTGGAAGGCATCAACCTGCAGAGTGTTGTTGCCCATGTTTTTATGTATAGAATTAGATCCTTATTAGTATCTGGTCCTCCTAAAGGGAGAGGAGAATTGGAATTAGCTGGAGTAGAAAATTTTGAGAAAGCAACAAAATTAGATGATCATACATGTCAAAATCATTTTAATGGGGTATGTGTAAAGCTCTAAATTCTCTGAAGTTTTGGGTGAGTTATGGGTCCTAAATTTGATGTTCTTCTTATTACTCTATTGTTGATAAAATCAGAACCACAAGGTTTCAGCTGGTTTTCACCACATGAACTAGTTATTGTAAAAGTGGAATTTAGGAGAGTGTACTAAATTACATTAAGATCTGTTTTATAAATGATTCTAGCACGGTTTAAGGATCTGTGCAAGTAATTTGGAAACAGAGAAACAAATCTACTGAGGAAGAGATCACTTCAGAACTGCTCTGAGAATGAAACTTATTCCAGAGTGTCCAAGAGAAGATATTTCCAGAGACAAGATAACTACGTGCAACATCAGGGGTCTAAGATGAAATGTGCTGATTAAATGGAAATTAGAAGTGGGTCACTAAAATGCAAAGAGACTTGATGGTAGTTAATGTTAATGATCATTATTGTATTACTTTGTTTTTTTTTCACAGTATCTATGTTTGTTGAATATGTATATTTGTTGTGTTTATGAATTCAGTAATAGTAAATGGAAACTTTTTTTATTAATGTTCAAGATTTAATTAATTTATCAGCCTTTGTGATTCTTTTTTCTTATTTTTTGACCATGACAAAAAGCATGAGATCAAACAAACAGTCCTGCTCCACTCCACTGGCGACTTGGAAAGCATGAGAGCATGGTTCTTTATTCAGAACCTGTGCAAGCATGCCATCAGGAAAGTGACAATGAATACTGATGAACTTTTCTGAGCAAACAAATATCACCATGATCTTTCACAAGCTTATCTTTGCTTATCAAAGGCCATGGTCAAGTTGATGAATGTTCTGTACAGACCTTTGTTCTCCTTCTGGCATTTCTCCCAGAGTTGTCAGGAAGCAAGCACCATGTCAACCATTCCTCAGTCTTTTTCTGAAGCCACATTGATTCTCAGGTTGATGACCATCTTCCAGCTGAAGGATATGCAGATTAAGGTGGACTCTGGCAAGAATATTGCTAGCAATGACTAAGAGAGATTCCCCTGTCATTCCATTTAACTAAACACAACCAAACATCAGAGATACACCCTCACAGCAATCACTGACATTTAATAGACTATGTCATTGTAAGGAGAAAAGACCGGATGAATGCGAGAGTGACAAAGGCGATGTGTGGCAGAGAGCTGGATTGATAATAAACTTATCTTGTCCAAGTTAAACATTCTCATTCAACAAAAGTGGTGGCCCTAAGGCAAAATGACTGTCTGGAGACTCAAAAGTCAATAGATTAGAGTGCTTCTTCATGCCTGAACAGTTGGTTGCTGACCTGGAGGGAAAGCTGAATCAGCACACAGTTAGCAACAGTGGAGCAGAAAAGGTACAGGCAGCTTTCAGATACTTGGTATACAACACCACATTTGTTCATCTGGGCCAGAATACTCAAAAAACATCAGGATTGGTTTGATGGAAATAATGGGGAAATTCAGAAGATAATAAACAAAAAATGATAACAACATAGGGTTTGCCAGTGGGACAGTTCACCTATCTCTAAAAAGGCATTGTGGGCTTCACTCTGCTTCTCCCAGCTAAGGTCTGTTTGAATCTTGGCTCTACTTGCATCATGGCCTTAGTTCATGCTGTGCTTCAGCTCTTAGGGAGTGATGGGGGCCTGGAGCCTTGTTAGTCTCAGTTTTCTGTCCATGGTGGAACCAGTCTCTTCCCCCCCTTTCCTGCATCCCACGTGCTTCCTCATGGAAACCGCAGCCATCTGTAGAGCCTTTGCATGAGAGCTGCTTGGGACTCTTTGCTAGTTCAGCATTAGCTGCAGAATGTTCCCTTTTGATATGTTTGTCCTATCTGCATAACTTCCATAGACTCACCGTGGGAATCAGAGTTCTGGATATCTATATAGAGAAACACCCAGATTACAGGCTTTCATGGTATCATCCTGAGAACCAGATGTACCTGCTATTGAGCACAGTACAGGTGGGCTTCTAAGAAATGTGTCTTTGCCAGTTGGAATGCATCGTCAGGCATTCAGTTATGATGATGTTCTGGAGGATCTCATACCGATGACTCTGCCTTCATCTGACATGTGCAGTAAGGTTCTGTGGAAAAAGCTGGTCATCCCAGATTAGAAGTACCAACAGCTTTCCAAGGTTGAGGAAGAAGAAAATAGTTCCCCCTTAACTTCCAGTGACCAAATGAACACAGCCCCAGTGGTGAAGGCCAAGGCTACTCATGTCATCATGAATTCTCTAATTATAAAACAGACACAAGAGAGCATGCAGTGCTTTGATCAGCAGGCAGGGTTGACAGATGTAGGATACACCCCCTATAAAGCCTTTATCACAGAAGCAATCAAGTACCCCTGTATGGCAGAGGCAGTTCATAAATTAAAATTATAAAATGGAGAAATGACAAAGGAAGACAGACTGCTTCAACACAGTCTTCTCCAAGTAGTACACCCCATTCTTCTCCCAAGCAAACGCCAGAGGCTAGTTTATGCATAGATCTTCTCCTTCCTTACCTGGCCTAGATGTCAGCAGCATAGACTTCTGGAAATGGAGATAGAGACAAACCCTCATCTGAAAAATGGAGCCTTTTTGGACCAAGAACCCTTCAGAAATCTGACTCAGCTTTCAGTGTCCAATCTCACACAGGTATTCGGAAGCCATCACCAACGGAGCTCGTTCAGGTTCAGGCTACTACAATTGCAGAACACTCAGCAGCCTTCAAGCCACCTAGGATGTACTTTCCAGTGCTGGAAAGAAAGAAACAACCTCCAAGAACCCATAACATCAAACCAAGTGACATGCATGTTGTTGACTCCTGCAAGGTTCTAAAGCTCCCTTTTCATATGAACAAAATTGCTTTCCCTGGTGAACCACTGTTATGTAGAGAGAGTAGACTTTTCTTTCTTCCCATCCATCTTGCACTTGACATAGGAGAAACATCATCTATGTACAATTCTGCTGAGGATAATATTCCTGGGCAGGTGGTGATTGTTTCTTTAAATATTAATAGCAAAGCTTGAATCTTTCTAATGTAGGAAGACCTATTCTGTAAAATCCCAAAGTTGGTCTGAATAACTTCTCAAAGTACAGTGGACCACAGATGATTACTGATCTATAGAACTAGATTGCAGGGGGCAAGAAAATAGTTAAAATCTAGTAGAATTTGTTCTGCAAAAAAATAAAATAAAATGGCATTGTTTTACTCCATCAAAAGTAAAGTTCAAGTAAAGCTTAGAGAGGTGCAGTACTTTTGACTCTGTGAGAAGGCAGATGAAATTCTGCTTTACACTGATAGCAACAATCCAAAGCACTTCTATGATGTCCTGAAGACTATTTATGGGCCAACAACCTCTGTTGCATCTCAACTACTCAATCCTCTTAGAGCCACACTGATCAGTGATATGGACATGATTCTGTAGAAATGGGCTAAACACTTCCATAGTGTTTTCACCACACTTTCATCAACCAATGCTGAAGGCATAGACCATCTATCTCATATTGAAGCCAATCCCTCTCTAGCCATACTTACAACTGAAGAAGAGGTATTGAATGCCATGTGGCCTCTCATGTGGCCAAGTACCTGGTTCTGATTCCATCCTAGCAGAAATCTACAAGGCAGGGGGTCTACTGCTCGAACAGAAGCTGATTGAAATCTTCTGGGTAATATGGCAAAACATGAAGGATGCCTTCATTGTCCACCTCAATGAAAACATAAAGGAAATAGATGTATAGCGATTCCTAGTTGAATATCTCCTTCAATTCTGTAAGACACATGAGAGAAATTTTGGATATAGCTAGGCTTCGATGAGAACTTGACATAAAAAAGATGAAGTGATATGATATCAGCACCAAGGAAAACACTTTAGTAATCTTAGTCTTAATTGGCTGTCCTTGAAAATTATTTTTCATCATCTGGGGCAATCAAAACAGCTACTTGTTGAATATTGTGACATTATCCACACAACCTTTGTTGGAAGAATAGCAATAGCAAAATTGCTCAATAAGCATTTGCTATCATCATAAACTCCAACTCTTATCCACTTAAAAAAAATAATTGAC
The DNA here is from genome assembly GCF_003287225.1 of Phascolarctos cinereus. Lineage (NCBI taxonomy): Eukaryota > Metazoa > Chordata > Mammalia > Diprotodontia > Phascolarctidae > Phascolarctos > Phascolarctos cinereus. The sequence goes on from NW_027555736.1 coordinate 197,624,029, forward strand.
TTGGAAGCTTAGCAAAGAATAATAGATTTTTAATTAGTAGGAAATTTCATATTATTTGGTTTAGCCTTCTGCCTTTAGATCAGTAAAATATTATTATCATTATTTTATAGATGAGCACACTGAACCTCAGAGATGCTAAGTGATTTATCCAAAGTCACAGAACTAGTGTAGAGACAAGACTAGGACTAGTTGTTTATCCACTATTTTTCCTGCTTTATTTGAATACTTTGGTGGATCTGAGATTTAATTTGTTTAAATACTTCATTTGTATTTATTAATTTGCATTACATCCTTTTTATACCCCTATTATTTTGTTCTAGATCTACCACCAACATTAGATGCCTGTCTTTTATCCTTTTAGTATTTCAATCAGTGCACCACTTGAGGCATCCATCTTTTGTCTTTCATTCTTGCTATGTGATATATACACCTCTTTTTCCATTCATACATAATTCTATCTTTTCCTGCTGCTTGTGATATACACATAAACATTGGTAATATGAAGCTAACTTTTGCTCACCATGTACCTTTGAGAGTTATTTGTAATTTTAGCTCCTTCAAGACTGGGGTATTACATAATTTATAGCCATATAGCATTACTGGGAGAATACCCATATTAAGGAGGTGGGCTCTGCAGCAAGAGCTATTTGGGATCATTGAAAACATTGAGGTTGTAGTATTTAGTGCAAAGCTATTTCATTATTTCTAAGACATATGCATTTTGGCTATCCAGTACAGGGTCCTTAGAATCATAACAAAGGACTTCATTTTACATATGATAAACTGAGTATGAGAGATAGATTAGACAGTTTGCTCGAGTTCACCACAGATTTATATGTTTTTGTCATTGGACTTTAATGATCATAAGAGTCTAAATCCTCCACTTTACACATAATGAAAATCTGTCTCAGATCAGTTAATGACTAGCCTAAGATACTAATATTAGTTACTGAAAAGGCCAGAACTATAGCCTAAGTGTTCATACTTCCTGTCTCGTTTTCTTTATAATTTGGCCCTCATCTATGAGAGATAGATGTACCATAATTACTAATATGTTAATATCTTTCACCACATTTTAATGGTTTTTTTAGGATGTTAGGTAAGAGCTTAGGGCTATTCACAAATAATCCATTTAGTTTCATAAAACCAGTATTGTCCACCTGTACATAACAATTTAATCAATGTGTGTTTTTCATCCACTTCATTTTTCAGTGTGGATTGTCACACTATTATTTTTTGAACTGTGATGTAGTTAATCAAGAAAGCACTGTAGTACTCTGAGCCTTGGTACAAATAGTAAAATCTTATCTTAGAATAGATGACATATTTTATATTACATTGTATTAAAACATTTAAATTAATTCTATGAAAATATTGTTGAGAATGAAGAAATTTGTCTTTCTTTCAAAATATGTAAGATGGATTTATATAGCTTTTTAAAAATATGTAACACTCCTCAAATTTGTATTTTATCCTTGTTCAGGAGCATGTGAATCTCTGTAGCATTCCAATTTAGTACATGTGATATCTAAAGAAATGCAATTTATATGTTTTTTAAGCCTTTATGATTGTTTCGAGTTCATAAGCTAGAGTGGGAAATTTTTATGAGAATAAGAATGCACCCCTAGGATAGATTTCCATACTTTCTCTACCTGAACACCCATTCTTACCAAAATGTACCTCATCTCACAGTATGCCAGCCCTTTCTCAAGACATTTTCTGTTACCCTTTTCCAAAAATGTTTTGTAGGAAGCTGGTTCCACTGTGTGAAAACTTCTCACAACCCAAAACTCTCAGCACTCTTCCTATCCATATATTTAGCATAAGAGAAATCTGGTATTCCCCAAGATGAGACAAAAGCCTTCTCCAGGGAAATCTGACCTTTTTATTTCTCTTCCTGATTTGAGTGTAAGTGGAAAAAGTTTAGCCATTTTCTTGTACTTTAATAGTATGAGGTAGTCTGCTTAGCTATACTTGGCAATATAATAATTATGATAAACATTTTGTTGCTTTCTGGTTAGTTGGAACAGAGGATGTAAAAAGACACCCCTTCCTTACCTGGCTCCTACTAGAAGCATAGGACTTGGAAAAAGGGACAGCAATGGGTCATATGATTAGACAGAAGAGGGAGCAGCTTTTGTTTCTAACAAGTTTAAACCTTCTCAATTCAAAACTGAAGTTATATTAAGAAGGTCATTTGCTGACCAAATCCTACCAAATCTTTGATAGACATCATGTTAGAGGGCTGGTCTTATAGTCCAGAAGAAATGAGATCAAGTCGTGCCTCTGACCTATGCTGCCTACGTGGACACAGGCAAGGCATTGAATCTCTCAGTGCTCCATTCAACTTTCTAAGTTTATAAATCACATTGTTGACGGGCATCTGTTTTGGAAGTTTACACAGTAGAAGGTTCCCATACTGAGGAAGATCATAAGTTAAGTCTGTGTGTGTGTGTGTGTGTTGTGTGTGTGTGTGTATCTTTTTCTTGCTTAATCTACTTCTCCCTCCTGATTCTACCCTTTTCCTGAAGCTGAATTTTTCAGGAATCACAGATTTATTTATTCATTCATTTATTCATTTGTTTGTTTATTTATTTATTTATTTGTTCATTCATTCATTTATTTATTTAGTTATTTATTTCTTTGTTTATCTATCTATTTATTCATTCATTCATCTTATTTATTTATTTATTTATTTTAGCTAATTGGTACTATTTTTCCCCTAAGGGGTTGTTTTCGCTCAGTTATATAATGAAACAAAAGATTATGTTCTCTCACTTGATTGTTTAAATTGAATCTGTTGTAATACATAGCACTTGTCTTTATTTTCTATTTCACTTTTGGATACTTTGGAGAAGCATTGTGTTATAAGGGATAGCTAGACTTAGTATTAATTAGTATTAAATTAAAATTACTATTACATGCATACCCTTTGACCTTGCAATACCTTGACCTTGCAATACCACTACTGGGTCTGTATCCCAAAAGGAAAAGGACTTATATATTTTTTAAATTTATAGCAGCTCTTTTCTGATGGCAAAGAATTGGAAGTTGAGGGAATGACAGGAAACCATTATGATATTGGAGTGAGTGTAGCTGCCTTACAAGTTAATGCAATAAGCGTTATTAAGTATCTACTATATAGAAGGGTTCTATGGCTGGTGCTAAATATGCAAAGATTAATTCAGTTAATGCCTTCAAGAATTTTATATTCTTTTCTCCTCATTCCTCCATCAGAATATAAAGTCAGTAAAAGTAAGGAATGTTTTATTATATTTATATCCCCAGTGCCTAGAATGGTGCCTGAAACATAGTAGGGCTTAATAAAAGCTTGTCGATTGCTTGATACAGTCAACGAATCATACCTCAGCAAAACAAAACAAAACATTTCACTTCCCAAAGATTTTCCTATATTTGCATCATTCAAGATGGGTCTGTGTGGGATCAAATAGCAGAAACTGCAGAGGTGAGGGGGGTTTTGTTGGCAATAGTATAGCTCCAGAGGGAATTCTTTTCTGGTGATTTTAGAGATCTAACAGTTTCCTGCTGCCACCAGGATTGTACCAGGCAAAAGAAAGGGACAGTCCTTCAACTATGTGCAGGGAATTGTCAATCAGCAAGCCTTTATAAAGAGCCTTCTCTGTGCCAGGCGCGGTACTAGGCTCTGAAGAGACAAAGATAAAAATAACAAAAAATTCCTGACCTCAAGGAGCTTACATTTCATTAGGGGAGATGGTAAGTAGAAGAGAAATCCAATGCGCAACTCACAAACAGATAGGGGAAGTTAGTGATCATATTCTCAAAAGCCAATTTTTTTTCTATGTTGCTATCAGCATAAGTATGTATAGCATATTGCTAAAATATAATCAACCAAATGACAATAGTATGCTCAACATTACCTTGAGTACTATGGGGAATATAAAATTTGTTTGCTTGTTTGTTTGTTTGTTTTTGTTTAAAAGCATCTTCATAAGGAGGTAAAATATACATTAAAGAGGTGGACTTTTACCTTCACTTTGAAGAGGGCTTCCCAGAAGGCTTTTCCAATCCAATCAGGCAAAGCAGAAGGTTATTTTTTTTTTAATTCCTAAGACTAGGTTATATTAATTAACTTATATATCAAAGGACTTGAAAAAGCAGAGAGAAGGGACCCAACCAGCATTCATAGGAGACAGGATATACAGGGTACAGTCACAGTCACTGGCAGAGTAAAGATACAATTACAATTTAAAGGAGACCTAGGATGCCTAGGCAGGAAGAGATAACCCAAGATGATCCTTTAAGAAGCTACCCTAGGGCTGTTTGGGGATGTCAGATGAGAAAGTGCTGAGCTAAGCCTTGAAGGAAGGTAGGGACTTTGATAGGTGGAAATGATGAAGGAGTGTGTTCCAGGTATGAGGCATGATTTGAGTGAATACACAGACAGGAGACCATTATGAAATTGGAGTAAGTGTAGCTGCCTTACAATTTAACCCAATAAGCATTATTAAGTATCTACAGTAAGTTGTTATACCAAATTATGCCACTATATCTGCCATCCCCCCATCTTTCAGGGTCACTAGGAGATGCTGAAGAGAACTAGACACTGTGCAGAAAGTCAGGGTCTCAAGCATGTATGATTTATTTCCTGCTTCCGATGTCACAAGACACTAAACAGGGTTTTGTGGAATTTTGATGTTTCTTGTAATGAAATGCCTTGAAATAGTTCAGAAAAGTAAAGTCGTGGTAAGTGAAAGAATGGGACAGTCTAAGACAGAGACAGCCTGTTGAAAGAGATCCTAGGCCCAAGACCTAACTGTAAATTTCTCCTGAGTACAAGATAACAAGACAAAAAAACAAAACAATGCATAGTATAAAATATGCAATATGATTCCAGTCTCACATGGGGTAGGTACAGTACATGCGATTTCATTGGGATAAGGAACTCCTGAGCAAGGAAACTCCCTTATAGACTGAGTTGTGCACAGCAGTGATAAATTAAGTATCTTACCCAAAGACACATGGTATGTTTCAGAGGCAGTCTTAAATCAAGGTCTTCATGGCTGGGAAGTAAGCTCATGATCTACTGTGCCATTCTCCCTCTCTGTTCCTATTTCATAGCATATTAATGGCAATGCCAGTTGGATTAAATACCATTTTTACTCATGACTGGGAAGGAGTTGAATGATATTTGTGATCCTTCTACCATTTTAATTGAGTTTTGGTAACTACTAATTCGTTAATGGGAAAAGGGATTATCGTCATGGCTAATATCCCATTATTATTCAAAGAGACTTCTTCCTGAACAAATTTCTTAGGACAAATTTCT